>NC_134384.1:7111041-7757500 GCF_035582795.1 Mycteria americana | reverse complement strand
TAGGGGGGCTGTGCGGGGCGCGCACATGACGGCTCTGTGTGCGTGTCTCCGTGTGCGCGTGTGCGCGCCCTTTCCCCCGCGTGTCCGCGTGCCCGCGTGTCGGCAGTGCCGCTGCGGGGGCGTGTCCCCGCCGCCCCGCCCCGCCCGGCACCTGGGGCCGCCCGCCCCCGCCCCGCCCCCGCCCCTCCCCCCCTCCCCCACCCGCCGCCTCCTGCCGCCCGCGGATGCTCTCGGGCAGCGGCGGCCGCGGTGCCCGGGCGGCGGGGGCATGGCGGCCCCGGACAGCTGTGTCAAGGTGGCCGTGAGGTGAGTGCCGGGGGTGGGCTGGGGGGGCTCGGTGCTTCCGGGCGTGCATCCCCGGGGGGCGCAGGGAGCTCGGTCGTCCCCCCCCCCCGGGGCACAGAGAGCTCGGTGCACCCGGGGGCCCGATGCCCACCGGTGGCTTGGGGGCTGCAGCTGCGTGCGCGCGGCGGGGTGCTTGCGGATGCTCGGCTCGGCGCTGCCCATCCCCGGGGCAGTGAGTCCCCTCCGAGTCGCGTTTTGCTGCCTCCCCCCTAGCCCCACTGCCGCCGCTGTCCTCCCCGCCCCCCATTCCGCATCGTTTCGGGGCTGCTCCCCCCTCCCGCTCCCCCGCCCCGCCGTGCCCACCTCCCCTCCCATCCGCTGTGGCCGCGGGGCGGGGGGGGGGGGCGAGGCTGGGGACCTCTGGCCCCTTCACCTGGAGAGCTGGCTATCGCCCAGCCTTTGCAGCTCGGCAGCTCCTGGCTGTGTCGCGGGTGGGTTTGGCCCCAGTGGTATCAGGCAAGATATCGGGGGGGGGGTCCCCCTGCCTGCCCCCCCCGCCCCCGCGCTAGGTGGTAGGGAACGATGCGGCATCTCGGTGTCCTTTGTGCTGACTCCGGGCTGGGAACAATGCGCCTTCCAGATCGTGCACCTCAATAAAGGAGCTGCCGGCGGCGTCTAATTCATGCGGGGGCTCGGGGGGGCTGCGGGAGCTCGAGGGGCGCTGGGCTGGGCGGCAGCCGGCGGGGCAGACCACGCATCGTCTGCAGAGCCCCCACGGGGGTGGGTGAAACCGGGGGGCTCTTTGTTAGCGCCGTGCCAGGCTGGGTGTATTCCGTGCACAGCCGCTGGGGTCCCGCAGACCGGCGTCGTTTCGCTTCTCTCTGCCCCAAGAGGAGGAAGGAGCCCCCGGAGGAAGAGGGGGTACGAGCCCCGCCGAAGCCAGCGGGAGAGGCAGGGAGGGACCTTGCCTGGCTGTCACGGCCGGAGCTGCCGTCTCGCGTGGCAGCCAGCGTGGGGAAGGGACCGGGCGTGCGGCTTCCCCCTGCTCGCTCCGTGCCAGTGCCGGGTCAGCCTGCATCATCCGGACAAGCGTGAGCCCGATCTGGCCCTCGGCGACCCGAGCTCCCGTGCAGGGTCCCGGAGGGGAGGATCGGGTCCCCGTGGGGACACGGCTCGGCAGGCCCAATCCCACGCGGTTACACCGATCTCCCCGTCTGGCTGTGCCTGCCTTGTCTCCCACCGTGGGGCTGCAGGGTCACCCTGGGGAGAGCAGGACATGCCGTGTCCCCCTGTCCGCACCCCTAATGGCAGGAGGCAGATTGGGGTGCTGATGGCAGTCTGCAGGGGGGCTGCATTAGTCCTCAGAGGATGATTTGCAGAGGGCACTGCCCCGGCCGGTCCCTGCCTGCCTGGGCAGAGAGAGAGCACAAAAGATGCTGGGTGCAGCGTCAATGATGGAGGGAGAGAGGATGGGTGTGGGGCTCTGCGCACTGCTGCGTGTGTGCATGTCTGTGTGCGTGTGCATGCGTGTGTGTGCACCAGGACACCTCCCAGCACTGCCTGTCCATCCAGTCTTCCTGTCTAGGAAGCAGGTGGTGGTGATTTTCTGCCTTGCTCTGTTCAAAAGGCTGAGAATTGGGGCCAGGCTGTGGTTTTAAAGGATGGGGGAGCTGCAAAGGAGGTGACACCATCCCCCTCGTGCGGGTGCTGCTGGGGTGCCTGCACAGGGGCAGGGCTGGGCTGTGCCAAGGTGGGGGTGTCCGTGCCAGGACACTGACCCGGGAACTGAGTGATGCCGGCGGCTGGGGGTGGAGATTTCCTGCTGGCCGGACTCTTCCCGTCCTCCATCCTGCATTTCTCTCGGGATGAAGCCTTTTAACAAAGGCCTGGCTCAAGGCCGGGGTCCCTTTTGCCCGGGAGATGGAGTGGGTGCCTCTGGGGATGGTGACTGTGGAGTCATTTCTGCTGGGCTTTTCCCACCTAATCCCTTTGGCCCCTGCCAGCAATGGGGTTGAGGACTGTCCGGTGCATGGGGAGGGGATCAGGACTGGAAGGTGGCTTGAATATGCAGCATTGCAGTGGGGCTGGGGTGTCAATGGTGAGGATCCGGGGAGGGGGGAGGTCCAATTCTCTCCCACCCCCTCCTTGAGGGAGCAAGCCAGCATCCCGCTTGGTGCGGCTGGGGCGATGCGGTGGGGAAGGTGAACTGGCAGGACAAAGGAGGAGGGCTGGGAGCAAGGAAGCTGTGAGACAAAGCAGGCAGGTCGCAGCGCCATGTGGGAAGGTGGCTCCTGAGGCTGGGCTGAGTGCGCAAGGGCCAAGCCGCTCTCCCTGTGGACCACCCAGCTTTTCTGCCAAAGCAGCCCCGGGGGGCTGGTGATGGGTCCCCTCCTGCCCTGGGCGGGGAGCAGAGTGAGGTTTTCCTTTGTGAGTGCTCATGACACCCTGCCGGTGGAGTGGCCGGGCTGCAGGAGTCTCAAGACTCCCCACCCTCTGAGCAAACCTGTCCACAGATCACACCTCCTTCTGCCATCAAAGCATGGAGGAGGTTGAATGCCTCTGCGGTGTGGCAGGACACAGACCAAAGCTCCCCTTTTGTCCCTTTATAATAACATGGATGTGTCAGCTGAGCCATTTCTTCAGGGTCTCTATTTCCGTGCTGCTGGTGGGAGTGAGGTGGGACCTGGGGAAGGGCTGGGGACACTGGGAAGTGATGGGGGCTTTGGAGGAAGGCACCGTGTGCTGCTGGGGTTAAATGGCTGGGTGATGGGGATGCTCCAGCCGATGTCAAGAGGTGCTGCAGCCACCAGGACCCCTCTCTGGGGGCCTCACAGCGCCCTGAGGGTGGGAGGAGTGAGGACAGGAGCAGGGGTGGGGGGGCTGTGCTGTCCTTGGGGGGACCCCAGTTCCTGCTGTTTCTCCTGGCCTGGCAGGAGGAGGCAGGAGAGATGTTGAGGTGTTTCACTGTGAACTTCACAGGTTCCCATCTTCCCCTCAGGAGACCCCCGGCTACCCTGTTGGCACTGGGGGTCCAAAGGACCCGGATGCTGAGCCACTGATTGGGGCATGGCGGCGTTATTTTGGCTTCCTGCATGCCAGGAGTGAAATGGCCGGTACCTGCTGCAGCACTGCTGTCAGCAGAGGGAAATGCAAGCCCAGCGGCTGCTCCTGGCCCAGGGGCTTTTTTGTACCTGCACCTTGTACATGCAACTCAGACCTGCACTGTCTGCAAGGGCAAGGCTGGATCCTGCCCCGACTCCCACCCTCCCTGCGGGCAGGGTCTGCCTTCACTTGCCCATCAGCGTTAAGCCTGGCATGTCACTTCATGGGTGCGTCTGAGCTTGCAGGCTCTGGCGGACACCGCTGGGGAGGAAGCGATGGGGCTGAGCTGCTGGCAGCAGTCGGGTTGGGCACCCGCGTGCCCTGTGCCGGTGTAACGGTTTCATCTGGGAAGCTGCCGCCTGCCACGATGGTGCAGAGCAGGGTGGCCCAGGAGCCCTCGCTCCTTGCTGCTGGGAGGGGGTTTCCTCAGAGACTGGGGAAGGACACAACTGCTGTTTCCTTCTGTAGGTCACCTTCAAATGGGTGGCTGCAACACAGCCAGCTCGGCAGCTCCCCGCTTGTGCCCTCCATCTGGGAGCACAGCCGTCGATTTGAGGCTCGTGCCTCCTCTTGAGCCTCAGCAGCACCCCTCCCTGCCGCGCCCCTCCCTGCAGCACCCAAGCTCGCAGTCAGGTGCTGTCGGCTCTTGCAGCCGCAGCGGGGTGAGCGGGACTCACCATGCTGGTTGCAGGAGGTGGAGTCGAGCCCTGTTGCGCGCGGGTGGTTTCGCTGTGTCAGGAAGGGCTGATGGCGCGTATTGACCCAGAGGCCATTAAACTCCTTGGCCGGGGGAGGTTTGAGAAGCTGGGCTGGCTGCAGAAATGCTCCCTGCGGGCACTTTCAAACCACCCAGCCCACTTTCAAACTGCCCGCCAGAAAGTGGCACCCCCTATGCCAGAGCTGCCCGTGGCACCCAAGCGCGCCTGGCTGGCTGCGGAGACTCAGGAAATGGAGCTTGTGAAATTGGGGAAGGAAGTTGAGTCGGATTTCAAGTTTATTTAAACCCTGCAACCTCCAGCGCTCTGCTGCTCTCATAAACACTCCTGCCGTGATGCTCTGTGCTCCATGCAGGCAGCCTGGTGGTGGCTGTCTCCTGCCCCGGGGAGCTGCTCCCACCTCCTCCTCGAGAAGAAGGATGGGATGTGCCGCTCGGGACAGGACAGACTCATGCGCCCATCACCATGTGCCCTGGAGGGCCTCAGCTCAGTGGGAGCATGGTGGCAAAGGCCCAGCTGGGATCAGCTGAGCTCCCAGCCCTGCCAGGGTCCTGACATCTTGGCTGCCACGTGGACGGGGTTCCTCTGCCTTCTGGGGTGGTTTCTGCGAGCCTGAAGCCTCTGGGACCAGCTGGGGTCGGTCCCCGAGGAGACGGAATTGCTGTAGCCCTTCCAAACCAGCTCCTCCCGGGGCAGTTTTGGGTCCAGATGGAGAGGTGGTGCGAGCCCAACTCATGCCACACCGGTGTGCATGCTGCCCAAGGGCTCCAGCATGGAGAGGGGTGGTACAGCCTGGTACCCGCGGCCCACCATCACCGCAGTGCTGCTGCGGCTCTGAGCCCCTTCGGTGTGGTCCCAGGGGGACACTGTGAAGCAGCTCATGGAACGCTGTCTCCTGCCAGGTCTGGCTGGTGTTGGGCTGGTTTTGCTCAGATGTTGGAGGGCCGTGCAGGGGACAGATGAGGCAAACCCACCCCACTGCATGGGATACGCCCAACTCCTGTGGTGATGGGGGGACAGCCCATCCTGGTGTGGTGGCACAGCCCAGCCTTGGGGTGCCCCATCTCCCATCTGCGGGGACTGGGAGGCTCCCTGGTGAGCAGCCCTGGTCCCAGGAAGGAAATATCTCAGGAGGCTGCTATAGCCTGCGGGTGCTGCGCAGACAGAGCACCGGCATGGGCACCCCGAGTCGCTTTCCCCATCCTTTGCCTCCACTGAGGGAAGCTCAGCCCTGGCAGCGGGGGCCCCCCATGTCCTGTGGCTGTTTTGCTGCTGTGCTGAACCCATCTGGGCAAACTGCTGCTCTTTGGTTTCACTTTGGGGCTTCCCAGGCCCGGTGCAACGCAGGGATGTGTGTACTCTTGGCCCCCAGCGAGCAGGGTTAAATTGGCCTCCCCGGTCTGGAGAGAGATGTCGGGGGCTGTGGCAGGTGGGGGCCCCACGGGGTCTCGGAGGGAAATGCTAAGCCCAGGTGTGTGGGCGCGAGGGGTTTTTCCGCTCCTGGCTTCAATCAGGCGCGCACTCGCTGGCTTTTATAGCGGAAATGTTAGAAAGGGGATGGAGACAGCACCGGTGCGAGGGGGGAGCAGGGCTGCACCCTGCGGTCCCACACAGACACACCATCGCCTGCGGCATCGCTCGGAGCAAAGCAGCTTTAACACGCTTTTGGTGCCTGCATCCTTCACCCATCAGCAAGGGATTTAAATATGTAATGCCATGAAGTCTCAGCAACTTGGGAGGCTGGGGCTGTCTCCAAGCCAGAGGACAGAGCCAGCTGCGGCTTTCCTGCACCAGCAGTGAAATTGGGGGCAGGAGAAAATTGCAGGAGATGAAGCCCTAAACAAAGCTGTCGGGAACACGGCTCCTGGCCCCTGGAGAGGGAAGGTGATACCCCTGCTGAGCCCAGTGCTAATTGAGGAGCCAGCCCTGGCTGGGCGGCTGTTGTGCTGTTCCTGCTGGGAGCGGGGGGCTGGTGGTCCCACGGGGCTGTTTCCTGCTGGAAGCTGTCAAAACAGTCCCTGTCGGTGGTTAAACAGCCGGCAGCTTTGGGATGTGGTGGATTGTCAGGGCAGCTGCCGCCAGGCTCTGCTGCAGGAGATCAGCATGCTGTGGGGTGACTCCCTGCCCTGGTCGGATGCTGATGGGTTTCTGCTTTGGCTTGGTGGGAGGGAAGATGACTGCCACCCCTTCCCCTCCAGGCAGACCGGGAGCTGGTCCAGTGCTGCCCTGGCATGTCCCTGTGTCCCTGCTGGCTCTGCACTGCTGTGAGGCCAGGGGCGGCTGGCAGGCTCATCCTGTTTGGCATCTGCCCCTCTGCCCTGCTCCGTGTGGACACAACCCAGTCATCGTCCCCATTTCCCAGTGAGGGTTCGAGGCTGAGCCTGAGGTCCCAGGGTTCCCAGAGAAATCCCTTCCCCTCCTCTGCAGCTCCCTGGGGCCAGGACATGGTGGGGGAGGTTTCTTGTCACAGCTTGCTGTAGCCGAGCCTGGCCCCAAGATCCACTGTCCCATGGTCCCCCCACCCCATGTAACCCCACGGGGCTGTGAACACCTCCCTGCCCGTCTGCCCATGCCTGGCTGTTGTTCTTGGTGGGTGCCTCTGTGGTGTTCTGGGGCGGTGGCTCAGCAGCCCCCCTCCAAGCTCTGGGTCTTCTCCCAGTGTCGCCAGGCCCACGTCTGGGCCAGCACTGAGGGCAAAGCTCTGGAGACTGGCACTGGGGCAGCCCAAGGGGCATTCCTGCACTGGTCTGGCCCGTCCCAGGGCAGAAAGATTTAATGAAGGTCCTTCTGCCCCCCCTGTCCCTGGGCTTTGCTGCAGCCAGGGCCCCGCAGGCTCTCAGGCCCCTCCCCAGAGAGCACTGCAGCCTGACCTTTAGCACCACGCACAAAACTGCCTCCGACTTCTTCCCCGGGCTCTTCCTTCCTCCTCGGCCACAGCCTGGGGCACGTCTGAGTGCTGCAGCCCAAGGACCCAGGTATGGGTGCTCAGAGGAGAAGGATGGAGGTGCCGGGGGCAGGAGGCTCAGTGGGGGCAGGATGGGATGTGCTGGGTCTGTTCCGCAAACTCTTCCCCAGAAGTCGCAAGTGTCCAGTGAGCTTCATGTGAGCTTCTGCACTGCTGGATATAATAACCCAAATAACCCCTTGGCAGAGTGGGCGTGCTGGGGGCACGCTGCTTGGGTGGCAGGAGTGGGATGTCTCCATCCCTGCACTGGTCTGGGAGGAGATGACCAATGCTGGCAAAGGAGGAAAGGCGTCATGCTGGGGGAGAGAGGCTGGAGCTGGGCTCCTGGTCCTTGCCTTCCTCTCTGCCCTCCGAGCATGGAGCAAGCGTGCTTCCTTGGCCCAGTGTTGCAGGGCTGGGAGGCACAACCCAGCCCCTGCCTATGTGAGGAGTGGGCCATGTCGCTGTGGCCATGTCTCTTGGGCCATGCCGCTGTGGTCTCTGCTTATCTATTATTTCATGCTGCACCCGCCCGAGGAGGATGTTAGGGCAGGTCTCTGCCCGCTGCCTTGGGCTGGGTGTCCCCGGGTGCTGGGTCCCTGTGCAGGCAGCGTGTCCCTCGTCCCCAAGCTGCGGTGGGTCTCGGTGCAGAGCAGATGGCGCGGCTCAGCACCGGTGTGCTCCTGCCAGAGCTAATGAGCAGCACATGGCAGCTGCCAAGGCCTGATTTAAAGGTTTTCCTAAGCCTGGGAAAGCCTGGAGCAGGAGGATTAGCAGGGGCCCGGGGGGCTCTGGGGTTCAAGGCAGCAGGGTTTGCCCTGTGGGGGGAGCAGGCTGGGCAGCTGAGAACTGGGCACAGCCAGCACATCCATGTGAAGGATCTGTATTGGGGTTGCTTCCTCGGGGGATGGATGTGGGGTGGAGGCATGCCTCCATGCACACCCCAGCTCTGTGGGGACCTGCCTGTCCCCAGGCTGCCTGTCGCTGCGGGGGGGTGGGGACCCAGCGGCCAGGAAGCTCCATCTTGCCCCTGGTGCTGGTGCAGCCGTGCTGGCCATGGCACCCTCTGCCTTAGTGGTGTTTGGCTGGAGCACAGGCAGAGATTGCGTGGTGTGGGTGGCTCTGCAGGCAGACTGAGCCCGGCGCTTTCCCGTGTTGTGCTCGCTCCTGCTAGGAGGTGGCTTGCTATATCTCTTAATTGGAGCATTTGCTGACCAGACCTGGCAGTCCCTGGGGAGCCTGATTCAATTTTTTCTGATTGCTGAGCTGCTTCCCTGCCGCGGTAATTAAATGCTTAACTTTGTCTTGATTTGGGTCCAAAGCAACCTGCGTGCAAACAGCCAGCCCATGGCAGCCAGCCCTCTCCTGGGACTCCGTGCTCAGGGGGGAATGGGGCCAGGAGCATCCCTTCTTGCCTGTTGGGTTTGTAATGCCCAGGGTGTCCTTGACCCATAGGATGTCCTAGGGGGGCACAGGATGTTAGAGCTGCTCTCCTCCTGGCTGCCCTGTGCTGCCGGGAGGGATTGCAGGGCAGCAGCAAAGCATGGAGGGCAGGTGTGGGGCAGAGGAGAGCAAAGCATGGGGGGGACCAGAGAGGGTAGCGAGGCCGGCAAATGGGCTATGGGCGTATCTGGGCTGTCTGGCAGATGCTTCTGCAGCTCCGATGCTGGGGAGGCTGTAGGGAGTGTGAGCAGGGTGAACACGGGTGATGCAGGGAGCAGGGATGGGGCAATGGGGGGAGTAGGGGTGGGAGCAGGGCCAACGCAGGTGATGTGGGAATGGGAGTGGGATGAACACAGGCGATGCAGGGATGGGAGTGGGGTGAATGCAAGGTGATGTGGGGAGGGGAAATGGGGCAAATGCGGGCAATGTGGGGAGTGGGGTGATGCAGGGATGGGAGCAGGGTGAACACAGGCAATGTTGGGGAGCAGGGTGATGCAGGGATGGGAGCGGGGGTGAACACAGGTGATGCAGGGATGGGAGCAGGATGAACGTGGGCAACGTGGGGAGCAGAGCCAGGCACTGCCTGGGCTTGCCCAGCCCGCCTGTCTTGGCAGGCACACATCCACAGCAGCCAGGCTGCACGGCTGGTTGGGGTCTGCCAGCTCCAACCTCTGCCAGTCCACACTAGCAGAGGTGCCCCAGCCCCTCACCTGGTGCTGGAGCCACCAGCATCGCAGCGGGCAGCCTTGCTCCTCTGGAGATGGGGTGGACAAGAGCAAGTGGCTCTGAGACTCTGGGGCCTGGCACAGAGAGGGAAAATGCTGTGGAGCTCTTCCACCCGCTGCTCCCCAGCTCTCTGGCTCGGCTCTCTGGGAAACCAGCCCTACCTGGCTGGGCAGACTCCTCGGCTCCAGCCTTGGGAGGAGAGAGGAACGGCTCCTTGCAGGGGGTCTGCAGGCAGCCACCCTCCCTCCCTTCCCAGAGCAGTCTTGGAGGGACGGGAACTCCCTGCTGTAGCAAGGAGTCTGCAGTTGCAAGGTTATAAAAGGCAGCGAAAGGCAGCTGCAGCTGGGAGGTCACCCACACCCCCAATCTGGAGCAGCTGCCCTGCAGCACCCTGCCAGTGCTGAGAAATGGTGGTGAGTGGGTGTGTGCTCAGCCTCCCTGGGGAGCTGGGACAGCCCCTGTTTGAGGTAGATGATGATGGGTCTGGGGGAGGCTGGATCCCCTCTGCCCCCATGCCCATCCCCTCCTGCTGGGCTGTGCCCTGCGGGATGGCCAGCCTGCCCCAGGGGTGGCTGTGTCTCAGCAGGGTGGTGCGGCCTGGGGAGAGCTCAGCATGTGCCTGGCTGTGGGTGCAGGCAGTTTGGTGTGTGGGGGTGTCATGGCTCTCACCGTGGGCCAGAGGGCTATGGGAGTGTGCTGCCACAGCTTTGGCGAAGTACTAGGGGCCAAAGGATGCTCTGGAGCCCCTTGGGATTGCCATAGCGGTGGGCTGGAAGGGGAGAAACTGAGGCAGTCGGGTGAGGAGGCAGGAGGACACGAGGACATGAACCCAGCAGCCCATGTCAGCCAAATCGTGCCTTTCTGTGCACAGGGGGAGCTGGGTGGTGTCTGCTGGTGGGTGCAGCCCTGACGTGGGATACTGGCTGTGCCTAGTGTGGTGAACTGCATCTCCTCTGCTGGTTGCAGGGCTTGAGACACTGGGATGGGCAGGTCTCTCCCCAGGGTCTGCTCCTGCCACGGTGGAGGAACCCCCAAGCTGACCCTACAAGGTCTGCCTGTGGGAGCTGGCTGCCCCACGGTGCCCATCCAGCACTTGGCTCACAGCCTTGCTCGGCTCCCACCTGACCAAACGCTGGCACAGGGCAGCAGCGCTGAACAACTTGGCCTTTGTGCTTGCCACTGAGCATGCCCGTGTGTGCGCTGAAGCTCCCTGCCCCTCGGGGTGCGGGACCCACTCCCCCCTTCCTCCTAGATGCTCGGTTGCCCTGGCAGCCCAGCCGTGGAGACGGCGCTTTCACAGCCTGCCAGCCCGGCAGGGAAGGGAAGGAGAGCGATGGAGAGGCTCCCAGCTGAGGTCCCCTTTGTGTCCCTGTGCGGCTGCGGGCTCTCCCTGGCACACACGCCGCTCATGCTGCTGGGTTTGGATGCTGATGCTGGAGCAGGCAGGCTCCTGCCGTGCTGCCCGTCATCGCCCCAGCAAGAGCTGCCGGTTTGGGAAGGAGTGGTCTCCACCCCTGCCTGCGCCTCTGTCTCTGTGCATCCATCTGCCTCCCAACCCTGTGTGTCGGGTGCCCAGGCTGGGAAGCATCCAGGTTTGCTTGGCAGGAGTGCTCAGCCAGGACCGTGCAACTCTGTCCTGGGTGTTTAGTCCCTTGTCCCTCAGCAGAGAGCTGAGTGTGGGAGGGCCGGATGTGGTGGCCGGGCTTGTGCTGCTGCTGTGGTCCTGCAGGCTCTCTCCTCCCTGGGTGCGTTGCCTGTGCCGAGGCTGATTTATCAGCATGGGCAGAGGGGGAGATGGGGCTGGCGCTGATCATGTTGCTGGCTCCAGGACAGCCTGTGTCTTCCCCGAGCTGGCTTTGAGCAGAAGAAGCAGTCACCTGTGCCAGCATGGGGACGGCCGGGTGGAGGCTGCCTGGTGGAGCTGGGGCTCTGCCCTGCCTGGGCTGGGGAGGTGGTGAGGCAGCACCCCACTGGTTAAGTCCTGGTGTATTTTGGTTGCTGCTTAGCAGATAAGTCAGGTAAGTCCCTAAGTGCCAAATAACCATAGGAGCCTGTGCCATGGGCTCCCAGGGGATCAGCCAGGCTCTCTGTGTGTGTGCCAGCCCTTTAGGACAGGGCACCCCGGCATGTTTGGCTCTGCAATAGGTCCTGGTGCTGGGCACAAGCTGTCCTTCTGGCTGGTGGCCCATGACCAGGTGCAGAGCAGGTTGGCTGGCCGCGTCCAGACGCAGATGAGGGAGCAGATCCGTGGTCCTGCAGGTTGGGCCCTGATGGCATGACACCCAGGTCTTGCAGATCCATGGACAGACAGGAGATGGCCAGCATCTTTTTTGGTAGAGGCTGAGACAAGGAGTGCCAGAATGCACACAGGCATTGACTTTATGACCACCAAAGTTGCTGATCTCTGTTTCAGAGCAGGGAAACTGAGGCAGAGCATGGCAAGCACTGCCAGCTCCCCCAGCATCACCTGGTGGGGCTGAGGACAGGGCCAAGGAGAGGGCCTGTGCTGGCTCTGCAGATGCTTATGTCATGTTTGGAGGAGGTATTGTGGTGCCTAGGCATGACTTGAACTACGCATGAACGCCTACCTGGCCTGACCAGGGTCTCATGTTGCCCAGTGTTTGGCATGGTGATGTTCCTCCTGAGAGGGCAGGGATGGGACCCCCCGTGTTGGAGAGCTGGGACAGTTGGACACTGGGGAGCAGGGGAGCAGCTGCACTGGCCTAGAGAAACCCTCTGCCATGTCTCTTGGTGGCCACGTAAATCTCCTGTGATGCTGGGTGGCATCTCTACGGTGTTCCATGTGGGGCTGTGGCTGCTGGTGGCTGTTGGTGCTCGTCCCTGCCCTCCTGCTCCGCTTGTCCTGCTCTTGTAGTGGGAGTCCACAGTATTCGCACACCAGCTGGCAGCAGCTCCCAAGGACATACGCGGGTGATGCTTGGCCAATTGCCTCGAAAGCAGGACCCTCCTGGGGGGTTCCCGCATCTCCAGTCACCCTGGGGAGACTGAACGGCATGGGGGAGTACGTTGAGGACTGGCACCTGGGTTCCCTCCAGCCCTCGCAGGTCCCCTGGCTGTGAGAGCCAGAGTGAGCGATGGGGTCCCTTGGGTGCTTGGAGCTGGCTGGGCAGCGAGGTTTGGGGAGAGGGAGTGGGGGAGACATCAGTGTTGGCGTGTGGATGGCTGGAACAGCCCAGCATGGCCAGGCTTGAGGTGGGTCCCCAAATGCCCTATGGAAAATTCACGTGCGCGCATCCCTCCAACACTGCTGCTCATCTTCCCTTTCAAACCCGTGTGCACATATTTAATCACCTGGGAGGCGGGGGGGGAGAAAGTAAGTCTTTCACTGAAAACGCTGCTCTCATTTTTCTTGAGAGGAAAAATTTTCTCAGAATACCCTGGTTCCAGTTTGTTCCTCTGCCTGTTCCCCAGGGACATTGTCGCTGTGCATGTCTGGGGTGAGGAGGCGGGGAGTGCATCATGTTGGTCAAAAAGTAATTAAAGCTGGGGTTAATTTTCCTGGAGGAGGGTGGGACCCTGGGAAGGTGACTGGAGCAAGTCTAGAGCTGAGCACATCAGAAGCTGCTTTCTATTGTGGCTGCTGAGCTAAATATACCCACGGATGCACATAGCTGTTCCCACACGTCTGCTGCACAGGCTCCCGGCGGGGTGAGCAGGGTGCTCGTGCTGCCTCCCAGGGACACCCTGTCCCCCCAAACACAGTGGGTTTTGGCCCTCCCGGGCTTTGCTTGCCACTGGCCAGGCTGGCGAGGAGCGGAGGCTCACGCAGAGCCCCAGTCTGCAAAGCGTCTGCTGCGGTTGCTGCGCTGGCTTGCCAGCGATGTGGCTTCGGAGGAATTAATAGCTGTGTTTATGAAGCACCCAGGGAGCGGAGATGTGCAGTCATTAGCTCTAATGAGAGCTGTTTGCCATGGCGCTTGGCTCTGCACTCCCTCTTTCTCCATCAGTCCCCTGGGACCAGCCAGCTTCCCGCAGCCGGAACATCCACCAAAAGCCAGAGCTGCTGCAGCCCTAACACGCGCCAGTGTCTGCGCCAAAGCAGAACCGTGCCTGCACAGGTCCGGCCGTTCCGTACCCAAATTTCTCGGGGAGGGATTGAGTGCAGTGGGTAGGGATGTGGTGGGCCGGTCGTGCATGCCACCAGAGCCAGAAGCCCAGCACAGCCTCGCCTGTCCCTTTCCCATCTGCTGAGTCCACGGCTGGGGACAGCCATCGGGCTGGGTGGTGGTTTGGTTTAGGTGGTTGTTTTGGCGCTGGGACTGTCTCATTGTGTTTTTGCATTTTGCATTTCAAGCCTTTGTAACTGCAGTTTGATCTTGCTGACTCTGAAGTGAGCGCTGCTGGCTGTAACGCATCCCGGCTGCCTGCCCGTACCCTGGCAGTCCCTGTCAGGGCTGCTTTGATGTATTGATCAGTGTCTACGTGCAGCCCAGCGCTTGCTGCCTGGCCAGGGCATCACGGTGAATGAGCCAGCATAGGCATGAGGAGGCTGGCTGACCCTGTATGGGCTGCGCTGGGCTGTATTCAGCTGTTGGTGCAAGGGCAGTTTTAAGTGCAGGCTGCATGTCGTTACTGGGTCTGCCTGTGCCATGGTACCCAGCCCTGCCTGTCACCTCAGCTGCGGAGGTGGCTGGTGGCATTGCTGGGATGCACCAACCTCTTTTCTCAGCCACAAACGGATCAAGGTTGTCACTGGGTGCAGGAGTTGAAGCATTGCCTGCACTGTTTGCTCCACACTGCAGGAAGAGGTGCTGCTGGTCCCCTGCCCACAGCAGCCACAGTTCCAGCACAGGCCACGCTTCAGGACCAGGCTTGTGTCCCCCAGGACCAGGGAGAGCCCTGAGGCTGCTCTCAGCCCGCTTCTCTTCCTGCAGGATCCGTCCCCAACTGTCCAAAGAGAAAATAGAGGGATGTCACATTTGCACCTCGGTGACACCCGGCGAGCCCCAGGTGCTGCTGGGGAAAGACAAGGCCTTCACCTACGACTTTGTCTTTGACCTGGACACATGGCAGGAGCAGATCTACACGACGTGCGTGGGCAAGCTCATCGAAGGCTGCTTTGAGGGCTACAATGCCACTGTGCTGGCGTATGGCCAGGTACATGATCTGCCCGCTCCTTGAGCTCTGGCATGGGCATTGGGCTCTCCTGCAGCGCTGGGTGCTGGCGATGCTACGATGGCACCTGCAGAGGTTAGGGAAGGTGGGGGATGTAAAAGCTCCTGGGTGTGGAGGGGACAGAGAATTGTCCCTGGGCTGGGTGAGAGCTGGGGCAGAGGGTGGCCTTTGGTGGGAGGAGAGGAAGGCAGGGCTGGGGTGGGAGCATGGGAGCCAGTGTCATGGGGGGGGATAAGAGGGGCTCAGCAGAGGCGTTTGGGGAGCCTCTGGCAGGGGAAGGTGAGGGGCGCAGTGGGCAGAGCTGAGCCTAGGAGGGCCCAGCCAGCTCCCCCTTCCCTGCCTCTTTGCAGACTGGTGCGGGGAAGACATACACCATGGGCACCGGCTTTGACATGAACGTCTCCGAGGATGAGCAGGGCATCATCCCACGGGCCATCGGCCACCTCTTCAGTGGCATCGAGGAGCGCAAGCGGGCGGCGCAGAGTCGGGGTGTGGCGGCACCCGAGTTCAAAGTCAGCGCTCAGTTCCTGGAGGTGGGTGACAGCAGGTCTGGGTGACATTGTGGCCCTGCCCTGTCCTTTGCTCAGCTCCCATGTCCTGGGCTCCTTGAGTCCTCCATGTCCTGCCTGCTCCCCAGCTGAGCTGGACCCCACAGCAGGCGTGTGGCCAGGCATGTGTGCCAGGGCAGAGGAGACTCAAAGCACCTGAATGTTGTTGACCTCATGATGGCCACTTCCTTGGCTGCAGGGAGCCCCCACCCATAGGGAAGGGGCTTATGCCTTTGTCCCCTGGAGATTCAGGGGGCTCTGGGCTCACTCCTGTTTGAGGTCGAGGATAGCAGCATACCTGCTCCCCTGGGTCTGGACCAGCGTTCCCAGTGAAACAAGGAGAGGAAAAAGTGCCATTCTTGTGGGTATTTGGGGAAGGGCTGTGTTATTTCCCATGTCCTTTGCTGCATCTTTGACCTTGAGAATGCTTCATTGCATCCTCTCCCGCCTCTGCTTTGGCCTCTCCATTTCAAAAGCCTCTTCTATTAACTGCTTCTTTCTCTGGAGAAGTTTGTCCCAGAAAGCCTGTGGACCTTGTGTGTCTGCAGCGGTTTCCCTGGGGGCTGGTCCTGGGGTGAAAGTGCAAAGAAGTTCAAGATGGGAACTGGTTTAAGGCCCTGGTGAGAAAACATAGGGTGGTGTTGAGCAAAGCTGAGCTCCTGAACAAACTTCATCTGGTTGGTGTCCTGGTCTAGGGTACAGCCCAGAGGAGACAGGCAGAGAGGCCCCGTGCTGTGATCTTGCCTCCATGTGGCTTTGGTGGCCATCATATGTGGGTTCCTCCAGATGTCGATGGTCTGGAGAGGGGAAGCAGTGTCCAAAGTCACCTCCTAGCCTGGAGGGCTGACCTCCTTGCCAGAGAAATCCTTCCCAATCAGCTTTCCATCTGCAGAGCCCTTGTTAGCTCCCATGGTGCTGTTGTGTCTGGCCACGTCCTTCCCTCCCCACCACTCGGCCTGTCCAAGCTCCTGGCTGCTTTCCCATGCATCCTTGGCCTCGTGGGGCTCTGCTCTGGGGAACCTGTGGGCTGGGATGGAAATGGGGACACTTTCCTGCCTGTTCTGAAGTCCTTCTGGGGATTGAACCTTGTCAGGCTTTCTCCCTGCTGGAGAGCCCCCTGACCCTGTTGGGGCTGGGACATAGTCCTGCCTTTTCTGGGCTATAGGATCGGATATTGGCCTTCAGCCCAATGTGTGTCCCCTCACCCTACATGACACACTTTCTCTTCCCTGTCAGCCCCCCGTATCTGCCCTCTAGGAGATCATCTGCTGTCCAGCTATAGTTTCCCTTGCCTCAGTTTCTCCCACTCAGTTTGGGATGACCCGACACTGCCCCAAGGACCTGGGTGACCTGTTAGCTGGGGTTGGGACACATGAAGGATGAACACTGGGGAGGGGATGCCTGTGCTGCCTCTGTCCCAGGCCATCCTAGGAGGCATCTCTGCAGACCAAGAGGTCCAGCACAACCCCAGGGGCACCTGGGGGTGACAGAGCAGTGGCCCTGCATGGGGTCACACCAGCTGCTGTGGGGATTTCCTGTAGCCTTTCTCTCTCTTCATGATCTCTGACCCCTGGTGGTTTTGGTTCTCAAAATAGCCTCAGAGATGTTTCATAGAATCATAGAATCATTAAGGTTGGAAAAGACCTCTAGGATCATCTAGTCCAACCGTCGACCATTTGTCCGGTGGCTGTGGTGGAGGATGGGAACAAGGCTTCCTCTCCTGTGTTTCAAAGCCACTCATGGTCGTGCTCTCCAGGCCAGCTGCACCCAGTGGGACACTGGCAGCCCCAAGGTGGGGGGCCATCTGCCAGGTGGGGGGGCTTGAAGGCTTTCCAAGGACCCTATTACGTGTGGGGAGAGTAAAAACCTGTTGCCTGATGGCCCGGTGACCAAGGCCATTGGAGCCTGTCGAGGGCTTTGCCCACTGGTCCACCCTGCAGGCATGGACATCACACCAGGAGCTCTTGTGCTGCTGCGCTGAGACCTTCCTACAGCCACCCTTATCCAGGCAACCCAGGGAGGGTTTTGTGGCAATAACAGCTCTCCTGTGCCAGCGTGGGCACGTGGCTGCATCAGACGCTGGTTGCCAACCCTGCTGTCCCAGCAGTGGTACAGGATTTGGCCCTGCTGATCCCTGTCCTATGACTCTCCTCCTGGGAGCAGGCTGTCAGAGCGGGGTTTAAACCCTCGGGGAGCCCGTTTGCACCTGGGGCGGCCAGGGACAGATTAGCCTGATCTGCTCTGCTGGCCAGGAGCCTGTGGTCCTCAGGCGACCCTGCTCTCTGCACTGGGATGTGGGTGCAAGAGGGTGATGTGTGGTGTTGAGTGGTGGTGGCGCAGGGACAGACGGGCAGGGGAGTCCCTCTGCCCCAGGGTGAGAGAGGATGCTGCAGGGTCGAGATATGGATGGGAGCATCCTCTGTCACCTCTGGGTCCTCAGCATTTTCCACGCTTGTCCAGCACTCCCTGGTCCCCCTTGTGCCCTTTCCACCTGGCAGAGGTGAACTCAGGGAGCTGTGGTGGGAGAGGGGCTCTGCTGGCTCGTGTGGCCAGGGGCTCCCCGGGTGAGCAGGGAAGGCCAGGGGGATGCGTAGCTCCCGGGTGTCTGCTCAGGCTCTGGGGACAGGGCTCTGAAAGTGTCCTGGTTCCCGCACAGCTGCTTGTGCGGGCCAGGGACAGGACAGGGTCAGGCAGCTGGAACCAACCCAGACTGCAGCTCAGAGCTTCACAGGGCAAACAGGCACATGTATGCATGCCTGCGCACACACGTCCACGCACGCACCATTCCTTCTGGGTATCCTGTCCTAGCTGGGTACCCGTGCATGCAGGTCAGAGCTTGCCTATGCATCATCTCCCATCTGCATGCACATGCTTGTGCATCCTCTCCTACACTTGCACACACACCAGCTCTCCTGGTCAGCCTTGCCTAAGCGTGTGAACACACACGCACCCCCAGCTGTGCAGCCTGTCCTCCGGGCTCTCAGGACTACAGCAGCAGGATGGCAGAGGGCAGCTCCTGTTGGTCCCGCTGTGCCGGGCTCTAGCAGCCTCCTGCTTACTACTACTCACCCCACATCCACTTCCATCCTGCTCAGCTCTACAACGAGGAGATCCTGGACCTGTTTGACAGTGCCCGCGACCCTGATGCACGCCACCGCAAATCCAACATCAAAATCCATGAGGATGCCAGTGGGAGCATCTACACAACGGGGGTCACGTCACGCCTCATCAGCTCGCAGGACGAGGTGGGTGCAGGATGGGGCAGACATGGAGGAGGGATGGCAGCTGGGTGCCCACCAGCCAGGGACATGCTATGTGGAGACAGCCAGGCGAGGAGAGGATCTTACCTGGGATGGGACAGAGCAACCCTGGGGTGATGCAGGGAGAGGTCGATGTGCCCGTGGGGCTGCGGCAGGGTGCTCTCCTGACTCCCTAGCAGGGTGCTTCAAGGTTTTGTTCTTCCCTGCCCCATATTGTTGCAGCTGATCCAGTGCCTAAAGCAGGGGGCTCTTTCCCGCACCACTGCCAGCACCCAGATGAACGTGCAGAGCTCCCGATCCCATGCCATCTTCACCATTCACCTGTGCCAGATGAGAGTGTGCACCCGCCCGGAGCTGGTGAGATGTGCTCCTGCCTCCTGGCTGGGCCTTTCCTGAATCTGATACCCAGGCAATGTGTGGGGGTCCCTTGGAAAGGGGAGAGGGTTTGAAGTCTTGCAAAGAGAGGCAGGGCTTTGTCTTGCCAGTCATAGCCAGTGTTAACACTTAATGGGAGCTGAGGTCTGTCCTGGAGTAGCCCCATCCAAGGCAGGGATGGTCTGGCCTAAGGGATGGCCCAGAGCAAGCTGCTGTTGGGATCCTCTCCCCCATCATCGAGGGGCTGGGTGCGGAGGGTGAATGCTCAGGCTTTTGCTGATGTCTGAGTGTAGCCAAGGGAGCTCCTGCCTGCTCCAGGTCCATGGTAGTGACCCCTCTCCATGCGTGCCTGGCCGCAGGTGAACGGGGAGGTGACCAGTCTCCTGGACGGAGCCCAGCCCACCACTGAGTATGAGACCCTCACGGCCAAGTTTCACTTCGTAGACCTGGCTGGCTCAGAGAGGCTGAAGCGAACGGGTGCTACTGGCGAGAGAGCGAAGGAAGGCATCTCCATCAACTGTGGGCTGGTACGGCCCCGGGCACCGGCATGCAAGGGGAGAGGGGAGGCAGGGCCTGCCTGGGGGAGCCTGGGACGCCTTTGGGTCCTGCTTAGAGCTGCTCTGGGCTGTTGGGGTTTCTGCTGTCTCTGCTGGGGTTTATGCTACCTGGCCCTGTAGGCAGGACTATGCACAGTCCAAAATGCCAGTGCTGAGGGCACAGCTCTGCTGCTGAGGGCAGGACACTGGGGAGGGGTGCAGCTGGGCACAAGGGTGCAAGTCCCCAAAAGGTTGAGGTATGCTAACTTGAGCTCAAAAAAAGTCCAGGGCTTGATGCTGCTCCTTAGTGCACGTGGGAGAGAGGCACAGCCCAGGGAAGAGGGGCGAATGCGAAGACTAGCAAGGGAAGCCTCATGCCTCCACCTCTTGCACCCCAAACCTGTGCTGCAGCACATGGCTCAGACATGACGTGCTGGCTACGTGACAGCTGTATTCTCAGCAGGGGCTGAATCTGGGGGGGGGGGGGGGGGCTTTCCTTTGCGTTGGTAGCTGGCCTTGGGGAACGTCATTAGTGCCCTCGGAGACCAGAGCAAGAAAGTGGTGCATGTGCCCTACCGCGACTCCAAGCTCACCCGCCTGCTGCAGGATTCCCTTGGAGGCAACAGGTAAGGGGGTCCCAAGCCAGGGCGGAGCCCTGGGAGAGGACTGCAGGGGCTGTCCCCCTGCAAATAGGGCCAAGGGTCTGTGGAGCCATATAGGAGCTATTTCAGGACTCAAATGCCTCTTGGGTTGCCTGCTGGGGAGGGGGTACCTCCTGGCAGGCAGTGCATGACTTTGCAGATGTAAAGTCCTGACTCCTCATGAGTCCCAGCCCCAATTAGCCAGCTTTGGCAGAATTAGCTGGTGCAAAATGCTCCGGAGCCCTTGCAGATCTGGAACTTGGCAGGTGGTGTTGCCCAGCATGGGATGGATTGAAATCCCTGCCTGCTTTGGGGGTACTTCTCTGAAGAGCCTATTCTTCCCCAGCAATCCTGGCATGTGTGGGCTGACTGGTAGAGGTTGGCTTTGCTCAGTGCTGTTATGTGTTGCTCATGGGGTCCTGCTGGTGCTCTGGCTCTGGGAGGGACTGAACACAGTTTGTACCTTGGTTATAAAACACAGAAGAGCCTAGAATGGTGTCTGGGGGCATGTGGCCTGTGCTGGGTCCCAGGTTTCCAGGTGCCGAGTTGGTGCAGGGTGGGGAAACTGTCCTTTCACCCTGAACTTCACCTCCCCAAGCCAAACCATCATGATCGCCTGCGTGAGCCCATCTGACCGGGACTTCATGGAGACCCTGAACACGCTCAAATATGCCAACCGGGCTCGCAACATCAAGAACAAGGTGGTGGTGAACCAGGACAAGACAAGTCAGCAGATCAGTGCCCTGCGGGCTGAGATCGCCCGCCTGCAGATGGAGCTGATGGAGTACAAGGCAGTGAGTGGCTGAGTGAGCCTGCAGAGGTGGGATGGAGGCAGGAGCAGAAAGCTTCCTCCTTGTGTTTGAATTGGGGCGGTTTTAGCAGGAAAGACCCTCCTGCCTACCATGCTCTGCCCTTATTGATAGGGGTAATTGCTAGGAGAGGTCAGGAGGCTTAAGAGATGGGGCCTCAGCTCCTGGCCTGCCACAGGCAGGACCTTGGGCAAGTCTCTTGGGGATGGAGAGAGAAGGCAGGGAGAAGCCTTGAAGCATCTCTCACCCTCTGCCTGTTGAGCTCAGGCCTTCCTGGTCCTTAGATTTGGCCCTATGCCTGCTTTGGTGGCTGGGGCTGCCCCCAGGGATGGGTCCCCATGTCCCAGCTCGCCCTGCACTCAGGGACTCCCCTCCTGTCCCCACAGGGCAAGCGGGTCATCGGGGAGGATGGCTCGGAGGGTTACAGCGACCTTTTCCGCGAGAACGCCATGCTGCAGAAGGAGAACAGCGCCCTGCGTATGCGGGTGAAGGCCATGCAGGAGGCCATTGATGCTATCAACAGCAGGGTTACCCACCTCATGAGCCAGGAGGCCAATCTGATGCTGGCCAAGGCAGGTGAGGCTGGGCTAGTGCATGGCGTGGTGGGTCAGCCCAGCCAGCATAGCTGGGATGGGTGCTGCGGTACAGCCCATGTCTTGCCTTGATCTACCCATGCCTCTGCTCCTCCAGGTGACGGTAATGAAGCCATTGGCACCCTCATCCAGAACTACATCCGGGAGATTGAAGAGCTGAGGTGAGCTGGGCACGGGGGCTGGTGTGTCATCTGGGTCCCTGGCCTGGCAGGTGCCGTGGTGGCATCTGAGCCCAGATGTGGCTCAGAGCTCCATGCCTCCAGCATCACTGGGGTGAGTCGTAAGCCCTGATGGAGTAGCAGCTGACTACACTGCTACTGCACTGGGGCTGTAGGAGTCCCAGTCTTGCTGCCAGGCAGTGCTTTGGCCATTGTCGTCTTTTGAGTGGCCATTGAGGGAGGAGGAGATCCTGGCGGGAGTGCCTGGTGTCTCCCAGGGACTGCTGGCCCCCCAAAGCTGGGTCAATCCCAGTCTCTTGCGTGATCCTGGGACCCTGTCTTGCAGCATCCTGACCTTCTGACCCAACATGAATGGGAATGGCTTTGTGGTGACTCTGTCCGTTGCTCACACTCATCCTAAAACCAGGCAAGATCCCCTCCTCTGGGGACAGAGAGATGTCCCTTCTTTGACCACATCCTGTCTCCCCTCCCTAGGACGAAGCTCCTGGAGAGCGAGTCCATGAATGAGTCTCTGCGTCGCAGCCTCTCGCGTGTCTCTGCCCGGCCACCCTACTCCATGGGGTCGTCCCCAGCATCTGGCTTGGCTGGCCTGTGCAGCCCTGCTGCTCCAGTGGAGACGGAGGCCTCCGATGTCCTCCAACGGGCCAAGCAGGACCTGGAGCGCCTAAAAAAGAAAGAGAGGAGGCAGCGGAGGAAAAGGTGAAGGCAGCTGCTGTGCGATGTTGGGAAGGGGAGGCTGTGTATTGGTCCCTGTCTGTCCTTGTGGGGTCGGGTATCCTGCTTCCCCCATCTGTGCTAAAGCCAGAGCACCAAGACAGAGCCCAGATGCCTGGGTTCCCCTCCCAGCGCTGCCTTGCCCTTGGTCTCCTCTCACCCACCACGCGATTCTGGAGGCTGTTTTCCCCAAAGGGTCCAAAAGCAGGAGGTAAGGGGGCCCTGGCAGGACACATCCCCAGACTCCCCCATGCTGGGACTCACCAGCACCACTCTGCTCTCCCCCAGCCCGGAGAAGGAAGCATTTAAGAAGCGGCAGAAACTGCAGCAGGACAACGGGGAGGAGACAGATGAGAACGAGGTGGAAGAGGTGAGTGGACTTGGTGCTCATGCTGAGGGGGGTGTTTGGGTGTGGAGCATTGTCATCGCCCCACATGGGAGAGGGACCAAGCCCAGCCTGGCCCTGCAAGCAGGCTGGAGGGGTTGTGGAACAGAGGATTCCATGCTGGAGTAGGGGGAGCTGGATGCTCCCCAGCCAGCCCTGCTGTGGAGCGAGGAGCCCACATCTTTTGGGGCTTGGTTTCGATAAGCGTGGGTGAAGTGGGGTTGGGCAATGCAGTGCTACTCAGCTGGGAGGGGATGGATGCAAGGATGGATGAGACACAGAGCTGCTCCTCTCAACAGTGTACGCTGGAGGTCCAGAAATGGTGCTGCAGCCCCTGGGCATCCTGTGTGGGAGGCCGAGTCCTGTTGTGGGGGCTGCAGCCCATTGCTGTAGTGTGAGCTCAGGTTTGGAGGAGGGAAGAGCTGCAGAGAGAAGGGCAAGGCCATGCTGCAAGCTGACGTTAGGCACTCATCTTAGGAGGAGGAAGAACAGGATGAGAGTGGCTGTGAGGAAGAGGATGGACGTGAGGATGAAGATGAGGACTCTGGCAGTGAAGAGAGCCTGGTGGACTCAGACTCGGATGCAGAGGAGAAGGGTAAAGTGCGGAGCCACGCATGCAGCCCAGGGTATGGGGGTGCATTTGTTGGCATTTCCTGGCACTGAGCTCTGGTCCTGGGAAGGGAGAGTCCACTGGGATGCCTCAGCCATGTCTCCTCTGGGGGGCTTAGAAAAGCACCAGGGTTGCTGCAGGGAGTCTCCAACGCTCTTTGGGGTGCTGCTGCTCCCCAGCGATGTGGGTTCCCATCAGCTCCCTCAGCCCCCTCCTTGTGCTGTGGCTCAGTGGGGCTGTGGGAGCGATGCTCCCGCATGCCTCCCAGCCTGACTGTCCCCCACTGGCCTCCAGCCGTGAATTTCCAGGCCGACCTGGCAGATCTGACTTGCGAGATAGAGATCAAGCAGAAGCTGATTGATGAGCTGGAGAACAGCCAGCGGCGCCTGCAGACCCTCAAGCACCAGTATGAGGAGAAGCTGATCCTGCTGCAGAACAAGATTCGGGACACACAGCTGGAGCGGGACCGGGTCCTGCAGAACCTCAGTGAGAACTGCCTAGCCCATGGGATCCCATCCCCGCAGCATTGGGCCCCATTCCCCACTCCTGCCCAGCTGACTCAGAGCCAAAGCATCCACCCCCTGCACACAACGCTGGCTCTGGTAGAGCTTTGCCATCCCCCTGCCTCTGCTTGAGCCCCTGGGACCCCCAAGACCCTGCTTGTCTTGCCGCGGGAGTGGGACTAGTCAGCTGTAGAGCTCCTGACCCCACTGGTGCTGCAGATGTGGCTGGAAAGGATGGCAAGGCAAAGCCTCTTCTAGCCTTGAATACGGCTTCATGAGATGTGGCAACACTTGGGGAAACTGAGGTGCTGAGGGGCACATGAAGACCGCAAAGACCTAGTGGTGTAGCTGATCTCTAGGCTCAGCAGGGCAGGATCACTGATGCACATGGCTGTAGGTCTAGGTCTGCAGCTCCTCTCAGCCCAGCGACTGTGCTGTAACCCACTGTCCCCACCCTGCACTGAGCCCTAACCCATCTCTTCCAGCGGGTGCCCCCAGATAGACCCCAGCCTGTGATGAGGCCAGAGCAGAGGGGTGAGAGAGGGGTCTGGCAGGATGGGAAGGGAGCAGTGCCCGGTGCCTCCAGGCAGGGTGTGTCAGTGCAGGAGGAGCCCAGGGTGCGGATCGCAAGCCCTCTTGTTCCCCCAGGCACCATGGAGTGCTACACGGAGGAGAAAGCCAACAAGATCAAAGCAGACTATGAGAAGAGGCTGAAGGAGATGAACCGGGACCTGCAGAAGCTCCAGGCAGCCCAGAAGGAGCATGCTCGCCTGCTCAAGAACCAGTCCCGCTACGAGCGGGAGCTGAGGAAGCTGCAGGCAGAGGTGGCCGAGATGAAGAAGGCAAAGGTACCGGGACATGCCAGGGCAGGGAGGGCATCCCCGGTCAAGTCTGGTTCTCTGCTCAGAAGCGATGTTTTCCACTCCTGGTGGCAAGTGCAGGACATCTGTCTGTCTGTCTGGTGGGCAGGTGCCCTGGGACAGTCAGGTGCCTGCACCGACACGTGGCACCTTCCCTTTCCAGGTTGCGCTGATGAAGCAGATGCGGGAGGAGCAGCAGCGGAGGCGACTGGCAGAGACAAAGAGGAATCGGGAGATCGCGCAGCTCAAGAAGGAGCAGCGCCGGCAGGAGGTGAGAGCCCAGCCTGCCTGCATGCCACTGGGCGTCCCCGTGCAGGGGGCAGAACTGGGCTGGCTGGGGGTGGATGTTTGTTCTGCTCTGACACTCTGAGGTGCTCATAAATATCAGCTGGTGAAGCTTGGGGCCCTGCTGCACCCATGGCCTCACCAGGCACCGCGCAGCCCCAGCAGAGCACACCTGGCTGAATGGCTCCCAAGGGCTTCCTGCCGCTCCCAGTGTGATTGTGGGAGATGCTGTGAGCTCCCTGCCATGCTTGGGGGGCAGTGCGCCATCAGCGCCAGCCGCAAGGCTGGAAACGTCCTCGCTGTTAAAATCAGAAGTGAGACTGTTCATGCCAAAGTAACCGCTCCAAGCTTTGGTGGTGGGAGCCCTGGGACTGCAACCATTGGTGGGTTGTCTGGGCAGGACCCCAGGGGTCTGTGTGTCTCTCTTGTGCAGTTTCAGATCCGGGCTCTGGAGTCTCAGAAGCGGCAGCAGGAAATAGTGCTGCGGAGGAAAACCCAGGAGGTGAGGGGGGGGTTGCCTCCACATAGCCCCCAGCCCCCATGGGGGTCCTGGCCCCAGTGCTTGGCTTAGAGACACCCTGTCCTCCAGAAAGTGCCAGCTCTGGGAACAGGTTTCCCAAAAGAGTGGGAGGATTTTTATGGCTCAGTAATGAGGTGGGAGATGGTTGCAGGCAGCAGAGGAATTGCCCATCTCCCAGGGCAGCTGAGCCTGGCAGCAGGGGATGGGCTACAAGGGAGAAAGGGGAAACCCATGGGACACAAATGGCCCTGGGGCTTCGGGTCTCCAGAGCTGCCACTCTTGGTCCCGTGGGGATGTGGAGGTGACGGTGACAGGTTTGGGCTGGGGACACCTGTCTGACACCCTCTCCTCCGCCCCTCCTCTGGGCAGGTCTCGGCACTGCGCCGACTCGCCAAGCCCATGTCAGACCGGGTCGCGGGCAGGACGAGTCAGAAGCCAGCCATGCTGGACTCAGGTGCAGAGGTTTCGGCCAGCACCACCTCCTCTGAGCCCGAGTCCGGTGCTCGCTCCGTCTCCAGCATCGTGCGCCAGTGGAACAGGAAAATCAACAACTTCCTGGGAGACCCCTCATCGTCTGTGAACGGGGCTCGGCCCACCAGGTCAGGGCAGGGGCTGTGTGGACGGGTGATGAGGCATCTCAGGACTCCCATGTCTGGCTTTTGGCTGGTGGCGGAGGTTGAACGCCAGCTTCTTATTGTGCATTTGGCCCGTATTAAACCACTGACCCAGTGACAGTCTGTGCTGGCAGCATGTGACTGACTGACACCTGGGCTTGAGCCCAGTGCTGGCCTTCCACAAGCATTAAACGTCGCGGCACAAACCCTGCTGGGCTCATCTCTTGTCCCTCTCTTTGCTAAGTGGCAATGGAAAAGTTGGGCAATCCAGAAATGATGCAGGTGCCTCCTCTGCTCCTGGCCAGCCAGAGCCCAGGCATCCTTTTGGGGTAAGCACAGCTGTCCAGGCCGGTCACCCATGTGCCTTTTCTCCCCTCTGGCTGTAGGAAGAAGTTCCCCAAGAAGGGGGCGAGCCAGACCTTCAGCAAAGCTGCCCGCCTCAAGTGGCAGTCGCTGGAGCGGCGCATCTTTGACATCGTCATGCAGAGGATGACCATTGTCAACCTGGAGGCTGACATGGAGCGGCTCATCAAGGTGACAGTGGCACTGGGGACAGAGAGGGCTGGATGGTGGGTGCAGGGCAGGGGCACAGCCATGTCGACAGTGCCAATGCCCCTCCCTTTTCCCCCAGAAACGCGAGGAGCTGTCACTGCTGCAGGAAGCATTGCTGGGTAAGAGGGCAAAACTGCAGGCAGAGAGCCCCAAGGAGCAGAAGGGGCTGCAGGAGCTGAATGAGGAGATCGAGGTGCTGGGGGCCAACATCGACTACATCAACGATAGCATTTCCGACTGCCAGGCCACCATCATGCAGATTGAGGAGACCAAGGTGGGCAGCTGGACTGGGCCCAGCTGGCATGGAGAGAGCAGGAGCATCCCTGGGAGGCGAGGGTGTCCTTGGGTGCGGCCAAGCTGGGTGTCCCAGAGTCCTCCTCTGAGCCATGTCACACAGTTGGTGGGGCTGCACCCGCACACTCACTTCTCATTAGGTGGTTAATTGTGGAGGGGAGTGCCGCCAGGCCCTTGCACGTCCATGGACAGGCTGCTGGTGCCTGTTCCCCGGTGCCTGTTCCCCAGTGCCCTGGGATGTAGGGAAGCTGCAGCCCCCATCCTGCCCATGGGGCTGGCGGTCACTTGTCCCCATGGGAGTTTAAGGTGCTGGAAACATCCCGGGGAGGACTGGCTTTTTTTCCAGCAGGAACCCTGCAGGTTTTGTGTCCTATTTTGACACTGGGCACTCCACAGAGACTCTGTGCAGCTCCCGGCTCCCCTCTACTGGCTGCAGCCTGGGTTGGAGGCTGTGTGCTGTCCCTGGCTTGTCCCTAGCTGTCACCTAGGTTGCCGGGAAAGAAGGGGCTGTTGCTAATTCACACTAGCATTTGGGCTGGTGACCTGAATTCTTGTAGCACAAAGAAGCCCTTCAGGTTGCGTTGGCCATCTCCATGGCTGGATCTCCCCAGTAGCCACTTGAGCAGACTGAGGAGAGTGAGCATCGGGACTGGGCAGTGCTGGCCTGCCCTTCTGCCCATCCCATGCCCAGCGGCAAAGCTCCCCCGCTGCATCCAACACCCATCCCTCCACATTTCAGGAGGAGCTGGACTCCACGGACACCTCGGTGGTTATCAGCTCCTGCTCCCTGGCTGAAGCCCGGCTCCTGCTGGACAACTTCCTGAAGGCCTCCATCGACAAGGTGCGTGGCCAAGCCGGGACTCGGATGCGTCATGGGGTTTTCCTGCAGCTGGGGAGGGGAGCAGAGTGCCAGGGTGGGGACCCAAGACACCCGCCTGAGGCCCAGTGTGGCTGTCCTTCCCCAGGGGCTGCAGGTGGCACAGAAGGAGGCCCAGATCCGCCTGCTGGAGGGGCGCCTGCGGCAGACGGACGTGACCGGCTCCTCACAGAACCATGCCATCCTGGACGCCCTGCGGGAGAAGGCCGAGTCGCACCCTGAGCTGCAGGCCCTGATCCACAATGTCCAGCAAGGTGGGACCCAGGGCTGGCACATCCTTGGGCCAGGCATGCTGCCTTGCGGGGCAAGGTGCCTACCCCTGCAAGCCCCCCAAGAAACACCTGGAGGTGCCATGGCTGGGACCAGCGTGCCCAGGGCTGCCCCGAGGGTGATGCTGGGTGGGGCGTGTGTTCCGGCCACCACAGAACAGGGACGAGGACTGGGTCCCTGCCCCCAGCTGCCCAGGCCGTCCCCTCTGCCACACGGTTCAGACAGGGCTTGGCACAACGGGGTCCCCTCTGCGCTGCTGATGTGCTGTCTCCCTCCTGCACAGAGAACGGCTACGCCAGTACAGACGAAGAGGTCTCGGAGTTCAGCCTGGCTTCAGATGGGAGGTGAGCACCCAGCCCAGCCCTGCCTGAGCTGGTGGTGGCTGGGTAGGCCAGGGGTGGGGTAGGATGTCTGGTGCCACCCATGGGACCTCACAGATTGATGTGGATGAGCAAAGCCTCACCTAAGCTTTCCCTTGGGGACGGGAGCAGAGATGTATCTTAGACACCAGCAGGGAGTGAAGACTAGGTCACCCCTTGGAGAAAGGGTGCTGGGGAACAGAGGGTGACCAAGGAGTCTGGTGGGCCGGTGGCAGCCAGCTCTCTGAAAAGAGTTTGGCACTGAAGATCCATCTTTTGCTCCCTTCTCCTTGCAGCATCTCCCAGTCTTTCACCATGAAGGGCTCAGCAAGCCAGGACGACTTCAATTTCAAGGTTAGTTGGTCTTTCTGTGTGGCCCCATCACAGGGAGTGGGAGGAGGGATGGAGAGGCATGTTGTTCAATGATGCTCCAGGTCTCTGCTCTGCAGTCTGACCCTTGGAGAGTCAGGCTTGGCATAAGGTAGTACAACTGGTCTCTGCATGGGGTCAGCTCTAGGCAAGGGGGAACCCGGGCCTCCTGGTCCTGTGGTCATCTGAAGCACCAGAGACTTGGGAAACATCCACCACATCAGCCAATACCCTCCAGATTTGTGTGGGTACCAAGGAGGTTCCTGTGTAGTGCTGCATCCATTGTGGGCAAAGGTGGAGGAAAGCGCCGGTTGTTCTGCACAGGCTGTCACATTTGCTTAGAGTATGGAGAGCTGGCACTGTGACAGGCATCCCATCATGATGCAGGGGGAACTCAACCTCCTACAGCCAGAGAGCACGAGCTGCTCTGCCCCACAGCTCTCTGGCTGCTCCCACTGTCCTCCCCCCCATGCTGCCTGTGCCTAAGTCCTCTGCCCTGCTCTAGGGAGAGCCCAAGCTCTCAGGGCAGATGAAGGCAGTGTCAGCTGAGTGTCTAGGACCCACGCTGGACGTCTCCACCAAGAACATCACCAAGTCCTTGGCATCCCTCATGGAGATCAAAGAGGATGGGATCAGCTTCTCCATCCGAGACCCCTATTACAAGGAGAAGGTGTCGCGCACCATCAGCCTGCCCACACGAGGAAGCACCTTGTGAGCATAGGGTGATGGGTCTCTGGGCATTGGGAGGCTCATGGAGGCATGGGCCAGCAGGTGGGAAGCTGTACCCTGGCTGGGGAGTTGCAGAGCGGTGAGGGTGAGCTCAGTTCTGCATCTATGCAGGCCTGTCTGCAGCAAGCAGTGGTGGATTTCTCCAGTGGGACTTGGAGAGTGTCTAGGAGTACACTGGTATCCTCTGCAGATGGAGAGAAGGGTACTCCAGGAGGAGGGAAAGAAGCAGGGGGTGTGCGAGAGTCCCTGACTTACTGCCCTGGGTTATCAGCCTTCTTGGAGGCTTCTTTGGTTGCCAAAAGCCTTCCACGCTCATGGGATAACTTGAGGCATCCTCTGATCTTGTTATTGTGACTTCAGGGCAGCCCAACTTCTCCATTTGCTCTGCTGGGGAAGGACATGGGTGTTCAACATGGAGGGATCCCAGCAGCAGGGGGCAGGCACCCACTGTGCTCTGTTTCACTTGCTTTAGTCCCAGACAATCTCGTGGCTCGGACACTTCACCTCTGACAAGGAGGAAATCCTATGACCGTGGACAACCTGCCAGGTGAGCTTGGGAGCTGGAGAAATGGAAACATTGGCAGGGAGAGGCTGGGTGGCCCAGACAAGTGGGGAGAGATGCTGGCTGGGCCAGCTCTTGCTGGGCCCTGGTGTGCCAGGCAGCTGCCAGGTGAGCAATTCCAGAGTCATGTGTCCCTCTAATCCTTCCTGGCTCAGGCCTCCAGATGTTGGCTTCACGCCTCCCTCATCCCCACCCACCCGTCCACGCAACGACCGCAATGTCTTCTCTCGTCTCACGAGCAACCAGAGCCAGGGGTCTGCCTTGGATAAGTAAGTCCTGGTGGGGTGGGAGGGTCTGAGTGAGGGGCGCCCATACCATAACAGCAAATGGCACGTACCAGGTCCCACGGTGGGGTGTACAAGCACAGGACCTGGGTTGGCTCCAGCCAGCCTCCTGCCACCATTTTCGCTCCCTGCTCCTCTCCATAAGGGAGAAGACACTCTGCAAGGGCCATGCTGGACCCTTGCCCTGTCCTGCCTGCTGTGGGTCTCCTCTGTGAGCTCCTGCAAGCAGCCAGCTCAGTCCTGGCCTCTGGCTAAGCCCTACTTGGAGATATGGCGATGCCAGACTTGGACCACTGGAAAAAGCTACGGAGCAGGATGGGGTGAGGTGGGATGGGGGCTCACAGGAAGCTGAAGGACTGGCACCAACCCACAAATGCTGCTCCAGCCTCCCTCTGCAGCAGGTTGGGCAGCTGCTCTCATCTCGGAGCATTGCTAGCAGCGCTGACATTCCCTGATGGAGACCTGCTGTCTGATCCTCACATGCCCTCCTGCTCCTCTGCCCTCTCCCCTGGTTCTCCACATGTGCTTCTCTTTCTCCCTCTCTCCCCTCCTCCTTCCCTCTGTCCTACACTGGCTTGGATGCAATAACAATCCTCCATCTCTGATTCCTCTGCTGCCTCTTCTAGTCTGGGTTTTCTCTCCCATAATCCTGCTAATTTTCTGCCCCTAGGTCTGATGACAGCGATTCCTCTGTCTCGGAGGTGCTGAGGTATAGACAACTTTCTATTTATTATCCCTTCCTCCTCTCCTCCTCCTTCTCTGTCTCATGAGTCTGCTCTCCCTTGTCCCTGCATGCTCCACCTGTGCCTTGCTGCTCTGCCCCACCTCCCAGCTTGTGTGTGCTGTCCCCTCCTGGCATGCCACCTCCAGTATCTGACACTGTCCCCTCGTTGCGAGTTTGAACCATTCCTGCTCTGATCAGGCCTTGGAAACATAGCACTGGGCTCACCTGTGGACACTGGCTGGTTTGGGGTGGCAGCATGTTCTCCTCCATCTCCGATGGGCTCTCATCAGCATGACGCCACCATGTCCCATCCTGTCCCAGGATGGTGTGATGCTGGGGAAGGGGGCAAGCAACGCTGGGTGCTCCCAGTATGTCCTTCTTGCAAGCATCTTCCAGGCAAATGTCTCCAGGTGCTCCCCACACCTGGTTGTGCTTCCCTGGTACTGGGTTGTGGGTGGGTAGATCTCTTTCCCAAAGAAACCAAGTCAGATTGTGGTGCTGAGCTCAGCCTTGGGGCTAAGGTGCTCCTGGGTTTGTCCCACTGCACCCTCTTGCCTACAGAGGTTTCCCAACACAAGGGCCACCTTTCCCCCATCCTTTAGGAACATCAGCCCTCCAGCACCCAGGTGTCCCCTCACATTGCCCGTGCCCCGAGTTCCCACAGTCACTGGGGAGGTGGCACCAGACATGTCTGTGCTGCATCACCTTGGGCAGTTTGCTGTCAGGCAGCAATGCAATGTCCGTCAATAACATCTCACCCTGGGGAGCCAGGATTTCCATTTAGATTCAGTGTCACCTCGAGACTGGTAGAAACACTAGAGGCCAGGGGAGGGCTGTTTAATTTGAGTTTGTAAGTGCAGCTGCTAACTGAGAAAGAAAGATCACATGCATGTAATTTCCAAACCCAAATTAATGAGCCTGTGTTTGTCCTCATGACTAAAGCAAACCTTATGTGGCCTCGGGCCTGCCCTTCTCCAGCCCTGTGCCTCAGTTTCCCTGCCTATAAGAAGAGATAGCACAACCCAGGGCACCATGGCTGTGGGGAGGCTGTGCTTTGGGACGCCAGCTGGGAAGAGCTGTTGGTGGCCATGCACACTTGGGTCTGGAAGGGTAGGGCTGTTGGTCCTCAGCACTCCGAGCACTGCTAAAGTGGAGGGGATTGGCAGATGCTGTGTCCAGAGGGACAGGCAGCAGGTGTCCCTTGGAGGAAGATTTGGCAGGGATAGGTCCTCTCCTGCCCAGAGCCAGTGGTGGGTGCAGGGCTTCCATAGCCATTGTGACAGGCATGCTGGGTGCAAATGCCAGTGCTGTCTGTTTGTCACCCTTGTGGCCTTATGTAAAGGAGCAGGTCCCTGTCTCCAAATGTCACCAGGCACAGGCTGACAGCCTCCAAGGAACTGGGGTGCTGGATATTGGTACCTTGAAACATTTATCCCAGCAGAGCTTCAGGCTGGAGAAGGTGCAGTTTGTCCCAAACTGACCTGAGGAACAATGAGCTGGGTCTCCTGGCTCCTTGGGTCTGTGCTGGCCAGGCATGAGAGGTTCAGCAGGAGAGCAGAGGCCACTGGGCAGCCCCCCTTTCCCACTCCGTATCACTGGGGCAGAAGCAGTAGGCAGGGGCTGCTCCTGGGAAGATTTCCAGGGTTTCCACAAAGACCTTTGCTCAGACATGCCAGGTTCAGATGGAGGGGCCCATCGCACTGCCATGCAGTGGAAGATGCTTGGGGTGAGGCAGTTCTTGCTCTCCCATGCCCCTGGGACTGTGTAGTGCAGTGCCTTTCCACACACACCCCACCATGCTTGTTCTTTCTTTCCCACACAAGGGGCATCATTAACCCGGTGGGTGGCACCAAGAATGCCCGGACAGCCCCGCTGCAGTGTGTCTCCGTGGCAGAAGGACACACCAAACCTGTGCTCTGCCTGGATGCCACCGATGAGCTGCTTTTCACTGGGTCCAAAGGTGCGTGATGGACAGAGAGGACATGGGGGTTGCTGGCCTGCAGACACTATGGGATCAGGTGGGCACAGGGAATTACGTGAAGTGCCAGGCACCATGGGGATGGTTTCTCCTGAGCCTCTCTCCTGTCCTCAGCGTTGAGCCTTGCCTTGCATGGCCCTGGTGCTGGGGCTGACTGGCTCTTTTCCTCTGGCCCTGTGGGTGGGGGGAGGCAATGCTCAGAAGGGGTATTGCCTGCATGCCACCATGACCTCAGAGGGACCCCTCCCAGCCTGACACTCTTGGGCATGTTCCTCCTCCCACAGACCGGAGCTGCAAAATGTGGAACCTGGTGACGGGCCAAGAAATTGCTTCCCTCAAGGGTCACCCAAACAACGTGGTTTCCATCAAGTACTGCAGCCACACGGGGCTGGTGTTCACTGTGTCCACATCATACATCAAAGTGTGGGACATCCGGGACTCGGCCCGGTGCATCCGCACCCTCACGTACGTGGCAGGCGGGAGCATCTGTGGGGGACTGGGCTTTGCAGAAGCCAGTCCCAGGACCTACTGGGGCTGAGGGCAGGGCCAAGTACCAGCTGCTTTAGTGCCAGTTTGCAGTGCTGCATCCTTAGGGAACAGGGAGGTTGGGAGAGAGCTTGGGGTGAGGGGACCCATGGGGACCTCCTGCAGCAAAGGCTCAGGTTAAAGAGCTTTGAAAAGATTTGCAGCTACTTCTGGGGATGGCCAAGAGAGCCAGCAGCTCCATAGAGGAAGCACAGCTCCTAACAGCATCGTGGCTGAGTAAATTACAGGCTCGCCCGTGGGAAACTCAGATCTTTATGAGGAGTTTGAGGACCAGAAAGAAGCATGGGACCAGCTGTAGCTGTGGTCTGCTGGTCTGGAGCAGGGCTCAAATGTTAGGAGAGTATGGCAGTCCAGGGTTACCAGCTTGCTCCAGCATAGAGCTCCTTTCTCCATCCAGCCTCAGCTCATCTGCCTGGGCCTGAAGGTGCTTCTCCCTTGGTGTAGAGACCAAATACCTCTGCTTCCCTGTGCTGACTGCCAGCACTAGCAAGCTCTTCCTGCAGGAAGCAAAGAGGAATGGGAGGAGAGAAGAGCAGCCCTCAAATGGAAACCAGGGCAGGATGCTCCATGTCATGCACACACCCAACATCCTTGGCTGCCTCTGCAAGCAGGGCACTGGCCTAGAGGACAGAGGTCTTGTTGATCCCATTGTGGCCAGAGAGATGGTGATACCTCTAGGGCCTTTCTCTGATGTGGGACCCACCTGTGCCAGCCTGGAGCCAACAGCCCTGTGCAGTTCCTCAGTGGGGCCTTGGTGGCTCTGATCTCTGCTCATCCTCCCTCCTTGACCTCTTTCTCCCTTAGATCTTCTGGACAGGTGATCTCTGGGGATGCGTGTGCTGGGACCACCACCCGCACTGTCACCAGTGTGCAGGGAGAGCACCAGATCAATCAGATTGCTCTCAATCCCACTGGCACCGTGCTCTATGCTGCCACTGGTAACTCTGTCCGCATCTGGGAGCTGAGCAGGTAAGGGGATAGTGCTGGGGTGGGCAGGACAGCTTACGGATGCTGAGTGGACACTGTCTGCTCAGAGGGGCCTGAAATTACTCCCCCCAGGGGAAGTGAAAGCCTTTTTAGCAATGGAAGTTGCCTGGAATAAGGACTTTCAGGGCCCTTTTTGTCCATGAGCTGGGCAGAGCTTAGGAGAAGGGGAAAGACATGTGGGATGAGCAGCAGTACCCCCCTGGTTTTGCACTTGCTCCCCCCCTGCCCCCGCCAGGTGGGCACTGGGCTGCTAACCCCTTGCTGCAGCTTAGGCTCCGTAGCCAGATGTTGGCAGGCCCTGAGACTGCCTTTCTCCCCCAGCATCACTAGGAAGAAGGGTGTCCCTGCTTGCAGTCCCCCAAATGGAACAACCCCTACTGCAGGGCTCCAGGGCTCTGGGGGTCTCTGCCTGGGAGAGCCCCTTGGAGGAGCTTTGGCACCTGGGAAGGGGCTGGCTGACCCATGTTGTTGAACTCAGATTGCAGCCCATCGGGAAGCTGAGTGGCCACATTGGACCTGTGATGTGTCTCACGGTAAACCAGACGGCGAGCAACCATGACCTGGTGGTCACAGGCTCCAAAGATCACTACGTCAAGGTACTCTCCTCCTTGGAGACCAGAGCCCTGTCTCCCATAGGGAAGCCGAGATGTTGGCAACCCCTAAGGTCTCTTCTCTCCTCCTGAAATCTGAGCCCAGATTCTGTTTTCACCTCTGCATGTGAGGTTTTTGCATATCTCCTCAACCCAAATCTGGCTTTTTGCTTGGTCCACAATACAAATGCACCTTTGGAGATGGATTTGCATTTCTCTCATCCCTCACGCTCTGTGGCTAGTACTTGCATGTTATGGCTGACCCAGATTAGCAGCTTGCCCTGTTCTGCTCGATTCTCCTCCCCGATACAGATGCTTTGCACCTGCTTGTTCACAGCTCCAGCACAGCAAGAGCTTGCCCCTCCCTTTTAGGTTTTTGCTGGTTTTTAGCAGGTTGAATTGGAGCTGGCACCAGGGGAGTGATGACGAAGGCAGAATCCCACTCTCCTGACAGCTGCAAGCTGTTAGCTTGGCTCATGGAGGTGTGTGAAAGTTCACCATGAGTAAAATGCAGCAGAATGGGGGCTGTCTCTGGGGCAGACCTCCCCTGATGGTGGCAGGACCCCTAGAGAGACCTCAGCCCCAAAAAAGCCTCCACTGGCCAATGCCTACTCCCCTTTGCAGCATCACTCTGGGTGCCCTGAGCCTAGAAAATAGATGGCGATGGCCAAGTTCTCCAAGACAGGGTCAACTCTGTTTCCAGTGCCATCTGGGGTCTTTCACCCACTGTTTTTCCCCCAGGTGTTTGAGATTGCTGAGGGCATGGTGGGCAATATTGGCCCCACTCACAACTTTGAGCCCCCTCACTACGACGGCATTGAGTGCCTGGCCATCCAGGGAGACATCCTCTTCAGTGGCTCCAGGGACAACGGCATAAAGAAGTGGGATCTGGAGCAGCAGGAACTTATCCAGGTCTGGAGGGGAGCATACAGCACAGGTCCTCGGGGTAATGTGGAGCAGAGGAGTATTGCTTCTGGGGGTCTGGGAGGACCTTTGTTCAGGGACCTGGTGCCAGTGTCCCGCACTGGGCTAACCAGGGACGGCACTCCTGTTCCTGGGAATCTGGCAGTGCATATGTGAGGTGGCTCCGTACCCCCATAAGTTTGTGCTGTAGGACACTCAGGATTGCCAGCTCCCCCTGGCACACAGGCTGCAGCATCAATTGCAGTGCCGGGTGTTGTGTTCCTCTCTGAGGAAAGGATTGCTGTCTCCTGCCCAGGGGCCAAACCAAGCCCTAACTTTTGAATCCATCCCCTTGGCCTCCTAACTTTGCATCACTAGCCCCACAATCCAGATCAGTGCCAGGGCAACAGTGAGAATCTGAACCTCCCAGGCTGGGTGCATGAGGCTGCTGGTGGTGCTGCAGATGAGGTTGGTCATAATCTCCGCTCTGTGCCCATACCTACAGCAAATCCCCAATGCCCACAAAGACTGGGTCTGTGCACTGGCCTTCATCCCTGGCCGCCCCATGGTGCTGAGTGCCTGCCGAGGAGGCGTGATCAAAGTCTGGAATGTGGACACCTTCACCCCGGTTGGGGAGATCAAAGGGCACGACAGCCCCATCAATGCCATCTGCACCAACTCAAAGCACATCTTCACTGCCTCCAGGTGAGCCCCGGGCTTTCTGCTCCCCAGAGCCCCTGGGAGGTGGGAGTCCCCTGGGTTGAACTGTCATCCCTGGGCGAGGGTGGGTTTGCGCCGAGTGGACAGGGAGCAGGGAGGGAGGGAAGGGGGGAGTCTCACAACTTTCTACTCCCTCCACCCCTTCATCTGATCTTGCCCACCTTAGCCTGCCCGATGATGCGGCCTGCCTGCTGCAGTGCCAAGAGCTATTCCCCTGGCCATCCCCTGCCCACACTCCGGTGATGCCCCGGGTTATCGCCCGCACAGGGACCCCTCTGCCCCGGGGCTGGGCATCCTCTGCTGCTCTCGGGGACCTCTTTGGCAGCAAGACTCTGATATCCTCTTTTCGACCATGTCCCTTTTCTCCCTTCCTTTTTCTCTGTCTCTCTCTGTCTCTCCTCCTCCCCACCTCCCATCTGTGCCACAGTGACTGCCGGGTAAAGTTATGGAATTACGTGCCTGGGCTCACCCCTTGCCTTCCACGACGCGTCCTTGCCATAAAGGGCCGTGCTACTAGTCTGCCTTGACACTCCTGCTCTTTCTGACTCTCTTGCTCATGCACTCTTCTGTCTTTTCTTTCCTTTTCTCTTTCTCTCCATCTCTTTCTCCCTCTGTCTTTCTCTCTGTTGCTTGCTTTTGCTCCTCTCACTCTCTTTTTCTTTCTTTCTCTCTGGTCTGAGCTGCTTCTTCACGGTATGAAACTATTTTGCGTTTTTCCCCACTTGATAAATCTTTGCTAGAAGTGACTTGCCCCTTTGTCCTAGCCATACCCCCACGTTGTTTTGTTTGCTTTTTTTTTTTTTCCTTGCCGAGTGCCCACATCTACTGTGGCAGCTCCATGGAAGCCATGGCTTGCATGGATGGTGGGGCGGGAGTCAGCAGCCACCCCAAAGCAGCCCATGCCCTGGGAAGACCAAGCACAGCAGCTCCCTGCGGTGTCACTGCTTTGACCTAGTTAGAGCTCGTTCAAGGGGTGCAGGAGTCCTGTTGTCAGGGTCAGCCTTGGAGGTCACCATTTCCTTTTGTCCCCAATTGCTGCCAGTGGGGTGAGCTGGAGGCTGAGCCCCACTGGGCCTGCCTGCTCCCCAAATGGCTTGGGCAATCTCCTGCCAAGAGAAAAGAGCCTGGAAGTCTTGTGGGCTGCATGCTGCCATGGGCTGGGGGTGGGGAGTGTTTCTCCTCGCAGTGCCTCTCTGCAGCGTGTCTGCAGGGCTGCTGTGGGAACCCCTTGGTCACGCTGTCCCTCTCATCTTTGTTTCTCAGCGACTTGACAGTGAAGCTCTGGAGCGGGAGGAGGTTACCCGCGGGATCGAACTAGGAACTGCAAAAAGACTGGAAGACATGACAGGAGGTCAGGGTACCTCTCCCTTGCTATCAAGACCCTGTCATCTACAGGAGCTCAGCCCAGGGATAGGGATTTCTTTGTGCCTGACCCAATGGGGTGGACGATGTCCCATCTGGTACTTTGAGCACTGCCAGCTCCTCTGAGGAGGCAGCTCCGTGGGGCACTGTCAGCTCCACCTTCCCTCCTGCTGGGGTTTCTTGATGGTTTTCCAGTGACCAGGAAATGTTTCTTCTCTCTTCTTGCCCACCCTGCAATGCCTGCCAGGACTTCTGGAGGTCAGAGCTCCTTAGCTCCTTCTCAGAGACACCCAATTCCCTCCTGCCACTGTGGGCTCATGTGGCCTCCACCGTGATGTGCTGTTTCTGTCCTTGTTGGCTCTGGGGCTGGTTCCTGCAGGAGTCTTTCTCCACTCCACGGCCATGAGGACATTTGGTGTCTGCTGGCCAGGACCACAGCATAGAGGGGCTGCTTCTTTGGAGACATTACTCATAGGACAGCCTCTCTGCTGTGGGGGGTCTGCAGAAGGATTTCCAGGTAGTCCCATCATTCCCCATCCTCTGTCTACCTGTCCCCAGCAATTGGAGGTGTGCACCTCTGAGCTCCTTTGCCATGTCCCAGCCATGGAGGCACAGCAAGCCTGGGAAGGTCTCCATCAGGCAACTTCCAGACAAACCCTCTGCAGTTCCTTTCAACATTATCCAAACGGTTGTAAACTCAGCTGACCCATGACTCTTGGGCTCTTCCCCATGTGCCCACCCTGCTCTGCAGTGGGGAAGGGAAGGGCTGCCTTGCCCTGCTCTTGACATCTTGGCCCTCAGCAGGGGTTTTGTGGTGGGTTCCTGCAGCACATTAACCCCCTTGAGATGGAGAAACAAAGGAAGAACAGAGGTTACAGGGCAAAGAAGCCAAGGCTGGATTTGTCACCCCCACCCCTTTTGCCCATCTTGTTTTGCCACCACTGGGAGCTGGAAGCTGTAACTCCTTCCCCCAGGCTCTGCTCTCAGCCCTCAGGGAGGGGGCTTGCTCAGGTTTGACCCATCGGCCCCCATGGATCCGGAAGCTGGAGGGGGTCCAGCGAGGCACAGAGCAGCCGGAGTTTGGGCCAGGCTGTGCCGGGATTGGGGGAAGAAGGGGTTGCACACACTGGTCTCACACAAATCCCCTGATTCACCCCATGCTTGAAGGACAATCCTGCAGTGGATGATCTTGCACAATCCAACCTCCATGAAAGGCTGGGGGCTCCATCCAGGAGTGCATCTGAAAGGACACAGCTTCTCCAGGCTCCTTCCCCCCTCTCTCCTGTGCAAGGGGCTTGCAAGGCCATGGTCTCACACTGAAGCTTTCCTCTGTCTCTCCTGTGGCTCAGTAGACCATCCCCTGCTCCGACCTGCCCTGGGCTAGGCAGGGCTTGTTGTGGGATGGCCAAGGATACCCCAGGAGCGGTGCTCTTGCCTCACATGCTCTCACTTCCCCTCTGTCACAGAAGAAGCAGCGTTTGAACTCAAATTTAGGGATTTCTCCATGTGATCCCACCAGCACTGAACTGGCATCTCAGAGGCCAGGGGCTCCAGGACCTGCCCCATAAAGCACAGACTATTTTCCCTCTGCTTTGTCCAACCACGGTGACTCGTGGACTAGCCCTAGGTCATTTGCCACCAGCCCTTGTTAAAAGCATTCCAGGTGGAGCATGGGAACTCCTCCGCATCTTGAAAGGCAGGAGCATCTCTATTGATTTGATGGGGTTTTTTTGCCTTTTGAGGGGAAAAAAGCCATCCTGCTGCCTTGCCTTCATGGAGGTCGTGATGGCGTGTGTGGGTGTGACCCTGCCCAGGACAGTGACCAGTCCCTCATGATCATGGCTGAGCCCTGCACAGCCCTGGACTGGCGGCTGCATCAAGGCGAGGAGCCCTCCTGCCACGGCTGGTGGAGAAGTGGTGCCAGTGCCGGCAGCTCTGGGCTGTGTGCCCTGCGGGACTGGAGGGGGCAAACAAAAATGCACGGGGCACTGCGGCCACCAGAGTAACGCACAGATGTGGGGGGCTGGAGGAGGTGTTACCCTCCAAGCCTGTCTTGGAGAAGGTTTCCCTGCTCATTTCTCTGCCACTTTAACCTTTGCTTGGCTGGAGGATGGGGGGGTGTGTGTGTGTCTGTCTGTAGCGAGGTGTACCATGTGCATTGGTGTCTGCACCAAGATCTGCCAGTGCCTGACCTGAAACCTCTCGCTGCTCCCTGCTGAAGTCGGTGAAGGGACCTGCTCTTGGGGGGCTTGGGGTCAGACCTGCCTTGCCTTTCACCACCAGTTTCTTCCTGTGTGTAGGCTGCAAGTGCCTGCTTAATTTCCCAGGGCTGAGCAGCCAATCCTGGATGATGCTGAGCATCCACCTCGCTGCTACGTCCAGCAGCACATTGAGCCGTCTTCAAGGCTTTTTGCAGCCTGCAGGTGGAGGGTACTGCAGCACAGCAGCAAGAGTCTGGAGGGGGGGGGGGGTCTTTAAAGCGAGGGGTGACTGTGATCTCATAGCTCTGTGTGTGTGTGTGTGTACATCTTAGTATCTGTGTGGGTTGGTATTTCCCAAGCAGGAGAGTGTTTCTCTGGTGTTGATCTGGTTTAGCTACCTCACGGTGCAAGCTGGGTGCTGTCGTCGTCAGGTTTCATTTGGAGGATGGGGTGGGGAGTTTGTGTTTTTAGGTTTTTCTCTTAATTATTGTTATTGTTATGCTTTTGACACTTGAATTTGTCCTGGGGACATGTGGCCTCACCCCCACCCGCTGCATGTCTGAGCCACCCCTCGTGTCCCCCTCCCTGCCTCCTCCTGGGCAGCGCAGCAGGACCAGCATCCTGCTCTCCCCTGTGCTCCCAGCTCTCACTTTTGCAGTGGGATGCCCCAGCTGAGTCGCAACACTGATATTTTGCTCCCATTGCTGGTGGGATGTTTGGACCGAGGCTCAGTGTTGTTGCCCTTAGTTATGGGGCTGATTTGCAGCCTGGAAGTAGTCCCTCTTGTCCCTTTAGAAGGATGGAAAGGGACCTCTGAAGGGCTCAGCTCAGCCTGTATTCCTGCCTCTGCTCTCACAGATATTTGCTGTGGATGCAGTGAAGCCCTTCTTGTCTGGGAAATGTCCATGCAGAGCACATCGCCAGAATGGGCTGGTCCTAGTCCCAGTTTTCCAGAGCCTGCTGTAATTTGATGGCAGCCTGGAGCACCAGGGAACTGGTGCCGTAAAAGCCTCTGCCCAGGGTGGGGATGGTCTGTGAGAGAAGCTGATTATCATGTGTGATGTTTGATTTTTCACCCCCAAAACATAGCTGAATCTAGATCCTGTCCCAGGCACTGAACATAAACCAGGGTAACTGTGGAGCTCCCAGATTACCCCCTACTCGGGGCTGGGGAGCCAACACAGGGCCGTACCCCACTCCCCTGGTACAATGGGGTTTAGGAAGGGGCTTGCAGCTCTCAGCCACACTGTCAGTTTGGGGAGGCAGGTTCCCCCAAACACTAAAGCACAAGGTTCCAACATGCAGGTGGTCTAGCAAGGGTGGCCCCTTGGACTCCTTCAGAGCTCAGACTGGGGCCATGGGCTTGGACAACCAAGGCAGAGGTGGGGCTAGGGATGACGGTGAGGGCTGTTGGCCTGCCGGAGGAAGCACGTGAGCTGTTTCATCCTTTTTGCACTGTGCTGGGGTGCTCCCCTGGGGCTCAGGACTTGCACTGCTACATAGCTTAAGTCCCTTCTTGTGGTCTCTGAGCTCCTCTGCCAGTCCCTCCATTGCAGGGACAGTTTGGAGCTGCCTTCGCACCATGCACCTCGTTTTGCTTCACCCTTGGGTGCCTTGGGTGTGATTGATACCTGCAGTCCAGGGAGGTCCTTCTCTTCTTCAAATCGCTGGGTGATGCTTTTGTCCCCAGGCCCTGACTCTTGGTCCGTGGGTCTCCTTCCTCCAGCACACAGGGGCCAGCTCCAGCCTCTGCTGAGGGTGTAGTGCTGGCCCAAAGCTGAGCTTTGCACACAAGGGGTGGAGATGACTCAGGAGCAAAAGCACTGGGCCCCCAAACCACTGTGAGCCCACCCAGGGAGCCTGGGCACTGCCCCCTCCCTGGCACCCACAACTCTTATGGCACAAAAGGACAGGCTCGTGGTGCGTCTCTCAGTCTGGCCAGCTGTGAGGAGCTGGAGCACTAGGGTCCTGTCCCCCCCCAGGTACGTTGTTCCTCCCCAGAACCTCTGAGCACAGCTGCTTTGGGGTCTTGGATGCTGCCTCCTGCCTTGGTGCTGCAGAACCAGTGCCTGCTCCCCAGGGTGCTCTCCCAGTGCCCCTATCCTAGTCTTTCCCCTGTCCCATGCTGAACGGGGTCCAGGTACGAGCCCTGCAGAGCACAGGGTTCCCACTTGCTTTTCAGCAAGCTCACTGCAGCTTTGCTCCGTCCTGCAGGCTGCATGCCCTCCTTGAGCCGCCTTCACCCTCCTGGGGAGGGAAGGGGACCCCTGGCCCTGGCCCCTCCACGTGCATGGTGCTCCAGCTGTAACTGGGAGGGAGCCGAGCACACTCCTGACCCCCCAGGCCCTGTCCTGTCCCCCTGGGCCTCACCCCCAGAAAAGCACAGCCCTGCACCTTCCTCATCCATAACAGCTCTGCCCTGGTACCTGCCAGCTGTTCCGCATCCTCCATGTCCTGGCATCACCCGGTACCCTCACGTCCAGCCCTGCAGCAGAGCTCGGGCAACTGCAGCGTCGAGTCGCCTGCTCTGTCACCCCTTCCTGCTGCACAAGTATTGCCAATAGCAGGTGCCTTTTCTTGCTCGGAGCTGTTTTCTAGAGGCCAACTCTTGTGAAGGCTTTTTTTTCTCTGCTGGGTCATGCAGCCCAGCCCAGTGGTCTGGGTTTGTCAGAGGACAAGGTGTGTACATATATTTTATACCTTGATGTGTTTCTGTAAATAGTGTAAGTTATTTCAGTCTCATGATGTACATGTTTTTTCAATGGTTGTGTTTGTTCCTTGCCTTTTTGTCTTCACAAATAAAATGTACTGAAATGAAGCGACAGAGCCGAGATAGCTTTGAAGAGGGGAAGAGTACAGCCGGGAACCACCTGTCCCCTCCTGATGCACCTGGCAAAGGGGCTGGGGGAAAGGCTGGGCGAACTCGTGCTCCTACAGCCCTTCTGGCCCTGCCGTGTGTTGTGAGACGGTGACCTGCATCCTCACAGGCACTGAGTCCTCAGGCAGACAGAGCAGCTGTGATTGCACTGGGGGAAACTCAAGGGCCTGAGGTGAAGAAAGCACAGACCCAGCCGGGCTGGCTCTGCCCCTCTCTCCTGGCGAAGAGGAGGAGGGCAGGAAGGGGTCCAACCAGGCAGTCCTAAGCCAGAGTGGCAGCCAACCCCTGCGGCATCGCATCACCCCCCCCAGGGGTCCCCAGGTCCCCAGGCTGGCAGGGTCCTGGGACTGCAGAAGGGTGCTGTGGGGAGGGGCTCGGGTGCCTCCTGCCCGCGGTGGTTGCCCACACCCCTGGCCCGCTCGCACGCCCCTCAGGGCAGCCGGCTCTGCTGGGGCTGGGGTCTTGGGGGACGCGAGCTCCCTGGGGACACCGGGCGCCCGCCCATCCCACGCCGGGCAGCAGCCCAGCTGGCTGAAGGGAGCGGTGGCCTTGGGGACAGCCGGCAGGTGGCAGCCCCGGCTGCGGGACCGCGGTGCCCGGGGCTCGGCAAGCTGCTGGAGCTGGGGGCAGCAGGGTCCCTGCCCAGGTGGGGATGCTGGGATGGGGGATGCCGGTCGGGGGGGGTGACCCCGGTGCCAGCGTGTGGTGCCCAGAGGTGACCGATGCTGGCACCAGCCTGTGCCCCCCAAGACATTGGGCAGCCAACCTGCCCCAGCCCCAGCTGCTGCAGGGCGGGGAGGGGGCGTGAGCTGTACCCCCAACTCCACAGGGCAGGGCCTCAGACCCAGCAACCTCCACTTTCTCTTTCCCAGCCAGCCAGCACTGGTTAAACTGGTTGGACGGAGCAGCTGAGCGGGGAGCTGCCAGCCATGGGCTGTGCCCACACCGACCACCCTGGATGCGGTTCCTCCTGACACACAACCCGCTCCCTGCGTGGGGCACCGCACGCCCTGCTGCCGCCGCAGGGTGAGAGCTGGGGGTACCCCCGGCCCTGGGCTCAAAACACACCTTGCAGTGCTCGTCCTGAGAGCAGTGCCAGTCTGGCCCTAATGGTGTCTCTGGAGGGCTGGTGGTGCCCAGGGCCATACCAGTCCCCAGCACCATGTCCTGCATCACACTCAGCCTGTGTCATGGCTTATCTCGGTGTAAGCCTCTGTACCCACAGCCACACCACAGTGCTGCCAGGGCAAACAGGATCTGTGGGGCAACAAATGTGGGGGTATCATGGGCCCAATTACTCCTGGCAGGGCAGGTGACATCAGTAGCATCCCTCTCCCACCTGGTGTTCCAGCCACTCACTATACCACAGACACCTTTTCTTGCTGGCCCTCGTGTCACCAACTCACTCCAAACTCATGACCACCTCTTTCTCACTGCAGCAAGATGCCAGGCCTGGGCTGGCAGCACCCTGTGCCACGCTCCCCACATGCCTGAAGGTGCCCTGGGAGCTCAGACCAGCAGCAAGGGGACAGCAGGGACACATCCCTGGGAGCCACCAGCTCGGGCAATGATATTGTGGCAGCCCTCTGCCACCCGTCCCTAGGCTCAAGGAAGAGTTGCCCTGAGCCCATCAGTGCTGCAGCTGCTCCTCAGCAGTGGATGGTCCCATGGGCACCATCCAGCAGCTTGCTGTTGCCCTACGGCTCTGGGGAGGGCATGGAGACACCCCAGAAGACACTTATACCCTCCATGCTCCCGGCACAGTGTCTCAGCATCTCCAGGGAATGTCCCCCACTGTGATCTTCTCCCCATGGCCCATTATAGGGCCTGGGTTGTGGCACATCGGTCGGGCAGATGGGCAAGAAGGCCATTTCTCCAGGTCAGTAAAGCCAGAGGGTGCCTGCAGGGTGTTGGGGAGGATTGCTCAGGTTTGCTGGCCTCCTGGGTCCCAAACACAAGGGGAAGGAAGGGGGCAGGCTGGGCCCCAGGAGGACCCAGAGGGCTCCCAGCATGTCAGGCACACATAAGGGCCTGGGGGGTATCACCCACTGAGGGCACCTCTCCCATCGGTGGCATAGCCTGGGTGCATGGACTGACTGTGCCACTTCCCTGGGGTCTGCTGTGAGTCTGCAGAGAAGGGAGACCTGGGAAAGGGGATGCTCAATGTGGTGCATGCCAGAGAGCCCCATCAGGCATCTGATCAGATCCCCGGCGGTGGGGGAGAGCCATGGGTGGGCTGGGCAGGGCTTGGGCAAGAGACTCCTAAATGCTACATGTCCTCCCTATCATCCCTTGGCCTGTGGCCCAGGGCACAGCGCAGAGCTGTCATGTCCCACTCTGTTCCAGAGACACTTGTATTTCAGCAGTGGGCAGAAAAAGCTTCCCCAGGGGCAGGTTTCTAACCACAAGCACTGGAAGCCAGCTGGGTGGACAAGTCCCTGGGCTCAGTAGAGCCCTGGGCTCAGCTCCTGCCTGAACGCAGGCTTAAGGCTCTGGTGTCTGCCCAGCACCGGCGTTTTCCCCAGTGGTCGTGGCTTGCCCTGTGGCAGCAATGGCAGGGGCTGCTCCTGGGTGTGGGGATGTCCCTGTGTGCTGTGGGATGCTGTGCCCAGGAAACAAAAGGGCCTGGTAGCACCCAGCACTTGTGACTGTGCTGTGGAGGAATGAAGCTGGAGCAGGTGATCAGCTAGCGTGACCTGGTGCCTTCTGGCTGGCACGCTGGCCCTGCCTGCCCTGGGGCCACAGCACAGCACGGCAGGCCAGGCTGACGTGACAAGGGGGATGGGGCACACAACCACCCTGCCCTTGCTGGCCCATGGGCCAAGATAGAGCATCCATGTTTGCGACAGTCTGTCACCACCTTGTCATGTGAGATGGTTTGCTGCCAGGCACCAGTCTGAAGTGACAAGGACCTAGAGGTGGCTGTGTGATGCCAGGGTCTGCCCTGCTCACACAGTGCCCTGGGTTTGCGCCAGCCCGCGTGTGGCATGGATGTGGCTGGCTCAGCAAAGTACCAGCACCAGGCAAATGGGTGCCGAGTTGTTGGCTTGGACTGGCCTGGGGCTCCTCTGCCAGCACAGGGCTAAAACCAGCACGAACATATCCAGACAGGGTCCCAAGTACCCCTGCCCAAGAGCCAGAGGGGCAAGAGCCACCAGAAAGTAATTCCCCAAGTGCATCTCACAACCCTGCCTTGCCCCTCAGCATGTGTTCCTGGTGAGTGTACGTGTGTGCTTGTGCCAGGCACTTGTGAAATGGCAGGGAATGGGCCATCAGAGCTCTGCAGCCTGTCCCAGACCTCCCCCCAGGCAAAAATCGACCCATCCTAACAGAGAGAGCAGCAATACTGCCTGCCTGGTCTCTGCTCCATCCCCACGCAGACCACTAGTCCCCACCTAATTCCTGCTCCCAGCATCTGCCCAGCTTGGTCACTGGGTCGCTGTGCCTGCGCCAGACCAGGGAGCGACCGAGCCTGTGCTCCAAACGTAGCCAAGGCACCCATGCAAGCACCCATCAGTACAAGGGCTGGGCTGCCCTCCCGAGTGGGCACCCGGGGCAATGTTCCCGGCCCCTTTGCCATGGGCAGAGCCCCAGGGAGGGATGCACAGCCCCCGGGGCCCGCTCCGGCCCTGCTGGGTGTGTTTGCTTGGCAGCAGGAGGCGAGTGAACCTGCTGCTGCGAGCAAACAAACACAAGCAGAGCAAACGGCAGCAAAGAAAACACCCTGCGAAGCCGGTGTGGGTGAAACTCTGGGCACCGGCAGGGCAAGGGCTCTGACAATGATTAAACTGGCCAACCCAGATTTCCCGGCAAGGCAGTGCTGGGCTGGGACCCGGTGGTTCATATTATGCAAATCACCTGGATCTGGGAGCATGAACGTTTTGGGCTGGAATTCCCCTCGGGCTGCCAGATCGTGTTACGCCGCCCGTGCTATAAAAGAGGAGACGCGGGCAGGGCTTGCCCATCGGCACCAGCCTCCTTGGGCCCATGAGCAGTGGCTAGCGGCCGGGCAGGGCACGCTCCGTCTTCCCTTGCTGCTCTCTGGATTAGCTGCTGCTCCCGGGGATTGCCATCGCAGAAGGTACCAAAGCTTTTTCGTCCGGGGCCTGTTGATGTCCCCCAGCCCGGGACGGCTGCTTTGCTCCCCTCCCTGTGCATCTTCGCTCTCGCCGGGGGATGCGCTTGGTCTTTTCTTGCTGCACGCCTGTTCTCCCACCGCAGCTGCCAGCCCTTTCGGGGGGCCAGTGAGATGGCGGTCTGGAGGGGCCACCCTCCGGCCCCCAGGTTTTGTCAAGTGAACAGCAAGACTTGGCTCTTCCACAAGGGCTGGGCAGGGGCTTGGTCTCCTCCTGGCTGCAGAGTTATGGGATGTGCTTCTTGCGACTGGTTGAGAGGACTGGAGCTGCCGCCACCGGAGTCCCTGCAGTGGGCAGCCGGGCAGCAGGCTGTGCCAGCCCAAGCACTGCTGTGCTGTGGGGCTGGGGGAGCGCTCAACGGCCGAGTGCCCTGCAACGCCCGTCCCCATGGAGGGGCTGTGCAACACCATTCTCTGAGCCACCTGCGTGCTGTCCCTTTGCTCTGGCTGCCAGCGGGGCTGGTGAGGCCAGGCTGCTGGGGATGGGGCTCTTCTGCAAGCATGGTGACGCCATGTCCCCGGTTTGCTCCAGCTCAGCCTCCCTCACTCCCGGCCCCCGGGGCCGTGGTGAGTCAGGCCCCAGCCCCAGCCGGCGGGTGCTGGGCGGGTATTTCTGCAGAAGTGACCTGAGAGGTGACGATGGGTGGAGGGCGGGAGAGCCCGGCCTCACCCTGCCCGGTCCTGGGGGTGCTGCGGGTGCTGCGGGCTCAGGTCCCCTCACCTCCACGGGGCCAGGGCTCACTGTCGTCTCTTGGCACAGAGCTTGATGGCGGGATCTTGCGAGATCAGCAACATCTTCTCTAACTACATCAGCGCCATGTACCAGCCAGACGAGGTGCAGCCAACCTTGGACATGCTGGGACACCTTGGGGACGACAGCACTCTGGGGCTGACCCTCCCCACCAGCCAGCCCCCGGCGCAGAGCACAGGTAGGACCGGGGGAGCAGTGGTGGCTGCACAGGGGTGCCAGCACTCAAGGCAGCAGCGAGGCAGTGCAGCTGGCTTGGAAGAGTGTTGCAAGGTCCTTGTCCCACTGGGCCAGGTCAACAGCTTCCACTATGCCTCAGTTTCCCCAGGGGTGTGTTGGCTAAAAGGTTGCTGTAGGAGACCCTGGGTGGCACAAGGCACGGCTGCTTGGAGCACATCAGATGCATACAGGGGAGGAGGGAATCATTGCCCTCCTCCCCCAGCACATCCCAGGGGATGGGCTGCCAGGGCTCACCAGGAAAGCAGTTTGGAAGTACAGTCCTCCTGACGAGGGTCCCACTCCGCCAGTGGGACTGTCATGGATGGCCGTGGGAGAGGCACAGGGAACACACCAGCAGAGCAGGGTGGATCCCAGCACAGACAGGACAAATGGCACCGAAACCAACGGTGGGGGGAGCGTCCGGTCGTTGCCGTCTCCCAGGACAAGAGCAGGGCAGAGCGAGGTGACCCGGGAGCAGGCGCTAAGTGCCTGTTAGTGCCACAGCCCTCCAAGCACGGGGCCCGCTGTGCCTCATGTGATTGCCACAGGACTGGACCTGGTGCCCAACTACAGCCAGCAGCTCATGCATGGCACACGGCGCTGGCACAGCCGCCCTGCCCCTAAGCCCCGCTCTCCGTCCCTTGCAGACAAGCCGGAGTGGTTCAGTGAGCTCCCGTACTTCTGGACCAAGGTGCAGGTGCTGGAGTGGATCAGCTACCACGTGGAGAAGAACAAGTATGATGCCAGCTCTATTGACTTTTCCTGCTGCAACATGGATGGGCACACACTCTGCCACTGCACCAGGGACCAGATGCGCCTCATCTTTGGGCCCCTGGGGGATGAGCTCTATGACCGCCTGCACGAGATCAGTGAGTGTCCCGATGTCCCCTTTGTCCTCAGGCCTGGCAGCTCGAAGCATGAGGCTGAGACCCCCCAACCAGCCCAGGACCACCTGCTTCCCAGGCACTGCGGAGGGCTGCCTGGGGGAGGTTGCACTGGGGAGGCTGCGCAGAGGGACGTGGGGGTACAGACAGGGCTGGGCTTAGCTCACAGTATGCACCATTCCCCTCCATACCGAATAGGCACCGCTAATCCCAGTCCCCCCACCCCTGCAGCCTCTGACGAGCTGAACTGGATCATTGACTTGCTGGAAAAAGAGGATGCCACTTCCCAAGAGACCTTCCTGGACTCCAGCCACCTGGGTAAGAGAGGGGGCCCCGGTCAAGCCTGTTCCCCAGGGACAGGTGCTGATGCAGGCAGGGCTAACCTCTTCTTCCCTTCTCTGCCCCTTCCAGAGCTGGGAAATCCCTGTGCCAAGGACTCCCTGGAGGACATGAAGCCCACAAACCCTTTCCTATCCACAGACTTCACCTGCTTGCCTGGTGCCATGTCCCCAGGCAGCTCTGATGTCTCAGGTCAGTGTTTTGCCCAGCAAAAAGCTCCCTTCGCTTGCACTGATCTGGGAGATCAGTGGGGAACTGCCCCACCACCAAGACTGGGTTTGGGTCTTACACCAGGCTGTCTGCAGGGGCCTGGGGCAGGGGGGCTGGGGGCGGGGGGCTGGGGGCGGGAAGCTGGGGGAAGGATCTCCAGATGCCAGCAGCTGGCAGTCTGAGCCCTGTCTCTTTGCCTCTCAGGGCCTGTGATGTCCCACAGCCCCAACTCCCAGGACTCCGGTGGAAGTGACCTCGACCTCGACCCCGCGGAAGCAAAGCTCTTCCCTGACGGTGAGTGGTTTGCTTCCTGCCAGGAGCTGGGAGAGGAGGGCTTGCTCCCAGGCACTTCCAGCAGCTGCAGAGCACATCCCATCTGGCAATGATTTAGGGACAACACCTGAACATCCATCCTCATACTGGGAAGGAGGGAGGGGGCTGGTTTTCTGTGCGCCCTGGGTCTGTTTCTCTCCATTGAGCATGGTGATGGTGCAGGTTCTGGGGCAGAGCTGGGATACCCAGGGCAGCAGTGAGCTTGGTGGGAAGGGGTAGGTGGTGGCAGCTGGGTGAAGGCTGCAGCTAGAGATCCTGGGCACTGAAAGCTGTGTTCAGTATTGATCCCAGCTGGCAATGATGCTGGGAATACCAGGGATGCAAGGAAGCAGCAAGGTTTGGGGAACGAACGTGCCATGGTGGCACAGATGAGGGTGGGATGAGTCTGGAGAGAATGGGGAGACCTTGCTCTCAGGAGGAGGGTTCCCTGGTACCTGGACCTGAAAAGAGGGTGCAGCCCCTGATCTGTCCCCCCACCCCCAACCAGCTCTCCCCTGTGCTTCTGCTCCTGAGGGGGACACCTCTGTGCCCAGGGAGGGAGGAGCTGCAACCCAGCAGGCTCTGCACAGTGTAACGTGTCCCCTTGTCTGTGTGCACAGATGGCTTTGCAGGGAGCAAGAAAGGGGATGGCAAACATGGCAAGCGGAAACGGGGACGGCCCCGAAAACTCAGCAAGGAGAGCAGAGACTGCCTGGAGAGCCGGAAGAGCAAGCACTGTACGTGGACCTCCATCCTGGGAGCTTGAACCGCCTCCCCCAGCTTGGCTCCATGGGGTGGAGATGGGAGAAAGGGCCATGTGCACTGGCCATGCCCCTTGGCAGGGGGGGTTAGGGAGTACAGGGCCCCACAGGGTCTTCCCTCCTCTACAACTTGCTCTCCTCTTCCAGCCCCAAGAGGTACCCACCTGTGGGAGTTCATCCGCGACATCCTGATCCACCCCGAGCTGAATGAGGGGCTGATGAAGTGGGAGGATCGGCAAGAGGGCGTCTTCAAGTTCCTGCGCTCAGAGGCAGTGGCTCAGCTCTGGGGCCAGAAGAAGAAAAATAGCAGCATGACCTACGAGAAGCTGAGCAGAGCCATGCGGTGAGTGCCCTCCCCTGTCCGTGGGGGGGACCTGCCCCACAGGCCTGGGTCAGACCCACCAGGGCTTAGCTTTGATCCCCCACAGCAGCTCCCCAGCATGCAGGGCTGCATCCGGAGCCCTGATTCCACCTCCATCTCCTCCAGATATTACTACAAACGAGAGATCCTGGAGAGAGTTGATGGGCGACGGCTGGTGTACAAGTTTGGGAAGAACTCCAGCGGCTGGAAGGAGGAGGAGGTGCTTGACAAGAACAAGGAGCTGTAGGAGTCCTGCACGAGCCGGGGTCTGACAAGCCCCTTGGGCCCAGCCCCGAGCTGGGCTCCTTGGCAGGAAACTTTGCCTGCAGCTGTATCTGGAAGCTGCTGCCCAGTGCAGCGTGTGAAACTCCGACCCTTGCATGGGCACGCTTGTGCGTGCTGGTGACTGCCGGCACTGAGGTGTTTAAAGCTAATATTTTGGCTCCAGTAGGTTACTGTAAAACGTTATCTCCCTCGCTGGATTCATACCTCCGACTGGAGTCGCAGTGACTTTGGCTGTTTCAAAGCCTGGACAAACACAAAGGGGAAGAGAAGTTCAAGTGGCAGCTCGCACCACAGTGAAACCCCAGAAGGTCTCCTGCTGTCACCCACCTCCTGCCCGGGCAGAGGGGAAGCACCACTGTCTCGCCTATGATCGGACAGACCTTGTCCCAGCTATGGGGTCCTCCCTCATCACTGCTTGTGCCATGCTGAAGGTGCCCACCATCCTGTTTGCACCACGTGGGATGGGTGAGCCCCCCTGTGCAGCAGCTTCTCAGTGTGGCACCTGCTGAGAGAAGATGGGAACATTGTGGAGCTTCACCTGGCCATGGAGAGCCCTCGGGGGGAGACTTCGGACAGCAGGGCCACTCTGCATTTCCAGCCCAGCTGCCTGTATCTAGAAACAGGCCTTTTCCCCAAAAGTAGCTTCTAATTTATGTAAGACCAAAAAAAAGCACAGAATGAATGTACAGATATATTTTTTCATGAGTAAGATGTTCCCATGTGAGAGTGTGCATTGTAGGGCACACGCGTGTCTTGTGGCAGGTGGTGATGCTCAGCTGGACTGAAGCGATGTCACGGGGGCACAGACTGGCTCTGTGTCAGCCACAGCAGGAGGATGCCAGACCAGCCAGGCACCCAGCAGGTGCATGTGGTTTCCTCCTTTTCAAATGGGAACATAAGAGGAATAAATTGTTGTTTGGTTGGGTTTTTTGTACCTCCTTGTCATTTTGCTTGTTTTTCTTAAAGACGTGGTGGGACCTGGGATGTCCCATTTCATCAACCCCATCTGCTGCCATCCCTCCTGCCTGCTGTGGCCTGGACTTGCCTGGTCATCCTGGCACAGTGTCACAGCGTCTTCCTTAGGGTGAGGTGGGCTGCTTGTCCCGAGGCTGGTGGGAGAGAGGTCTGGAGGCTTTGTCTCGAAGCCAGCTATGCAAGGGCATCTTACACCCAGTCTCAAACCTTGGCCCTTCTGAGGACTCTCCAGAAATTCAGCCCTGGCACTTGCCTTGGCAAGAGGGCTTTCCCGGAGCACCAGCTCCAAGCCAGAGTTTGCCAGTCAGAGGCTGCTGGGAAGCAAATTCCTGGGTGGTCTGGTGGGGGGGTCTCTCTCAGCTCCCTCCACATTAAGGTCCCCAGCCTGGCTGGGTGTCATGGGCTGTGGGAGGACCTCCAGCCCCTCTCTGGCCAGTGCTCTCTTCTGAGACATGAAGGGACCTCAAGAAGAAGCATAGGCACTGCAATATGTTTAAGGCTTGCTCATCTTCCAGTCTGGCTATTTGGAAGCCTCTCCTCAGACCTGGGACCTGGCTCCTTGGGAGCCTCTCAGGGACCACATCTTCAGGAGGGGAGACTGCTAAGGCCTGGCAGTGTGGACAGCCCAAACACATCATCTGCCCCTTCTTGCTCAATGGCAACACCAGCCTTGCCCAGCTAGCCCAGCCATGAGGAGCCAGGGAGGGTGCCCCAGGGGTGCTGGGAGGATCTCTCCAACCCACAGGATATGTCTATGGGGCAGCAAGAAGGAATTCATGGGGTTGGAGGCCAAGCAGGCTCTCAGATATGTGTCTACCATGAGCTTGACAAACAGTGGTCCGTGCATTGCTCCTGGTTGGCGTACATTGCCTGCATTTCATGGCGAGTCTTTCTGAATACTGCTGGGCACCAGAGGGTCTTCTTGCCACCCTAACCTCTTGCTGGTGTACAGGACCCTGCTGAATGAGGGCATGCAGACGATAGCACTGCTCAGCTCCTCTTCACCCGCAAGGGGAAAGGCCCTGGCGCCCCTCCTCTGAGCTTGGAGCTTGACCAGGTCTGGGATGCCCAGGCAAAAGCAATGCCACATCCTTCTGAATGGTTTCAGCCAGTGCCTGGAGTGACTAAGGAGCCAGCCCACCAGTGGGGGTGGGAGGTGGTGAGGGGAGTTTTTGGGTTGCCCCTAGGTAGTAAGGGTACCTTGCAAAGCCTGAGATGCGTTTTTGGCAGGAGGACCCAGCCATTGTTCCCTGACTGCCCTTCATTACTGTCAGAGACATGGTACAGTTAAAAATCACGCATCTCGCACTTGCAAGAGTGTGATCTGATGCAAAAGAGCGAGAAATAAGTCCTTCAAAGCAAGGTCTCACATGGACGATCTGTGCTGTCTCCCCTGGGCTGTCCTGGCTGCAGCAGCTGGAACTGCTCCCAGTCTGCCTGGCCTCAGCTTGAGAGTGAGTCTGGTGGCCTAGAGCATCCCCACTGCTGAGCCACTGTGCTGCCTCGGAAGCCCAGGCCCCTGCTTCACCAGGATGCGGATAACAAGAGATGGGTCCAGGGGCTGGGGGGACCACAGACCCTGCTGCAAGTCTCCCGTTTCACTTCCAAACTCCCAGTGGCGATGGCCCTTGGTGCCCTGCTTCTCTGTTGGCAGCCCCCAGGCTGTGGGCTCAGTGGCAGCTGAAGGACCTCCTCGAGATACTGCAGTGGCATCAAGGGCATGACCCACCTTCCTTGCCAGGGGCAGGAGGTGCCCATGGGCCAGATCCAACCTCTTTTGGGTGGGTTCAACTGCTGTTTACATGAGGAGTTGCCTTGCTGGTCCAGCTGGGATGTCTGGTCTCCCGCCGCCATGCCATGCCATGCCCACCCTTGCAATTCAGCAAGACATAAGAGGGGATCTGCAGTACAGCAAAATCCCAGGGATGACAAAATCATATGGAAGACTGCCATCCCTCGCCTTCTAGTGTTCTGGGCTGAAGTTGTGCAGCTCCCAGATCCACATGCTGAGATGAGGCCATCAGGGTTGCCCTGTGGTGCAAGAAGAGGTCCCCTTCCCTGGGTGTGAACCAGGAGGCAGTCCGTGGTCTGGGCTGCAGCCAGACCTCCGTCACGTTCCTTGCGTAACCCTCCCCAGGGAACAGGTTTTCCCGGCTGGCGTCTGCTGGCTCCAGCGAGCGGAGGGTGCTCCAGGCCCATCCCTGACCTCGGGTGGCAGGAGGGACAATGCCGAGATGCTTGGGCTGCCCACACAAGTGGCTTGCGTGGGAGGGGGCCAGGATGGTGCTAGGTGGCAATCAGGGTGTCCAGGGAGGGGACACGGCGAGCAGGGCAAGCCCAGCCCCAGGCCAGGTCTCGCAGGAGCCATCTGTGTTCCTGGCTGCTGTCCCTCTGAGTTTGGGGTTGTGGGTGAGGTGTTTATTCTCCATCAATAGATAACCCTGGCAGGTTGGCAGGGAGAAGGGAGCACTTTGTCACGCAGCCTGTTGCCCTGCCAAGCGCGCCTTGTTTGCTCAAGCAGTTTCATTTCTTTCCCGCTGCGGTTTGTGTTACCTAACTGGCCTGGGACAATGTTTAACCAGCTTCAGCAGCAGCAGGGAACCTGTCTGCCTCGCCTCCCATGCCCCCGGTGTCCCCATTGCCCACCACTGCCACCCCACTGCCATTGCCAAGTGGGGGGCACGCCAGCTGGGAGGCTTGGGGCACAGGCGGGGGGTCTGTAGACCCCCTCAGCTGTATGGGCACCCTGTGCCAGAGGAGGAGAAAGAGGCAGGGGTGTGCGGGCATGGGCTGGGGGACCAGATCCTGCAGCCTCCCATGAAGTCTGCGTGGGTCTGTGGGGCAAAGAGCCAGGGAGGACTGGAGGAGGGCAAGCAAGGCCAGACACACACACACTCACGTGTGCGCTCACCAACACACACTCAGGGTAACCCCTACAGTGACCTCCAAGCCCATATTGAGCCAACCCAGCAGAGCCTCCCAGCACACTGGCACGAAAAAGATAATTTATTTGATTTTTTAAGTCTCCTTGGTTGTGCCTGGATTTTATGGCTATGGCAAGCCATGGCAGAAAATGGAGAAAAAGAGGATTTTCCTCCAAAACAACCTCCCCTCACACATTTACACTGGGGTCTGCTGGGAGACCTTTCCCACTAGGTGGTCCCAGGTTGAACATGTTTCTGGAACACAGGTGCCATGGAAATATCTTGGTTGCCCTTCAAGTTTGAGCATTAAAGTGGGTTTTCTCTCCCCCAAGACCCCCCAAAGGGACACAGGGTCCATTGCTGATCCTTGGTCCCAGTTAGGGAAGAGGATGGCAGTTCGCCCTGGCCAGCGCTGCCTGGGACCTATGGACCCAAAGCAGGCTGCTGTAGCTGAAATGTGGCAAATGGGAGCAGAGAAATGGGGTCAGGGGAGAGGTTTCGGCTGGGCCAGCAAGAAGGTGTCCAATATCCCATATGCCAGACCATGAACTGCCCTTGAGCACAATGGCATGACCAGATTTTCCAGCCGAGCTGGACTGTGGCCATCCTTGCAGCGGATCAGGGCAGATGGGAATGTGGTGGGGACAGGGGCACAGACCATCTCCCTGGGACCCCCCACTCTCCCTCCCACTCCCACTGCCTTTTCTTCAAGCTCCCTGCAGTCCCTCCTGGATTTCAGCCTTGCTTACCCTCCTGCCTCTGGTTCATCACGATCAGGGAGCAGGACTGAACCCCACAGAGTGACGGGAGGTGTGGGGTCCCAGCTGCCTTCCCATTGAGATGTGCAAGGGAGGTCCCAGTGCACAAGGATGGAGACTGGCCACAACTCCACAGAGAGGGCAGGAGGAGAGAGCCCAGGTCTGGGGCCAGGGCAGCACCTGACCCAAAAGGAAGGTTGGCTCAAAATATCCAATGTCTTCTTTCCTCAGGGGAAACATTTCTTTGGTGGGGCATTTCTTTCATGTGTTTCTCCCTCGGGTACCTGGCTGAGGTGGGAATCAGCCCTTCAGACTCTGGGGACAAGCTTGCAGAAAGAAAGAAAGGTGTGTAAATTGTTGGGTCTGGTCCTCCTAAAAACATCCGGGGGAAAAAAAGCTTTGGAAGCCTGTGGGAGGCAATTGCAGCTGGACTTCTGCAGCTGTGACCAGAAATCCTCTCCCTGCTGGATTTCACCTGGCACTGCCCTTGCCAGTCCCTGACCAGCCCCAGGTTTGCTTCATGCCACCCAGACTAATATCTCCCAGGTTTCAGGACTGGCTGTACCTGGAGGAGGTGTGCAGGATTTGGGATGGACAGAACCAGGCTCCAGAGGACCCAGACCCTGTCTCTGTTAGAGAGTAAAAGTGTCAGGCAGTTTGGGCTGCCCAACTGTTTCGGGTGCTTTTCCAGCAGTGGGCCAGATTAACAATCAGCTGGCATAAATACGCCTGGAGAAGCATCCTCCTGACGGGGCACCCCATACCCCTGAGCCAACCTGGCAGCAGCCGAGGTTAGTGCACAGGCATGGCAGAGCAGGGGAGCCACCGTCACAGGAGAGGCTGTGCTCTGGGGACAGACATCCACTGAGCTGGGAACTTAGTACACCTCGGGGACCAAGGGCATTGTATGGGAGGGGATCTCCGCACTGCACGGGGGAAGCGAAGGGTGTGGGCTTGCACAGCTGCAGGTTGCAGTCCTGGGAGTGGTCTTGTGGATGGAGCTTTAGGGGCTGTGCTAGGGGCAGGAAGACAAATGCTGCTGGGGGACATGCTGTAAGGGCTGGGGGTATTATATACCTGCACTTCTGGAAGCTGAATTATATGAGGGGAGAGTTGTTGCTCAGGTGTGATATGGAGGGCAGAGTTATTGCCCAGGGGATATATATCACATAGGAGCTGGGATGGCCAGCACTGCCGGGGGTTTGTAGCAGGGTGCTGCCACGGCAGGCTCAAACCCAGCCCGGTTTCAGGGCTGGGCTGGCATGCCTGGGGCTGGGCAGGCCCCCAGGGCTGCGTCCCTCTTCCCTGGGGTAACAGCAGTTACCTGGGCTCCCAGACAACACTCCCCCCTGCCTCGCAGCCCAACAGTTTCTTTGATAATTCCTTCCAGCAGTAGCTGCCCCAGGGGTGTCTGGCTCGTCCAGGAGAGCTACCTGCTGACGGTAACTCATCTGTTAAAACCCTGGGCTGTTTGGTTGTTAAACAAGAGAGTGGCTGTTCCCGCTGTAGGAACGGGGAAGCCGCTGCGGTGGCTGCCTGGAACCAGAGACAGCAGGTGGCCAGCAGGCTGGGCATGCCAGGGAGCACCCCCAGGGCACGGGGGTACCACCCTGGGGCATGCCACATGCCTCTGCCTGCCCGTGCCCATCTTCCCCTTTCCCTGTGGTCAGCACTGCATTCAAGCTTCTGCATCCCACCCATCCCGTGCCTTCAGCCAGAGCTCCTGGGGGTCTGTACTAGGAGGTCCTCTGCTTGCCTTCCTGGCATGCCAGCACATCCAGGACGGGGCTGGAGGGTTCAGGCTCCCCAAACAGTTGGCTCCTGGTTGCCCCCATGGTGACTCAGCACCAGGCATTTTCCCAGCAGCCTGGGAGCAAAGCAGAAGCTGCCCTGTCACCCATGGGGAGGGACTGCACCAGCCCCCTGTCCTGTGCTGTGCTTGCTGCTTCTCTGCTACCAGGGCTCTGCATGCGGCTTGGCCGTACTGCACGTGTGGCTCCTGCTGGCCACATTGGCTGGTCCCTGCTCCTCAGGAACAGACTTGGGCACCTGCTCCCAGCCCAAAGCTTTATTCCTACCCAGGTCTGACAAAGCTGCATCTCTGCATCCTCCCCAGCTCATGTTCCCTGCACAGATGCTTCCCCTCCTGCAGAAAATGCCAGATCCTGGACTGCCCAGGTGAAGTTAGATGTTCAGCCCTTGGCCTCTGGCATCCTCAAAAGAGTGGCACTGGTCGATCTTCTTGGGTGGATGTCTCCCAGCTTCCTCCCTTCCCCTCCATCCACCACTCCACCAAAAATCCCAGTCCTGTTTCATTGTGAAACAAAAAGAAATGTTCATTGCATTCTTGTTTCCTGGCCAACTCTACCCTTTGTTATCCACCAAACAGGGCACGGAGCCTGGCACTGCACCACCTTGCAAATGGAGTCACTGGGCAGAGAGTGCAAGCTGGAAAGTCCAGGAACGAGAGAGCATGAACTGAAGGTCCCAACCGAGCTCATGGCATTAGTGGCAGGCTGGCAGATGCCGAAGAGGCTGCCCAGGGTTACTGCAGCCCAACTTCCATCACGCATACATTTCACCTCAATGGGCCAATGCCTCCTGAGATCTCCTACCTTCTCACAGGTGGTCACACACCTCTAGCTCTTCTCCCAGCTTCCTGCTGAGCAGACCATGCGGGAACAAACCCAGAAGCCCCCTTTCAAACCATCAGGATGTGTGGTCCTGAAAGCCCCGTGTCCTGGAAAGGCTTCCTCCAGGCTTGGCGATGAGAGCACATGAGGATGGGGGGAGTTGCAGACACTGCAGCTGTGGGATGTGGGGGACAGACCTGTGTTAACTCATGGGCTGAAGCTCCCAGCTGATGTTTTCTTTCCTCCAGCTTGTTCAGATTCATTTCACAGTAAGGTCTCCAGTAGCCCTGATCTCCTCCATTTGTTGCTTCCCACCCAGCTGTCGGCATGTGCTCACCTTTAAGTTTTCAGCTGAGAATCCAGGTAGTAAATTAAGGTGTTTGAGCCCACCAAGCCATTTTGGGTATGTTTTGGCCCCAGTTCAGCAAGGCACTGGTCATTGAGCTACTCTTTGAAAGCCACAGTTTTGAAAACCAGTGTGACCAGGACACTCCTCCTGGCCTGACCTACCTTGCTGCAGCATAGAGGTGTATGAGCAAGGCTGTCCCAGCTCCCTGCTTTCCCCTGCTGAAGCACCCCAGCACCCTGTGACAGAGCGCATGAACACATCCATTCAGAGAGGAAGGAAGAGGGGAACAGGTGGTGGAGAGGGAAGGAAGATGAGAAGCACTGGTGTCTGAAACGCCTGAGAGAAGATGCAAGGGAGTGGTGGGAGCTGGAAGACAGAAGCTGACCACTCCGCTTCAGTGCCACGTTCCTGAGTGCCTAAAGAAGCCAGACACATGGGGAACCATTTGCTGAGCATTTTATTGTGTCCATCAGACCTGGATGGAGAGTGCAATCTGTCTCTGGGTGCTCCAAGAAGAGCTCCGGGGGGTTACTGGCCTCCAGCACCAGGTACAGCATGAGGGCTGCCAACGGCCAGTGATGCTACAAGAGCACCTGGGGGGGCACATGGAAGCCGTCACACAGTCAGCGTGTCACTCTGCGGTGGGCCAAGGAGGTCAGAACTGCCATGGCAATGGACAGGAGTGTCACACCCCTCCTGTGTCTATTTCTGGCAGGGCTCAAGGGGTCGGTGAGCAGAGATGGAAGACATGTATAATGGAATGTCCAGCCTGCTGTACCATATGGTATGGGATTTGCCGGATTTCCCTGCCTGCTGGCCCCTGAAGTTGATGGCTGTGGGGACATCCCCCAGCTCAACCTCTTCCAAAGCTCCTAGAAAAGTACGGCACCAGAGAGCATAGCTGTGCCAGGGTAGGGTGACTCCCGCCAGCCCAAGTGATGTATCCTGTCATGGGCCACAAACATCAGAAATTTTCAGCTGCCTGGTGTGTCCGTACCGCAGAGACAAGGATGGCAGTGCCCTGCTGAACTGCGGGCACACCCGCGGAGCACGAGACGTGCTCTTGCGTCAGTTGTGCTCTCCTCCAGAGCCCCAGGGCAAAGGTCTGCTTCAGGTGGAGGTGGCAGAGCTCCCTCTGTCTCCCAGCAATGGGGTGAGCCAGGGACATGAAGATCTTAGTTGAGATGAGCTGAGGATCTAGTCCTGGTCATCCCAGCACAAAGCCTTTGAGGATGTCCCTTCACATTGATCTGGCTGGGGGGCAAATCACCTTGACTAGGCTTTCTTCATCCAGGGGACTGACCCCTAGGGCAGCAGGGTCTTTGCTGTCACAACACATCCCAGGGCAAGGTGACCCCCATCTGCTGGCAAGCTCCAGTGGCCACAGTGTCCAGGTCACAGACAGCAGGCTCAGCTGTGGCACATCCAGCTGGCCGAGGTGCTGTCATCATGGAGTAATGTGGTGGCAGCTCCTGTGGGATCTTCAGGCTCTCCAGAGAGCTGGTGCTCCTCTAGTTTTTGCCTTCAGGACTGCAGGCAAGCAAGTCTGGGCCTGAGCCTGCTTTCAGGCGAAGGGTGGGTCCTACAAGAGGATCTCATTGCTCCAGGCCTTTCTAAAATGAGCTGAGCTTCAGAGCACACTTTGTGGGAGCCACCTCCACCACTGCCATTACATAAGACATGTTTTAGGGGGCCAGCAGGCTGAACTGATAAGAAGGCCAGTGCCTGGCCACAGCGAGGTGCTGCTGAGCTTGAGGGGGGATGGGGACTTTGGGGCCAGGTCCTGTGGGATGGGACCATAGAGCATGTTCACCAGCTGCACTGTCCCAATGAGATCTGCATGCCCCAGCGCCATACCTCACCAGGACAATCTCTGCACCTGCACTAAGGACAGCCTCTGTGTTAGTGGCAGCAAGCACTTTCTGGTGCATGAGCAGCATCTGATACAGTGGCCACAGCGTGGCTAGTGCCCATCAGGTGATCTACACAGGCTTCCAGATGTGGAGGTGCCAGAGCTGCTGGGTGTCCCAGTTTTCTTCCCTGTAAATTGCCAGTGTACCCAGCTGAGCACAGCAAGACCTGGCTCTGTCTGGCACCAGGCTCCAACTGGTGCCTTTCGGGGGTGCTGGCCTTGTCAGAGGGGTGCAGCCAGGGTCAGAGCAGGCAGCAGGTCCACCAGGATGGACAGAAAGTGTCTGGCCCCAAGTCAGCTTCTGCCAGTGGCCAGGATGGTCTGGGCAGGATCTATAGGGGCAGATGGGCACTGACTCCCCCAGGGCATGCAGGGGAAGCCCTTCACCTTCCCCACCCCAACAGGGTGGTGGGACCCAAGTGCAGGACACCCTGCTCCAGCCATGGGAGAGGGAGGAAGGGGGTCCTGGGATGTGCCTCAGGGGTTCTTTGAGCACAGCAGGAGAGGAGATGGGCACACGGAGGGGCTGAGTGTCTGAGGGCTGCAGTTCCCTCTCCTTGGGCACACTCCAGCCCTGAGGCTTTCCAGGGTCCCTGGTGCTGGGAGCCCTTCTCAAGCCATCCCAGGGAGCAGGTCCCAAGGGTCACTCTAGCTGTGGGCAGGTCCCCAGCCTTTGTGCCGAGACCCATCCCTCCCGTATCCTCCCTTCCCAGAAGTGACGGTGGCAGGCGGTGGCAGGCGGCCAGCCCCACCTGTCTGACAGGTAGAGCAAGGGTGGGGGCAGCTGCTGGCACCCGCTGCCTGCACGCCTGCCCCAACCTGCCGGGGCCCTGCCAGGGATCGCTCCGCTGCAGTGGTCAGGAGGAGCGGTGCCCCTGGCCAGCAGTGCCACCCTGCAGGGACAGCACAGCTCTGCCCCGGGCACAGAGGGAAACCAAGAGGCAACACACTGCTGGGTGGGGACATCCTGCACCGTGGCATGTTACCCACCAGCACATGCAGTTGCACACGTGTGACTGCACATGCAGTGGGTTACACAGCGACAGACACACTTGCACACATACAGTTACGGATGCATACAGATGCCTGCAAAGTGTGTTACACTGGTAAACAGTCACAAACGCAGATATACAACAGATACATGCACAGCGTGACGGTTACAGACACACTCAGTTACATACAGATACACGCAGTGTTGCACGCACACAGGTACACGCACAGTGTGTGAGTTGCAGGCGTACACACAGACACATGCAGAGTTACACACTGCATTACTCAGGCATGTAAGCAGTTACACACATGGTTACTCACATGCAGTTACTCACACAAGCCCCCACACAACTCCTCACCCTTTGGCACACACACCCCCTCAGACAGGTTGCATCCAGCGTGGTGGTAGCCCAAGTCACACTCACGTCCCATTCCCACTGCCCGAAGAAGATGCCCAGGTGCCCCCTGGCCCCGCTGTGGCCAGCTGCTCACTTCCCAGCCTGTCTGCTTGCTCCTAGCTCTCTGGGTGGGGAAGGGCTTTGGGATGGGCAGAAACCCCTGTGGGGTACTGATGGGGCCAAGGAATCACAGTGGTGTGTCATGCCCTGCCCAGCCCTGGGCCAGCTGGAAGCAACAGGCAAGGGCACCTGAGGGTACAGTGTGAGTGCTCCCTGTTTTGGGGCAGCAGGAACCCCCAACAGTCAGGAGCCGACCCTCAGCCCTGCCTGATGAAGGTGCAAGCAGACCATGGGTGGACTCTCACCCATCCCTGGTATTTTGGCAAGAGGTGGCAATGCCAGGTCTGTACCTGTGGGAATGCTGACCAGCACCCTGCCTGCTCTGGCACCCATCCACCCAGCATGTCCCCAGCAGGGACTGCAAGGGCCTGTTCAGGGCATGGCTGGGCAGAGTCCAAGGGCTATGTGATCACACACTGTTTATTTTCCTAGTTTCAGTCACCAGGGACCTATCGGTGACCTGAGCTCAGAGCTGCAGAGACAGACTTGCCTGGGGTCAGAGACCTCCAGCACTCACAGCATCTCAGCAGCTAACTGAGGGTCACAAACAGCCTCCAGGATCCGGCCAGGCCACTCCAGCCCCAGGCAACGAGCCTCAGCATCTTGCCCAGCCACTTGCAAACAAGCCAAACAGCTCAAGGTCTCCCAGACTGGTTGCAGACATCTCGACCCTCTTGCAAACAAAGCAGAGGCGTAGGCTGTGACTCTCTCCTCCAGGCAGAAGGAAGGTCCCATGTCCTCCTGCTGTTCCTGCCTGTGAGATACAACCCAAAGATCCCATGGGGCCCCTGCTTGATACGCCAACACTGCACCTCCCCTGCCCGTGGTGTGCTGCTGAAGCTGTTCCAGCTCCCTGGGTGCCCCACAGGCTGGGGTGAGAGTGCCATGCAGCTGCCCAGATGGAGAGGTACGTGGGCACCCCTTTGCCCTGGCAAGCCGACCACAGTGGGTCGTTCACACACGAGACCAACCGACTGGTATTTATCTCAGTTTGCCCAGGCAAAGGCCACCAAGTATCCCTGGGGCTGTGAGGTGAGCAGGACACGTGGGTCCCAGAAAGCAGGGATAGGGTGATGGAGCTCACTTGGATGAAAGCAGCAATCAGGTCTACCATGAGGCAGACGCGCTGGCCAGGGTTCAAAGCAAATGACTGCAGCTGGGAGGTAAGGAAGGCTGAAGGTGCAGCATAGCAAGAAGTGACTTCGCACCGTGCAGACACCCAGGCTAAACTGTGGGTGCACAGGGCGGTGGGGAGACCCTGGATCTACAACACCACTTTGGGAATCTAGATACAGAGCCTACAACGGTCTCTAGCTTGATGTCCCCATCCCCAAACAGTGAGAGCAAATCCCATTTATCCTAAGGAAACAGGCACCTAGCACAGGGTGTGCCACAGAGAAAGCTGGAAGGGGCCCTTGGCTGCAGCTCCCATGACCCCATAATTGTCTCACACTGTCCCTGGGGTGGCAATGAGCTCATTTCTCTGTGGTTACCCTCCTCACTGCATGCCAGGTGCTTTGTCATGAGGCAAGAGGAGGAGTGGGAACAGGTTATTCAAGGTCTGCGGGGCCCAGGGCAAGCACAGGTGAGCGCAGGAGCTGGGGGTGTCTGGGGGTGCGAGAGCAGGGCGGTCAGGCAGGGTGCAGCCTCCTCCTCTTCCCACGGGAGCTCCAGGGAGGTGGGGGCTCGGGAGCCCAGTGCCAGGCACTGCGCTAGAGCCACGGGGCACGGATGAGGGGAGTGGTAGACTTTGCCCCTGCCTACAAGGTGTGGCAGAGAGGCTGAACAGTCTGCATAGAACAGGGCATAATTATCATCAAGGCCGGAAAAGGCAGGTTGGGGTCAGGACGGGTCACATTTGGGTCAGATCGGGAGATGTGACCTGGATGGGATCAACAGAAACCCCCTGTGATGGGTTTTGCAGCATGAAAGCATCCCTCCTCTGCTTGGGACAGGGCCTCCTTCCTTGGCAGTCAGTGTGTCCCGCACTGTCATCTTCCCAGCCTGAGAATCAGTGGATTGAATGTCCCCAGATGGACCAGAACATTTTCCACAGGCCCAGGAGCCCCCTCCTGCACTCCCCAGGCTCTCCTTTGCCACCTGATCACCAAACTGGGCAAAATCCTTTTGGTGGGGCCATGACTCTGCAGGGCATAGGGACCAGGCACAGCAGCCCTTCTGGTCTGCCATCCCAAGGCATTGGACCCCCTGGGCACCTTGGAGACCTGGTGATGCTTCATGGGAAACTGTTCCTCCTCTTCTTCTCCAACAGCTGCTTTTCCCACTGGGATGTGCCATGGCCACAGCCCCTGCGGACCCCATGCCCACCCCAGGAGCCATTGGGGAGGCTGTGGTGCTGCCCTCTCTTCCCCTGCACCCTCTGCCCACACAGACCCCTCGCTCCTCTCATGCACACCCCAGCCCTGCACACACATACTCCCCATCCTTGCACCCATCTTTTCTGTGTGCCTATGGACACACAGACATGTGCCAGCCCCTGGGACTGTCTGGTTCTTCTCCCCTTTTTGCTTTTGGGATCCCATAAACACAGTGAACCTGCAAACACCCATCTTCTCCCCCCAGCATGCAAACCAGCGTGGGTGGTGGGATCCAGCCCTAGGCAGGGTAGCTCAAAGCACGTGTCTGCAGGTTTCAGCAAGCCCAAGGCTCTTGTCCGGAAAAAAAACTAAGGGAAAGAGAGCATCCCAGGTACCACAATGCTCCCCCTACCCGTGTCCCTCCCTGCTCTCCCAGGGCTGGTGGTTCAGGTGTTGAAGGGGGTCTTGGCAGCTGACCCAGAGGGTCCCCTTGGAGGAGTCAGGGCTGGAAACCTGGTACCACATGTGGTCTGTACAGAGAAGGTCTCATCCAAGGCCTCGTCCAAGGCCTCCAGAAAACTGAGGAGGGGCAGGGGAAGCACTGTGAGAGCTGAGGATGCTCCCAGGGTCCACCAACCCCGCGCTGTCCCAGGCCTGCCCCGTGGCTGCAGAGATAGTCCTGCCACCAGCACGCAGCCGGACACCAGTGAAGGGCCAGTCTGGCCACGCTGCCCTTGGCTCCATCCCCAGCCCAGGGCAGAGGGGCAGCAGGGACCTCTGCCTGCGGGGTCTGAGGGACCCCACAGGTCCCCCTTCTCGTGCACAGGCTAAGTATTACCTTAACACCATGTCTGGTCCTTGCTCCAGCCGCTTGCCTGGGAAATGGCAGCTTCTTCCTGCCATTATGATAGTTGGAAATTTTCTCTTTTCCAGCTGAAATATGGCCACAGACACTGTTGTACATTCAATTCTCCTTGTGTGACCTTTGGCCATAGCCAAAAGAGCTGTCCCCCACTCCCGTGAGCCTGTGTGAGTCCATCAGACAGGGCTGCACCCACACCCCAAGACCTGGGGATGGGGGCGGAGAGCAGAGCCTGGGGGCACCTGCCCTGGCTGGGGGAGGGGGATGCCCTGGGGAGAGGTGACCCCATAGAGAGAGCTCGCAGGGCACTAGCCCAGTGAGGTGGGCATGTAAGCAGTGCGAAGGAGAGAGGGTTTGGGAGAGCTGCAAAACTGACTTTCTCCCAGGGGCGCAGCCAGGCATGGCTAAGCTGCATGATGCCGCATTAGAGCGGGTCCCTGGGTCCCTCCCTGCCTGACCTGCAGCCTCATACCACCACCGCTGATCTGGGGCCAGTGCAACCCAAGCGCTGTTTGAGTTGTGGGAGGTGTGCGTGTGTGTGTGTGTGCACGCGCGTGTATGTGTGGGCAGGGCCCCCGAGCGTGGAGCTGAGCGAGGACGTCACGTCAGCCAGGGGTGCAGCACCGCCCAGGCATTCATTTTGCAAACAGACATGGGGTCATGAACTACATAAAGGGCAGATGTGGGTTCTGCCAGTGCTGGGGCTGAACCGCACCTCCCTCTTCCAGGTCACCCCAGGAGAGCAGAGCGGCACTGGGGCACGGCGGGAGGATGGCAGGACACAGCAAAACCCTTTGCCCTGGGATAAATAAACACGCCACCAACTCATGTGAAACAAACATTTTGGGACTGAGGATTCCCCCCAGCCAAGGGCCTGGCAGGTTTGTAACAGCTGGGACTGCATTCCTGCTCACCTCCCCCAGCAACGGGCACGTGGACCTGGGGTTCATCACCTTCTGGCTGGACTCCCGGCAGAGATGCGGGAAGCCAGGAGGTTCCCGGCACCCACCCAGATCTCCAGGGCAGCTGGAGACCTTGCAATCTTGCTGGGTCTCCCAGGGCTGCTGAAGGCAGCCAGGCTTTTAGCTCAGCTTAGCCATAGTGGTCCCCAGCACCACTTACTTGTTCCTTGGTGCAGTAACAAAAGCCAGAGGCTGGATGTCCTGGCTGAGGTGCTCCTGCCTGCCCTGGCTTTAGGAGCACAGCTCCCTCCCTGCCCTCATCATAGTCCAAGGCCACAGGGGCTGGGGACCCCACTCTCTGCTATTCTGCCTTCCCAGCAGGGGACATCAGGGCATAGCATGGGAAGACCCCAGGCCACCTCATCAGCCTGAGCAGGTGGCTCCCCAGGACAGAAGCGATGCATGCAAGAGGCCAGGCATGGCCTAGCCTCCCACCCTGAATGGATGTGTCAGCCCCCCGACGACCCCACTCCTCCAACAGCTCTAGGGGGTCTCTTGGCTGCAGAGGGCGTTTAGGGTGCAGAGGTGGCTGCGGCGGAGCTGGGGCAGCCCCCTGTCAGCAGCACAGCTGTGGGGCCAGGTCTGCCGCCTCTGGGGAGCTCTGTTTCTTTTCAGATATGTGCTGTTCCTGAAACTAATTTGTCTGCAAATCTTTTGCTCACAGATATAAAAAGCAACATTGAGAGTGGCAGTGGAGACCCCAAACCAAACCCCATTTTGAAAGCCCTCTTTTCCCCCCAGCCTGGAGCCCTGTGGACGTGCTCTTGCACCGTGCTCGTCTGCCTTCTGCCCTCAGCCCGGCTGTGGCACAGTGCCTGTGCATCCCCTGGACAGCAGATCCAGGGCTTAGCAAGTGTGGCAGAACTGCTTACTCCTTTGAACTCAGGATTGGATGAGATATCCATCCTGGATGAAGGCAGCACTTTGGCCCCATTCCCCAGAGAAAGGACGGGCTTGCAGGGAGGGGAAGAGCTGCAGGACGCCCTGAATTTCACTCCTGTCTTCTCAGGAACAGGGTGGTTCATACAGCACCCTTGGGCAGGAGCCCGGCAGCCTTGCAGGCTTTGCCTGATGCTGCCATGGAGTTCGTAGGCTTGTCCCCAGCCCTGCACCTTGCTACCCGTGCTGCTGACTCATAGCCTGACCTTGGCTTGGCCACTGTGTCTCTCTGTGTCATTGGGCTTCCCGAGGAGCAGGCTCGGCTCAGCTGCTGGCTGCCTGGCTGTGGAAATTCCCCACCTCCCTCCAGTCCCCAGGACCTGCTCCGCCTCGGCACCCGGGCATGCTGAAGAATCTGCCGCTGGCCAGCCCTGCACGCTCTCCCTAGCGGATCTCGCACCCTGGAGAACAGCCCACATCCTGACTTTGCAAAACCCCAGTGGCCCCGGGGATGAGCAAGCCCTGACAGTGCCGGAGGAGGAGCCTGGCTGCAAACACTGGCCTTTTTGTAATGGTTGGGAACAGGCGAGTGCCAGGCTCCTGGTATTTATTTATTTATGGAGGTGAATGCTAACAGCTTGTTTGAAAGGAAAACATGCACCTTGGGGCCCTGCGGCCAGCCATCCCTCCCCTGTGCCTGTGCCCCTGGCCCCTGCCATGGCCAAACCCGGGCACCCCACACCGTGCCCCCCAGCCGGGACCCTGGAAAGTGAGAAGGGCTCAGAGCACCCAGGTCTCACCCAGTCACAAGCTGGTGGCCCACTCTGGCCCCCCCTGGCTCAGAGCACCCAGATCTCACCCAGTCACAAGGTGGTGGCCCTCCCTGGCCCCCCAGCAGCCTGTTCAGGAAGGGTGAGACGGCAGCAAGGAGACGTGAAGGCTAGCAAAAGCCCCAAGCCCAGGGTTCATGCAGCGCTATCCCGTGGCCAGGACCTGATGCAGACACCACATCCAGCCCTTCCGGGCTTGTCTGGATCTGCCCCAGCCCTGACATGAGTTCATCCCACATCTGGGCCAGCCGACAGAGCGCTGTGCCCGCAGTGGGCAGCTCCTCCCTGTCTTTGGTTCACGACCATGACAAAGATACCTCTGGGCTGCAGCAAAACGGTTTGTGTGACACCTGATGCCATGTCTCCCAGCATCCCTCTACTCCTGGGACTGGAGGCAGTGGGCAGGGAAGGGAACAGGAGCCAAAATAAGTGAAGCCACAGTTAGGAAAAGGAAGGGTCTTGGTCACCTTTGGGCTATCCTGCCCAAAGAGGAGCTTTATGTCTACCTAAGGCCCAAACTACAGGTCTTGGCTGCCATGAGACTTCACTTCCACCAGCTTGGCAGCAGCAGAGCTCTTCATGGGATGAGCTTGGCTGGCCAAACCCACTCTCCACCCAAGGTACAGCTTGCTCACCTGTGAAGCTTAGCTGCAAACAGGAGTGTCTGTGTGTTTTGAGGGGCAGGCCAGGTGGAAAGCTGGTAGGTTTGCTCAAGGGAACTGGATCCCTATGTGTAACCTGGCGCTGTGGAGGGAAGCTGCTGAGATGTTCTTATTTATCCTCCATCAGCAAGTGTCACCCCACTAACCACGGTGTCACCCTGGCTCCTGCCTTGGTCACCCCATGCCTGGTCCACCTGGGCACCTTCTTCCCCAGCAGTGGGGACAGGACAGCAGTCCTGCCTCTCCTCCACCAAGGAGCATCATCAGATCCTTGTGGGAGTTCCTGGCAGAGTCATACCCAGGTGGCCCCGTGCTGATCATGGCTGCAGATGTGACTCCACCCAGGAAGTGCGGTATTTTTGAGGAAGGACCAGAGAACCAGCACCGCTTCTCCAGTGCCACAGGAAGCCCAAGGTGTTTTGGCAGCACGTGCTCATTCTTCGCTGCTAGTGACCTGCAGAGAGGAATGCGTGCTTCTGGGGACACTCCAACTCTCTAGCTGCTTGGCATCCTGTGGGAGGATTTAAGGCACATACTGATGAGCAGTAGGATGTGATGGTGTGAGTGCATGTGGTCATGCCCATCAGTCCTGCTGCAGCTTGGCTGGTGGTCTCCCAACAGCACACTGTCATGGCCTTTGTGTCTAGAAAGGCTGTGACAGGTTCTGTGGGAGCAGGTGAGATTTAAGCTAATCACCAGGAGAAGCTGATTGCCAGCAGTGCTTTAGAACTGGGTCCAGCAAAGCAGGGGAGGGCTGTAGGAGCACCCCGATCTACTGCAGCTACTTCTCTGAGTGCAGCTCATGCTGGTGATGGGGTGGCCCAAGCCAGCCTGGACCACCTCCAGCCTTGTCCACACACACAGTGCTGGATTTGGCTGGCCTGGAAACGGCCACAGGAGGACAATGACCACACGGGACACCCAGACAGTGCTTATAACAAACTGTATATTGATTGAGACCCCTCCTGTGCGGAGCTGGTGAGCCCACGTAACCCTGTGGGTCATCCTCCAAGTGCAGATCTGGGCTGTTTGTTCTTTTGCTGATACAGCACTGGCTTTCTTCCAGTTTGGCTTAAACCAGTTCACAAGTGACATAAATGAGCACATCAACTGTCCCATTTCTGCTGAGAAGACACCAGCACCAACCAGTATGACTTTACTGCCTTGAATTCACCCCAGACTGAGACTGGAGTGGTTTTGCTCTGTCATCAGCAGAGTTTGGTCTGTAGATGTCTTCACGTTATCCTTCTGGACTTGCAGAAATCAGTTCAAACCAGCCCATCCATTTGATCGGTGCAGTTTCCCAGTGAGGACTTGCCTGGGAGAAGCCTGATGAGTCTGTCACTGGCTGAGCTGGCAGCACTGGGGACATGCAGTTTGGTCCTGGGGTGTTTGTCAGCTCTCCCTGGTTATTAGCCCTAGCTAGCCGTGAGCCTGCAGCCACCAAACAAGGAGGTAACAAACCCTAATAGCAAAAAGCAGAGTTCAGAGCCCTGCCATGGCTGAGACCTTGTCCCTGGGACAACAATGACATGGAGGAGGGATGGTACAGGTTCAGGACTCATGGCTAGACCACTACGGACTCAGGGTGCACCCCCCACTCCAGGCACTCACCCTGTCATGGCAAGTTGCCTTTCCCATGTAGAAAGTCTTGTGTCATCACCACCACCATCATATAGGGGTGACAGCATCTGTAGGGTAAAGCAGATCGGTTCGCCCCTGAAAGCAAGGCTGGCGAATCTCTCCCATAACCCACAAAAACCCTTCTTGCTCCATCAGTCGTGGCTCACCAGGTCTCCCCACCCTGCAGCCTCCCAGCTCAAACTGGATCCACATTTCTATTGCAAAGCCTGCAATGGGGGGAGCACGGGGAGGCAGCAGTGGGGACACGGCCAGCGCTGGCCCTCCCTGCCAGCTGCTCATCTCTCCTGACACGCTGTTTGCTCAGAGTCGGGTGCCATGTGAAGGCAAACACGGCTGTGCCGGAAGGAGCAGAAACGAGGGCAAAAAAGAGGCTGGCATGGCCCCACAGTCTCCTGCCACAGTGAGTGGCATTTGGGGGATTCCCAGTGCACAGCTGGAGCCAACGGCACCCCAGGACCCCGACAGCCCCTCACCTCTTCCCTGAGACAGCTCAGAGCACAGCAAACAGTAACCACCGCTTAAGGGTCCCTTGTCCCAAGAGGAGAGCTGCATGACCCGCAGCATGGGAGACCTCAGCCCAGTGGCTCTGGCTGCCGCAGCCCCAGCAGCATCCCCAGCTCAGCCCCAAGCCACATTCACAGAGTGCAGATTTAAAACTGTGCCATGTGAGCCAGGCGGACCAGGCTGCCAGTGACAGAGAGACTGGTGGCTCCTGAGGACAGAGAGACAGTCCCCAGCAGAAGGATGGTTGATGCTGTCACACTAAATTTGCCATCTTTGTGCGCTGTCCTGAGGAGCAGAACCTGGACTGGTCGGTCCCACTGTGGGGGAGCGACCCTGTGCCCCAACAGCAGTGTCGCCGCACCCCACATGCAGCACCCTGCCCTTCTCTCTAAGCCCCAAGCACGTCCTGTGCTGGTGTCACATCTGCAGCCAGAGGGGCTGGGGTGATGCACCCCCATCTCACTCCACTCTCAGCTCCCTTTGGCTGCCCTGATGGAGGGGAGGGAAGGGAAAGGTTGAAGCATCTCCCCAGTGCTGCCTGGGGAAGGACGAGCCGGGTTCAAACCAGGGGCGGCAGCAGTGGGGTCTCATGTCCCCATCTGAGATTGATGTGTGTTGGCCTGGCCTCGTGGGTGAACTGTCTAGAGCCCTGTCTGGCAGGGCTGTCTTAACCAAGGCAGCAGCACCTGGGGGAGACAAGGTGCCCATATGACCCAAAAAGGGCCCTGCCGGGACCGTGCACACCTGGCTTCTCGGGAACCTGCAGGCCACGGTCAGAGCTGACCCCGTGCCAGGCCAGGACCTGGCTGACCCTTGGCCATAGGAGCCTCTGAGCCAATATAAATCACCTCCTCCTCCTCCTATAATTAGCACAACAATTTGCTGGGGAACTGTGCTAATTTCTCATATGACGTCCCAGGTCAGAGACAGTCCTAGTTTTCCTCATAACACCTGCTGAGCCTGACCTGCTGAGAACACACCCCACTCATCACCCGTGTGCCACAGCAGGCTTTGCTTTCTGCTGGACCCGCAGAAGCCATTTACACCTCTTGAAAGAGAGCCCAAAATAGCTTCTCACCCCTCCCTGATCTACCCCATAGGTACCAGCCAAGGGGTCTCAGCATCCCGGCCAGGAGCCGCGCTGACCCACACCAGAGGGATGTGGCCCTGGAGAGCGAGGCCTGATTGCATAAGAGCACTGGTGTTTCCAGGCCACCTCTTCCAGGCCAATTTAAAGCAGACAGAGAAATACAGTGTTCACAGACTGATAGCTGCGTGCACGAGGTGTGTCTGCAGATAATGATGGTGGGGTCTGAAGTCCAGGAGATAAGAGGCTGGGGAAAGCAGTGTGGGGAGCTGCTGCCAGGAGAGATTTCAGAGTCCTGCAGAGGGAGTGGAGCAGGTTCCCAGTGCACAGCTGTCCTGGGTTCTGCGGTGCTCAGTTGCCAACTGGGGCTAAACCACAACAACAGTGCTGAGAGCACAGCCCTGGTAGAGGGGCAGGGGGACATCACTGGGGGATGTGCTGGGAGCAGTGGAGGGTGAGGGGATGGTGGGAGGCGGGAGAGGGTGAGGGGCACGGCTGGGGCTCACGGCAGGCAGAGGCAGACGAATGCTGCTCTGCCAAAGCTCCCCGCACCCGCCCTTTCCCGCACAATGGCCCTTTGTCCGTGCCCGTCACAGCGGGGACGGTGTCCCTGCTGCTGCCGCTGCTCCCTGAGCGAGCGCCAAGCCCCACGGCCCCTGTGGCTGTCACAGGCAAAATGAGAATAATTAGAAGGAGGTGCCTTTTATTACAGGTGTCTCTGAAGGCCTGGCAGAGTCCGACCCCGGGGGGCCCTTTGATCTCAGCCTTTGAAACCCTATAGCTTTGCTGACAGAGCTGCTCTGTGTTTCCAGGTCACCAGGATGATCATTTCCATCTGGGAACAATGAGCTCTTTATGCCGCCCAGTGTGCTGGACCCTCCCTGTGCTGAGCAGACCAGCGCGGGGAGGATGCGCTGCCGCACAAGCCCTTGTCAGGGTCGGCTCCTTCTCCGGGTAGATGACACAGCAGGAAGAGCCCAACCAGCTCAGCATCCTCATTCCCCATGGGAAATGGGAAGCTTTTAGTGCCCGGAGGTCAAATTCCCCCAGTGCATAGCCCTGGGAGAGACAGCCTTTCGTCCCCAGGATGTACCACGAAACTTTCCTGCCCCCCCTGGGGGAAACCCCTGCACATCCCCGCCCCAGCGGCTAACCCAAAATCCAGCCTCTGGGGTGGGCCAAGCAGGCACATGGGGGGTTTCTGCACACGGGGGGTTTCTGCACATGGCGGGTTTCTGTGCCTCCCAGTGCATTGCACCCAACACGTCACTGTAGGGAGCACAGCATGTCTGGGCTCCCGGAGCAGGTCCCCGAGCCAGGGCACTGCAGGGTGGGCACATCTGCTGCCTGCTGCTGTCAGAGGGGAAGGCTCCTGGCATTGCTCTTGAAACCACAGCTCCCCAGGCACTGTCCTGGGGCCCCTGCTCCAGACTCTGTATGCTCAGCGCCCTGCACTCTGCTGGTGCCCAGGCAGCAGGAGAAAGCCCTAAGCCTGTATTTCTCAAGGCAATATGGACTTTACTGGTTGGACAGCCCTGCTACAGAGCCTGGGAGCTGGCCACCTGGGGACAAGTCCAAGAACAGAGAAGCCGCTCAACACCCTATTGGCCCTTGTCTCCCTTTGGGACTTTGTCTGAACTGGAAAAACAGCATCTGAAAAAAACCAGCATCTTCATGGTCTACATGGTCTGTCTCTGTGCCTTTTCCAGCTCTGCAGCCTTCCTCAGCCCGGGAAGCTGCAGGGACACCTTCATCTCCCCTTCCTCTCACCACTGCAGCCTGCCCAGCTCCCTTGCCTACCCTGGAGCTCTGTACCTCCACCCTTCTATGGGTCCCAGCTTGGCATGGGGCTGCTGAAGGCTGTGGTTTGCATTTGCCTATGTCAAAACAACACATTGTTCTCCAGCAGCAGGCACAGGGACCGGTCATGCAAGTTCCCTTGGTTGTGACAGTTTTTCCTGGGGTATGAGGCAAGATTTTGACTAGATGAGGTCTGAGGTCTGGTCTCTGGGGAACGGGGTGTCCCCACAAGTGCTCTGGGGACATGCACTAGGGATGTGTCTGTGTCCAGTCTGACTCCTTTGGGCTGTGCTTGGGTGATACTTATCATCTCCATACACTATGATGGAGCCAAGCATCTTGTGGCTGTTCTCAGCCTGAGGAACAAAACGAGTTGTCCCTGGGGAAGCCAGTGGTATTAGCCACTATCTTCCATGTTCCAGCAGCAACTGGATCCACTGTCATACACCAGCCCACCTCTCACCTGTGCCCATGGAGGCTTGGCAGACCCTGTGGATGGGGCATGCCGAAGCCGGAACACAGATCCTACGGCAGCAGCTGCTGTGGAGACCGTGGTCGTGGTGACTGACTGGCTGATGGATTAATGGATAATACGAACAGAACCAGCAGTGTCCTTGTGTGCGGTTTCTGGGTGTGTTTGTTGCCCTCTCCTTGTGCTGGATGTCACCTTCTGGTTTTGCAAAACAAATCCCGGCTGTGCAGGGGCAGTGGAGTGGGGACATCTGCTCATTTGCCAGGTAAATTCCCCACGGAGCAGAGCACGAGCTAGGGCCAGCGGCCAACCTCTCGGCCTGGCCCCAGAAAGCTGTTGTCGTCAGTGGAGCGCAGGATGTGGGGGCCCATCTCCACACCACCTCCCCGCTCCCTTTCCCCACCATGCTCCAGCAGAGCTATCTCCAGGCAACCCAGCCAGAGCGAAGGAGCGTCTCACCCCTGCGGAGCCTGGTGTGCTTGTGCCAGCACATACCTTGCATACCTGGATGCAGGCATCACCAGGAATGCTAACCCTTTCCTACTCTCCAGACAGCAATGCCTGCCCGGGTGCTGGCCTCCCGAGGGTACCACTGGCCTCCTGACCCAGTCCCAGCAACCCGAGGATCCAGCACTGCGTAGGCACCACTGGCACCCACCTGGGCAAGGAGCCAAGAGCCTCTGTGATGCCAAAACTCGTGCTTTGCTGCCTCTGCATGTGTCCTTGCTGCCTGAGAGCTGCAAGGACATAAGCAAGCCGGAGGGCAACTCACCCTGTTTAAACCCTGCTGCCCATACACTGCTACAACCCCTCTTGCACTGTGATTGCACCTCCCTCCAGCAGTCCCTGGGGCAAGGATGCTCCCAGCTGCCCTAGCGAAACAGAAGTCACGATGTATAAAGAGTCCACTGCAGGTGGGGGGATTCTCAGCAGCTCTTTGCCTCCCCTAAGCAGTGCTGAGGTGGATCAGACTGGATCCCTGCATATCTCCAGGACGGTAAAAGGTCCACCATGCTCCCTGCAGCATCTTCCACTCACAGCTGCAGCGTGCAGATATGCACTGGCTCCTGGTGGCTGCTCCCAGCCAGTATCCACCCCATGCTCAGGCGATAATGATCTGACAGATGTGCTGCACCCACACTTGGTACATGCAGGGGTGTTAGGAAGGGAGCCTGGGGACAAATCAACCCCTGCCACATGTGGCAGTTTGCTCTGGGTAATTGGTCTTCTGGTTCAGTACAGATGTCCCAGCCCACACTTCACATGAAACATCCCTGGAGGAGGAGGGTGTCTTTTCTGCTGGAGGCTGAGATCCAGATGAGACCGTCAGAGCAGACATGAAGCTGTCCATGCATGTCTGGTGCTGCAGGTGCTGCGTGTCCATTTTGGTATGCATGTGGATGCATGTGCCTCTGTGTACATGCCTTAATGAGTGGAAGTCTGCATGCAACTGGGTCCCCAAGTTGCTTGCAGGTGTTTGCATGTTCTCCTGGGTCTATGTGCTCTCTGCAGGGATGGGTGCATGGAGAAGGGAATTAGCTTATGCCTGCCCAGGAGCTGCAAGTCCTTCTCTTTCTCCATAGGTTCTCATTGCAAGGACTCCACAAGATCTCCTCACTCTCTTCTCTCTGCCACCCTAAGAGCTCCTCCTGCGTCCTCCTTCAATCTGCTGCCTGACTGTCTGGCTTCAGGCAGCCCATGCTGCAGGGTCTGAAACCTGGATTTAGCAGGCAGCCTGGGACTGCCTGAAGTAAATCTCTCCCCTGAGCCAGCCTGCCTATCCTGACCGTGTCCAGACACTCATGTAATCCAGGTCCAAGCTCCCAAGAGCCTGCTATCCAAAGGCCAAACTTCACAAGGTTGTGTGAGTGGTCTGGATACCCTCAGCCATGTAGGCTGCCCAGCCTCTCTGCTGCAGCTCCAGCTCCCCACAGACCTGCATAGCCCATGGTGGAGCAGGAGGTCTACAGAATGGGGCAAAACCATGAATGGGATTTTTTTGTGCCTGAGACCAGGGGAGCTTGTGCCTCCATGGTCCCAAGGCTTGAGCAATGTATTAGAAGTAGATGAGGCATGGAGGAGCACAGAGACAGCCCAAACAGTGGCATCAGGACAGGCATGGCTGTTAGGGATGCTGGGGGTTGCACTCATAGCATGAGCAGTGCCATTTTGATGCCCCAGCAAGTGGTCCAAAGAAGAAAAGGGGCAGGACAACCTTGAAGCATGGCATGAGATCATGCAGGTGTCTCTGGAGGACACTAAGGGTGAGCTATAGGTACAGGGAGTACCTGGTACATGCTGTACTCCAGGCCCTTTGCTAGGCAGAAGGGTGGGATGGAGTCTAAGCTGCCCAGGGCTGCCAGGAGATTTTTGGCTGTTTCCTGGAGAGGTGGATCCCAGGACACTTGAGGGACTGCTAGCCAAGGCTCTCCTTGGCTGTGGGTCCTGCCCGCTGGCCCTGTAGCCCAAGAGGCTCTGCCAGGTGGTGGCTGGTCCAGGCTGTGCCAGCCTGAGCACAGTTCTCCAACACTGGCACCCTCCAGCTGGTGGTTATTTTGCAGGTGACTAATGGCAAGTGCCCAGGTGACAGGGCTGGCACTGGTCCCTGAGGGCAGGCTGAGTTGGCTTGAGCTAGGGATGCAGCTCTGAGTGACAGAGCTCTGCTACATGTCTGGTGCTGAGTCCTGGGGCATCGCATGGAGAGCAGGGAAAGCCAGGCAGGGAGCTCAAAGCACCTGGAGCAGAGCTGGGTCTGGCACCTTTGCTGTGTTTCCATCTCCCCAGATGTTATTGCTGTTGCAGTATTGCCAGCTCCTGAGTGAGAGGAGTTTAAGGAAACCTCATCTTGGTGTTGAGACCAGATTTAGATCTTGTGGCTGATGAAGGAAGCCTGCTCCAGGGCATCTTCCAGCACTGAGCACCCAGTCTGGAGCAGGTTTCCAAGCTGACAGACATCTTGTTCAGTCCCAGGCAGCAAGGCTCGTGCTCAGCAAGGCTGCTCACAGCCACAGGGCAGCCCCACACTGGGAAAAGCAGTGGGTGAAAGTGCACAGGGCGATACACACCAGCGTGTGCAAGAGCATGGCTGCACACCACAGCTAGCCTGCAGCATGCTAGCCAAGGGATGGGGAGATCCCCATGGCAAGCAAACCAGTAAAGCAGAGGAGGACCCGGCTGTGGGGTTTACCTGCCTGAGACAGAACTGCCCATCAGCCCCGGGAGCTGAGCCTGCCCATCGCCCATCCACGTCTTCGAGCTCGTGGGCTGTGCCTGGACAGGAGTGAGCCAGTGGCTCTCGCCAGCCCCGCTCCCCTAACTCAGCACAAGCCTCCCTGGGCCCTGCTGGGTGGTGGGGTGAGCCAAGAGCTGAGCCCTGCTGCTGCCGTCGAAGACCGGCTCATGCCTTCCCCCGTGAACCCGGCGCTGGCAGCCTGCATGGCACTGCGCCCGCGCTGCGCCCAAGCTGCTGGTCCAGGAGTTGCACAACGGGCAGGGCTGAGCAGCGGCACCAGCTCTGCAGCCACCAGCCTGCCTGTCCTCCTGCCCAGGGGTGCTGGGGAGCAGAGCCACGGCTGGGGTCTTGGAGCAGCCTGGGCTGGGACAGCTTTGGGGACCTCCCCAAGTGCTTGCAGCCAGCCCAGTGCCCTGTGCCACAGGTCCTGGTGTTACGCTGCACCAGATGGGTGGCAGCACTGTCCTGGCACACTGCCACGGTGGCTTGTTTCCATGCCAGGGAACTGCATCACTTCAGAGCAAGTGGAGAGGAGCTAAAGTCCTCCCTTGCATGACCAGCTGGCTTTTGTCAGAGGTAGTGAAAGGTCTAGAGGTGGCCTCTGGGGTCTCCCGGCACCAGTCCTGGCCTAGCCCCCAGTGATGAAGGAGAGGTGGGGCCAGCTGAGCACTGCTGCCAGGGAGACAGTGCCTGCCGGCTCAGAGAGGCAGAGCCAAACTCTCCAGGCAGAGCAGACAGCGTGCCTGCATTTTTTTTCTCCATGCCTTGCTTTGCAAGCTGCATTTGTGCTGTGCTTTGGTAAGAGGCATTTCAATCCCCCAGCAGCTTTGGCTGGCCCTGAGTGCACGTCCTGGGAGTACCTGGGAGGAGTGTACTGCCAGCCCTTTGCAGGGTGGAGAAACCGTCCCCAGCTCCAAGATCCCTCTGGGAAGCTGTCCTCCTGACACGCGTGTAAGTGCATGGTGTGCTCGGCCCTGCAGAGGCTGTGTCTGATGTGTCTGCCCTCTCGCAGGCTGCTGGTAAACTGAGTCAGCTGCCTCCTACCCGGGAGACCTTCTACCATGGATGGGGAAACTGAGGCAGGGTAGAGGTTGTGACTCACTCCCATCTTCAGGCAGTGCTGTGCCAGGACCCTGCGCCAGGCTGCATTGCCCACAGGAGGAGGGGAGCTGCATTGGTACCACTGTGCAGAGGAGAGGCACTGTGCAGGCTGGCCGAAAGGCTGGGGACGACGAAAGGAGCAGCCTGGAGCACGGGATGACTCAGCTACGATGCAGAAGGGGTGAGGCTCAGGCTCTGCCAAACCCAGCCTTTCGCAATGTGTTTACCAGGACCTGGGCAGCCGGTGCCTTCCAGGACGGGCAGCCCATCCTCCTCAGCCCCAAACCTGCTTGCCAGGCTCGGCCGGGCAGATGAGGGACCACGTCCCCACCCCAGCCTCGCTGGCTCATGGCAGGGAGCCGGGTGAGGAGCCTCTGGCCAGCTCTCTGCTCCAGTGCTGCTGCTGGGCTCTGCCCCTGCCCAAGGGGAAAGTGATGCACCACGCCGAGGTCGGGAGCGTGCTTCCAGGGCAGCCGAAAACTGCCTGCCGGGTGCACCAAAACACGGCCTGAACCCATGGGGAGGTGGTGGCACATCAGAGCATTTATATCCACATGATGTCATCCTAGGGAGAGAGACAGAAATTCCGCTGCTTTCCTTACACCGTTTCCTAACTGCTGTCCCAACCACCCAGCCACCTTCTGCCAGCTACCAGGTTACGTGTCCCGAGTGGGCAGGACACAGAGATTGAGGGGCAAGTCCCTTTTTATGGATGGTTTTAGAGCAAAATGTGCTGTTTTGAAAAATTTCCCCAGAGGAAAGCCAAGGACAACAGATAGAAATGATGTTTTATTTCATTTCGGCTTCTTGTGGAGTTTGAGACGGGAAATGCTGGTCAGAAGCAGAAACATCAACATTTTTTTCCGCAATGAGCTGGAATGGAGGGTGTCAGGTGGTGGCCCATCTCCCTGCTTTCTTCTGTAGGTGAACTCAGCTTTGCTGTTGTAGCACTGCCAGGGATGATCACAAAAAGGGTTACCAGTGCTCCTGCAACCTGCTGCAACTGGGAACGCCTGCTGTACCATGGGCAGGAGTGCCTGGCACATAGGGACCCCCAGAAAAGAGGCCCTGGAGCCATCAGTGGAGATCTCAGGTGCTTTCAACAGGTCCATGTTGATCCCTGCCACACTGGATAGGGGGCACTGCAAGTGATGCCATCGTCTGCTGAATGCTGCTTGCGCCTGGCCAGCCAGGACCTTTTGTCATGCCATGCAAATGAACTGTTTTCAGCAGTTAACCTCAAAATGCTGTTCCCAGTTAATGCAGTTTGGCTCTGGGTAAGGCTGGGCCCTCTAGAGAAAACCATGTGTGGGCCCGTCTCCCGCCGGCCTCTTTGCTGGCTGGTTTCCATCGCGTGATTCATGTCAGTTCCCAGCGCCAACGGCTGGGAAGGGACCTATGTCATTGCATTGTCCCTGGGATATTTATTGCTTGGTTACCAAACTAGGTTCAGGCTGGCAGGAGCTCACATTACAAGCAGCAGGCAGAAACTGGAGTCCCTAGCCTGGCAGGAGCAGAGGCGGGGGTAAGGCGGGCAGCTGGGCAACGCTCACTGCTGCTGCAGACCTGGCCTCTCTGGCATCGCCGGGCCGTGGGGATGGGTGGCGAGAGGCGGCTGTGCAGTGCCACGGCTGGGCATTGCTCTCGATACCTGCTCTGGCTGCCTGGGGAGGGCCCAGCCACCCTTGCTGCCCTCTGGGCTCCTGCCAGGCACTCGCTCCTCCCCATCGGTGCCTAAGTGTTCACCCCAGCTGCTCCGCTGCCCCAGCTCCGCAGCAGGAACATCAGAGAGGGCAGGGCCCACGCATGAAAGAGAAATGCCTTCATCCACCCCATGCCAGGAATATCTGCCTGCAGGGCGTGTGCACCCGTGGGCACGGCAGGTTTTACATCAGCTGCTTTTCAGGGATGGGTCCCCAAATGCGCATCCAGCCCATCCTGCCTCCCCTTCCCCTCCCAGTGCCAGCCTGCAGCAGGTCTCCCTTAGCTCAGGCTGATTTGTAGCCTCCCCACTGCAGCAGGACCTGGCAGGTTTCTGGCTCTTGAAAAATATAAAACTCTTGCCCCCATCCCTGGGGTCAGAAGGTGTCTGGGGAGGTGGAGGAGGCGCCGCACGGCACATCCAGGGGCCACCCATGCCTGTAAATCAGTAACAAAGCTGGCAGGTTTTTGCTGCTCCTGTTTTCCCACTCATGTGACTCTGTCTGCAGCCTCTCCCCTCGGATGGCGGGCAGGAACGGGTGATGATGTGACTATCAACAGCCACGTGCCGCTGGGCTGCCACCACCCTGCAGCGCGGTGGCACTGGGACATGCACCAACGGGCGTATGGAGAGCAGGGCATGGGATGGGGTGAGCTCCTTTCCTCCAGGGACCGTGCTTACTCCATGCTCCCAGTGCTGAGTAGCAGATGGCCATGGCGAGGCACGCTGGGGCTGGGGGCTCAGCCTTGGTGCACAGACCTGAGCCTCTTCTCCTTCTTGCAGTCCTCGTTTAGCGATGCCCCTCATGCGGTACCTGCTCTTCCCTGACCACTGCTCATCACCCTGTCAGTACGTGGCATGAACCCACCCGGCCAGCAGCACCTCGGTGGTCTCTGGCAGATGGCACCCCCTGGGATACGCCCGTCCCTCCAGCAAGCTCCAGGGACTCAAATAAAGTTTTATTTCAATTATCGTATCCATAACAGTGAGGGACAAGAGGGGGCACAAAAAAAACCCCAACAACCAGTTTCTATGGCAACCAGGAATAATCTCCTTGGAGACAAGATCTCCAAGGATCTCCAAGGCACAAGAGTGCCATCTCTGTCAATCTCCAGTCCAGACACCGGTGATACGTCAGTTCCCTGACACTGGGGACAGCACGGTTACATGGCCACAAAAACCACTTGAAAGGTCCCATGAGGTATGAAGCAGAGGTTGCAAACAGCAGGGTCCCTCAGCTGCGGAGCCCTGCCATCCCCAAAGTGCCTTTCTTCCTCTCTGTACCAGCTCCCTTTGCTTGCCTTCCTGTCATGCTCTGCAAAAACCAGAGCCAGGAGGAATTTCTGTAGTTTCACAGGTGGGGGAGCAGGACAGGGACCTGCCCTCTCTCAGCCAGTGAGTCAGCAGCCAAGCCTGCACCATCACCAGCTCTTTGCTGCACATGAGTGCTCCTCACCTACAGTCTCACCCCAGCTTGGGAGAACCTCTGCCCTGTCCTGCGCCTCTCCAAGCTCCGATGGTGGGTGATGGAGCACTGTTCACCCTGTCACACAGTGGCAGGGGTGTTCCCACATGGAGAGCTTGCTGGGGCATCCCAACAGCCCATGACTTCTGGGAGAAGGCAGCGTGTGCTGCACTGTCTCATTCTTATGTGGGGCAAACTCAACAAGGGGTGGCACAGGAGCCCACCACCCATCCCTGGCGTAGCCAGAAACTTATCTGTTCTGAGGCAGCTCATGGCACTGCATGGCACTGCATGGCACAAAGCCCTCCACGCCCACACCTGGAGGAGATCTTGAAAGGTGTTATCCAGAGAGGTTGTGGAAGCATCATCTGGGCATGATCCTGGGCAACCTCCTCCAGCTGACCCTGCTCTGAGCAGCGCCATTGGACTGGGTGATCTCCAAAGGTGTCCCCAACCTCAACCCTCCTCTGATCTCCACTTTGGGAACCTTTCGGCTCTCTGGAGGGAGGCACCGCAGGGAGGTGTCCCCATGTGTCCCCGTGCCCAAGGCCACAGAGCCTCAGCAGAGCCATGCTCGGGCTGGGGGAGGAGATGGCCGGACACCCAACAGGCTCCAGGTAGTCACAGGCCAATCCTTTCAGTGTCAGCTATTCTGACGTCATTGTTTTCCAGCAACAGGAAATTCTGATCCTGGAGTATCCCTTTATTAGCAGTCATTTCTGATTGGCTCCAGTGCAGAACAAGGTGGCTCCCAGGGCCAATCAGAACACAGCTGCCACTCCCACAGGTGCAGCAGTGAGAGGCAGTTTCTGATTGGCCGTTTGGGTCTGTCCTGAGGGTATAGTAATGAAAATTTGGCTCTGATTGGCTGCTTGGATTCCTCCAGCGGGTCGTTGGTTTTCATGGCTGGTTTCGTGCTGGCTCCCGCATCGCAGCCGGGGACAACGCCTGGTGTCATGGCCGTGCCCATGGCTCACAGGGACCCCTAGTCCATGGGTGGCTGGAAGGGTCCCGTCCCTACCCCTTGCATGGTCACAGCCCCTGCCCATGGGGTGGAGACCACCACTGGGGCTGCCCCAGTCCCCCCTGCTTGGCTGGTGGTGCACGGGGCAGGGTGCCCACCGGGCAGTGGGTCTCCTGCAGGGCCAGTTCCTGGGGAGAGGGCAGAGCCTTCCCCTTGGATCGCCCTGTGGGTGCACGCTCTGTCGGAGGCAAGCCCAGGCACACACATCCCCAGTGAGGGAGCTGGTGTCACAACTTTAGGATGCTGAGGATGTCCCTGCTTCCTTTCTGGGGATCACTGTCTGCTAGGAACGGCTGTCAAGGGCCTGGGCCAGGTTTTAAGCATCAGTTCCCTGTCTTTCTTGCTCCACTCTGTGATCTCAGAGCAAGCCCCAGAGCCTGACAAAACAAAGCAGTACAGGTGGAAAATTACTCCTGGCTGCAGTCCTGAGAGCTTTAAACAATATCTCTGATTCCTTAGGAAAATAGTGGAAGGGAGCGGCTCCATCTGTGCAGCAGAGCGTGCAGCAGGTCATAAAGCACATGGGTAGGCAGAGGCACTGGACAAAGTCAGGGGAAATGGGTATGAAGCGTTCCTTCCCTCCTTGTTGTTGAATCTCCCTTTGTGGCACTAGGTCAATTAGCATAGCACTTGAAAACAGAAAGGTCCTTTCCTACTCCATCATACCCACACAGGGGGTTTCCTGAGAAGCTCTGTCTTTGGCATTATCAGACATGTACAGACTTAACTGGCAATCATTTGTCACCATAAGGTCTTTCTGTAGCTTTTAATGCCATCAGCAGCACCAGCTCCAGAAAGGATCCCCGTGAGCCTCAGCTGGTGACCTCAATCTTTTGAGAGCATTTCACTGCCAAAATCACTCTGTCTCTTCCCCATAACATACTGCTAAACCACATGCCGTGGATCCCCTGCTAGTCAGCAGCACCACCAGTGAGTTCCCCAAGCCTCTGTCTGAAGACATTTCTCCAGGTGAAGGTCCTGACATTTTTTCTCTCCATTCATGTAAACTAACATGTTCTGAAATTTTCTTCTACTGGCATCCCCATTTGAGGGACCTCATCGAACTTCTTCACTGTGAAGAAAGAGTCCAGCCTGGGAAGCCCCTGGGTGCCTCTGCAGGGACAACAATGCGAGGGATTCATCTCACTTCTCTTTACAGCTTATCTTCCATGAGTGCTCCTGTTGTACTCCATCATTTGTTGACTCCAGCCTCTTTGGCCTGCAACCATCTTTTGTGTACTTAAAAGAACATCTGAAACTTAGTTGTTATGCCTTTAGCAAGTTGTTCCTCAAAAAAAATTTTGGCTCGCCTTACTGTGGTTTTACATTTCACTTGCCCAGGTTTGCACTCTTCGCTGTTTGCCTTGTTTGGACACGGCTATGGCTTTTTCAAAGATACCGCTTTACTTCCAACAGGCTCCCACACTTGCTTTTTAAGAACATTGGCTATAATACTGTTAGAATCTCTTTGGACAGACAGTGTACATTTACTCTGTGCCTCCAGTATCATATTTACATAATGTCCAACATTTTACTCTTTTGGTTGCTGCTTTTAATTTCTTAATTTCCTCATTTTCTTAGTTCCTTAATTATTAAAATTAAGTGTCCCTCTTTTACACATAACTATTGCTGCAGGTTTTATGCTGCTGGCTTTCCTGTCCAAGACATCGTTACGGTCATCAGAATAACATTTTGGACTAGATTTGTTGTCGGGTTTGTAGAGCTATGTAACAGATATACTAAGACTGGGATGGAGAAAGTGTGTGGGGGAATGACACCAGAAGAAACGCTAAAGAGGAAATTATGAGAATGGCCTGCACTGATAACCAGAGGCACAATCATCATGAGGCAGATGCTGCGGAATCTGGTGTTTGCATCAGCCCTGATGGCTGCACTTTGATAAGGCCTGGGTGTAGATGACTCACCAGCAGAAGACTTGTGCTTTGATAGCAAGAGGATGACAAGATACAAGCCCATCCCTTACATCTTCCTCCTCCCCCAACACCATGATGGCACCTGTAAAGACACCCACAACAAGGAAGCCCAGAAAAAGGGCAACAATCCTGCCTCTTGGAGGGTGATGTGAGCAAGGATCAGAGGCTAAAGACACTGCTGTTGTTGGTTCCTAAAGGGTATAAAAGACCTGTCCTCACCAGTTTGCTGTAGCCAATAAAGAGGAGCCCATGTGAAACAGTGAAGACCCATCTGCTAGCATCCCTCATCCCTGGTGCCACACAATGGTAACCTGGTCAGACCCCTTGTGTGGGTGAGTGTGGGGATGAGTAAAATTGGGAGAGCAGCAATGTGAGAGACTGAGTGTGCTGGTTTTGGCTGGGATAGAGTTAATTTTCTTCATAGTAGCTTGTATGGGGCTATGGCTTGGATTTGTGCTGAAAACAGTGTTGATAATACAGAGATGTTTTTGTTATCGCTGAGCAGTGCTTGCTCAGAGTCAAGGCCTTTTCTGCTCCTCACACCACCCCGCCAAGTAGGCTGGGGGTGCACAAGAAGCTGGGAGGGGGCACAGCTGGGACAGCTGACCCCAGCTGCCCAAAGGGCTATTCCATACCATATGGTGTCATGCTCTGCATATAAAGCTGGGGGAAGAAGAAGGAAGGGGGGATGTTCGGAGCGATGGCGTTTGTCTTCCCAAGTCACCGTTACACGTGCTGGAGCCCTGCTTTCCTGGAGATGGCTGAGCATCTGCCTGCCCATGGGAAGTAGTGAAGGAATTCCTTGTTTTGCTTTGCTTGTGTGCGTGGTTTTGCTTTACCTATTAAACTGTCTTTATCTCAACCCATGAGTTTTCTCACTTTTACTCTTCCGATTCTCTCCCCCATCCCACTGGGGGGGAGTGAGAGAGCGGCTGTGTGGGCTTAGTTGCCGGCTGGGGTTAAACCACAATACTGAGTCAGTTTGGTTTAAAATAAAAATCCCCTTCCCCAAGGAGTTTTATTACATTAACACTGTATGGCCCCCTACCCAGGGGCCAGGTACTGCTGAAGTGGAAGCACGAGCCCCAGCCTGCACCCCGTTGGCATGGCCTTGGAGGGCTTTCCTAGGGCTGGCCCACACCCAGGTTGCCGGGGGCTGAGATGCCAGTGGCATCTGTGTGTATTCAGTCTCTGCAACACAGGCTGGCGACTTGGCTGGGTGTATTCCTGGAACTGAGATGCATTCGCCCAGCACAGTTGCTTGGGGACTGAGGAGCTGACGATGTGCTGGCCAGGCTGACGATGCTGCTTCCAGCAGCTGCTAGGGACACAGTCTTGCCAGGTAAGGTTGGATCCCACAAAGGCAGGACCTTTGTGAAGTCCTGGAGAGTTGCAAAGAGCCCCACTGTGGCTGCCAGCTGGAAATTGTGCTGCAGAAGGCAATGGCTGGTGATGTGCAGTGCTCAAACCTGCCCAGACACATGGAGGTCCACGGAGAGGGGGTCTCCTGAGGGCAGCGCAGCCGCCTCTGCCATGGTTCCTCCCTGGCAGGCAGCATTACTTCTGCATCCTGGAGCCCAGGAGTGCTCTCCTTATCCTGTCTCCAACACTGGAAGAAGAGGATAATGCTTGAGAGAGGATCCGTGCTGCCAAACACCCTAACTCTGCTGAAACCCAGCACATCTGTGGCTGGACAGGCTCACCCAGGAAAATGTCCCTGCTGTGTCATCCCCAGTGCAGGGAACTGTGGTCGGTAGGGAAAGGGGTTGCACAAAGGGCACCAGCAGAGGTGGGATGTGTGTCCAAAGCAAGGTGCAGGTATGGGCATAAGGGCTTGTGACCATCTCACCCTGCAGGGAAAGAGTTCACCCACAGACTCAGGGGTCCCCTGACACAGTGGGTCATGTAGTTGTCCTTCCCCTCCCACCCCATCCTGACTGCATTCCTGCAAGCTGACTCATGGGTTTGCAGATACCACCTAGGCCTGCCCAGCAATCAGGGAGGGCTCAGCTCCTCCTCCTGGCACAGCAGGTTGGCAGGACTCTGCCACTCAAGGTCAGAAAGATGTTTGGGATTGGGGAAAAGGGCAGGGAGAAGAGCAGGTACCATCATGGTCTCAGGCTTGGAGCTACAGTAGATGCATCTTGCAGGGCTCCTTGCTCCTCTGGGAGGAGAAGGTTCCCCGTCTGTGTCTGGGCACTGCTCTTCCCACTCACAGCTTGCCCACGGTTTATCTGCCACCAGGCTGCTGCCATGTGGACCCTCTGGGTATTGTGCCACTGTGCTTACCTTGGGCTGGCTGGGCACAAGGCTATTGAGACCTGGTCCCTCTGCAGTGACTAGTCAGCATGATCCCATCTAGATGTCCCAGGCTCAGCATCCATCCAAAGCAGACTCCAAGGAAACCGCAGAAACACCAAGTGGCTGACACCCAGCAGCTAATGCTCCTTGTCACTTTTCAGTCATGGAGTGGGAAAAGACCAGTGCCAGGCTGAGGTCAGAAAACTTCAGCATCCTCGAATAAAGGACAGGAAGAAAAGTGAGAAAATGGTGATAAGGAAAAGACAAAAGTCCTTTCAGCAAATAGAGAGCCATTTAAACAAAGTTCATAAAAAGAGATGCCAGAGGTATGTTTGGGATAGGGACCAGAGGTATCTCTGCCAGTGGCAGAGGAGATGAGTTGGGCAGAGAAAGGCATCATAGATAAAAAAACATGTCGGAGAGTGGATATAGCAGATCTGTCCCCAAGTGCCAGGAACCATTTGGGACTGAAACTCTGCCTCGAAGCAGGAATTGTCTCCAATGAACTACTGACCTCCTAACCAGGGCCGCAGCACTGATCAGACTGGGCTGGTGGAGATCAGAGCAGAAACACAGAAGCAATGACTTACTTCCAAGCATGTGACAAAACTCAGTGCCAGACCTTGGTGACAGGGGATTTCTATTTTAAACAAAACTGACTCAGTCTCTCACACTTCTTGCTGGTGTCTCTCACCCTCACAGCCGCCCCCACCCTGATGTGTTTGCAGAAGAGGTATGGCCAGGTCTTCAGGCTGAGACACAGAGGATGGGTGCCAAGTCAAGTCCTCTCTGCCTGGGATCCTCTCAACTGGCAATGACAAACTAGTTTTTGGGCAGGTTTTGGACAGGCATCAACAGTTATTATGGCAGAATCTTTCACCTCCAAACCTTGTTCACTTCACCCTCCATGAGACTCAGGCAGAGCTGCTGCTTTTTGTCTGTTCATCCTCATTTTGGGTGTCTTTTTGGCTGCTGTCTGTCGAAGTGTTGGGATAGGAGGAAGACACAGGATATCTCCTGGCATCATCCTCCTGTTACAAGAGCACAGGCCTTCTGGGCTCAGAATGAACACTGCATTTCTCAGTGCTTATCAATTTGCCTGTGGTCACTTCCACCGCTGGTTATTGATACAGGCCATTCGCATAATCCCTGGTGGTTTTTTGGGTTCTTTCACATTGGGATGTTTCCTTCCATGCCTTAGCCAATTTTATCATTTTGGTTACAGTCTACACTACGATCCTGCCAAGATCCTTCCTTTGTGCTCAGCAGTTCTGGGTTCAAGCTGGGATCCATTGAAAACCATCTGAGTAGTCTTGCTGTTCAATAAAGCAGCATTTGCATCCCTGCAAGGCTAAAGAAGTCCACTCTGCACAAAAAGTGGCACATTTAAGAGGGCTAGATCTGGTCCAGGAGTTTGATGAGTGCCCAGCAAATTAGCAAAAAAATCTTCAAGTGAGGTTTGGTAGTTTTAGTTGGAGAAGATGGGAGCTGGTTTGATCAGGTGGGATTTTAAGACCTTTTCCAGTGCAATTCTAGGTTAAAAGGTATTTTGAACAATGTCCCTCCTTGCTTCTTTTAGAAAAATGCCCTATTAAAATCTTCCAACTGCTTTCCTCAACATGTTATTTCTAAATCCAGCACACTTGGTGCAATCTGCCGCTGCCCTGTCCCAGTGAAGACAGAACCCCATGTGCCCCACGTAAAGGGAAAGGACATCCTCTCATGCAGCTTTTCCCACAAGTGTCGGACCAGTTGACGCCACTCTCCGCTGGCAGGAGTGTCCTTGCACCGCCTGGCAGCGTTACCACCTGCCTCGCAGCCTGCCCCTCCACTGGCCCCGGAGCCTGGCACGGCGCTAGCTCAAATACCTGCCTGCGTCAGCTTATCTGCCAGTCTGCAGCGAGTGCTGGGAGTGGGGAGATGGCCCCAGATATTCCCACGTTTCATGGGTTTTTTACACCCACAGCCATGAGCTTGCAGGAGCCCAGGCACGCAGGGCAGGAACACCCTGGTTGTGCCTGGCCGGCTCTGCTCAGTGCTGGCTCTCTGCTTCCCCCTCCCTTCTTTGTGGGCTCACTCAGCACCCTGCAGATAAAGGGATGTCAGGTCCTGAGGTGCTGGAAACCCTCCAGTGCTTTGCCACATATGATGCTCATGGGGTATCGCCATTTGCATCCCACTCTCTCTCTGTCCCCCTCTGCCTTTGCTCTCTGCTGGCAGCCCCAGGATTGCTCCCATACAGTGAGATCAGAGAAAATGTTTTATTTTCTGAGTGTCCCAGCAAGGAAGGAGAGACCTGCCAGGCTGGGCAGAACCTTGTCCTGCCCTGCTGAGCTCACCTGCATGGCCATGATTAGGTCAAGAGAATTAAGACACCCTTGTAGGACCAAGGGACCATCTGCCCCAAGTACGAAGAGTCCTCAGGAGTGTGCTGTGGCCAGTGGGATGGGCCAGGAATGGGACTGTGGCCAGTCCTGGACCTCTGCTCTTCATCAGCCTTTCACCTCTCCCGCGCTGGGGTAATTGCAGCCCAGGTGGCTGGTGACACAAAACACCAACGTCCTCCTCCTGCGGACCACGATCTGTAACTCCTCCTGCAGTTTGAAGGTGGAGATGTCAGGTGTTTTAGGGAAAAGAAACAGCACCTCTACTTTTAGGCCAATGGGCCTAAAGCTGCCCAGCACCAGTGGCCGGGATCCCCATGGGAGACATGCCTGTGGCACGCTGCCCTTCAGCCTGAACCTGCCCTCTCTGCCTGTACAGCACCTAGCAGGAACCACCCTGTAAGTGCTCCCCAGCAGACAGTAGAAGTCAAACCATGTCCCAGGGACTCTTTCTCCCCCTGTCCTGATGTGCTTGCAGCATCCTACTGCTGCATTTGGTGTATTCCCAGCCTGGGGGCTCCTGGATCCCGTGGCCCGGTGCTGCAGCCTTGGGGAGCCCGGCTCTCCGCTGCTCACAAGGATGCGGGGTACAGCCCTGGCTCTGTTCCCAGGTGTGCATCTGACTCAGTGGAGCAGGCCGGGAAGCTCCCAGCATGATGATCAGGATATGGCAGGCAGCAGACCATGACCGTGGCCATGCTGTCAGGGACAGGGACAGCAACAGAGGGGTGAGCAACAGAGGGTGCCTCAGGCACGAGCCCCAGACAGCCTCAAAAGGGTTCCTTGGAGCTCGATAGCTTCTCCCAGGAGGCAATGGCCAAAATCCTGGCAGACTTGTGACATCTGCCATCCAAGCGGCCTGTCTTACCAGCTTCTCAGCAATTGCCCAAAGCTGTGAGTAGCAGAAAGATGTCCCCCACCTACAGTCACGAGTGCCATCGGCACCAGGCTGCAATTACTGCTGCATCACCACCTCCTTAGAGCTCATGAGCCAGCTGGCCTCACATCACCGGTTGAGCTGCCACGCCTGGGAGATACCAGCAGGATATGGCTGTCACCTGGTGACTCAGGGCCACCGGCTTCGGTGTGAAGCTGGAGCTACTGACCTGAATCTAGGGGAGAACATCTTGCAAGCTACTGGCTCCTGCCTTATTGCAGTGTGGAGAAGCTCCAGCCCTTTGTGGGCTGCTGGCTGGCGGCTGTGTGGGTCAGTGTCTCAATGCTGAGCAACTCACCACATGGGACTGAGTCACAAGGCGAGCAGGGAAAACTGCACAGGGAGCCTGGGGTTTTCTCCATTGGTGGGGAGAGGACAACCTCTCCCTCTTGCTGGCCAGCGGCCACAGCCGTGGCTGACACGTCTGACCCACAGGTGGCAGGGCTTGGAGCCTGGGATGGATGGTGCCAGTGGCCTCAGGAATCCCGCTTGCACCTCTGTGCTTGTGGCTGGCCTTGCTGATGCTGCGGGTGTTGGGGTAGAGCAGCTCCGCCATCAATGGAGCCCATGTCACCCACTTGTGGTTGTGCCTCATGGCTGTAACATGGGCATCCCAAGATGCAGGGAGTCCAGTCCCTCCTCTGCAGGGTAACAAGCTTGGTAGGGAGGTTTTTCCCTCCGTGCATCATTCATCATCCTCCAAGCATCCCAGGCAGTACCACAGCCCTGCAAAACAGGACTTGTAAGGCAAAGACTTAGGAGATTCCCTTCCTGTCCTCTGCCCTCTCCTGAGCCTGGTCTATAGATACCTTCAGAGCATGCGGTACTGATTGTGTGCGTCTCTGGGACCTCAAGAGGGGTCCTGCCCACCCCATCGTCAGGCCAGGCCTGGCCACACAACATCAGCACAATCCCAGCACCATGGTGCCCAGCGCTCTGCAGTGGGCACAGGTACCAATCCTGCACAGCAGAGCACAGACAGATGCCTGTCTCCCCCAACGAGCTCCTACCTCCCAAGACCCTGTGCACAATTTTCTCCCCTGCTTCCTTGGCCACAGCAATGAGGATGTGACCAGTTCCACGGGACCAGTTCCACGGTCCTTGGGGTCTTGGTGTGGCCCTGCCCATATGTGGCTCCAGCAAAGGGTCCTCTGGCTTCAGAGAGTGGGTCTGTCAGGAGGGAGCATCTGGTAGGGCATGGGCACAGCCCATCCAGATGTATGGACAGGCTGTGGGCAGTGAGAGCTGCCCTGGGGACACAGCTGTGCCCCATGACCAGGATATCTCCAGGGTGGAGGACAGGTTTCAGGGGGGCCAGTCTGTCATGATGGTGGCCTGGGCGGGGGCAGCACAGAGAGCCCCCGGTCCCGCTTGGAGAAGGGAGAGCAGTTGCAGGGGGCTTGGGCACAGGGTCCCCAGCCCTCATTTGCATGTGTGCAGAGCGGGGAATTTCCCCATTTTTTCCATCAGCAAGCAGCCGAACTTTCTGCATGGTGACCTTCGTCCCCACCCAGGGTGGGGCGCCCACGGCAGCTGCCAAATGTCACCGTGGTGCCCCGCTCTCCACTGGCGGGCTGGGGACCAGTCCTCTGTGCGGGGGGACAGCAGTGCTGCCTGGGCTGTGGGCAGCCAGAGGGGGCAAAGGCGAGGGGTCTGGACCCTGCCCCCAGCGCCCCACGCACTGCCGGCTCGGTGCACAACGAGCAGGCAAACCGCTCCTGCCAGCCCCCAGCATGTCCCCCAGGGTGGGCAGGGTCCCCAGTCCCCAGCCATCCCTGGTCATTGGTGGGGTCGGTGCCCAGGCAGTCCCCTCTGCCCAGCCTGCTGCCAGCCCCAGGCACTGACATCTCGTCCCGCAGGAAGGGGCAAGTGGTGACACTGGCTCTGTGGTGTCTGATGGCAGATGTCGGCAGTTCTGGGGGTGCTCAGCACCTCACAGCATCAGGCCCCGGCTGCTGTGGCCAGGTGCTGCCCGTGGATGCAGAAAGGGCAGCACCTGGTCAGGATAGTGAGGACGAGCTGTCTGGTTTGAAGGCAAGCTGGGGGGGACAACCAGGAGAGTCCACTCAGGAGACCAAGTGTGGATGGGCTGGGGGGGAGGTCTCTGAATGGCACCCTGCAGTGTGGAAACCTGTGTCCGTCCCGCCCCAGGAGTTCACAGCCCTGCCAGGCTGCCTAGAGGAGGCAGCGCCTGCACGAGGTCCTCCTGGATGCACCACAGCCTCTCACAAAGCTCCTGGCCCATCTGTGCCCATCTGTGCACAGACCCCCTTCCACAGGGGCTGTGATGCCGGACCACCCTGTTGCCAGCCTTGAAGCCCGGCAGCCCTCGGGGGGGTCCATTGCCCCTGCCCAGGGGGGCCCATCGTCCCGAGCAGTGCACCTGAGCACAGAGTGCCCATGTGCCGGCTCCCTCCTCGCTGCTTTCCAAGGAGAGACAAACCGTGATATTCCTGGTAAGCGCAAATCACCCCGACTTTTGCTCTGAGACCGTCAAGGTTCGGGCAGAACATGGACGGAGGCCAGCGCCGTGCCTCGCTCAGGACTGCTCGGCATCCGTCTTTCTGCAGGCGAGTTGTTTTCCACCAGTGTTTCCCCAGCGCCCATGTTTTGGCAGGCAGGTGGGTTGCAGTCACAGGTACAACCCACACAATCTGCCTCTCCCTCTGCCGACACAAGCGGGGATGGCAGCCCCGACACGAGTCACCCAGCACAGGCTCTGCCCTCATAGCTCTCCCAGATCTTTCTCTTGCTCACCTGAAGCCCCAGCTGTGCTCTACTTGCAGCTGGGTTTTAACCTGCACAGCTGCAGGAGGAGTTGGAATCCACTGAGAGCAGTCAGGGATGTGAAGCACCCTGAAAGTGGTACTAAGAAATAGGGGGTGACAAGCAGATAACCCTGCAGCATGGTGGTTTTCATCAGTGCTCCCGCTGACATCCCCCAGGACTTAGAGGGGATGCTGCAATAATTCCCGTGCAACTGTCACCCCAAACCCAAGCTCTGCACAGCTCTGTAGCCCCCAGCCACAGCACGTGACAGCCAGAGCAGGGACACGCAGCAGTGAGGGAGCATGAGGTTTCCCCGAAGCAGAGAAAAATGGGAGACTCATCACTAGAGCCGAGGGACTGAACTGAGGCAAATGGAGAAACCGAATACATCGTCCCCCAAAAAAAGAAGGTGGCAGACTTGAAGATGGTTTATTTTCTACACTAAACTTATGAGTGTTTTTCCTCCAAGTTGCATTTTTGCATTTGTGAGTCATTGTGCACTTACAGGGAACTCGGGGGTGAATCACCAAGTGGGCTCCAACAAAGGGGCCGAGCTCAGGACCTCTACATATGGCCTCTCACTGCTTCCAGATCATCGCTTATTTTATTCCATGGGAAAATACTGCCTTTGCCCTAAGCTGAACTTGCCTTGGGTTCTCAGTTCCTCCCCTGAACACAACGTGACCACCCCGTTGCAAACAGAAATGCAGCCCCTGCTCACATGAGCTGATAACGCTTCCCCACGCAGACAAGGCTGTGTCCAGTGCCACCGCACCAACCCATGGAGAGCCCCAACATCCCCGCGGTGGCCCCTGCGAGGAAGCCCTGGGAACTTGCCTCCTGCTGTGGCTCAAGGAAAATCCCACAGTCATTTTGGTTTCCCAGCTGCAAAATGGGGTTGAGTGTTCATGCCGTGCTTTAAACCAGTGACTACTGGGAAGCCTGCCCATGGGCAGCAGAGTCAGCATCCCTCAGGCGGCCGGGAAGGCCACAGGGTGCGGGTTTGCTCCAGCAGTGCTGGCTGCAGCGAGCTCAGTGCAACGTGGCTGTGGTCGGATGGGAGAGGCTTTTCACAAGCTCTGGAGAGGAGGCGCGGGAGCAGGGGAGTGGGAGCCGCACGCTCCAAAGCCTTTCGTGACTCCTGCATACAGCTGGCCGGCACCGTGGTGTGCTGGGAACAGCTGGTCAAACATCGCAGGCTGCTTCACCCCAAAACCCCACAACTTCTGGCCTGAACCATTGCATCCCTGCAGGAGACAGTAGCTTGCAGGATCCATGCCATCGAGACACTGATGGGAACTCCAAGCACCACCGTAAAGCACTGAGGCAGGGTCAGCCCAGCACACCGGGAGTTAATTTTGAGACACAGGAGCTGGGGTGGGCACAGATGCTGGGCTGGTCTCAGCCGCCATCGGGAAGGCAGGACAGAGGGGAGAAAGAGGGTTGTCAGCGGGGAGTTTCATCATCCCGTCCCAGGGCATGAAAATCACACCAGAGCATCTTCATTCAGGAGGGGTCAGAGCAGTGGTGGGGAGCTCCTCGCCCGTGCCCACCTCCCACAGCCCTGCCTTCAGAGCAGCAGCTGCCTGAGCACCAGCTTTGCCTGCGCTGGCCGTCTGTGTTTCCCGTGTCCCCTCCCTGCCCTCTCCCCCCTTTCCAAGGAACCCGCAGATCGCTCTAACAGCACAGGGCAAACAGGCGTCTACCAGCCCTGTCGCTGCTTTGTTCCTGTGCAGCCCGGACTGTTTGGAGGAAACAAAAGGGAGCCCTTTTCCTCCTCTCGTTGGGTATTTGGGCCTCATCTGCCCCAAGGGGGTCCGGAGCAGCTCTCCCTACCATATCTGCAAGGCAGCCGGGGCAGATCTGCTTCTGCTATGCACTGTCAGAGATAGCTTGTGGTAGCCCTGAGGAGCTCATCAAAGCTCACCAGAAGGCAGGCTGAAGCCTCAGGGGGGTTTCTGACATTTATACTGATTTAAGAAAAAGAGTGTTTTCATCGACAGAGATAAATCAGGGGTGAAATTGAGTCTGAGCGTGCCTGCTCTTCAGTCACTTCAGGCTGTTTGTAGTTACAGGGGGCTCTTGCCCACTTGCAGGGCTCTGGAAGAGCTGAGCTACGCGGGGTCTCAACTTGCTGTTGGGGTCTGATGAGGGACACGCTTCTGCCAAGAGCAGAGGATGAGATGGATGGCTCTGACATCTCCCAGAGCCCTTGGTGAGGATGCTCTGTAACATGATGACTTGGCAGAGCAGTGCACAGACCCACCGAGCTGGAGGTGCAGAGCAGCAGGAATGGGGCCATGTGGAGAGGAGCGGGGCTGCTGGAGGTCATGGACCTTGGCCCCAGTGCCAAGGTGTCGGGGCAGTGCACACCACCGGGAACAGAGCAGCTCGTCCCTGCCACCCTGCCTGCAAACTCAGCTCATTGGTGCTGTCACCTCCTAGCAAAAATGCTCATCATCCCACTTACAGACAGTCCCATGTCCCCTCAGATGACCACCCATCCAACTGTCCATTTCAGGACATGTCATTAAGTCTGCTGGCACAGCTATCTTATTGCTGCCCAGACTTTCAAGCTTCCTCCACCTCAGCCATGCCCCTGTGCTTGAATTACAGCAAATTGCACGGAGCAATTCTCCTCCCCAGAAATCACAAGGCCAGTGAACACTGTCATACAGACTGGGACTGGACACAGCTCACCCCGCTGGGCTCCTTCTTGAGGGTGATGCTGGAACATAAGTGGGAGAACACTGAGGCTTCCTGAAGAGGCAAGAAGGGAGTCGGAGAAACTCATCAACTGACATGGGGGGGTTCCAGTTGGCACAGACACTGCCCACTCATGTACCCTGGTGCTGGTACCCCTGCTATACCCTCCAACCAGGGAGAGACAGTCCAGCAATGGGATCAGACACGGCATCTCCCTCGTCTCCCTCACATCCCTCTGTGTCCCTCCTGAACTATCCCCAGCATTTGGAGAGCTGTGGTGGGTAGATGGACACGGTGGATGGAAGGTGAACCAGTTACCAGGTGGCTTCGTAACTGCTTCATAACTGCAGCCCCTCCCCCCCCCCCCCCGGGGCTGCAATAAAGCTGTCTTGCTCCAAAGAAACAGCTTTAAAAAGCCCAAAAATGGGGAAGACATTTGGTGTGGTGCAATGCAGGCTCAGAAACACTTCTGACTTTTGCCCCTTTTCTATCAGATGATTTTGAACTTGTTGCTGAGGGGGCTATCCCCATGGGTCCTGGGGTGGGGAGCCACAGGTCTTAGATGGGATGTGATTTTTATGCAGACTTGTCCAAAACCTGGAGGGTTGAATGAAATATGTGGAAGAGGGGATTTAGGAAGAAAACTCTCCTGGGTCACAGTGGAAAGCTCTGACTCTGATAAAGCACCTCCAAGGAGACGTCTGCAAAACCCAGAAACACACTCATCTCCCGAGAAATGGTCTCAACCCGTCTGTGAATCTGAGCTGGAGAAGATAAATGAGAGGTTCCCAAATAGTCTCTGGGGCTGTTGTCTGGCCCCCAGTTTGGGGACAGCCAGGGACCCGTGCTGGCTGGGAGCTCCTGGACAGAGAGGGGAAGAGGAGCATCTCAGAGAGGCTGCTTGGGCAGTGATTCCCTGGGTGACAGAGCCTGCCCGAGGTCATTCCCATGCCACTGAAGTGTCACCTTGCCCCACTGAACTCTGCTGTTGTCTTCAGGCAGCTCCATGACACACCCATCCGTTGTGCAACGGCCATGAAATGAAACTAAAAATAGCTCCCTCTCCTTAGAGAAAAACACCTGGCTGCCTTGCGTCGGGGCTGGGAGGGTGCTGGGTGTCAGCACCCTGCCAGGAGCCACATCCCTCCTGGCAGGGGAGGAGCACACCGAGGGCTCCCTCCTCTGAGCTGATGTGGGCACTGAGGAAAGACCTCATCCTCCTTCTCTGCGCTTCTGCCCCAAGCCCTGCCTTGCCTCTGTTCGTCCCTCGCTCAGCTCCATCACCAAGCAGCATGGTTTTCCTCTGAGCCGCCAAGGTGCAAGGTGCAACTCACTGAGCCTCGTGTGTGGACTGATGCCACCATCTCTCTGACCTGGCTTTTGCAGAGGGAGCTGGGATCAGCACTGGGGGTTCACTGGGGAGCAAGTTCATGTTACCTGTTCTTCAGTTAAGCAGACGTAATTAAAATGCTGACAGTGCTTGGCTGGCCAGGTTGCCCATGCCCTGGCATTCCCACATCTGAGCACAGCGCTGTGCCCCCGTGCAAACAGTGTCTAACTTTCCTCTTTCACATCTCAGCTCTTTTGGGGGTTCATTTTTCACTTGGTTCATTTTTTATATGGGATGGTGGGCCAAGGCCAGAGCAGTCATGAACCCTGGGGTTGGTCCCCTGATCTTTCACAGATTCCCTTGTAGCCAGAGCACCTGAAGCAATTGGCAGCCCACAGCAGTCCTGCGTGATCCTTGGGCGGTCACTGAGCTCAGGCTGAGCCATTCTTCCTCTGCAGTCAGTGGGCTCCACTAGCATCGGGCTAGTAATCACTTCAAGGCGCCGGTCCCTCTGCACCCAGCGCAGACCTCAGGCATTGCCACTATCTGCTCCTGTAGAACCCAGCAAGAGCTGAAATCCTCCTTTCCCCTTTGGAAACATCCAAACAATGCTCAAAAATCATACCATTATGGAGAGTCAAAGAGGAGCACATGGCTGTGGGAGAAGCAGTGTGAGAAAGGAGAGCAGCCAGGCACAGCTACCAGCTCCTGCCTGCGGGGCCCTGGGCAAAGTGCTGCTGGCAGGAGGCTGGGACTTAAGCAAAAGCACCAGGCTGCTGGTGTGCCTCCGATTTCTGTGGCCTTTGCTGACCAGCACTGTCACACACAGTGGAGGAATGGCGCCAGCGCAGGAGGGAGGGCTTGCACTTGGCTAAGCCAAATGATTTGGGGGCAGAGACTCCTCCTGCCTCATCCTGGAGGGGTGTGGGACAACAGTAGTCTCCGCCAGCCCAGCTGTAGTGGCCAAGCACCAAGGGCCAGCTGAGGACAACGTGATTTTGAGTGGAGCAGGAGCATCCCACCACTGAAACCCACATCAGCAAGTCCTGCTAGCCGTGGTCACACGCTCACCTGGAAGGGGCAGCCTCTGAGCTCTGTGACTCAGTTTTCCTGCTCTGGCTCCAGTGGCATCGGCTCTCCCAGCTCCCAGTGACGCAGCAAGAGGCCCACGTCCCCCTCAGCGCTCCAGGACATCAGCCCAGAGGCCCTTCTGGCTCGGGGAAGAGTGGGCACGGTGCCAGTTGAAGACAGCAGTGGGGTCCCAGCTAGGGGCAAGCTGGTGTTTGCTGGCTGCAATGGGGTGAGCTGTCCCAGCCCCTGGCACTTCCCCATGCAGGAGAGGGACAGACTCCTTGAGCCCCCCAGGTCTTGGTCAGCCTGGGGGTCAGCAGCCCTGCTGCTTCAAGCCTGGTGTGCATCCCCATGGGCTGCCTACATGCCAGAGGGCATGTCTCAAAGGGGACCATGGTCCCTCCAGTCCCACAGTCGTGGGGAAGAGGTAACAGTGCAAGGAGACATAACAGGTAAGGGAACAGGAGACTGGACAGAGGAGAGGTGGTGGGTATAGGGAGAGGCAATGGAAATGGGGAAAGATGATGTGTGTGAGGGAGAGATGGTGGGTATGGGGAGAAGTCATAGGTACAGGGGATCAGGGACCTCAGTTCTGTTCAAACCCTTGTACCAGGACGGAAAGTCAGTAGGAAAAGCAGCAACAAACCTTGGGAGAACTGGGCCAGCAGATCTGACACCCCGGTGTGGCAAGGAGCTTTGCCTGAGGCCAGCCAGTCCTTCCCCTCGCCCTCCCAAGGTGGGCAGCCCTGTCACCCCTCCAGCCCCGGGGAGGTGGTCTGGCCTTTTGAGGGCGTCCTGGGTGCAGGCTGAGCGTGGCAGGGACAGGACACACAGTTCCCGGTGCCGGACCTTGGGCATCCTCAGTGCCGCCTGCTCAGGGGCGGGGGGAGATTCGAGTGGGAAGAGCCGAGCTCGGCAGCCCATCCCCAGTGCCAAGCAGCGGGCATCCTTCACCTGGCGTGTTCCAGGGGCATGCTGGGGAGGTGTTGGGGGGATGGTGAGGGATGTTGTTGGGGGACGCCGGGGGGGATGCTGGGGGTTGACTGGGGGATGCCGAGCGGCCCGGCCTGGGCGCTGGCGCATCTCGGCAGAGCTTGGCAGCCTCCCCGGGAGCGGGAGGGCGACCAGCAGAGGGCCTGGCTCTGCCGCTCCCCAGCGCGGCTTTTATTGTGCCCAGAGCTCTCCGGAGAGCCCAGAGCAGCGGCCGGAGCTGGACAGACCGGCGGCTCCTCCGGACGGCTCCCTCGCTGCCCGCAGCCCTGGGGTCCCTGCGCTCGGGGCTGCTCTGTCTCCTGCCACACGCTTTCTCCGGAGGGTGCGGAGGGGACCATGCCTTCTCCACCGCCACTTGTCCTCCTGCTGCTGATGCTGCTGGCGCCGGGGGCTGCGGCGATGCAAGGCAGGGCTGGGCAGCCTGGGGAAGGCAGCACCCACCGTGGCCAGGGTGCAGACGGAGGTAGGACTCTGCCGATGATTTCCCAGGTCAGTCCAGAGGTCCAGGTGATGAAGGAGAGGCTGCGCCGGGGAACGGAGGAGGACTCCAAGTCAGTGCAGCAGTATGTGCCGGGGGTGCGGGTGGAGTTCCCGCGGCCCCTCAACTCCGCCAGCCTGCACCCAACCAAGGCCCTGCTGCCATCCAGCACGGACCCATCTGAGCAGCAGCAAGGGGTCCCCACGGACAGGGAGGAGGCAGAGCCCCGAGCCAACCTCACCACCGCGTCCGACAAACGGTTGCAAATCCAGAACCCCTTGTACCCAGTGACGGAGAACTCCTACAGCGCCTATGCCGTGATGTTCCTGTCCCTCATTGTCTTTGCAGTGGGCATCATTGGAAACCTCTCTGTGATGTGCATTGTGTGGCACAACTACTACATGAAGAGTGCCTGGAACTCCATCCTGGCCAGCCTGGCTTTCTGGGACTTCCTCATCCTCTTCTTCTGCCTACCTGTGGTCATCTTCAACGAGATCACCAAGAAGAGGCTGCTGGGGGACGTGTCCTGTCGCATCGTGCCCTTCATGGAGGTAAGGGGCTGCACAGGGCCCTGGAGGGCTCAAGGACTCATCTCCTCTCTACTTTCTTGCTTTGGGGGCTGTCCATGCTGCCTGTGGCCTTGCACAAGGGCTCTGTGCCCCAGAGACCCCCATCGAGGGTCACAGCAAGAAGCTGAGGGACAGTCCCAATATTGACCTTCCCTTTGCCTCTGCCCTGGGTCATTCCTCAGGCTCTGCAACCAGCAACGCTGCCAGGGCCAGGAAGAGCCCATGAAACCCTCCTTTGTCCAGCCAGCATGGGGACTTCTGTCCATGGGGTCCCTCCATCTGTCTGTGCCTATCCCAGCCCGAGACCCCCAGCCTGTGGGCTCAGCCCCACAGTGTGCTGGCCCAGCACTGGCCATGGTGGGCTGCTGAGGATGGCCCCAGAGCAGGGGGCTGCAGGTGGGGCATCGCTGAGTAGCACTGGGGTGGGAGAGCCCAGGGATTATGTTTGGGAACCTGAGATTTTTGCTTGCCCTCAAGCCTCATGCGTGATGAGTTGACCACCTTCGGGATGAGCTGGGGAGCCACTGAGAAGGCTACAGGGACTGTGGTGACAGGAAAACAGAATGAGCAAAAATTCCGCAGATGGCATGGTTTTGCATGGTCCTGCTCTTGTGTTGAAAACAAACCCACGCTGTGGGGCATCTCCCATCCTGCAGGGATGGCTGGGATCAGGCTGCTCCCCTTCATGCCCATGTACAACAGACAGACCCAGCCTACCTGTATGTGTTGTCTGGGGCTCCAAAGAAGGGTGCAAACACAAGGTTGAAAGGGATCAGAGACAGTGTCAGGTCCCTGAAGACCCTCTCAGGCTTAGTCAGGCCAGATGGGGTTCAAAACCTGCCCGTCCCACCGAGTGCCTACTCCCATGGTCAGTGCCCCTGACACAACATATGAAAACCAGCTGCAAGCTGAGGGCATGGCTTGTGCTTGAGGGCCCCGGGGGCTGCTGCCCTCACTCTTCCCAAACCTGATCAGGTTGTGTGGGACCACTGACACCCCTCGGCACCCATGCCCAGGCCAGCCCTGACCCTCCCAGGGCTGTCATCATGCTGAGTTGGGATCTGTCATCACCAGACCTGTCTGTGCACGTCACTAGGACTCAAGCCTGCTCAGAGAAATAACAGCTGGAGGGGACAGAGAGCAGGCCTTGGCACTCAGGGAAAGCTCATGGCTGTAGGGAGCTCAGTCATTACAGGCAAAGAAATGACCCCAAGATATTGACAAGTCCCATCACAATCTCCTCCCCAACATCCCCCTCCCTGGTTCAGCTTCTGCTGGGACCCGCAGGACCTGGCTGCATCCCACTCCCTGGGTGGCTGGATTGTCCCCTCCTGCTTCACCCGACAGCAGCTGCAGGTTGGAGTAACTCCAGCATGGGCTGGGGGGTAGACGTGGGCCTGGATGGGCTAGCACAGCCCCCACTGCCAGGGCTGTGAGGTGAGCAGGTCTGAGGCCACCGCTGCCACAAGTGGTCCTGCTCTGTCCTGCTGCTCTGTCCCCCGCTAGCACCATGACAGTCAGCTCCCTTGTTGTCAGCACCTTTGCGCAGGGTCTGCAGAGGCACAGGGGTCCCTGGACATTCATGGATGGCTTGGCTGTGCACACCCCCAGCAGGGGACCTCAGTGATGCCACTGGGTCCTTTGGACGCAGGCCTGGGGTGATGAACCTGCACCCTGGGTGGCCTGCCAGGCACAGCCCTAAACCTGCAAGTGACAGCCCAGCACGATGAAGCGGTGTTTGCTAGAGGAGATGGGCAGCCCCCACCTCTCTGCACTGTCTCTCCTGCTCAGCCAGCAGGAGCTGCTCATTTCTGGAGGTCTTTCACCCCAGCCTCTTACTAAATGAACTGTTTGCCCCATCCCTATCCTCCACCTCAGGCCCCTGACATCACAGCCAGGTGGAAGGAGGACTCGGAAAGGGGCAGGAATATGGACCCCCATTTGCCCAGGCAGACAGGCTCAAGCGCCCCGGCTGAGGACGAGAAGGAAAGGGTGATGTCCCCAAACCAGACCGCTTCCTGAGGAGGGTCTGCTATGGCCTGTCTCTGAGCTGCCCGTGGGCTCCCTGGCCATGTCCCTGTGGGGGATCCCTGGGTGCAGGTGCAGTCACCCAGCAGCACCAGGGTACCCCTCAGCTCAGTCCCCAAAGGAGGCAGAAAGGACGATGGGATGTTGGGGCTGCTGAAGGACGGGCATGGCACAGCCCCGGGGAGGCATGGTCCTGGTGTGGTCCACCCAGGAGGCTACTCCCACACTTCCACCCCAGCTGCCAATCCTGCCCTGCCCTCCTGCCTCTGGGCCTCAGAGCAAGGGCAGAAAGGCGCTTCAGGGCTTCTCTGTTCACCTGGGACCCAGCACCAGGGACCCTTCAGCCTGGGTGGGAGGGCATGGCCAGGCTAGAGCTACATCCCCAGCAAAGAGTCAGCCACAAGAGGGGAATCAGCCTACAGCCCAGTAGTTAACATCCAGCCTTTCTGTATGGGACTGTGCAAGCATTTCAGGTTGCTGGATGAACTCTGTAAGGAGCAAATCTGTCCTTTGTGGCTTTCGCCTCTTCGATTTGTGGCTACTCAAGTGCTTGGGGCGGGGGGGGCACAAAGCCAGGCTTTTGGAGCAGAGCTGGCTACATAGGCTCCTGGTGACAGGCGGTGTGCAGGAATTTGCCTGCGGTGACCAGTGGCACCAGCTGCATCCCTGCCAGGACACTGGGGAAGGATTCTCTGTCTGAATTACATGCCAGGACCAAGGGGACCACGAGAGACAGAAGACCCTGTGGGAGGGTGTAGGGGGAGAGGAGAGGCAGCAGCCCAGCAGCGCTGGGAGGGCTGCAGGTGCCAGCCAGGGAGCTGGGCAAGTGCGCTGGGTGCTGGTTGTGGGGCAGAGCAACGGTACCGGGTGCTCGAGGTGGCTCTGGGCATTGGGCAGAGGAGCTGGGACATGGGCAGCATTGTTGGTGGGGCTGGGTGCAGGATGGTGGTGCTGGGCTAGTGCCCTTGTGCTGTGTCTGGGGGGATGCTGCTGTGCACAACTGAATGGTGATTGCTGGGTGCTTGGCGTCAGTGCTGGTCATGAGCTCTTGTGCTCTGCAACACTGAAGGGGCCAACCCAGGGCCACTAGAAAAGGCTGGGGGCAGGGGCGCGGTGCCAGATCTGTTTAGGGCTGCTGCCCAGGCATCACGCAGAGCCCTGAGAGGTTTCCTGAGTGCTGGGAAGGTCCTTCAGTACAGGGTGATGTTTGATGGCTTCGTGAGGCCTGGAACGGCCACGGGGCTGGGGGGCACCGGCACATGACTCTGCCATTTTCCTGGCCAGGGCTCTGGGACTTGGCTCCAAGCAAAGCTGCAGCTCTGGGGCTGGGACCGTGAATGCTGACTGTGACCCTCAGTGCCTTGCCAGCCCTCCCAGAGCCACCACGATTCCTCTGCCTCCTTTGGCCTCTTCCCTTTGGCAAATGGGATGTTTTTCCTGCCATTCTCAATGCAGCGGAAATTGCCCCAAGCTGATCTGTAACAATGGCGCGTTCAACTCGTTTGGCCTGTCTGGAAGCAGGCAGCCGCTCTGCAGAGCAGGGCAGGGACGAGCCAGCCTGGGGCAGCTGGGGGGCCTTGGGGACCCTAGGAAAGTGCTGGTGGCTGTGATGGTTCCTGCTTTTCCTCTCCAAGAGCCATCCAGAATAGAGGAAGAGCCTGAGGGACAATCCTGCTATTCCCACCCTGGCTGGATGGACAGACAGACATCCAGCAAAGCCTCTCCCTTCTGCAGAAAAGGGAGCTGGGCAGGGACAAACAGGTCAAGGGACATTTTTAGCCACTGCCCTTTCAGGAGTCACAGAAAAGTGCCTCCAACCCTGGGATGCAGCCAGAGGCTGTGACCCCTCTAAAAACTTGGAGGAAGGCTCTTGGGCTGTGGTCTTGGGTAGCCAGGGGTTTGCCACCAGCCTGGTAAAGCCAAGCCCCCCGTGATGTCCCTGCAGCAAGGCCCACTTGTTCTGCCTCCCCTCTCGCCAGGTGTCATCGCTGGGAGTCACCACCTTCAGCCTCTGCGCCCTGGGCATCGACAGGTTCCACGCGGCCACCAGCCCCCAGGCCAGTGCCCGGCCCATTGAGCAGTGCCAGTCCATCATCGCCAAGCTGGCTGTCATCTGGGTGGGCTCCATGACGCTGTCGGTGCCAGAGGTCTTGCTCTGGCAGCTGGCACAAGACACATCACCCGTGTCCGGCGTTGTGACGGAGTATTGCACCATGAAGCCCTCGTCCAACCTGCCTGAGTCTGTCTACTCGCTGGTGCTCACCTACCAAAATGCTCGGATGTGGTGGTACTTCGGTTGCTACTTCTGCTTGCCCATCCTCTTCACTGTAAGCTGCCAGCTGGTGACCCGGAGGATCAGCGGCACTGAGAAGAAGACCGAGTGCCGAGGGACCAAGCACAGCCAGTGTGAGAGTCACTTGAACTGCACCATCATCGGGCTGACCATCATCTACGGGCTCTGCACCACCCCTGAGAACGTCTGCAACATCGTGGTGGCCTACATGTCCCCTGACATGTCCAAGCAGACCTTGGACCTGCTCAACCTCATCAACCAGTTCTTCCTATTCTTCAAGTGCTCAGTGACGCCCATCCTGCTCCTGTGCCTCTGCAGACCCCTGGGCCAGGCTTTCATGGACTGCTGCTGCTGCTGCTGCGAGGGCTGCAGCCCCGACACTGCCTCTAGTGAGGGCAGCGCCGACAGCAAGCTCAAAACGGAGATGTCCTCCTCAATCTTCTTTGACAAGCCCCGGGAGTCCCCTCCACCCCTCCTGGCCCTTGGCACACCTTGCTAAGTGCCACCAGGGAGCTGTAGAGATCGATCCACCACCTCCTTCCAAGACCAAATGTTGTTTTGCCATTAGTGCCCATGTCTGAACGTGAAGCAAGCAGAAGAGGGGGGCTGTGCCATGGGGTTGAAACCCCATGTTGGGCAAGTGGGGCTTGAAACCCCAGTCCCTGTGGCTACATTGGCGGCCTTCTTGTCTCTGTCCAAAGGCCAGCAAGGACATCAGCACCCTCCCGTCCTGGCTTCCTGGCCAGACTCAGAGGCGTTGCTGCTCTGGTGATGGAGTTGAGCCAGAAAGGTCCCATCTGAAACTACGGAGGGTTTCCATGGTGGCTTGCAGAGGACATAGCAAACAAACTGCCCTTGTCCTATCCTGTCCCCTCCTGCCAGCCCCCTCCACAGTAGGAGAAGGTCCCAGTGACTCTATCCCACCAGATCCAAGCAGTGCCCTGTAAGAGCTCAATAAACCAGTAACCTAGAGCACATCGTGCGTGCAGCTGTCCAGCACCGCCGAGCAGAGCCCCACGAAGCCAGTTCTTGGAGCTTGGATGGCTCTTCCCTAAAACCTGGGGGCCCTGGGGTAGTCATGCGTAGCTTGGGGGGGGGCACAAGGGCAGGAAAGCACCAGGTCAGGCAGCACCTAGGGGTGATGGGGAAAGGCGCCTCAGCCCCCCTCCCTCTGGCGTGATGCTGACCAAGCCAGTGCCAGGCCAGCCCCTGGGAGGGTCCCCTCCAAAGCACTGGGCTTGGGGGGTGGTTCGTAGGACTCAAACTGCTCCCAGTAAGGCCCAGCCAGCCCAGGACTGGGTTGAGGTGCTCCACAGCCTGCAAGGCAGCCGGTTCCTCATCTGCACCATGCAGGACCAAGGTGCTGCTGCTGCTTGGTGCTGCCATGCTGTGCTGGGCAGGGGTCCATGCGGGACCACCACCCCCGGCACCTCTTGCGGAGCCGAGGGGGTGAGTGCATCTCATCCAAACAGCCCTGTGCAGGGCTCCTGGCCTTCATCCACCTGCCCATTGCAGGGACAAAATCATCCCAGAATGATGGTTTGAGGGCATCAGGGTTTCCAAGCCCCACATCCACCCCCTGCCCAAGGCTCCTGCACCTGGGGGGGCTTCAGGGAGCAGCCCTAGCAGTGGGATCGGGCCGAGGACAGGCTGGCCATGCTGGCCCCGTCTGCCGGAGCTGTTAAAGCTCCTTGTCCTGCCGCTGGCACCCGCCCCAGCCCGCGAAATGCCGGGGCGAGGGAGACGGTTGCTATGGCCGGATGAATGCGAGGGGCTCACTGCGGGCTTTGTGCGGCATCGACACCCACTGGGCTTTGCTTTCGCAGCCACGTTTCCAGGGAAACAAAAGCCCCAGTTTTCTTCCGAGAGCACAAAACTGCGTTTTTCCTTTCCTCCCTGCCCCACCAGTGCTGGGCCCTGCAGTTTGGGAGCAGCCGGGGAGAAGAGGGGTCTCATCCTGGTGTGGGGGTGGAAGGGCGGGAGCAGAGCCCAGGCTGCCGTGCCCTCGCCCCTTCACATCCCCGCGGGCGAGCGAGTCCCTGTGTGCATTTGGTGGCGGTGGAAGGAAGGGAGCGGGGCAGCTCTCATGCGCTTGGTCCGTGCCGCTCCGTCCTGAGCCCAGGCCAAGGGCGAACAAAGCCGGGCTTGTTGCTGCGGCCCCGCGGGGCTGGATGCGTGGGGAGGAGGAGAGCTGGGCAGGGGGCAGGGAAGGCGCAGGCAGCACCATTGCAGGCAGCACCCTCATCATGGGCTGCGAGCAACACATGGCCCCATAGCAGGCAGAGCACCCCCTGGGCTGGGCTGAACACCAGCCCTGGTCCCAGCCCCGGTGCCCGGGTACCCAGGCAGGCTGCCACAAGGCACAAAGCACAGCTCCGGGGGTCAGTGCAGGGGCCAGCCCCCAGAGGACACGGGGCAGCTGTGCCCCCGCCAGCAATGGCCACGGCCCCCAGGAGGGGGCTGGTGCGGGCAAGGGGGCGGGGAGAAGGAGCAGGAGCCCTTCAGGAACCCCGCTCCAAGCCCAGCATCGAAGCAGGGCCCTGCAGCAGTCCTGGGACACGATGTGGGGCAGAGGAAGGTCCGGCAGCAGCGATGGCCACAGCCAGAGGTCTCCGAGCTCGTCTTCGCACCCAGGCCAAGAAAATGAGGCACCTGGAGCCATCAGAGTTGGCTCCGGCACCTCTTGGGTGAGCATGACTACGCGGGTGTCCGGTGCTGCCTGGGGGCAGGGACCCCTGTCCTGTGGCCCAAGGCACAGGCACAGCACCGTGGAGGGTCGGGTGGCAGCAACGGCGAGAAAGCAACGTGACTGCAACCAGACCCCGCAACGCAAAATTGTTAATTTATTATTAGGAGGCAAAAAAATTGTACAGTTACAAGAATCATTTCCCAACAGAGGTCAAATCTGAGCCAAAATATTTCTTAAAAAAAAAAGGGGGGGTGGGGGGTGACAACACTTTACAATCCATTAAATTAAAAAAAAAAAAAAAAGAAAGAAAAAGGAAACCTCTCTTTGTGCAATTCTGCAAAAACGAGAACAGAAGAGAAACCCCCAGCCTCACTGTCCCGGAGCGGAGGAGGGGAAGGGGCAGTGAGAGGGGCCCTGCAGCCCCCACCCCTGGGCCACCGCCACCCTCTCCCCCAGCCCTGAGCTGGGGACAGGCAGCTGCCTCCCTGCTGTGCCGCTGACCTGACCCCACTACGCACCCACCCTCCCAATGCCAGCGCATCCCCCTCATCCCAGCTAAGTCCCCCCAGACTGGCCTCAAACAACCTGGCCAGGCCCCCAGGCTGCACCTGCAGAGACCCAGCAACTCATCACACAGCACAGATGGGCAAAGCCTTCCTGACCCCCCCAAAATTTCCTCTTGCCCTCTCGCACCTGCACACAACGACCCAACCGTGCCCCTCCCAGCCCTGCTGCCCCCTGCCCCACTGCACCCATGTCCCCCCCAGCCAGGGCAGCAGAGCTGGGGGCCGGCGTGGGGAGCAGGGCACGTCCTGGAGCACCCCATGGCTCCGGCGGGCAGCACTGCGGGCACACAGGGGCTCTCACAGCCCTGCACCCCTGGGGAAAGGTGTCTCCACATGTGTCCCCCTCCCCAGCGTCCCTGCGCGATGTCCTCAGCCGGGGCAGAGCCAGCAGCCCCCAGCCAGGTGCAGGCGATGCCTTTTGGCACGCGGGGAGCCAGCGTGGCCGCCCTGAGAGGCTACACGGGGCCGAGCCGCCTCGGGGGCAGTTGGGGCAGAGAGGGGACAGGAGCCAGCCCCCCGCTCCCCGCGGGGGCTGCTCGCATCGCTGGGCCCCCCCTGCCCTGGCACCAGCCCCTTGGATCGCCACCCCAGCGCAGCGGAGCAGCAGGACCGGGCAGCGGGGTGGGATTCAGCCCAGGCAGGGGGCCTGGGGGGGGGGAACATGGGGCAGGGGGACGAGCAACCCAGGGCAACGAGGAGGGGTTGGGGCAGTGACACAGCAGACAGAGGCGATGGTGTGGGGGAGGCTGATCGCAGCATCTTGTGACTAATCCCTGTCATTGCCTCCCCCCCGAACCCTGCCTATGGGGCCGAAGCCTGGGGAAGGGCAAAGTGGGCATACTCCCGACACCCCCAGGATGCTCCCTGCCTGGGGATACAGGCAGGACACCCAGGGAAGGGATGAGGGAGCCCCAAGGGACCTGCCCGCAGCCTGGCACAGCCCCATCCCCAAGGGGCTGCCTTCTGCCACCACCCTCATCTTCCTCCCAGCGCTGACCCTCGGCCGGCCTCGGGGACACCACAGCCTTCCTACCACTCACAGGGCCCAGTTTAGTAACAGCGCTATCGCTTAAATTAAAAAATTAAAATATATATACATATATATATACTGTATACACAGACAACAACAGAACAGTGCCAAAATGGGAGGAAGAGACAGAGAGAGGAGAGGAGGGCAGAGTTGGACAGTTTCTTTACAATAAAAACAAGGGCTCCACCACAATGCGAGCGGAGTCGGGTCCCCTAAAAATACCCATCTAGAGAGAGAGCTGGAGGGACAGAGCAGGAGAGAGAAGGGGCATGGGCTTGTACAATGGCATCTTCCCGATCCAAGCCGCAGTCCGCGGGATCTCAGCTTCTCCTAGACTTTGAGTGCTGGATAAGCCACTGTAGGGTGATGTCTGCGAAGGCAAGGGGACACTTACAGCCTCTCCCTCCAGCTGTTCATCCCCTCTTGTACTTGGGAAACAGCCTGGGCACACTGCTCCCGTGGGCATGGGCTGCCCCCCCACCGCTGCGCCCTGAGCCCCACACTGGAGCTGCCCATACTCACCAATGTTGTCCTTTTCTTTGCAGGAGATGGAGTAGCAACAAATCTCTCGGTCCTGGATGGCAGAGAGGTTCCTGTGGGAGAGGAGCAAGCTCTGGCTGCGACCCCTGGGGCTGCACGTCAGCAGTGATGGGAGACGCCTCTGGGCAGCCTTTTGAAGGGTCCCTTTGGAACCCAGCTCAAAGATGGGGGACACTTTGCAGGGGCAATGCCTCCCCAGGCTCTTGGGGACCTGCATGCGGGTTGGGCGAGCACACCCGCACACCGTGCCCATGACTGATGGCCAGGCACGGTCTGCAGGGGCTACGTGATGGGGCAGGAGGGACCCGACCTCAAGGAGAGCCTGGCCATGAAATCACACAGCTTCCCTCCCTAAACCTTGGTTGCACAGCCCTACAGCGAGACGGGGCAGGGAGGGTTTGGGAGCGGCACAGGGCTGACAGCACGGGAGCTGCGTAGGTGCCTGCGGGACAGGGGAGATCTCTGAGGGGTGGCTGGGGGGGAGCACAGATGCTGCGAGTCAGCACAGCGTCCCGGTCCCCCAGCTGCAGTGGAGGTGGGCAGGAGGCAGCATCGGCTGTGAGGAGGCCACGCGCTGGCTCGGCAAAAGGTGGTGAAATAAGGGAGAGGTACGTGGATGGTGTCAGACACTGGAGCGGGATCCGACCCCCAAGCACCGAGGGCTGCCCGCTGCCGGGGACGCAGCACCCACACCAGGCAGCGGGGCAGAGCCACGAGAGGGTGATGGGAGCAGCACCCACGCGGGAGCCCAGCTCCACCACCGAGCACTGTGCCGTGCTGTGCTGGGCCCCAACGCCACCGTGTGGCACGGGGGACCCAGCCCTGGCGCTGGCGGCCGTGGCTCCCAGCTCCTCCCCAACCCCAGAAGCACAGAGACGTCACCTCCGCTGGCCGCTGCCTCAGGACGTCCCCATCTACCCGTCTCTGCCTGCCCACCCCAGGCACTGCGATCCCACTCCGGCTGGGGAAGGAGTACTGGCAGAGCACGGCAGGGTGACCATGCCAGTGGGGACACAGCTAGAACAGGGGGGTCACAGCCCCACCACAGCCGCCCGGGCCACCGGCACACTTACATCTTCTCAATGAGCTCCTTCTCATCCAAGGCACCGGGCAGGTCTCGCTTGTTCCCCAGGACTAGGACCTGCAGGAGGGGAGAGGGGACACCTGAAGCTCCTGGCCACCAGACCAGGCGGGAACCTCCTCCTGCCACCCAGAAGTGGACACTGCTTGAGATGCAAGACAGTCCTGGCCACTTCACCAGGGTGTGCCGTGACAAAGAAAACCCCTTCAGTGGGCAATCAGAAGGCAGAGCACTTCAATTAACAGCCTTAATTAGCCCGTACATAGCATCTCCTGTGTACTCTCTAGTCCCAGTGAGAAGCTGGCCCCACAGCACATCCTCCCTGCAGGGCACCAGCATCTGTCATGCCATGTAGGACGTTCTCCCAGGAGCCTCTTGCTGTCTTTGAGCAAAAAATCAAGTGAAATGGCTAAAACTGATGTTATCAGGAAGGAGTGAGACACAGATGCCGTGCAGAACCTGGTCTCTGCAGGCAGCCAGCCCAAAAAAGCAATGGCTGTTTGCACCATCCACTGATCTCTCCTTACTTCAAGGCTTTTCACATCCACAAAGGCATCCTCAGACTATGCAAGGAAAATAATCACCCAGCAGGACTCATTCATCCCTCCGGAGCGTGCCACACAACTGTCATCTGACAAGGACAGCACTGAAGCTGTGGCTGCCTTCCCGGGGTGAGCCGGGGCCTCTGCAGCAGCACGGTAACGCAGCATCCCCCAATTTAAATTTGGAGACTTGTTCTCAAAAAAGAGCACTCAGAAGGGCTGCAAATGCAGCGCGTTATGTCGGCAGCTTAATTTAGCTGGCAGTGAACGTTTGGGATCTGAGCAAGGTCCTTGATTAGCTCCTTTCAAAGGAAGCGATTTTGGATGCTCCGTAAGCATCCCGCCCCGGCACGCGCAGTGTGACCGGCGCCGCCACCAGAGCCCACCTCCTGCAAATGTCACAGCCCAGCAGCCACTCTCCTAGGAGACGAGACCTTAATGTCCCACCATAAATAAGGTGCAAATTCATGCGAGAGGACAGATCTCACGTATCGGGGGTTTTCTTTGGTCTCTTCTAAAGCTCCCTTCCCTGGCCCTGGGCTAGAAAGCTTCACTTCCCCAGCTCCCACAGGAGTGCAGCGGGGAAGGGGACCCCGCCAAGGAAGGGGATCTGCCCCCCGAATCTGCTCTGAAAGATGCAAGCCTCTTGCGGCAAACCCTGGCAGCCACCAGCCTGGGGACCAGGAGCAGGTGGGGGGAACCTATCAATGCAACAGCTCACCGGGATGCCCTGGAGCTGCGGCTTGTCGAGCAGGTTGTGCAGTTCATTCTTGGAGGCCTCTATCTTCTCCTGGTCGGCGGCATCCACCATGTACCTGCAAGGGAAAGGACACCCCTGAGCGCAGGCACTGAGGTCCCTGCGCCCTGCTGCTGTGCTGAGGTTTGTGCCACCACCAAACCTTGCTCCCACGGCAGCTGCATCACTCCGACAGTGCGTGGAGGTGATGGATAACAGGATCCTTCCCCCAGGACCCCTCTTCCCAAGGAAGGCTGTAGGGCTGAGAGTCTCTCGTGTCTCCCAGAGGAGTGGGGGACCTCCCTGTTCCTGTTCCTGCAGGGGCCCACCCTGTTGACAGCAGGGACACAGTGGGCGAGGGGAGCCCAGGCACTGCCCGGGCAGAAGCTGCAAAACACACGTCCCCAAGTGCCCAAGCAAAGCTCATCTGCACGTGGCAGCTCCTTATGGAGACGCCCAGAATAGAGGACAACGAGTGGAGAAGACAAGAGGGGCTGATGATGGAGAAGAGCAGAAGACGTTGACTCAAGATCCTGGCAGGGAGAAGAAGCTGCTCATCTTCTTGGGAGCAATCTTGGGCACGGGGCACAGAGCAAAGGGCACGTGAAGCCAGCAGTCAGCAATGCTTGCTCTGAGTAGATGGGGGAGATTTAGGGAAGGATTTAGCTCTTACAGGCAGACACCCATCCTGCAAAGCACATAAGTGAAGCCAAAACTGGGGACAGGAACGGATCAAAGCAGCCTTTATTTTAAAGATCAAGAAGCTGGGAGAGAAGTGAGAAACACCATCAAGCTTCATCAGGCCTTGTGGGGTTTATTAAAAATAGGAAAAGAGCCTTTAGCTACTGAAGCGCTGAACACAGGAAAATGTGTATGGCTGTACCGAGAGGGAGAGGGAAAAACACCACCCAGGCACTGCCACGAGCCTTCGGCACGCCGGACGGGGCGGGAGGGCTGAAGGCAAGAGAAAAGGGACACAACGCAGCCTGAAGCCAGGAAGGTAGACTGGAGCATGACCTGGATGGCCACAGGTCTTTTTGTTTCTTCTCAACCAGATAGGCCACTTTGGAAAAATTATGAAATTATGGAAGGAGGCAGTAAAAGAAGTGAAAAAAATGGGATTTTGTCATTTCCAGCAAAGCTCACTGCAATAAAAAGTGTCAAGGACAGGTCCCAACATGGTGACAATCAACAAGGGCAGGACCAGACACTGCTGTCCCAACAAGCAGGACAAGCGGTCCCTCACTCCTCCTCACCTGCCAGACCTACAGTTGGGAAGGGCAGTACAGAAACCCAGCCCTCCAAAATCTCAGGGCATTGTCAGTTGTTGAAGATCACATAAATCTGATTTTCTAATTGGGTTTAAGCAACACTGATGTGGTCTTCTAGGGTAAATTCTTGTCCTTAGGAGCAGGAAGCCTGCTTCCCATGAGCATCTTGCCAGGCTCATCCCCAGCCTGGACTCCCTGGGACTGCGCTTACTGCAATGTTTGCAAGCAGGGGACATGTGGGGACACTCAGACACTTGCTGACAGTCAGCAGTGGGCGTTGCAGGGAGACTCCTTCTCTCAGCACAAGATTCATCCGGCAGCACATAAACACCATGACCTGGAAACATGCTGCTGGCAGCCGCCCTTAAAACCAGCGGAGGGAAAGGGCTGAGCCACACCGATGGCCTTTGCTCAGCCTCTGCGACGAACAGGCAGCGCAGGGGAAGCACAGGAGCCAGGAAGGGCAAGATCCGAGGAACAGAGCGGGGCCAAGTGATGCTGGAAGGGAAGGGTCTGCCGCAGCTGGCAGGGACCTGGCTGCCCTGTGCTCAAAGCCTGAGGGGGCACCAGTCTCAGGGGGAAGCATCTCAACTCCCAACACGGGCATCCATCTCTGGCAGCAAAGGCACCGCAGCTCCCCCCGCTCAGCCCTGCCCAGCACCCTTGGGTGGGGCGATGGGACCGTGCCCCCACCCAGTGGCAGGGCTCAGCATCGGCACATGGGTGATGGGGCTCTCAGCTTCCAGGGATACTCACACGATGGCACTCACTCCGCGGCAGTACCGCTCCCACATACTGCGAAACCGTGGCTGGCCACCAATGTCCCAGAGCTGTGGCAGGGAGAAGGCGGCGTTACCCCACCGTCCTGCCCGTTATCCCACCATCCTGCCCATGACCCTTCCCCACACAGCCACCTGGCCAGAGCACCCAGCATGCACCAAACCCACCCCCATCCCCTCCTCTTTGTCTCAAACCTGACTCCCAACTCGATAAAGAAAGGAGACATCTCAGGAAGGGCAGCTGGAGGGTGTTGAACACCTCCTGCGATGTGCTGCTGCTGGCACGGCATCCCCTGGCCCAAGCTGGGATGCTCCTCCCCATGCCCACCGCCCCTCCCGGCCTTTCTCTGATGCATTTGCCATTTGAAAACACTCAGCACGCTCTCAGAAACTTCTGCAGCAGGCAGAAATCCCCAATCAGCTTTTCAAGCCTGTCCCACCGTTATTTCTCAGTCCAACCCAGGGCCCTTGAAAGACCCAGAAGGGGTAGAAACCTCCTCCCCCTTGGCTCTTGAGGCAGAGACCACCACTCCAAGCCATGACCTGTTTTTCCTGGCGCTCAGGAAAGGTGACCACCCTCAGCAAGGTGACCATACTCACGAGTCCCCACTAGCAAGCCAGAGGTATAAGAAAACCTCCAGCTTTGCAGCCCAGGCTGGCTCTTATTGCAGAGGTCTGGATCTCCTACATCCCTTCCCACCATCTTCTCTGATGAGTACCTGCAGAAACCTAACAGGGCAGATCTTCCCAACTGCATCGGGGGCTGCTGGCATCTTTCAACCTCCAGTAGAAGTCCCACCAGTCTCCCTTCACCCCACCTTTCATCCCAAGAGCCCACTCCGATGATAACATCTGCACCTTACCTTTATGGTAACATTCCCCTTGGTGATCTTCCTCATGTTAAAGCCCACTGTCGGGATCATGTCTTCGTTGAACTGTCCTGACTGCAAGGAACAAGGTGGAACAGTGTTAGGAGGCATGGAAACCCCACCAGCCTGCCCCGAGCAGGGCAGCAAGGCTGACAGCCTGCCCAGAAATAACCCCAAACAGTCTGCCAGCCCTGCGGCGGGTACAGCACGACCCTCCTCCTGGTCCACACCAGGAGCAAAATTAGAGCCAAGGAGATAAAACACCTGCAGGAGGGGTGCAGGGCACTGCTGCTATATGGGGTGCAGGGTGCCCTGGGTGCCCCGGTGAAGCCCCCAGCCCCTCAGTGAGCTGCCGCCCCCAGCCCCAGACACGCTGCCTTCTCAGTGGGGTGGCAGAGGCTTACCCAACCCAGCCCTTTCCAGGTGGGATTCCCAAGCCCTTTGCGGCAGGAGGCAGAGACCTTCACCCGCTGCAGTGACCTCAGGGCAGCCGTGCCAGGCCCAAACCTCTCCTGCAAACCCCGCTGGCAGCCCTGCAAAGACCCAGGGCGCAGGCAGGCAGACGGGCTTCCTGCCCAGGGGCACCACCTCCTGCATCGGCTCCTTTTCGGCCGTGAGTCCTGGGGGCTCCAGCATGTTTTCTGCTTCAGATCATTTACGGCCCAGCCCAAACCAGACTGACTCCTGCTTTCCTGCAGGTCTGCTGCCTGCCTGCAGCCTGCCTGCACGGGTCCTCCAGCCTCTGCGCCCTGCCCGTGCATGACAGCTGGGTGCTTGCGCTGGGTGACGTCGGGGATGCAAAGGGTCCCTCCTCTCCCTCCCCAGGAGCTGCCACCACGTGTCCTCCAGCAGCACAGCTCTGAGCCACATCAGGCAGGAGAAGCATGAAATCGCCGCAGATTTGCAGCATCCCAGTGCCGCTGAGAAACCAGCTTAGTCTTGTCAGAGCAGTGAGCAGGAATAGTCCCTCTGCTGCCATGGGAAGATGCTGGCTTGCCAGCCCATGTGCCCAGCACCACGCTGGAGGGACAGGATGGCGCTGGTCTGTTAAAGCCCACCCCACCTTCCAGTTTGCTGCTCAAATCCCAACGCTGTGAGATGGTCCTGGGCTGAGCAGCACAGAGGGATGCTCTGGGCGGCCCCAGCAGCATCCCTGGGACAGCCCTTCACCCTCTGCCTCTTGCAGCCTCCTGCCCGGCAGGCAGCCTCGCTGGGACTCAAAACAGGTTTATCTTCTTTGCTTTTTAAATGCATCCTTGTGGAAGGCCCTGCTGCGAGATGCCGAGGAAGCCGATGGGGAAGAGGGTTTTATAACCAGTATAACACGGCACTGGGGCTTTTGGCCATCAGTGCCAGAAACTGGCAGGAACCACCAACCGTGGCTGAACTCATCCCAGCAGCTCTTTACTGGCTTAAAATCTTGGTTTTTCTAGGGCTTTTCTGCGTTTTCTTTCAGTTAACACAAACCTCAAAAAGGGAAGGCAATTTATGCCATTTTCTGATAAGCAGAATTTTGTGCCTGGTTGAGCACAACGGCTCCTCCAGACGCACCGCGTCAGCGAGTCCCCAGGGTTTTCCTGACCTCTTCCAATGGTTCTGCAATACACGCTGCTTCCCTTTTTCATTTCCCTTTTGCGTTCATCAGCAAAGCCCGACAGCCAAGGGGTCTCCGAGCCACGGTGCACTCAGAAACCACGCCAGGGACTGGCGGGGAAGTGCGTGAGGTGGGAGGAAGGGAAGCAGACAGGAATCTCTCTACCACCAGCTGACACAGGGGATGTCTCCTGCGGACTAAGGTTCGACACACAATTTGGCTTAATGGACCAGGTTTTAAGGAATTATCAGGCTTTGATCAAAAGACGTGGAGAGCAATTGCTGAAGAACTCTCGGAAGCTGCAGGCACCTCCGTCAGGGATCCCAGACCACATCACGGGAACTGCTAGCTGTGCAAAAGCCAGCTGAGACATGGTTCACGTGTGATAGTAGCTCTTCTTCCAGGAATGGATGGGCTGCAGGAGCCAGGAGTCACCTCCGCTTTCCCTCGCAAGAGACGGGAGCGAGCATGTCTCCATGAGCAAAGCACAGCCTTGCTCCCTGCCCCAAATCCTTCCCCCAGCACGGCGCCTGCCTCCAGGCTGCCCACAGTCAAAGGGCCAACACAAAACCACTCGTGCTGTCCAAAAAAGGCCAATCTGGGAACGTGACACATTGTGGTCCATGATGGCCTGCACGCGGTCCTTGCTGTCCTGGCTCCCGCGGCAGCATCTTCAATGCGCTGCAACGCGCTCAGCTCCTTCTGCATCAGCTGCTCTCTGAAAGCAACTTTGAACAGTAGAAACAAGATGTCCCCTCTTCCCTGTCCAACTGCCCTAGATGCTGATGCCTCCGGCACATCTTCAACTACCTGTAGTGTCCAGCCATCCGCAGCTCTGCTGCCAGGGAGAGTGGAGACCAGCCCAGCTGCAGGCATGCAGGAGGGAAATGCTTCGCTGGACACATCTTTCCCCCAAACTTTGGTTAGGCAATGGACACAGCATCTGCACTGACCCCAGAGATCATGCCGAGCCGCACCGATCACTTGGGAATGGGATTCCTAAGGGAGGCACAAAAATCCTTGCAGGCAAGATAGATTTTATGGCTACAACGGACAGATCAGGTCTTTGCAGGCTCTAATTCATTGCTCGTTTTGCCAGGATCCCCTCAGCACCCTGGCCAAACCACCCTGCCTTGGTGCCCTGGCTGGAAGACAAATGACCCTTCTGCTCAGCCCCACCATTTTCCAGTTGGGTTACTGGGAGAGGCGGCCAGGATCCAGCTTTTGCGGGGGTAAGCGGTACCCCCAGTTCACTCTGAGTCCCATCGTCTGCCACATGCACGTGGACACCACGTCACCTGCCACTTCAACCACTGTCCCCTGCTTGGCCAGCACCAGGGACCTTGGCTCGCTAGCGTACACAAAGAAACAACCTCAGCCTCCAGGCCACATCCACCAGCTCCGGTGAGCAGCATGCAGAGCCGAGGTGGCCAGGCCCTGCTCCTTGCCGTGGCCAGGCGGCTGTCACCCTGTCCTAGCACAGGGTGACACTGCTTTGATGTACCTGCTCTCGATAAATCGCTGCTGGCTGGTCTGCAGCCCCAGATCCCCAGGTGCTCACAAACAAGCCATTCTCCGGGGACCGGAGCGGGCAGCGCCGTAAGCCTGGCCCCTGGTCATCTGAAGTCATGTCTCCACCAGAACATGGTCCTCCATGGGGCAGAAGCACATGCCCAAAGCGCCCTAGGTTGGATGGCTCCCACCAGCGCCTGGACCATCCCCAAAACCACCCAGCCTTGCACTCCTGCAGGTGTCTCCCACCACGTGGCACAACACCGAGTCCCTACCGAACCCCATCCAAGCTCCAACCCGGAGAGAAATACAGGGAGTTTAATTTCTCACCTGTAACCTGCCCATTCAGCCTCCCCGACTGGCTCTGTGCACAGCGCAGGATGGGAGCGCCTGGCAGCCAGGAGCTTTGCTTGCAAAGCCACTGCTCTTCCAGGAGCTCTTCTCCGAAACAGCTAAAAAAGACCAGCCCCGCTGCACAGCCCCCCAGCATGTCTTGCATGACCAAGCCCAGCCATGTGCAGTGCCACAGATGGATGCTTGACTCTTGAGTACCCCATTCAGATGGGAAAAAGCCAAATTCAAGCCAAGCCTTTACAACATTTCCCTTTGACAGCAGGTCTTACAGCTCTTTGGGACTCTGAGCATCACAGGGCATCTACAGCACGGAGCCCCATGTTCCCCTGCAGAAGGCACTGGAGGGGACAGGGCTGTCCCGGAGCACAGCACAGCCCTCCCAGGGAACCCAGAGACCTGGGAAGGGAAGCTGCCATTGGAGCCGGGCAGGATGGAGCTACCCCAGGGCTGGGCAGCAAGGAGGAAGAGCCACACAGGTCCAAGAATGAGACAATCCCAACTTTTGCCCCAAATCCTCAGGATGCTTTGGTTTCAAAACCTCCATGCAGAGGGATTGCGCTGAAGGGACCCATGTCGGCCAGATGCCACTGCCATGGGCAGGCCAGCAGCCTGAGCTGGGCAACCACAGTGCTGTGGGAGAGGGATGGGCACCCCAGTCCCCCTACACGCCAAAGCAGATGGTCTCACCACCAACACCTGCAATTAACATACACGGTCTGGCTCTGCAGCACCCCTCAGCTTGGAAATTCAACATCGCAGGCTTTCAGCGTGGTGGAAAAACCACGGGCCCCTCCTGGCTGTGGTCCCAGTGAAGGTACTGCAGCTGAAACGGGCTGTGCTGCCCTCCCTGACCCCATGGGCCCTATCTCCAGGGCACTCTGTATCTCGAGAGCAAAAATGGGATCTGAGGACAAGCCTACGGACAGCAGCCAGGCCATACGCCAGCTGACCCTGGAGCCCAGGTGATGCTGGCATGATCAACCCCACCAGTAAACCCACAGGAGCCAGGCAAGATGATGCTCTCCAGGACAGATTCATCCCACTCCCTGCAATGCAGCTAGTGGATCTTTTTTTTTACAGCATGGTACCACTGAAGCTCAGTTTCTTTTATAAAAATGAGGTTTCTCAGATAAAAGGGAAAATCCTTGGGCTGCTTTTGCTTCTTCAGCACTGCACCACAGCCTGAAACACCCTGGACAGCAGCACTGAGGCTGCACTAACCCAACACCCCGTTGAGGCAGAGACACACAGACACAGAGGAGATGCTCCCAGCAGCTCCCCAGGGAAGCTCAGCGCAGCTCTCAACTCTGAGGTGGAGAAGGCACCTCCGTACAAGAGCTGCAGTTTGCTCCCACCTCCATCCAGACAGACCCTGCAACTGCCTACAAATTTATTAGTGGTTGCTCTCGTTCAGGATGTGTCCATAATGAGGCAGCATCTGGACGGAGGGACAGAGGTAGTGGCCACACGAAGCGCTGGTGGCTCTAGAGTGACCGCTTGCTGCTGGCCCAGGCTTTGGGGTGCTGGACGTGTGCAGCCCCCACCAGCATCAGCACTACTTGATGGCAGCACAGGGTTTGTTATAGAAACTCTGGAGAAAAGCAAGAACCTCTGAAGGTTCCAAGCAAGGCACAGAGAAGGTCCTCTCCTGTAAGCTTGGGGAACGGTGCGGGACAGGACCGAAGCAGAGCCGCCTGCACTGCACATCCCAGCCAACCCTGCAATGCAGGGGCAGCAGGCAACACCTTTGGAGGACTCCAGATCCTTTGGGACAAAGCAAAGGCCGCAGCTTAGCAGCTCTGCCCTTAGCATCGCCCTCTTGAAGGAAACAGAATCGGCCTCTCTGCTATTCAGTGCACGTCTCCAAACACGGTGGACCCACTCGAGCTGGCTACATGGTACCTGCACCCTTGGTTCTGGCTACCCAGCCCAATGGATGGCCCCAGCAACGGAACCTTGAAGACATGGTGTTTAATCCATCCCCAACCCGTAACACCTCCATGCCCCTGCTCTGTCACTGCCAGCATCCATCTGCCTCCTCCCCACGGTCCAATCCAGCTCATACAAACTCAGCACTGGAGCAGCTTGGCCCAACTCTTGTTTCTGAGGTTACTTGGTCTCCCTTGGTCTTCTACTGAACTACAACGCTCAGGTTGTCCCCTCTTCAATCATCGCTCTGGCTTCTCGGAGACCTCCAGCCATTGCCCTGCTCTCAGCCAGACCTTCTCCCTTCCCATTCCTTCCTTCCCCAAGCACAGCGCCCCAAACCAGCCATGACACCCCAGCCAAGACAGGGGCAGCCAGCAGCAGGGCTGGGGGTGGTCGCACCTTGCAGGATACTTGCAGTCCCTGAGGGCACAGTGCTACCAGCCACCATGCTGCAGCCCAGCCGGGACACAGGTGGCACCCCGTGAAGATGAAGCCTTTTGCTCTCCTTGCTGAGCTGGGTCTAACCAAGGGGAAGCTGCAGGGAATCTCCTGGATGAGCTAGGCAGAGGTAATTATTAAGTTCTGTGATAAAAAACTCATCTGCACACACACAAAGGAGCACAGAGAGGCAAGAGGAGGTGGAGACACCCAGAAAAAACCCTGGTCCAGCTACTCCCAGGGCAGGAGAGCCAGAGCAGGTTCCTCTACGCACAGACACAACAGCAGGTGGGGAACCCAAAGTACGGCAGGGGGGAAGCACCTTGGCATTGCACAAGACTTCTTCTGGGATGTCTGTGGGAACAAACATGGGAAAATAGAGGGATAAGGGAATAAAAAGGGTCAACAGGTTGCTGGCCACTACACTTGTCTGGCCATGCCTTGTGCTTAACCAGCACAGTCTGTCCTGTCTTCTTCTCAAACTGCATTTCTAACTATTTCCCTGGGTAAGGACCTCTATCTTCTGCATGCATGTGTGTGTTTGGGGGTCTGAGCACCAGCAACTGGTCTCCAAACCAGGGTTCAGAGGACACTTGTCCCTGGTGCAGCAAGCAGAGTGAGTGCGGATGAGCGTGCAGCCACTGCTGAGCAGGTGGAGTGGCCATGGAGCCAGAGGGTGGGCATCCCCAGGGGCGAGACCGTGGGAGAAGGTGGCTGCTGGAGGGACCAGGAGGTCCAGGACAACTGCCAGAGCAACCATGGGGTCTGAGGGTCAACTGAGAGATCTGTGTGTGTGTTATAGCTGGGGAACACCACATCCACGGCAGGCAGAGCTGGCGGCCACCAGTAAAACTGAATTTCAGTGAAACACTTACTTTCTCCAAGGCTGTAAAGACGAGACCAAAGTAAATATTTTAGCAATGCGCATAGAAACCAACTCTTCCACCTGCTGAAGCTGTTGCTCCAGAGAAGAAGAGTTAACTAGGAGAGACAATCTGCATAATGGCAATAATTAAAAAGCAGGTGTAATGAAGCCCGGAGCTAGACCAATGTTGACACATGCTCCACTTTTAGAGGAAATGAGGACTGCATTTGTTTTTTCCATTGAAAAAAAAAACCAGAACAAGAAAAATGGAGAACCAGCAGTGGGTGCAGGCTGTCAAAACAGAGGAGAAAGCTGGGGACAAGGACAAACTTCTCATGAGGCTGTAGCTGGTGGACTTTTGCTACCAGGACAGAGAAAATACAGGAGGTTGCTCCTTGGCCACCCATCCATGGCTCCGACCTGCACAGCCATTGGCTTCCAATGCATGTGTTGTTCGTCCCTCTAAGGCAGCGAGCACCCACCATCAGATCCATCAGGCACAGGCACCAAGTTTTGAGCTCGTACTTGGACGGACTCTGCCCATTCCCACCAGGCCCTCAGGCACTGGCTCCTCCCTCAGACCTCTGCAAAGTGCACGAGGACATAGAGTCCCACCACATCTTCTCAAGCAGCACCTGGATTCACCGCAGGGGTAAAGGCTGATCACTGAAGAGTTAACAAAGTGGTGATACATCCATATGGGACCTCTCAGGCGAGGGGCACCAAAGCAGAGACCAGCAGTTGCTATTAGGACCAGGCAGAGAAATAAGCCCCTGCTGAGCTCACCACAGCCTGGCAGTCCCTGGTTCTTCAAAGCTGGATCAATCTCCAAGGCTGCCCTGCTTTGAAAGACCAGAGATCTCCAACCCAGGCTGCTTGAGGCTCATGCTACCCTTTAACTTTGCAGTCTTACTGATGTTTACATTCTTCTGGGGCTGCCTTTTAATTTTGCACTCTTTAATTAAAAAAAAAATAATAATTACAACACTCCTTAATTAGCAGGTCTTTGCTACATCCGGACCTCAGGTTATGCTGGGGGGGGGGATTCAAGGACTACGCTTGGGTTTTTCAGGATGTGCCAGTGCTCTTGCCTGGTGGACAGCACCCACACCGTAGGACACGTGTGGTTGGGCAGACAGTTCCATGCCCGGCTCAACCCCGGCACCTGCACACGCCTGTGCCCAGGAAGGCCCCGGCCGGGGGCACACCAGTCCCAAAACCCATCACGTGGGTGCAGCATGATGCCAGCACACATCAGCCCCAGGATGGGACAGTCGCTCTTCTCAGCCGTGCCAGCAACAGCCCTGGCAAGGACACTCCAGTGAGCCGTAGGCATGGGTGTACCCCGCACCAGGGACAAGTGTCCTCTGAACCCTGGTTTGGAGACCAGTTGCTGGTGCTCAGACCCCCAAACACACACATGCATGCAGAAGATAGAGGTCCTTACCCAGGGAAATAGTTAGAAATGCAGTTTGAGAAGAAGACAGGACAGACTGTGCTGGTTGAGCACAGGGCATGGCCAGACAAACGTACTGACCAGCAACCTGTTGACAAGCAACAAACCCTTTTTATTCCCTTATCCCTCTATTTTCCCATATTTGCTCCCATAAACATCCCAGAAGTCTTGTGCAATGCCAAGGTGCTTCCCCCCTGCCGTACTTTGGGTTCCCCACCATGCCTCTGAGCCAGGGCAGGAATGGCTCAGAGGCATGCCGTGATGGTGGGGGTTTCTTTTAAGGCAGCCCGAGCACAGCACAGAGTATCCCACCAGGCTCAGTCCTTCTCCCAGCATCCCCAGAGCCCCTCACGGTGCACAGCAGGTCCCGCAAACCCCTGTCCCAAGCTGGGCAGCAACGCAGCCACAGCTCTTCTGGCAAAACCCAGAGTGCAGGCAAGACCCCGCTGCCCCCAATACACAGGGACGACGCTTGGAGCAAGCCAAGTGGTTTTACCCACGTGGGCTGCACGGAGCATCTCTGGATTGAATGGCACCACAGCAAGCTGGGGGCTGGTGCTGAGGATGCCGGGCTGGGTACATCCATCCCCAGGCCGGATCCTGGAGCACCCAAGGGGGCCAGTTGATGGCTCTGCAACACGCTGCTCTTCAGGGCAAGCAGATGGACTTGTTTGGGGTTTCTTGCCAAGCGGAAGGGAGATGGTGCCACTGCTTGCCTGGATGACCCTAGTCAAGCCCTTCAGACCTGCTTATGTTTCTGCTCTGGACAATGCAACTCACACTCAGGCATCACTTGTCTGTATCAGGACCAGTGTCCGTATTGGGACCAGATGTTACCATTTAACATCTTCACCAATGACATAGATGGTGGGATTGAGTGCACTCTCAGCAAGTTTGCAGACAACACCAAGCTGAGTGGTGCAGCTGACACGCCTGAGGAATGGGATGTCATCCAGAGGGACCTGAACAAGCTGGAGAAGTGGGCCCATGTGAACCTCATGAAGTACAACAAGGCCAAGTGCAAGGTCCTACACATGGGCCGGCGCAACCCCCAGTATCAATACAGGCTGGGGGATGAAGGAATTGAGAGCAGCCCTGCAGAAAAGGACTTGGGGGTACCGGTGGATGAAAAGCTGAACATAAGCCGATAACGTGCACTCGCAGCCCAGAAAGCCAACTGTATCCTGGGCTGCATCACAAGCAGCGTGGCCAGCAGGTCGAGGGAGGTGATTCTGCCCCTCTACTCTGGTGAGACCCCCCCTGCAGTACCGCATCCAGCTCTGGAGCCCTCAGCACAGGAAAGACGTAGACTTGTTGGAGCGGGTCCAGAGGTGGGCCACAAAAATGGTCAGAGGGCTGGAACACTTCTCCTGTGACGGAAGGCTGAGAAAGTTGGGGTTGCTTACCCTGGAGAAGAGAAGGCTCTGGGGAGACCTCACTGTGGCCTTTCAATACTTATAAGGAGCTTATAAGAAAGATGAGGACAGACTTTTTAGTAGGATCTGTAGCAACAGGACAAAGCGTAATGGTATTAAACTAAAAGAGGGTAGATTCCAACTAGATATAAGGAAGAAATGTTTTACACTAAGGGTGGTGAAACACTGGAACAGGTTGCCCAGAGAAGTAGGAGATGCCCCATCCCTGGAAACATTCAAGGTCAGGTTGGACAGGGCTCTGGTCTAGTTGTAGATGTCCCTGCTCATTGCAGGTGGGTTGGACTAGATGACCCTTAAAGGTCCCTTGCAACCCAAACCACTCTATGATTCTATGATCCTGGAAAAAAAACACTATTTTCTCTTGGCTCATGCTGACAGAGCTTGCAGCAGCAAGGCAAGACCTTGGCCCAGCCAGCTCCTTCTCCTCATCCAGAAACATGGAGAAACCCCCCCAAACAACCTACTGCCTTCTGCATTATGAAGCTCAGGTGCAACAGAAGCAGTTGTCGAGGGCCCAGACTCTGCATCTGGAGGCAGAACGACCACCCAGCGCAAGGACCCACGTCCCCCTCCCACCCCGTCGTGGTCCTGCCAGACCCCACACAAGGGGCATATCCAGAGTTACTGGGAGAGGCAGGTGCCAGGGAAAATGCATCAGAACAAGATCTCCTTGCTTCTCTCTCAGCATCTCCACCAGCATCTCTCTTCTCTACCTCCCCAGAAATCCTTGGAGACCTTGCAGGACCTGGAAATGCCGACTCCCCTCCCCGGTTCAGGCACCCAAACACATCCTGTAGGGATGGGTCAGCTGGCCAGGGGAGGGGGATGGTGGCTCCCCAGGGATGGGTGGGAGCAGGCGCTGAGCTCTGCGGTCCTTGAGCCGCTGTTGGGATGTGCCTCCACCAGCCGCGCAGTCGGAGAGCTGGCCAGCTGCCACAGCATCCATCATCCTACCTGATGCCATGTATGAGGGTGACGTGGTTTCCTCTTGCAGCACTGATTGGAAACACTTTCTGAGTGGGGCTCAAGCGTGGGATGCTGCCCCAGGCCCCCCCACCATGCAGGTCCGACGTGCCGACACCCAGTCGCTGCGGCTCCGCTCCCTTGAAAGGCTCTCTACCGCAGGTGGAAGATGTGCGATGTTAAACCAAAAGCAGCAAAACATCCTCTTTTTCTAAACACATCCTGCACTGAGGGGTTTTGAGCCCCAGCACCCATTGAGGGGCTCCTGACGCCCTCAAGTCTCACCCTCGTCACCCCCAGACTGGGGAAAAGGCAGCTAAAAGCCCACTGGCTTCAGGTTAAAACCAAGACCAGATGCGCTTTACAGCCTTTCACCCCTCCTTGCAGGCAGGACTTCAAGCTTCAGCTCCCGACAGCCAGGGAAAGAAAAAATGAGCCCTGAAAAATAAAAACCCCAACCAGGTGACCCAGGAGGAGTGATCCCCCCATCATGGCTGCCTTCAGCAAAGCCTTTGCCTGGCATAGCCACAGCTCTGGGCTGCTGTAGGAAACTACCCAATCTTCCAGGCAACCGGATTCCATTTTTCAGCCAGGTGCATCCTGGAAGACAAGGATTTGGAGCTGCTGGAGCTGCTGGAGACAAGCTGGAGCTGCTTCAGGGGGCTTTGCTGGAAGACAAGGATTTGTCTTCCAGCAAAGCCCCCTGAAGCAGCTCCAGCCCCAGCACCCGCATTGCTCTGCGGGCTCGGGGAGCATCACCTGCACCCGCAGAGATTTCTTGGGAGATCTCTCCAACAACACCAAAATCCAATACTTTTCAGTTCAGGTTTTTCCCCTCCCCAAAGCCCAAATCACAGCTATTTCCCCTTCTAACACTCCCGTTACATCACGTTAAAGCCAGACGGCTCAAATGCTTCTCATGCAGTTCCTGTTGAGTTACGATTTTCTGTGTGTCATGTTGTTATTTAGCTGTCCCCCCACAAGTCCTTATTTACAGGACGTTTTCTCAAAGGTCAGTGCTTCTTTTTTGTGTGCATCTGCCACAAAATCTGAACTTTCCAAATAACTTCACAGACAGAGGCAAAACTGCAGCAGAGACTGAGCTCCTTGCTCAGCACCCTGAGCCTGATTGCCCTGCAAGGGTGTTAAGCACCCCACCATAGAGGTACCACCTCCCGATGCACCAGCAGACCATGAAGCCAGCTTCAGCCCATGCACAGAGAGCTTCCCTCGAGAGCTGCTGTAATTCCTGGATGTCACTCTTCCCTACACCAGCAATACTGGCTAAGTGGGAAGAGTCTTGGTGCACAGGTCTTGCAGGCAGGGTCTTGCACACAGCAAAATTGCCAGGTATGAAGCGTTTACTTGCAGAAGCAGGAACCCCACTGAAGCCCACGCTGAGCCCCATCTGCTGCAGACACGGCTGGGAGAGGAGGAGGCACGTGGGGAAAGGGGTGGCACAAGAGCCGTTGCAAGAAGATGAGGACATCCCCAGTGATTTCCAGCCCTGCAGTGGCAAAACAGCCCAGCAGGTTTGGGATAAAGCTCCATCACCGTTTAAAGCTTATCCGGTTATTTTAAAAGGTGCCAAATTACTTTTCCATTTTTAACGCAGCCTGTGTTGTTATTAAGAGGCTAGCAGCGCATGGTGGGTCCAGAGCAGGACTAGCCCACGTGTGGCACCACCACGTCCCACCCGGACACGGGACTGCAAAGAAGGGCCATTAAACATGCAAACAACGGGGACGAAGTCACCCCAAAAAGGATTGGTGCTCATGGTCACTGTCCCTGAGCCACAAAGGTCCCTGTCCCCCAAGGCTGGCGTGGGTCTGCTGGGAGAACCAGCACGAGAACTGAGCACCAAGCGGTGACTGCAGGCAAAACGGCTTGAGAGCAGGAGCGCCGTCGTCTCCGGGGTGAAAAGCATTTTAGGGTGTCCTCCCTCTGCCCCCCGGCACTTCAGGAAGGACGTTTTTGTCCCTGCAGCACCCGGCACTGAGGGAAGCCCTCCCAGGGAGCACAGCTGCAGTGCAATGAAGCCTCCAAATTAGCTGCAAAATCACCTTTGACAGCCCACCAGCTTCCAGTGCCCCGAGCAAGCAGAAATAACTCACTCTGCTTTGGAGCCGAGGCACTGAGCGAAGCAACGTGCACGGTCAAGGGGGGCCACGGGGGAACCGGGACAGCCAGAGGATCCGCATCCACCTCCCTCCATGAAACCCCTGGGAATGACAGCCCAAACCTGCCCCTTCGGGATCCGCTCGGAAGCGGCTCCTGCCTCGCAGCATCGCATCTGGAGAGGGTGAGAATAGCCCAAAAAGCAAGAGGGGAGACTCCGCCGAGCATCCCCATGGGTGAAACCACACCCTGGGCTTTGGGATCCAGGGCCCCCAGCTCCCGCTCCACCGCTGGATCCAGGGACCCCGTGGACGAGGCGGTGCAGCCGGGGAGAGGCCGGGGTTGAAGGGTCCCCGGGGCGGGTTTCGGTGCCCCGTTTGGGTGCAAAGCTTGTGCCGCTGCAGCAGCACCCTGGCACCCATGGAACGCCGCTGCTGGTGGGCGCTGGCCGAGGAAGGGACTGAGGTCGGCAGGCAAATAACCTCCTACACCAGCCGCCGAGCAAAAAACCCTCGTGGCACCGAGCCCGGCAGGGTCGTCACGAGGCCCCACCTGCGCGTCCCTCAGCGGCGGCAGGGCCCGGCGATGACAAAGCGCCTGCTGCGAAGGGGACGAGGCTCCCGGCTCCCGGGGACGAGGCACCCGCAATCCTGGGCAGCAGCAGCCGCCCAGGGGGACCCGGCCACTGCCCCGAAACCGGCAGCTGCCCAGCGGCGGAGCCCCGGCCGGCAAGGGCAGGCGGGGGCCGGGATCCTGCCCGGGCCCTGCTCCGGCTGCGGCCCCCGAGCCGCCGCGCTCGGCAGCGGGGCCGCGGGGAGCAAACGCTGGGGTTTGCCCGGGCCCTCCCGGTGCTGCCGGGCCTGCACCCCGCACCGCGCCTCCCAGCCTGCACCCTGCGCCCCCCACTCCCCAAATGCATTTCCGGGCTGGGGTGCAACCGGGCGGAGCAATTCTGGGGAGCAACCGGGGGCGTGCAAGAGGGGGGCGCAAGACGGGTGCAATGGGGGGGTGCAAGACTTGGGAGCTACGAGGCGGGGTGCGATATGGGCGCAACGGGGGGGGGGGGGGGGGGGGAGGGGCGGCGGGGGGGGCGAGGTGCAGGGCTGCAACCCAGCGGGCGGGTGCACAGCCCAGCCCCCCGCGGCGGCAGCGCTGGGCCCGGGGCCGCGCTCGGGCCGTGCCGGGCGCTGCCCGGAGGGGGGCGGGGGTGGGGGAGGGGCAGCCGGCGCTCACCGCGATCACGTTGACGAAGGTGGTCTTGCCCGAGTACTGCAGCCCCACCAGGGTCAGCTCCATCTCCTCCTTCCAGAACAGCGCCCGGAACCAGTCCAGCAGCTTGTTGAAGAGCGCCAGCATGGTGCCGGCCGGGCCGAGCGGGGCCGAGCAGGGCCGAGCCGAGCGGGGCCGAGCCGGGGCGGGGCGGGGCCGAGCCGAGCCGAGCGGGGCCAGCCGGGGCGGGGCCGAGCAGAGCCGAGCCGGGCCGAGCGGGTCCGGGCCGAGCCGATCGAGGCCGAGCCGCCGCCGCCGCCGCCCCGGTATTGTCCGCGCGCCGCGCGCCCTCCTGCCGCACCGCCGCGCGCCGCCCCGCGCGCGCCGGGTGGGGCCTGCGCGCCGCCCGCTGCCGCCGCCGCTGCCGCCCCCTGGCGGATGGGAGGACCCGCCGCACCCGGCACGGTTCCTCCGCTACGGCCCGGCCCGGCCCGGCCCGGCACCCTGCACCCCTGCACCTTGCACCCCCAGCACTTCCGCACCCCGGCACCCCTGCATCCAGCAACCCCAGCACCCTGCACCCCTGGCATACATGCATGCTGCGCCCCCAGCACCCACTGCACCCAGCACCCCTGCGCCCCCTCCACCCCGCATGCTGACACCCAGCACCCCTGCACCCCAGGAGCCCTGCGCCTTGCACCCCCTGCATTGATCACCCCCTACACCCTGCACCCCTGCACCTTCAGTACCCCAGGACTTCTGCAACCCCAGCACCACTGCACCCTGGACTCCTGCACCATGCACCCCTGGACCCCTCTGTCCTGCAAGCCCCCACCCAGCACCCCCAACACCTCCTGCACACCTGGCATGCCTGCACACCCTGCACTCCCAGTACCCCTGCAGCCTGCACCCAAACCATCCCTGCACCCAGCACCCCAGCGCTCCCAGCACCTCTGCACCCAGCACCCACTGCACCCTGCACTCCCAATACCCCTGCACCCGGCACCCCTGTGCCCCCAGCACCTCTGCACCCTGCACCCAGCGCCACCCCTGCACCCAGCAGCCCCTGCACCTTCCTGAGTCCTGCGCCTTCTGCACCCAGCGCCCCCCATCACCCCCTGTGCCCTTTTGCACCCAGTGACCCCTGCGCCTGGCACCCTGCACTGGCTGGCTTGTATCCTGCACCCTGGGACAGAGCCTCTGCAGCAGCCGGCACCTGCCCCCTCCAACCATGCCAGCTGGGCAGACCCCCAGTCCTGCACCCTTACGTGTCTCCTCCCCTGGACCCCAGCTCCCCCATGCACCCAGGGGTCCCACAGGGCCCCCTGGCACCCGCAGCAGGGCTAGGCCAGCCTGTGGGGCTGCTCCCCTGCCCTCCAGCCCCCCTGCAGCCCACGCCACGGTCCCCCTGTTATCACCTGCCTGAGATATGGCCACGGCAAGAAAAAGAGTGCCTGGCCAGGGGCCAAGGCAGCTTGGGTGGCGCAGCGGGAGCCACTCCTCTGCCACAGGTGCCCCTTCCTCGGGGCTGGTGACAGCAGCTGTGCAGAAGTGCTGGACGCTCCCGAAGGACAACGTGGCAGCGTGACACCAGCACTGGTGAGGGTGAGGTCCCAGCAGGGACCCCAGCTCCTGAAACTCGGCGGACACTAATAGGTGAGGTGAGGGTGACTTGGAGGTCCAGCCCAGTGGGTGGTGCACCGTGGTGTGAGGGGACTTCATGGGCACGAAGGGGACCTCATGCACCTGCTGTTTTCTTTTCAGTCATGGGACAGTCACTGGTTTTGTGGATTTGGAGGCTGGGCTTTGACCCAGCACTTTGGCCGTGGGCCTCAGTTTGCCCAGGTAATGGGCAGCACATGCTTTCATATTTTGACCCAGTGCTTTGATTTCCCAAGACAAGACCTGTGCAGAGCTGGGAGCGCGGAGCAACGTCACAAGAACTGATGAGCAATTTGCAACATGCAGAACGAGACACAATCCAAAGGCACGACTTTCTCAAGGGATGTTTCTATGAGATGTTTATACAACCAGCCTTTAGAGATCAGGTTGGGCCTTGCAGCCTTCAAACCCCCTCATTTTTACCCAGCTAAGCTCTGTTGGGTTGCAAGGGGGTGCTAAGCTGCTCCTGTGCTCTAGGTACTTGTGCTGGCCATGCTTTTGCTCTGCTTTGCCATTCCACAACAATGCTGAGTGCTCAGGGTGGTCCGCTGCTGGCCACACTGGCCAGCTGTGCAATGCCAGCAAGGCTGGGTTACATCCAGGCTGGATTCGAGCCAGTCCTAAAGTGAGGGCTGACATACAGGGGCATTTGCAATTCCCTTACACCGGGGTGAAGAGGCAGGACCTTTATTCCAGCAGTTGTTGGGGAGAACCCACGTGCAGAGGAGGTTGCTCATGCTCCCATGAGAGACGAGGATGCTGAAGTCATTGCTGGGGCTACCTGGCTGCTTGAGACAAATGTGTACGCACAGAAAACAGAGAAACTGAGCTGTGGTTGGATCTGCCTCACAGTGGGTATCTTGGAGCCCGTGATAATTAATGGTGGGAAAGAGTTTCCATCATGTGCTTTAAGTCACTGGGAAGCTGCCTTTGTTTTTGGAGAGACAGAAACCATTTTGTTTTCAGAGATGCTGCAGCCTGCTGAAGATCCCCGTGCTCTTGAAGGGAGGCCTAAGGAAGCAGGAATATTGTTGCTTTCTGTAATTACTCCATTGTAGCTCCTCAAAACAGTGAAAAATTCATCATCCCCTAATTCTTGTGTGTAATTTCTGCCTGATGATGTTTTTTTTTTAACAGATTCCAGCCCAGGGAATGTCCCTACACCAGTTGGGGGCTTCCCACCCAAAACGCCTGTGGCACTCGAGTTTTTAGCAGAGATTGCCTCCTGATAGCACGTGTGTTACTGTAGTCCCTGCCAAAGAAACTCTGTCCATCCAGTGGTCAAACAAAACACACTGCTCATAGCAGAGATAGGACCTGGGTGAGTCTATCCCCACGCTGCGAGAGACACGAGCAAATGAATAAAAAAGACCCTTTTCATGTACTGGCCCCCCTCTGCCCATCCCCATTTCCCTTACCTCCAGCAAGGGAAGGGTCTCACACCAGCCCTGACAGGTTTGAAGACATCTGGCTGTTTCCAGGTTGTTTGAACCAGGGGGTGCCAAGGTCTGCTCCCTGCAGAGGAGCCGTGGCAGCACGTGCAGGGATGCACGAGCTGGATCCGGTTCCCATGGCTGCACCTCTGCAATACTGTCCCCCATTGTGTCACCCCGTGGTCTCCATGCCAGGAGTGTGGGACTGGGCAGAGCGTCTTGTGCAAGAGCCAGCACCGCTCCAGGACCTCTCCAGACAAGAGCATATTTGAAATTCCCAGAAGGTTTTGATGTGGTTGCTCAACCAAGTTCCTTAATGAAACTGAATTGTCAGGGCTGTGCTCCGTCTTAATGTGGGGTAACGGATGGCTTATTCTCCGTGTTCCCCCATCTCACAGTTTAACCACTGGGTTACTAAAGACCAGCACAAACAGATATCACTCCCGTGCCCCACAGCGTCCCCAGTGCTCCCAGCCACCAGGTCAACCTGTCCCTCTGGTGCTGGGTGGGGTGCTGCTGGGTGGACCTCGTCCTCTGTGGGGTCCCACCTGCTGCCGGTGCTCTTACGGGGCCTCCATGAGCTCCTGCGACCCCAGTGCTGCCCTTGAAATGTTAAAGCATGCCTTGAAATTTATCCTTTCTGGGTGATGGCTTGGTCATTGATTACCTGGAGTCCATGAGAATGCTGTTGGAGACTCATCGGTGTGGAGAGCTGTTACTGAATACGCAAAATGCTGGATTTTGGCACATCCTACCCCGATGCCCTGCTCTTCCGAGAAGCTGGCTGAAGCGGTGCCCTGCTGCAGCCTGCAGTGGTGTGCTATGTTCGAAAAAATTATGTGCAAAATTACAGTTACGTGGAGAAAGGACATTTCCTGAACCCTGGGCAGCACCTGGCCTGCTGGGGACTTGGTTCACAGGAGTCTGCAGCCCAGGGACTCCAGCACCAGCTCCCTGCCCGGTTGTCTGGGCTGCACTTCCAGCAAAGCACAGAAACGCCATGAGAAGGAAAAAAGGCAGCTGGGTCCATGCTGGGGTTTTAAGGGAGGGGAATGAGGAACAGGAGCAATCTCAGCCCTGCTGAAACCCCTGGCCAAGCTCAGGGGCTTAATCTCAGCCATGAGATTTTGGAGTGATTCCTTTGCCTGCTGGGTGCCCCATGGTCTTTATGGACAGGGTGAAGCAGTTTCCCAGGACATAGGTATAAGCCTGACACAGCCAGACCAGATCAAACACCCTACTTCACCCCTGACATTGGGTGAGCCCTGGGATGGTGTTTTGCAATAACGCAGGCATAGCCCCGAGGAGCGCTTGGGAAATAAATACAGGGAGGATGGAGAGATACTCAGTGCAGTGGTAATGGCCTGATAAGTGTCTTGAACAGATAGAGCTGGTAGAAATCGAGATTGAGGGACAAGAAAACTGCTTAACTGATCATAATCTGCATCAGACAGCTGAACTGGCAAAAGTCCCAGCACCCAACAGGGAATCTGAGAGGGCGTGACAGCACCCCTGGCCCGGCCATTGGTCCCAGCACTGCTCCTGCATGCCTTGGGAGACCCTCAACGCAGCTTTCACTGCAAGCCTGCTCTAACAACTCTCCTCTTGCTAATAAACTGAAAGCATGAGAAAAATGGTGCATGTCCTGCTGTCCAGGGAGCACGGGGAAAGACCATGCCTTGGTGCAGTTTACAGGCTCTTCATGTTCCCTTGCCTGATGGCAATGTGGGGAGGAAAGACTTGGGAAAGAGGATGCCATGGGCCAGCTGAATAAAGCCCGTTTCAGACGAGCTCAAAACTTCCATCAGTGGCTTCAGAGACACCATCAAAGGCAACAGCGTGACATAAAATTAAGTGAGAAGGCCAAGTCCTGAGCCATGCTTTGACCTTCAGGGGGTTCTTGGAGGCTCTGTGGTCTCTCCAAGAGCCCAGGCACCAGGCAGGAGCCCTGCAGAGACCAAGGTCCCCACAGCAGTGCTCAGCTGGGCACGCTCAGTGGCACAACGAAGGGTTAACCTGGCAGCTGGTACAGGGAGATTGCTCTGCCAGGGCGATCTGGACACTGTAGGTGGAAGGATGTTACTTCAGATCTGGGCTTTTTCCTGCTGCAGGGCCAGGGAATGGGTTTGTTCCTGGTGCCGTGGGAGGGGGCTGTGCTAGCAGAGGGTCTCTCACTGTCTGTCACTCTTTCATCCACTCTCTGAGACATTTCTCCAAAAGGATTTGCTCCTTGCAGTGAGCAGGTGCTTCAACATGGCTTTATCATGCTATACCAAGTGCCCTGGCACGTACTCTATCTGGAGAGTCTGCAAACACATGAGAACAACTAATAAGGACTACCAGGGCTCAGCAATGCATGATAATTTCTGTAATATTGGGTATTTCTGCACAGTGGGACATGCCTGGTCTGCCACTGGGTTTGCTACTTATGCCCAGCGAGATTAGGGAGAAGAAACTGACTTGGCTCACTACTCGTCCTTGGAGAAGGCTGATTCACTTGCTCACTTACTGCTTTTATAGAGAGTAAATGGAGAGGGGCTGGGGAGGAGCAGTGAGGCTGGGATACTGGCAGGGGGGACATAGGCCTGAGAACCCCCCTCCTGGACTGATGGACTGATGACAAGACAGGAGAACTGCAGAGTTAAGGATGAAACTTCTCTTTTTATTCAATCATTTCTCCTCCCAAAAGAGCCACAGAGCCTGAACAATGGGTACTAGGGCAAAACCACTGGGCAGCCATTCAACTGCATTTTGGGGACCCTTAGAGTGGTGGAGGGGAGCCCATGCACACAGCCCTGATCTGGGGATGCTCCAGGACCTGAGGCAAGCTCAGAATCTCTCAGCAAGAGGATTGACCCTTTTTTCCCTGGATCTCACCCATCGAGCGGGCCACGTCAGGGCTTGTGGGCATGGGCCGGCACAGGCTAGGCAGCCTTCAGCTCCTTGTCAGCTCTCACTGCCCAACACGGTGTGAAGTGCCCATCAGCTGAAGGCCAGTTTTGAATAGCTTTGAAAGATTTTACAGAATATTTCCATCTCTATGCTTTGTGCCAAAATGTTTCTCCTTCTTCCTTTTTCCCCCCTGAATATATGTGAAAAAAGTGAAAAAAGCCTAAATATTATTTTGTTCTGATTTCAGCAAAAAAAAAAAGGAATGCAAAACCCCCACTTTCATGTAACAAAAGGCAATTGGGAACATGTTGCTTGAAAAACTGCAGACGCACTTAGGAATCTCCCCTACTTTAAGGCTGTTGAGAAGGTGTTGGCCGAAGGTGGAGAGGAAAGCAAGCCACATAACGAAGGCAACCAACTGTGCACCTTTTGTACCAAATCATCAAGGTGTATCTTTAGCAAGAAGAGCATCACGGCCCGTGTTCGGAGCAAGCCCAGACCTGCATGCAGCGCAGCCTCTGCCCACAGACGATACACAGTCAGGAGAGAGGCTCTGTTTATTTGCAGGGTAATTGTACCAGCTCCGCGCCTAACGGGTTAAACATTTCTGTGCAGCTAAACGGCAAACTGTGCTTCCAGTGCTCACCCAGCTTCAGTTCCTCCTCACAGCTTGCTCTTCTGGTTCAGGATAAAATGTTGCACATTTTGAAAGCCAAAGCTTCTTTCCAGGGGTGAAATCTGCCTCGAGCCAGCAGTAACGGCCACCTCAAGCACCCACTGAATCCCTCATGTGAACCTGCCAAATCCTGCTGGTCCCCATGGTCACAAGGCCACAATCCCCATGGGTTTGCTCAGCTGTGCTCGTCCTGAGGGATGCTCATGCTGCTGCTCTGTGGCCCGGCGGCAGCAGTAAGGGGTTTTGATGGAGGCGTCCCCGAGGCTGGTGCAGGAGAGGTCGGAGCAGGGAGCTGGCAGCCCGGTGGGAGCCCTGTGCTAGTGGCCTCCTGCCTCTGGCAGCTGGGAAGCATAGAGAGCTAGTGTGTGATGGAGGAACTGGTACTGCTCGCTCGTCTGGATCATCCCGCCTCTGCAAGGGAAAAGCAGGTCCCGCTGACACCTCACCGAAGCCCACAACCCCATCCCCAGCTCTGTGTTCCTGGGCACAAATATTCCTGCTTCACCCACCACACCCAGGTACATCTGAAACAGGTGCCAGAGCTGCCCAAAGCATATTTGGGCTCAGAACCATTGCCAGGCTGTTCAAAATGCAGATCAGCAACTGATTTGACTCTAATTTTTACCAGTACTTCTCCTTGAAAAGCGGAAAAATCAAACGTTTCTGAATTCAGTGGCTGAGCTGGAAGGGGAAGACCGGCTCCTGACAACAAAACCAGCCCAGCACTGGGCAATCATTTGCTGTCACCACATCTGAATCTTTCAGCAACAGTTCTGGTTTCCATCAAAAATTGTCCCCATGGCCCCTCACGATGCCTATCCCCACGTCCCCCCCGCATCCCTCCTCCAAGACAGGTCACCCAGCAGCACCCTCCGAGGAGCAGCCTGCTCTGAGCACCCACCTGTCTATGCGGAGACGGCACACGATTCCCAGGATATCCACCTCCCCCTTGTCCTTCAGCTGCTGGCACCCGATCCTGGTAGCGATAAAGCAGCCCGTCCGGCCGATGCCTGCACTGCGGGACAGACACAGTTGTGCTGAGCACCAACAACATCCACTGCCTGGACCTTGGTCTGTCCGAGCTGGACGTACTCCTGGATTGGTTTGCTGCCATGATTCCTTCCTAGAGGGATGCTGGGGTCCCGGTCCCAGCTGCCAGACCAACTTTCCTAGCCAGACACCAAAAGACATGGGCTGGCATCACTCTGCTATGGTAAGGGGGTCCTGCCATGTTGCACGGCCCAGCTGAGGCCATTCTGGAAGCACAAAACCAGTCTGTGCCCCCCATCCCTGCGCAGTGCAGTGGTCTCTGCAGCCCCTTCACCTCCCCTCCCAGCTGTGCTCTAACCCCAGGCACCGAGTGGTTTGCCCTGGGGCAGGCCAGCCTGCAGCATCACATGCCGAGTGTGTTGCATAGGGACAAGCGGGCGTTCTGCTCCGCTGTCCCCAAATTCACTTAGCAGTGAGAGAAAATACACAGAGGCCACCACTTCCAGGAGGGCTGCCCTGAAAACCAGCTTCACAGCTGAGGGCAGGCCACGCTCAGCGGCAGACGAAGCAGGAGCCTGAGCCATGGATCTGCTGTGGGTCTGGTGGCTGGGTCCCAACCCTGCAGAGCTCTCCTGCTCCCACCTTACTGTCTGCAGACCCAGGTACAAATCATATTTCTTTACAGCGCAGTATGCACCATGCTAATGCCACCATCCTGATTCCAGAACAGGAGTTGCTGGTTGAATAACTCTGCTATGGGGATGCTGCGCCCCGGGATTTCCGCACCACAGCAGGAGCAGCTCATGAGCATTCACATGTGGGGTTTTCCCCTCCAGCATCTGCAGACTGACCCCAAGGTGAAGGACACACAGGGGCTCAGGTGAGGGGAAAGCTCTTACCTGCAGTGCACAATGATGGGCCCTGGGCTGGCTGGAGCCTGGAGACTCTCCTCCACCTTGGACACCAAGTGCAGCAGGGGCTTGGCTGACTCGGGTGTCTGCTGGTCCGGCCAGGAAGGGAAGAGGATGTGTTTGACCTGGCGGCATTCACCTTCAAGCTTGTCCAGCACAGAAGAAAGAGAAATGAGGATGCAGGAGCACGAACTTGCTGGGCTGGGCCAAATGAAGGCATGGAGTCCAGCTCAAGCAGAGGCTGGGCAGCCTGTGTCCATCTCATCTGCTCTCCTCCCACATCCCTCTTTGAGCCTCTGCCAGACACCCAGGAGAGACCCCTGGGCCAGGGACACTGGGAAGTGTCCCATTCCAGAAGTTGGGAACAGATGCAGAGTGTCCCAATACTGTCCCCATAGTCCAGGCAAAGCCAGCAAGATCCTTTTGGCTAGTGTCAGCCCAGGGTGACTACGGAGAGCCCATGGGGGAGAGCCCAATGGCACAGTGCAAACAGCAAAGGGCTAATAGAGAAGCTCTCCCTGGCTGACCCCTTCTCCCGTCCCCTCCAGGGCTGGGTCCTACTCCCTCACAGCCTCCTTGGGCAGGCAGGAGCTCTGCAGACCCCTCCTCTGGCAGGGGGCTCATAAGACCCTGCTCTCCAAGCCATGAACCCTCTGCTCTCCTGTCACACAGCATTGCCACCCTGCTACAGAGCCTGGGGGTGTCTCACCTGGATGGAGAGATCCCGGACCACGTACTCCACGCACTCGCTCACCCCCTGCACGCGGATGGTGAAGGGGCCATAGGTGCCCTCCTTCTCCGGCCAGTAGTGGACACATTTCTGAAAGAACAAGGCAAGGTTCATGGCTGTAGAGATGCTCAAGGCACCCGCTGGATGTTTGAGCTATGCTTTGCTCAGTGCTCTTGGGAAGGGCCATCACTTGGGGAGGTGGGGGGGAGCGGGGAAGGTGGATGTGGAGTGATAGGTGGGGGAAGCTAAGGAAGGAATAGATCCCTCTCCCCACATCTGCTCCCCCTCCACCCTTTCCCATGCCCTGCCATATGGCTTTCAGACCCTGGGGCTGCATGGCTCTCCCCAGCCCCATGGGAGCTGTGCCTGGGCCAGTCCATGTCCTGCCAGGCCCAGGAGGACCCAGCCTGCCCAGTGGAGGGCACAGGGATGCTGCGCCAGCCAGGGAGAGAAGGGAGGAAGGACATGGCTGTGAAAGAGAGGGTGAGTTCCCCCAGGCAGGTGCTGCTTGGATGGGGAGCCAGGGATCCCAGCCAAGGCACAGGGCAGCCGCCACGCAAGGCAGAGTGCTGCCGGCTCCCATCCCAGCCTGGATCTACCGGCTGAGAGGTCCCAGCCTAGGAGGAGAGCTGCTCAGGGCTGGAGGGACACTGCTGATGACTGCTTCTTTTCCCTCTCCCAGGGGCTGCCCTAATCTCTTTATCCTATTATCCAGCTGGCAAAGCATGCCCAGAGCACAAGAGGCCACGTGAGGAGGAGAGGCTTTGCTGGATGGGGCCAAGGCTGCAGCCCTGGGGCTCTACTCCTCCATGTGTGGTTGATCGGGGTACCCTCTGAGAGCAAAGCAGAGAAAGCAAGGGGGTGCTCAGACCCCACGTTTGGTCTCTCATAACCCTTTACTGTTGTTATTACCCCACCCCACCCTTTGCTCCTGGCTGGGGTGCTGTCCCTGGGCCTGGGGAGGGACAACAGTACCTCTTTGCGCTCCTGGAGCTTGGTTATCATGACGATGAGGGGCGCCTCCTCCTGCCACACCATCTCCCAGAAGTCGGTCACAGTGTTCAGCATGGGTCCCTGGGTGGCAATGTACTCCCGGGGCCGCCCTGCGTAGCCCTGCCGAGCACATGGTCCATCAGTGACACTGGGGGGGACCCTGACGTGCAAGGGGAGCCTGTCTCCAGGCCACCCCAGCTCTTGTGGTGCTTGTCTTCCTCTACAGGTGAGATGCTGAGCCACATGGGCTATTTCCTACTAAACCTGTCCTTGAAATTCTTTTATAGACCTGATCATGAACTACCAGACATCCTCTCCATCCTCCCAGTCCCACAATCCAGGAGCAAGCCCACGGAGCAAGCCATGTGCACCCAAGCTCCTTGCAAGCATCCCCAGCTTATTGGTGTGACGATAGCCAGCATGGTGGACACCTTGGTGAGGCAGAGCTCATGCAGGGAGGGCGCTTCTCACCAGAGGCATTTCCCCAAGGACAAGCAGAAGTTATCAACCTCTGCTCTGGCTAGGACCTGGGATAGTCCCAGCTGGGTTCCACCAACGCTGCTTCCCCGCCAGGCTCAGAAGGGGACGTGGCAGTGCCCGTCCCCTGCCATGGCAGCGGCAGCAGGCAGAAGCTGGAGGGCAGGCACAGGCAGACGTGTGGGAAAGTAGCGGGGTCAGTAATGTGCTACTCCAGCTCCCAGCTGGAGATGCAATTTGGCAATACAGCAATGAGTCAGGGACCCGGATGAGGATGCCCTGGGGTTGCTGGGGGAGGCACCCACAGCACCCACAGCTTTTGGAAAAGTGAGTACACAGCACTCTGGGCAGAGCTTTATGTCTTTGTCAAAAGAGATCTCAGTTAAAAATGCTCCTAAACCCCTGTGGTTTAATCCAGGTCTTTCCAGCAATCCTGTTAACAGTTTGGTCCCACAAGAAGTTGCACTGGCCCAGCCAAGGGGCAGGAACATTTTCAGGAACATTTTGTATAGCCCTTTTCTCACGCCTCAAGATTATTTCTTTTTCCTAGGAAATGTGATTTTCCATTCAGAAGGAGACTTGCAGTAAGACCTGGAAATGTCAACACTGGGTATTTCCCCGCGCCTGCTCCTCAGGATCAAAAACATTTCATGGGATATGGTCAGCAGGAAAAACATTCAATCCCAGGTGGGGGCTGATGTGATCAAATACCTGCAGAGCTCTTCCAGACTCGCTGTGCCTCCCAAGCATGCCAGAAGCAGGCTGGGTTGCTAATTTGCTGATGTGCCCACAAATTCCTGCACCGTGACACCCTTGGAGAGGTAAGTGGAAGGAAGGGGTCAGAAAATACCAGCTCCACACAGGGATGTGTAGGCACATGCGTGCGAGATAGGGACGGGCAGTGTTTGTGCATTTTTTTTAGCACTTGTGTGAGGCGGAGAGGATGCCACGTGCTCACATACACCCTGATGCATGTGGACACGGTGATGGTGTCACCCAATGTGAAGCTGCATGCTGCCAGGCTGCTTCAGGAAGACTACTCTAAAAGTAGTCCTCTGCTGCCTGTGTTCAAACCCTCATTTGGACCAGCAAGCCTCCCAACAGTTTTAGGCATGGTGCTCCCGTGTCCAGAGTCAGACTCTGACCCTCACCGCAGGATGCTGGCAGTTCACACCACTGCTGCCTCATTGGATCACACCCATGAGCACCATCAGAAAATAAATGCTACTAAATGCCTCTAGCTCCAGCCTGCACCCTCAGGCCACCTTCCAGGGGTCTGTCCGTCATACCAGAGGGCACTTTTGTGGGCTACTTTTCTGAGTCCCACATTCCCACGCTCTCCTTGCTGCCACGCACCCAGACTGACTGTGGGCCCGCCTCTGCTTCCCAGCGCCCCTGGCCTGTCCCAAGGGGAAGGATGCTGAAATGAGATTAAGTGCTCAGAAAGAAGCCTACCAACCAGGCAAAGCTGGTACCTGGCTGACACAAGAGCCTGTTTTAGGGTGGCATATGGTTCAGCACAACAAGTGAGACTGCAGCCTGGACGGGGACATTTGCACAGGAGGATGATTATCATAAATCAGGCTGCCTGAAGTAACACACTTGGGTCTGGGGATTTCTCAGGCCCTGGAAAGGGACCCCATCGGGTGTCAAAGATAAGCCATGCCCTCCCCTTTGTTAGCTTTCTTCTTGGGAAATTGCAACAACCCCCCTGAGTGGAGAGGAAATTCCTGGATGTGTAAGGGTTGAACAGCACTGGGCTGTGATGCTCTGTTGACACGGCTTGCCTCCTGTGGCCTTACCAGACAATGGAGTAGTGCATGAGGAAGAGATGGAGAAGCCACTGCGAGGGAGCCCATAGAGGTGCTCTACCTGCCCAAGCGGCAGGAGCCGAGAGCAGCCACCTTGTGAGGCTTTCCCACCAAAAGGGACAGTGCGTCTGCCCCGCGCAGATGGAGCCGCATCTCTCCAGCTCACAAAGGGGTGGCAAGTTCCCCAGGGCAGCCACAGGACAGTGGGTGACAGTCAGTGCTCCGGTCCCAGCATGGCACCTGCAGCACCAAGGAGTTTGCAGCCTGATGCCCTGTGAGCCGTGGGCTGCAGGACCTGGGAGACCATCCGCTCTCCAACCAGGCAGGACACTCACCGTGATGTAGTTGGCATTTATGTAGGTGCCTTCCTCCTGGTTCCCTGCCCTCCTGAGACAGACCCGGCTCTCAGGATCTGAAAGAGATGGCAGGCATTACCCCAGGGAAAGTCTTTCAGAGCCTGACCCTGCCCATCCTCCCTGCCTCAGCTCCAGAGGCTGGAGACTGAGTCCTCCCAGCTCCATGCCATGCTTGGAGCTGTCTACACCTTCCCTTGGGCCCCTTCGTGCCCCACTTCACCCTCACTACCATGGCAGGGTACAGCCAGCCATGCCCAGACCTGCCTGTACCACAGTGTGAGCATGTGGGGTAACTCATCCGCCAGGCAATAACCCCCCAGGGCCCTCCCACAGTGCCTGACTAGAGCCCAAACGAGTCCTCCGATATTGTTCTCAGCCTTTATACGCTCAGCAACATGCCCTTGGGACATGTAAGGCCCACACAGTGACAGGGAGCAACCCAAGCTGGGTTGTCATGGGCTGCACACCCTGGGAATACACCCCAAGGAGTAGCTCCCCACATACCACCCCACATAACACAGTATACACCCCCTGCAACACAGCACCCAGCTCCTGCAACATGGCGAGCAGGAGTAAGCACAGCAGGAACACCAAGAGCACCCAGGAGTGCCCACCCCGGTGCCCGGGCTGCTCTGAGTCACCCCTCACAAACACCCGTGCACACACACACACACACACACACGTGTACACGAGCGTGCCACCACCCCCCCCAGCGCCCCACACGTGGCACTTGGGCAAATGTGAGGCAAAGGCATGCAGTGGCACATACTGGGGAGGATGGTTTTGTATCTGTCTTTGGAGGCGCGTCCAGGGATCTCCAGCTCCTCCGGACTGACAAAGTTGGGTGGGATTTTCTGCAGGAGGAGAGGATAACTATGAGGAAAACTCCATTGCTGCTGCTTGTGTCCCTTCGCTGTGGCAGACCTGGTCCCCCAGGCGACAGAGGCTGACCCAGGGACCTAGCAGCATCACCAGAGATGTCAGCTCCTGGGATGAGACCAGTCTTTAGTCCAGGTGTGGTGGGACACCTTCCAGAGAGGCTACCTTGGGAGAAGAGCTTGGCACGGGAGGCCAGGACAGGCTTTCCAGGGACACAAGAGGGACTTGTGTGCACCAGGGAGCAGGCAGCCAGGGGACCCCCAGGGCACCCCTCACCCCTGTTTGCCCACATCGCCTTCCCTGCCACTGGTGCCGTGGGGCACAGCTGGGCTCGGAGCCTCCCTCAGAGACGCCCACCCCTGCCAGTCCCCCCCACCGCCAGCCCCTGCCATCCTTCGTGTGAGAAGGGAGAGGAGAGGGGAGTGTTGTACCGAAAACTCCTCCTGGAGCTGTGTCAGGCTCTGGGCGCGTTGCTGGAGCTCCTCTCTCCTCAGCACGTGGCTGGATGTCCTCAGGAAGTTCAGTGTGATGTCCCGCGGTGTGCAGACAGGCTGGATGGGCTCCACGCTCCCCAGCGAGCTCATGTCCAGCATCAACGACACGTTGGAGCCCCTCCTGTGAGGCAAAGGGGTCCCTGGCTGACCCTCTGCTACCCTGGGAGAGGAGGGCAGCCCATCCTGCCATATCACCAGTTAAAACCACCCCACACTGAGCAAAAGCCAGGCAGAGAATAACAGAGGATGAAGAAAGGGACCAGGTAGACACCCCAGAAGACAGGGGTGGTTGAGGAACAAAGAACTAGAATTTCACTTTTTTGCTGGAAAACTCTCAAAGCACAGTGTCTAGATTTGGCCCGGGCTGGGCGGGGGTGGGTCAGGGCTGCCTCCACGCTCAGACCTGGCATCTGCACAAGTTGGCAGGCAGCGGGCTGGCAGGGCTGGGCTGGGGGAAGGAAGTCTGGGGGAGCCCAAGCCCTGGGGATGAGCAGTGCTGTGGGTACCCACTGCCTGGGCTGAGATGGGCAGGGCAGGGTTCGGGCCGCAGGCGCCATCCAGCCACACTCACCTCTCCTGAAGACGAACGTGCTTCTTGGCAGAGGGACTGGGCTTGTCCGTCTTGTCCATGTCTGCCCTGGCTGCCTGGGCTGTCAGGCTGCCGTTATGAACTCTGGAGCACACCAAGCAGGCTTGTACCATGCTGCGGCAGCCACAAAGCCCTTGTCCTGAAGCACAGGGAGTGGATAGTGGGGCCCTCAGCTCCCGGGGGATCAAGGAGCCATCGGAGGAGAAGCAGCTGGAAAAGAAAAGGCAGATCTAAGAGATACCATGAGGCTGGGTGGACCCCCTGACGGATGGTCCATAAGCAAGGGACAGGTTTTGGGTCTTCAGCTGCCCTGGAACTGGGGCCCCCAGCCCCTGCATCCAGGCAGGTGGCATAGGGAGAGCTCCCAGCATGTTCACGCTCCGGGACGCCCACACAGGCACCCACTGGTGACCCTGGGCATGGCACTGACGGCCGTCTGCTTGCACCGAGGAGAGGACACCCACACCCTGTGTTGGCAGAGCATGGTCTAGTTTTGGGGGAGCCCAAGAGGCTCTCCACCTCCACAGGAAGCACACGCTGCCGTGTGTTTCCAGCCCTTCCCCGGCATGCCTGCTTCAGCCTGGGGACATGATGGGGAGGAGGGAGAGCTGGGACCCACATGAGCACAGCAGCATCGGCAGGTGAGACGAGGCGGGCTGTAGGCACCACAAGGAGCCTGGCCAGCTCCTGCTGTTCGGAGACACGGGGCCAAGCACCCTGAACAGTCTCGCAGCTCTGGCAAGTGAGACCCTGGGACAGTCTCTTCCATCCCACAGGTCTCAGCAACGATCAAGAGGAAACTGCTTTATCTGGGTGGCTGTGCAAGAGGCGATGGGGTAGCCCAGCTGGAGGATGGTGCCAGGGCTCCACTCCCACCAGCCCTGGGACAGCCCCTGGCAGGGACAGAGAGGTGCAGGTGATGCTGGTTCACCTGCAGAGCTCCTCATGGTGCAGGCAGCACCCTGGGATCGTGAGGTTCCTTCTCGTCCCCAGCTCCCTTCATGAGGAGGAGATGGACCCAAAGGGACAGGGGATGCTGCAGAGTCGGAGCTCTTGGTGGGCAAAGAGGGGATCCCAGGCACCTCATCAGCTCAAGGAGGTCCTGCAGAGAACCGGGACCGCGCTGTGGCCATGCTGTTTGGGAACGTGGCTGGTGCAGGAGCCGTTCCCCATGAGTCCCTGCTGCCAGGCAGCATTTCTGGGGATGACAATACCACCACTGCCACACGCACCAACCCTGTGCCCCACGCAGGGTCCCCTGGACGGCCTGTCCCTAGGCCAGGCAGGGCAAGAGCTGCAGCACCAGGGGAGATCCTGGCCAGAGACAGCAGCAGGCTCCTACCCCAGCAGCCGTCCCTCACACTCCGGCCAGGAAGCACCTGGGACATGCCCCAGCCGAGCCGCTGGCAGGCAGGAGGGCCCTGGGAAGAGCCCCCGCTGCTGGCACCTGCAGGGAGAATGTCCCCATCACCCTGCCCAGCATCCCAGCCCTGCCCGGGGCTGCCCAGCAGCGAGCACATGCCCACCGCCCATGGGTGCCAGGGCCCAGCACTGCCTGGCGGGGGTTCCCTCTCCAGCGGGTGGCATGGGCGGGCTGGGGGGCTGCCTACCTGCTGCCCTGTGTCGTGGGCTCCGTCGGTCCCGGCAGAGGCCCACAGGCGCTGTGCGTGACGGTCTAACACCACGGTTTGAAAGTGTTCAGGAAGCTGCTTATCAAAGGAGCTGCTGCCTCTGCCGCTTCCTCTCCCTCCTTCTCCCCCACCCTGCCTGCCGCCCACACACATACCGGCCACATCTCCGCCGCTCGGCTCCGCCGGGCCGCCTGCAGCCCCAGTCCTGCTCCCCATCGGCAAACCCCTGTTGGGTGCCTGTGGCTGCAGCCCTGCCTCCCCCAGAATCCTGCGGTGTCTCCACGGGCATCTCCAGCAGGGCTGGTGGGGTGTGCTTGGTGCCCTCTGCAACTGGCCATGGCCACATGGGGGATGGAGGGATGGATGAGACCCAGCCATGGGACTGGGGCCACTGGCAGAGAAGTCGAGGTGGGATGCTTCATGTGGTGCAGTGGTGCTGCTCTGGGGACACCAGACCCTACCTGCCCCACCGGGAGCCAGGATGAGTTCTCCTGTCCCTGCCACCCTAGCCATATTCCCTCGCCCGGGCTGTGCACCAGCCATTCCCCATCCCGCTGCGGGGTGAGCCAGGGCTCTGTGCCTCCAACCCTCCATGCCCGGCCGTGCGCAGTGTGGTCCTCATGCCACCCCACCATCCCACGAACCCATCTCTCTGGGGGTGCCACCCGCCACCCCTCTGCACCCAGGACCATCCCTGGGCACCTCGGGGGAAGACACACAGGCTCCCCCTCCCCAGCAGGGCAGGGAAGGGGGTGTATTTGGGGAGGAAGGTCTCTGGAGGGTCTGGCTCAGGTAGGACAGGTCTGCCCTTGGGGCACCGCACATCCTTCCTGCCGATGCCCGCTGCCGCAGCCCTGCTGCTCTTCCTGTTTGTTATTGCCCAGGCTCTGCGCAGAGACACTGCACGCTTCCTTCCTCTTCTGCCCCCACCCCGCTGCACTGCAGCGGCTCCCTCTGCGTCCCCACCAGCCACCATGGACCCCGCATCTCAAAAGCCTTCTCCCCCCAGGCTGCTCTGCTGGCTCCTTCCTGGGGAGCCCCGTGGCCCAGGCCACCTCCAGCCCAGCTCATTCCAGTGACCGGGCCACCCCTGGGATGTGTGGTACCGGCACTGCCGGTCACCGTGCTGGAGGGGTGCGTGTCTGTGCATGCCTGTGTGTTTGCAGGAATGTGTGTGCAAGGGGCTGCCAGAGCTTCATCCTGAACACAACATCTTCGCTGGTGGCCCATGGCGGCCCTGTCAGTGCCGCCTTTTACCCAAGAGCTGGGACATCAGAGGGACCAAGCTCCAGAGCAAAGTGCTGGGCCTGGCCAGCAGTAGAGCAACCTCATCCTGGAGACAAGGGCCATCAGCATCTGTGTCTTATGAGCAGATCCCAGGGTGCCAGCAGCCTCTGTAGACCTGCACTGGCCTCTATATCAGGCCTGAGGATGGCCTGAGGAATTGTTCCCTGTCCTATGTGTGGTGTAAGAACTTGGCTGTAGGGGCCTAGAGACAGCCTCACCATAGACAAACAAGCCCCCGCACTGCCCTTCACTCCCACCCTCCATCTTCTGACTGAGAATTCTTCCTAAGACGACCAGCAGTGCAGTACTTAACAAGGTGGCCGCATAAACTTGCCCTCAGTAGGGACCAGAGTAAACAAAGAAGGTTCTTTCCTGAAGTATCAGCCTGTCAGACAATGCAGAAGCTCTCTTCCTCAGCAAGGCTGAGGCTGGGACTGTATGTGCTCTCTTAGTGTAGTGGGCACCCCTCCCATCTGGGTGGCTTTGAGATCAAGGGGTCCCCGAGGATGCAGCCAAATTGCAAACCCCTGGGGCCACCCTTCCTGCCTTTTGCTGGCCCAACCCTGCACAGACCTGCTGCCTCCTTGCTGGCCTGTTCCTCCGGCACTGGGACAAGCAAGGGACAAGCTCAGCATGGCATCGGGGCAGATACCACAGAGCCATCAGCACACACGAGTCATTGGGCATGTGTTGGTGACATCCGTGTGCCCACACTCACCCCCAACCTGCCCAAATGCCAGGTGCCTGTGATGGGGAGGACAGAGACGGCTGGACCCCTGCAGACCTTGTAGGGCCCAGGGAACATCCACAAAACCTAGCAGCACCCAAAGGTGCAGAGAAACAGGACTCCGATCCCCAGAGCCTCCTTCAGAGGCCCCCACTGTACCCGAGAGGCACCACAGGCACGTCCTGCTCCTCTGCACAGAGCACAGTGAGCAGGAGACCAGAGGGCAGCGCTGGCCTTTGGGAGCTGGATTTTGGCCCTTTTTCCCCAAAGGGAATAGGAACCTTTCACCAAAACATGGCTTATCCAAGAAACAAGGTCAAGCTGCAAAAGTGGTGTGGAAAAAACTTTTATGGAGGCCAAGAGCTCCCTGTGTGCTGTCAATTTTAGTGATCTGTGGCCCAGCGTGATTTAAGAGATTTGATGGTTATTTCAAAGGATTTGGGATCCCCTCAGCAGTAAGACCCTTCCTTCTCCTGCCAGGTTCTGCCTTGGTCATGAAACCCTCCTGAAAGCTGCAGCGAAGGATGCAGATGCACTCCCTTTGCAAAATGACCTTGTTTGGTTGCCCTGGGACCTGGGTCACTCCTGTGCCTCAGAGAGAGCACGCACAGGGGTAAAAGGAGGAAACAGATACTGAGACACGGTGTATCCTCTGCCTCTGAAGCAACACAACATCAAGGTACTCATGCTCAGGGAAGTACCCCAAATACCCTGCAACACTTTCCCTCTGCCACTCATGGACGTCCCCATGCCACTGGCTTGGCTCTACCAGCCACATGTGTACTTGTGCTGGCTGGGACCAAGAAGGACGCCCGGGACAGAGTCCCTGGGAACATCACCTGACCCCTTTGGCTTTTCCTTATCCAGAAAGCACTGATGGAGACTGAAGGGACTGTCCTGGCCATGGGGACTCATCCAGGATGGAGGGAACGCAGGAGGGAAGCAGAGATGTGGTGCAGGGATGTGCCATGGCCCAGGCTCCCACAGGCAGAAAAATCTGCACTGCTGAGACCTCCTGACCCCTACATGCATCTGAGGGTGCACGAATGGACCTCAGCATACTTCGACCTGGCCAGCATGGCTCCTGTTCCTCCCCTCTGATGAAGCACCAGCAGGCTGAGACATGACAACAGGGGTGCATTTGGGGGAACACAAAGCACAGGAGGCCACAGGCCAGTGGAGACCCAGAGCATGAAAGATAAGGTGCTGGTGGAAAATGAGGCATCAGCTGGTGGAGATATACTGGATGTGAGGGATACCAGGAGCAGATGGAACAGGAACACACCACTTGTCCCAGGGCACTTTTCAAACCTTCCGCCCACACCTTGTTGCACCCACCCATGTGGCTGCTGCCCGTCTGGGAATGGCACGTGCACCTCCGCCTGCCTGCCCGCAGGAGCGCACAGGCGGGATGCATACTCACATGTGCAGAGTGAACATCCCTGTTTACACACCGGTGTCCACCCAGGCAGGCAAAGGGCATGCAAATACCTCACTGGCCTCTGCAGAGCAAAGTCCCAGAGGTGCACACGCACGTGCTTTTGTGCACACTACTTCTGGCCACCTCTGCGTCCCAGCTTGGAAGATGATGCTGCCACCCTGCTCCTCCTAAGGGACACAGGCTGGGTCTGCAGAGGGGTGCAACGGTGAGCAAAAAGCCAGGAGCCGCTCTGGCCAGTGGTGCAAGGCAAGGGGCCCTGCATCGCTGTTCAGCCATGCTCGTCCCGTGTTGCACCACCAGCTCTGCACCGGATACATCAGGCTGGCCCAGGGTGCAGAGCACGGGGCAGCCACCAGGTCCTGAAAGAAGGGGCTACTGGGGCCATGGAGGATCTGCAGTAGGGCCTGGCTTCGAGGGAAGAGGGTGTCCAGGCTGAGGGCAGACCCCCACCCAGGGACGGTTTGCTGTCAGGGCGGGACCAGGACTCCAGGGCAGCCGCCTCCATTGCAAGCTGCCACAGGCAAAGAGGAACTGGGCAGACCCCGGAGGGCAAAGCCCAGAAGGGGATGAGGGGAAGCAGCACTGAAGGAAACAGCTCTGGGGTGGGTCCCATAGGGCCACAGCTGTGCCCCACCATCTCCCTTCCCTCCCCTGGTGGGGCAGGAGGGGTCAGGGCCCAGAACAGGAAAACCCCTTGTCCCCAGCAGTCCTCTCTGCTCTGACCATGGTGGCAGTGGGGTGTCAGTGCCTTGATCCCTCAAGGGTGGCCTTCACCCTCATGCTCTCACAGCCCATGTGGAGAGCAGGACTGCTGCAGGGAGAATAGCCTCCCCGCTGCCAGATCCCTCCCCTGCCTCGCTGCAGAAGCCCCAGCTTTGTCCTGTCCCCAGAGGCATCCCACCCTCGCAGCATCCCCAGTGCCCAACACGGCGAGCACACTCATCCGAGTGAGTGTGGTGTTTGTGTTTCAGGAGGTGATGATGATGCCCAGGGAGGTGCTGGGACAGCAGAGGACTGGTGATGGAGGGGCAGATGCAGAGGGAAGGGCACCAGCTGTTACCACATCAGCCATCCACCCTGGCCCAACATGAGGTGCCCAGAGATGTGCCAGGCATGGGATCCTGTGTGTCCCCTGTCAGTGGGCACCTCTGCATTAGGGTCATGAGCTGGGATATGGGGACTGGAGAGGTTTGTGGCAGAGCCTCAGGAGTCTTAAATGGAGCTGTGGTTTTATTTTCAGCAAGCCCAGCAGGACATGGGGACCCTACAAAGCAGGTGCTTCGGGGAGGGAGATCTGGATTTATCCCTGACTGGTACTTGCGGGTTGTTCACTTGCTTTTTTACAACTCCACTTCCAGGGGGTCATCTTGCACCCCAAGCACCCTCCAGCCATATCCTCATAGTCAGTTCCCTTTGTGCAAAGAGCAGCTCCCAGCTTCAGACTGGGAGTTGTTCTCCCCACTAAAGCCCAGCCAGTCCTTACTCCCATTTCTGCCCTCCAGCCTCCTGAGTACGAGCCTGCTCTCCCAGCCTCCCTGCCCTGATCCACAGACCCCAGCACCTCCCCTCACCCTCTCCAAACAGCAGTGTGGCCCCAAAGTCACCTGAGCAGCACCAAACTATCACCCAAAACGCAGATGGTGCCCCCCGGTCTCACTCCCCTGGGATTGCCTACCGCACCATGGCCTCATCTCGCTGGGCCTCCGTCACCTTTGGGTCCAGCACTCAGACAGGGCTGGTCTTGCTCCTGCTGACACGACTGGGAGCTCAGGACGTCCTGCAGGGTTTTGGAAATTAGCCCATCTCCTTCACTGCCTAAACATCGCTCATGGGCTTGAAGGTGAAGCGGCTGCCCCGGGATTCAGCAGACTCTGTTAAAACCAGCCGATCAGCTCCTGGCAGGTGTGAGAAGCACTATGCAATTAGCCCAAGCATCCCGCAGAGCTGGCTGCGGGGGGTGCAAACAGTTACGGCAGGGCATCGGGGTGCTCCTGGGGACAGCCAGGACCCGGGAGCTGAGCGAAGCACCTCTGCAGATTGCTTTTCCCAGAGAACAACATCTCGCTACTCCAGCTTCCTCCACGTGAGCGCATTCCCAAGGACAGCCCCGGCACTCTGTGCTGCAGCGTGCAAATGTTTGCCACGCGCAGCCCGTGTCGGCGGGGCTGCGGGGAGCGCAGAGCCCACAGAGGAGCGTTGCACATGAGCCTGGACCCTTGGGCATCCTGCTAGGATGGAGCTGATCCTGAAGAGGGAGAGCCGGAGGGAGCGGACGTGTGACCTTCCCCCCCGTTGCCAGGGACGGTCTGTGCAGAGTTTGCTCCTGCCGCTGCCTGGCTCTGGCTGGAAGCAATGAAGCAATTGCCGTTTCATTTTTTCAAGGCATCCGCCACTGATCTTGCCAGCCTCTGCACTCCTGCCCTTCTCCTCAAGGAGAACCAAAATGATGGTTTATCACCTGAATTTCTTGCTTAACTTTTTCTTCTTCTTCTTCTTTAAATAACTGCTGAGCAGAACCACTTTTGGTTTCTGGAATTAGATATTCTCCCACATCTCCTGCAAACAAGCTGAGCTTTCCTCCAACTTTGCAAACAGAAAGGCAGAGGAAAGCAGGTGAACCACCAGCCCCATCTGTGTGGGGCTAGCAATGATGTAGGGTTGGTGCCGCTGTGGGCTAAAGAGGGGTGCATGGACACAGGAACAGCCCCCCTGGGAAAGGTATTCTCTGAGCGTGAAAGTGCTTTATATCAGCATGGTTTATTCCTCTCCCCATGTGGGAACAAGCTCTCCCCATTCATTTTAGCTTCATGCATGCATGGAGGATTGCTCCTAAGTCGAGTGGTCAGGGTAGAGGTGATCTAAGCCAGCATATGGGGCCAGATCTCCAAGGTGCTGAGACTTTGACTCTCTATCCAACAAACGCCAGAGGAGAAGCCACAGAGGCACAGCAAGAGCCATGGGGCTACTTGGTCACCCAGGACACACTGCTGCACCGCAAAGGGACACAGCCCCAGCACCGGTGGCAGCGTCTTGCTCATCCATGTGTCGCTTGGGCTTGTTCTGCGCTTCCCTGGCTGCCTCTGAAAGCGCTGTGCTTTTGGAAAGGCTGCCTGGAAACCTTTGCGTGCCTCAGTTTCCCATGGGGAGCTAGCTGTCTGCCTCACACAGGAAGCCTGGCGGGGTAGCAGCAAACAGTGGCTTGCCCCAGGCCAAGAGACACACACGTGTCTTCTCAGGAGGCTCTAGACCACAGCGCCTGCTTGCAAAGCACTGCGAGCTGCATGGGCAGCAAGAAGGCTCCCAGGAACAAGAAACTACTCTCCATCCCCATATCATACAGGACAAAGCAGCTCCCTATGAAAAAGACACAAAAAGGCCTGAAAATCCTGAAGACCCATTGTGTCAGTCATATCCTGGGTCCCTTGGCACACTGCACCCTGTAGCCGCAGGGACCTCGGCACCAGCGGCATGGGCTGAGCCTTGCTCCCTGCCCCAGCAAAACTCGGTTGGGTTTGCTTTGCACAGCCCTGCTGTCTCCAGCCCCCGGGCTGTTTTCTCGTGGGGGCACGGAGCGTGGTGACCTCTCGCCGGGTGCAGGGGCCGTTATCAATAACAGGAAATGAACTTGTCAGGAGGGGCAGGAGGGAGAGAGAGACCCAGAAAGAAAGGAAGCGGTTAGAAAGTAGTCACTTCCATTTTTGCTGCGAGAGGGCCTGCGCCCACACGCCGCTGGGCTCAGGGGAAGCGGTGCTGGCTTTTCGCAGGCTTATCTGGTCTGGGATCGGCAGTGAGTTTTTCACAAAGAGTGAACAGATCCTCTCCTAGCCCATGATAACAGCTAGAAAGAAGATAGTAAACCAGAGATGGTTAAAAATAGCCCACTCTCAGCCAACGTCTGGTGCAGAAATAGGTGCAGCAAGTCAAACAGATGCTGAGTTTGTCACTCCACGGGGGCTAAGTTTCTTAACCTCGCTAACAGCCCATGCATGTGATGCTGACTGTACCATCTGGCCCCAGCACAGGATGGACCCGTGGATGCAGCTACCTGGGGCCAGAGGGCCTTGCTGCTGCATGGCACAGGCCAGGGAGGATGTGCCAGCAGCTTCTGCGTGGAGCCTTGGAGGGGGGGATGAGCTGGGGTTGTCTGAAAGCCCAGTGGTACAGGGTGAAGCCAACCCAAGAGCTTGGTTCCTCCAGTTCCCAGCTGCTGGCGTGTCGCTGCTGCTGCTGGACAGGAGGCATCTTTTCTCCATGCAGATATTGCATAACTCACCCTGATGGCCTCTTCCTCTTTTCTTGGGCAAACTGTAGAGCTGAGGCCTGTTCGATCTTTTAATGAAAGCCGTGTTTTCCAGAGCTTTCCGTGCTGTTTTTCTGCACTCTATTAAAGTATCTTTTTAAGGTGGGAGAACCCACAGAAAAGCTTTGCTACTCCCTGCAAATGTGAATCCATCTCTATTATACAGCACCCTGCAAGATTCTCCCTTCAGCACGGAGAGATTCAGCCTCCTCACCCTGAATCCTACCGAGACAATCCTGTCTTAGCATAGCAGGGCATGTCCTACAGACAGGACCTGCACCCAGGCAGCCAGGATCATGTGAGGTACATTGCAGGTGCAAATGAGACGCATTCTCTAAATTCAAGTCCTCGATCCCGTAGTTTGGCACGAGGCTGCCAGCACCCACGCCTGGCTGGTGGTGCACTAAAACGCGTTGATCTGCTCCCAAAGGAAGGTTCTTGAGTTGTGGTGCAGCTTGCAAGAGCCAGAGCCCCGTGACAGTCGCGGCAGGTCCCATCTCTCCAGCCGGAGGAGAGACTCGCCGTAGATGTGCCGAGGCAGCCAGAGGGCAGCAATGCAGAGACGACGGGGATCTGCACAGCGCGGCTGCTCCAGCACGCAGCCCGCCGAGGCAGGGCCGTGTGTGCGTGCGAGTCCATGGGCCTGTCTGCTCTCGAAAGCTGTTTTGGATAGTGCTTTCTGGCCTCAGCAAATCAGGAAGCCGCCAAGCTGGGCCATGCATTGCTTCTGCTGAGCCATGCCTCCTGAGTCCCCTTGGTCTCGCTGCAGCCCTGCGGCCGTAGGTCTGAGCCACAGGAGCTCGCAGCACATGGGATCTGTTTTATCCCGGCTCCAGGTATCAGAAATATTTCTGTCGGCTCACTGAGGGGAAGCCATGGTGCTGGAAGCCACAAATGCCCCAGATCTGGATTAAAAGCTAAGAAATGGCAAGCTTTTTATTTTTTTTTTCTTCTGCTGTTGGGGCCAAGGCAGATCCCCAGATGCTCTGGGGCAGGGACACCTTTCCTGCCAGCAAGTGCAGGTAGTGGAGGATGGAGCCATGAGGCTTTCAGCACTGGAAGATAAATCAAGGCAGCAGCTGGTGGCACCAGAGCCCCTGATGCAGCACAGGCGTTGGGCTTTTTGCCCGTGAAAGCCTCGCCTTGCCAGTGCTGGATGAGCTGCAGCAGCAGACAGCAGACCACTCCATGGCCCAGGGCTGCCGAACACCCTTCCCCTGTTCCTGCCCAGCATGGGCACGGCGTCAAGCCATGGGGCTGGCATCAGGACAGTGTTTGCAGTAACCCTGAATGAGGCACTGGGTCTGCCACTGCCTGGGAGAGCAGCAGGTCACGGCCGTGGTGCCTGGTGGGCAGGTCACTGCGCAGTGATACAGCTTCTGGTCCACCAGCCCATCCTTCTCCCCCCATACCTCACCTCTGGTTACGGGGGACATTGCGCCCCATTAACAAGGGCTGCTGGACTGTGTGTGTACATTTCGGGAAAGGGTGGGCCCCTCTATAATGCAGAGCCTGCATGTGGTGCTGGGGCCCAGGTCTGTGATAGGGCAGGAGGGATCTGTGCTGCTGGCAAGTGGGGGAAAGGATGGGGCAGCACTGGCTGAACACCCACGGGGCTGTGGAGAGGGGTGCAAAGCCAGTGAGCTCTGCTCTCAGCTGGGGCAGCTCACCCCCGCCCTGCCATGCCACCAGCCAGCCTGGCACCATGACACCGCAGCAGATCATGTCCTGCTTGGTGGGCATCACCCCTGCGAGGGGGCATCTCCAGCTCCTTTCACAGCCCCCCACGCAGCTCTGCCTGTGTCTCTCCTGTGGGTCTCCTGAGCCTCTCCCCAGACATGAGAGTCACCAGCAAGGCCACCTCAGCTGGGCTCTGGGGTTGCTCCACTTTGGTGAGCTGGAGTCCAGCCGGGGGGACCCTGCTCTGGGGCCCTACTGCCGGCTCCTGCTGGGGAGGAGATGCTGTGTGTTGGGCCACATCCTGCAGCAGTGGCTGGGTCTGGACCCACGGGTGCTGACAAGAGCCCCCTGTGTCTGCCTATTTCTCCACTCCGGCAAGGGCCTGGTTTATGTTTCTGTCACGGTCAGAGACAGCTGAGCATGTAAGGATCCAGGACGGACCCTGCGGAGGTCCAGATGAATCCTGTCTTCCACAAGGAGCCAGGACTGACTCAAGCAGTGGCAGCCGCCCTGTGTGTCAGCGTCCTCTCTGCCTGCCTCTTCGCCATGGGTCAGACAGTCCCCAGGGGCTGACACTTACAGGCTGGCTTTCAGGGCAGATTCTCTGCCAACACCCTCTTTTTAATAACGCTCAGGAAAGGAGGGGAAAGATGATGTTTGTCAACTGAGAAAATATCTGTGTGTTTCTCTGGAGACTTGGTGGGATGGTCCCACCGCCCCTGCTCCTGGTACCATCCAGGAGAGAGGAGAGGTCAGTGACAGGCAGGGGAAGAAGCGGGAGGGGCTGGGCAGGGGGTCTGGGCTGGGGCAGAGGAGCGGCAGCGGGTGCTGGGTGGGCAGCACCACCAGGCAGGGTGACCTGACCTGTGTGCACAGCGGCAGACAGGCTCTGGGGGAGAAAGGATGGACCCAAGGCTGGAATAACACCAAAATAGTACAGAGGTCTGCAGGGCCTCAACACACAGTGGGGTGCAGGGTCTGGCCTGGGAGGAGCAGGGGTGATGGAGATGGAGACACTCACTCCACGCTCCTGGGAAGCATAGCAGTGGTGTGCACAGGGTGTCCTGCCCTTGTCACCTGCCTTCAGCAGCACCCCGCAGGAACCACAGCACCGAGCCATGCCAGCTCGCAGCAGAGCCCGTCAGAGCAGCGCTGAGCCCAAGAGCTCCCGTGATCCCCGCGCAGGGCTGAGCGTGTTGAGTGGATGGCCATGCATGTGATGAGTTTGTCAGGCCATGGAAAGCTGTCCATAAGAAATACCAGTGAGGCTGTCTCCAGCCTGTTTTCACCTAGGTAAGACCATGCGTTCATGGATGCTTTCAGCCCAGAGGGGAAGAGAATAACACTGTCTCCTGCTGCAGGTCTCCGGTAAAGGTCGCAGCTGATCCTAGAGCCAATCTTTTGCGACGTCTTTCCCTGCCAGATGTCAAGCAGCAGGAACTTGCCTTCCCGGTGAGGGTCTGGTCAGGGACCAGGCTCTGCACGGACAAGTCCTCTGCCCCAGTGGTGCTGGAAGAGCTGCTTAGAAAACAGGAAACCACTGGACCAGGAAAAAGCAGGGAAACGTTCCCTTATTCTGCAATGTTTGTTGTTTTAGGCTCTCCCAGCCAAGCAACTCAAGCTGAACGGCAGCCCAGCTGATCCCCCCAAGCCTTGGGGCAGTCCCTCCCGGACCTGGCAGCCAGCCCAGCCCAGCTGCACCACCCACGGGAGAAGCAGGACAGCGTGGCTTCGCAGCCCAAATGCCAAACTTGCTGCTAATGACAGCCCAGGGAGGGGATGAGGAGGCTCAGAAAAGCTTGATGCATCCCCGTTACCAGCCTGCTGCCTGCTCTCCCTCCCTCCCCTCCAGCAGCAGAGCACCTCTGCTTTCCCAGTGCACAGATGGTAAACTGAGGCAGGGTGGGTGTGTCCCAGCTCAGAGGTGAAAATAGCTTCTGCCAGTGCTTTGGGTAGGGACCAGCTCTCCAAGTGTGGCATCTGGGAAGGTGTCCAAGCTCCACAGACCCTCCATGCCCCCCAAACCCTCAAGCCAGGATGTTCAATTCCATGGACACGTCATCGGGGACCTTTGGACAGGCAGGGCTGAGCTCCAGGTCACTCTGCAAGGCCCAGTGAATGGTGCCACCATCCCAAGTCAAGCAGCAGAGGTTGCAGCTGAAGGGACAGACAATTCACAGGGATCTGGAGGAAAAAATCAGCGGAGAGGGTGGATCCTGCATCCCTCTGCGACCGCCTCACCCCTGCTCCAGAATTGCAGCACTCGCCTGGTGAGGCCAAGCTTGTGCCAGCAAAGCCTTTAGCAATTGCCAGCCGCAAGACCCGCACCCGTGGCCAAGACATGTCCCAGGAAGCAGCTTCCACTGGGATGGGTGAATGCCACCTACAGCAGTGCCCCGGGAGGCAGCCAGGCTGCAGCCGTGCCAGCCCCAAATGTGCGTCAGCCTGGGGAGGGTGGTCTTGGGGGGGCCTGCAGTTGAGCTGGAGGGAGTAGAGCTGGGGTGAGGGTCCCCCGGCTGCTCCTGTGAAGAAGCAGAGCTGCCTTCTTTTGGGGGCTGGACACAGAAAGTAGCAGGCGCCGCTGACAGCCAAAGAGACCGGCTTGTGTTGTGTTTGGCTCCCAGTGCTGCGGGAGGTGCCAGGGAGAAGCCGAGGAGCTGCAGAAGGAGGCACTGCCAAGGCTGCAGCCAGGCTGCACGGAGCGGAGCACCCCTGGGTGCTATGCCACAGTGCCCCAGGACCGCCACAGTGCAAGGATAGCCACAGGCAGAGGTTGATCCCTCTGCTGAAGCATCACCTCTGCCCTTGCACACCCCCATCCTGCACCCATCCCTGTGCCCTGGGACCCTCTGAGGCATCACAGCTACAGAGACACGTGTGAAAGCCTTGGCTGGCGCAGCCTGCCAGGGTCCCGTGCTTGCAGGGCAAGCTGGTCAGCAGCTTGGTACGGCGGCGGCATTGGTGTTGCTGCAGGCAGCAATCTGCTCGCAGGGGACGTAGGAGAGGGAAAGCAGCCAGGCAGCAAGATAGGACAATGCCCTGCCTTCGCCCTGAGCTGCCAGGCAGGCCTCCCGCCCGGGGCCATGGAGGATGGGCAGGCCTTGTGTTTACTCCTCCAAAAAAGAGACCTTCCTCCCAAAAACAAAGCCTTTTGTGTGCAAATGCAGCCGTCTGGCAGGTTTGTTTTTATACAGGAAACTTTGAACCAGAGGGCCGGAGCTGGTTTCATTTTGAGGTGAGTTTTTCAGTTCATGGCGGTATTTGGAAACCGAGCCGCTTTCCAAATTTGGAGGCTGTGTTTTCACGTAGCTGCTGAGCATGGCAGCAGTATCCAGGACTTCCTCCTCTTCCTGCCGCACAGGCAGGCTGGTTTGGACTGAGCCAGCATCGCCTTCCCTCTCTCCCTTTTCTCTGCAGAGAGCTTTGCCCAGCCGGGAGGGATGGGTGGGGGGAAGCCACTGGCAGGGACGGGTGCCCGTGGTGGGAAGGCTGAGCCCCCCGAGTGGCAGCTGAAACACATGGGACCCTGTGGGACTGGAAAGGGTCAGATGCAGAAGCCCCCCTCCATGCACTGTACAGCGGATGCAGGAACCTGCTGCTCCCACGTGGGGCTAAGTCGGGCTAATCCTGCCAGCCGCTTGCAAGGACACCAGAAACATGAGCTCCAGGCCTTGTTTTTAGCTGGGGCTGCAGGAGACAGGAGTCCTCACGCTCACTGCCATGGCTATTGCACCTCCTCCTGCTGCATCCATCAAGATGGGAGAGGCGGTGCCTTGGGACCTGCTTCCATGGTCCCGGCTTTCCTCCTAACCCACTGGCAAGACCCCTCTCCGTACCCCCAGGGACCAGCTGGCCACCCATTCACCAGGGTGAGGATAAGTGCCATCCTGGACAAGTTCGTGGGATGCTCTGCACCTCCTGAGCCAAGTCACCAGCTCCTCTCCACCTCCCCTTTGATGTGCAGCTGAGAGGGACCGGGATGCTCTCACTCCAGGATGGTGGCTGGTCTGATGGGGCTTAGGGCAGCAAAGCCTTTAGCAATCACAGCCCACAGACACCTTCAGGGCTTGAGCATGGGTCTGGGCATCTGCGCTGGCTCCATCACAGCCTCAGGGCCCTCCCTGCCTCCCTTTGCAACAGTAGCATGAAGGGATGCTTGCTTCTCCAAGGCTCCCATCACAGAGTGTCCCCAGCACCCAGGTTGGCCCCACAGTGTGTGGTGCAAACCCAGGCAAGGTGCAGGGAGACGTCAGCCATGCCCAGCCTGCAGCATGGCACGTGTCTCCCACCCTCCCTGAGGTGCAGACCCCTGCCGTCATGGGGCCACAGGAGACATCTCCATCCAGCTGATCCCTCCTCCCTGGCATCCTGCAGCTGAGACGCTAGGCGAGCCCAGGCGGGCCTTCCCCCAGGACCAGCCCAGACTTGAGCGTCAGGGCTGCACACAAGCAGGAGTAAACGGTAAGCGTGAGCGCGCCAAGCCAACACCGCGTGCACCAGGCTCGCAGGGACGGGCTGTGGACCACGCCAAGGATGCCCACCAGGAGAGGTACCGCTCCCACTCCTTGCCCCTCTCTCTCTTTTCCCAGCCATGCGGTTGAAGCCAGGATGCATGTGGTGGGGAAAGGAGGGCAGACCCTCCTGTGCTTTGGCACGGTGGGAGCAAACCCCATCCCGTGGCCCTGCGGCAGGCGGCTGGGGATGGGCAGCCTCCGTGCATGGCTGCGGCAGAAGCAGAGCCTGGCATTACGCGGCTGTGCCTGCAGAGGGGGGATCTCGTGCCCAGGCTCCCCAGCATGGCGAGGCACGGGGTGGGCACTGGGAGCTGCTTTGTGGCTACTTCTTGGCTCCGTGACTGTGGCGTCCCGAAGCACTGGGCACCTTTGCTGTCAGCCTGTGCTGGCACTACATCCCAGGGTGGGAGCAGAGCCCTGTGGAGCTCTGCAGGCTGTTGGTGATGGAGTAAGGGGTTTTGGGGGGGCCATCCAGGTGCTGCCCTAGCACTGCTTGCAGTAGGTGTGGGGCAGGCACTCTCCAGGCTGCTATCACCCCTCCCCACCTGGTGCCTCTTGCCTGGGCCAGGGGAAGGGGACTGCCGAGTCTGCTCAGCCCCAGGGGCGGCATCCACACCCCGGGGGGGCAGAGCAGGTCTGCCCGGCTCTGCCGGCTTTGGGCGTGCTCTGAGTCACCCGCAGCCTGCGCTTCCCAGGTCTGCAGGCACCTGGTTCACACCCACAGGCATCCTGGGCTCTGCTGCCAGGTCTCATCCATCACTGGCAGCGAGCAGGGGGAGCGCAGAGCATTGCCCGAGCGTGGGAGTCACTCCTGTACCTCCCGGCCATGCAGTACCCTGGCCAGTGTGGCTGTGCCTGCCCTGGGCACAGCTCTGGCCTGCACAAGGGGTGATGTCCCCCACTGCCTGCCTGACCTCCCCCCTCTGCGAAATGGGAAGAGCTCCAAGGTTTGAAAGCGCGGGGCAGGAGGCAGGCAGTGGCGCTGGCAGGACTCCACGTGGAAATGATTAAACACTTGCAAGGGGTTGAAGGAAGAGCATCCCAGTGCTCTGGGGTTTAGGGCTGGAGAACGGTGGCGTGTGAACCTTGCAAGGAGAGAGGTCCCAGCGGCACCTGCATCCTCTGCAGGCTCTGCCCCGGGAACAGCCTGTTCCCCTTGTTCCTCCCTCGCAGCCCTGGGCAGCGCTCAGCACCTCAGAGGTGGCAGAGGGGAGAAATCATGGCCTGGGGCAGTTCACAGTGCTGGTGGGCACAAGGAGAGACAGGGACCGGAGGGACAGGGACCAGAGGGACAGGGACAGGAGGGATGTTACTGCTGGGCTGAGGCAGGACAGGATCCCCAGAGCTGCTCCCAGCCCAATCCCAGTGGCACCAGTGCCCCATATCACAGGTGCCCTGGGCAACATGTTGTCGCAGAGTACCAGGTTGGATGCAAGGGGTCCTGCCCGAGGATGGCTGGCAGAGCTCCCATGGGGACAGCAGGGCTGCACATCTAGACATGAGTACAGGCTCCTCCATGCAGTAACAGCATCACTCATGGCATAGTGCCAGGCCATGGCTCTGCCCTCTCTGGGTGGCAGGCTGAGTCCCTCAGGGAGTGGCAGCGTCCTTGCTGTCCAGGCAGCAGTGTGCAGGGACCTTCCCAGGCTCTGCCTGTGCCCATTGCCTGCCGGCTGTCACCACACACGGACCCTGTGACACCAGGGATGCTCAGGTGTCGCAGGCACACACTCTGCTGCCCACCCTGCTCATCCTCACTCCAGCTGCTGCTTCCCAGGGAGGTCCCCTACTTCCCCCAAGTGTGGAGGGCCATGCTCAGGTCTGGGAGATGCCTCAGCAGGGACAAGCCCTGTGCCACCAGCTCCGTGCCCAGGGCACCTGGAGTAAAGGCCAGTGCATGGAGTATGAAGGCAAACTGGGGGTGGACTCTGCTCTGGTCTGAGGTTGGCACTGCCCAGGAGGACTGCCTGGAGCCTTTGCCAGACAGGGCCTTTGCCACTGCACTGTGGCTCCTGTCCCTCAGCATGAGCAAGACCTGACACCACAATGATGGGCATGCTGTCAGAGGTACACTTTCCTGTCTCTGCTCCAGACTGGATGATCCCACTGGGGCCCGGGGCAAGGACAATGTCCCAGCCTGAGGCTCTCCCCCTTGCAGGAGGCGGTGGCTGGCTGCACAGACCCTGCGATGCCACTCCAGCTCTGGCCAGCACAGCTTTCCAGTGCTCACAGTTGGCAGGGCCTCCCCCATCCCCCTGCTCCTTGCGGTAGCCTTTGCTGCTTCACGGAAAATGTGATGACTCGGCAGCCCCTGAGTTTCCAGGCTGGGTTCCAGCTGCTGGGTGGAGAAACCTTCTGCAGTTGTTTTTGGGTCTGGCACAGCCAAAGGCTTCACTGTCGGGGGGACCGGAGGGGAGATCTGGCATCCCCAGCTGAAGGCGGGCTCTCTCTCTGTCCTTGCCTGTGGTGGCACGGTGTCCGGGGTGGCCGCGGGGAGGGCAATACTGGCATGTAATGAGCAGCTTCTTCTGTCCGGTATGGGAGGCTGCTGAGCCCTGCGGCGCCAGGGACAGGGCCTGGGTTTGGCTCCCACCAGCGCTTTGGGCTGTTTCCACTGCAGGCACAGCCCAAAGTCGCTGAGCTCAGGCAGCACAACTACCGGGTCCCCAGGTTTAAATCAGTGGGGCTGGTATGGATGTGTCCCCACAGCCAGTGGGATGCCAGTTCTGCAAGCCCTGTGATGGGCCACCAGCAGCATGCGGAGGCTAGGAAAGCCACTGGGACACCTCCGGGACCATGCCCAGAGGTCAGTCCCAGCCCAGCAGGCAGCAAGGCACAGTGCTGAGGCATCCCCCAGCATGTCCTCGTGCTGGGCAGGGGGTCACCTCTCCTCCTGGACAGGGAGGTGTGGGGCAGTGGCACAGCATGGCAGTGGGCTCCAGGGGGATGGAGACACCATGCTCCAGAGGTCCCTGCTCTGCTCCCTAGCCCAGAGACCAGGGAGGGCAGGACAGACCCCTTGGTCTCTGGGAAAGCCAATGCCCAGAGAAACTACCTTGGTGGTGTTGTACCCCCCCATGGAGGGCCATGGCAGCAGAAGTTGATTTCCAACAAGCTCCTGAGATGCCACATCCCACCTACCTCCCTTGCAACTCCATCCTACTGAGCCAGGGTGGCTGGAGGTGGAGATGCCCAGCTTTGCAGGGAGGCTGGTGGCAGGAGCGTCAGGGCTGCGGGCAGGCAGGTGTAGGGAGTGTGCATGGGCTCAGCTTGCTCCCCAGCTGTGCAGGGCAGACTCAGCCCAGCTGGAGTTTCACAGGACTCCAGAGAGTGGGCTTGTCCTCCTGCTGTCCTGGAGCTGCTCTTTGGTGTGTTTTGAAGATAGAGGAGCCCCACCTTGACTGTGTAGCCTGGGAAAATCTCCTGTCTATGCCACTGCAGGGGACACTGCCTCCTGTCACCTGCCTTAGATGCTGCGGGATGCAAAGTCTCTTCCCAGGGTTTTCCTTCATAATCAAGGGTCCCTTCTGCCCCATCCCCCTGGATCACAATTTCCAGCCCGCCAAGGCCCTCCATCCTAACCTCCAACCCCTGCTTCATCAGCCAGGGGCTCCTCCAATTCAGCTGTGCTATCACCTGCCACCCTCCAGGGACTCCACACAGCCCCATCCACCCCCAGCCTCCCCTGTCTGCTCTGCCTCTGCCCCAGCCATCCTGACCCTCCAGGCTGTTCATGGCAGCACAACCCCATGCTCCCCATCCAGCGCGGGGTCACGTCTCCTTGTGCCACTGCGGCAGGACGCGTTGCCTGACAGCCTGCACCACACCACCGACCCGCATGGGGACATCCACCGAAAGCCTCTTTGCAAACGTGTTTGGGGACCGGCCAGCTCTAACCTCCCGGATCCCACTCCGGGCCCCCGGGTAAACCTGGCAAGCCCTTGCTACAGCAGGGAGCTCCAGCCTCCTCCCAGCTGGCTGCAGCCGCCCAGCTCTGGAAAGCGGCCTTTTAAAACAGTCCCCAGTCCACTGGAGACGGCAGCATCCAGCCCCAAACCTCCCTCTGCCTCAGCTCGTGGAGGCGGACTCCCTCCCCATCCATCTAAGGCTGGAGGACGTCACCTCCAATATCCATGAGCACCCGCGCTGGACTCAGCTCCTGGGGGGGATGGCCAGCCCCCGGTCATGCCGACACCTGGCAGCAGGGATGGGTGTCCCCAGCTGTCTGTGGCACTGGTTGATGGGTCATCCCCATCACCCCAGGTGCTGGTGGACCTCAGTCCCAAATGCTTATCAGGGGATCCCCAAGAACCAGAGCTTTTATCCCGAGCCTCCATCACTTGAGAAGATGCACTGCTTGCATTTTTGACATTCAGCCCTCCCCAGAGCTGCCAGGATTAAGGATTAAAAAGCTTGTCTGCACTGGAGCCAAGGCATTGCCTTCTGCTCCCACCCCGATCTTCATGTCCAGGGTGCAGAGGGAGGGCAGGTCTGGGGACAGAGTGACTCGAAGAGCCTCCAGTTGTTGAGCTGTGCTTCTGCTGGGGGGACGTCTGAGTCATTAACAGAGGAGACGAAGGTGACAAATAAGCCCTCACTGCTGGGCTGAGCAGCAGGGCCAGGGCTCCTTTACTCTCAGCCCACTCCAGGCAGGGGACTGGACCACTGCAGAGACGTGACTGTGACCACAGACCAGGACTCCTGGCATCTGTCTCATTTGGCCAGGACCCGGGGAATTAACTGTCCCCCATGCAAAGAGAAGGGGACTCATGTGCTCTGTCCCCTTTCCCAGCTGGCCCCATGAGCCCGGGGGGCTGTCAGGAGGTTTGGGGGATGGACCTGGGGTTGGACTTTTGGTCCTGGTGTCCCCACCTCTTCTCAATTATGTGCAGGGGCTGGGCCTTTCCCATGTCTTTGCCCAGGCACTGGGGCTGATCTGTCTCTCACAGGTCCCACCTGACAAACCTCTGAGTTTTTGAGGGAAGGAATCTGCTGTTCTGGGGCCAGGGGGATGTGTCCCACCCTGACAGCGCAGTGGCTCACAGCAATAAGCAGAGCTTGAATAGCCCCCGTTGGTGGCTACTGGGGCAGACTCCCACGGCCACACAGGCTGCGCTGGCTTCCAGGATAGATGCATCACTGAACCTCTTCCAGCACTGTCCCAGATCTCCAGCACTGATGTGAAGCCAATGGCATCTCTGCTCTGAATCAGAGCTGGCATCCTGCCATGCATTGCACAGACACAGCACAGCACCACACAATGCACGGCCCTGCACACGGCTGGGGGGGCACAGTGCGCTCCCCATGGCAGCACCGCATACAACTCCTACAACCCACAAGCAGACAGGGCACAGCCCAGACCCAGCCAACCCCTCAAATCGGCAAAGCGAGGTCCAGGTATCTTTGCACCCATGGGATGCAGCACACAGGAACCTCTCACAATGTATACACACACACACCCCCACCCCCACCCCCCAGCTCCAATCTGCCTGCCCCTGTGCCATGAGCATCACACAGAGGCACACGTCTCCCTTCTCACCCTGCGTGACCAAACCTCCCATTCCCCATCAGCATCCCGTGCAGAAATTCATGCATACAGAGCTAAAGGGTGCACGAACGTGCCAGGCACAGAGACAGCCGCAAGGTGCACAGCACCCCGGGTCCACACCCCTGCCATGCTCCCTCCAGCACCCGAGCCCAGCCGCCGGAGGCTGCGGTTCCGCCCTCCCTCCCCTTGCTGGGGGCTGGTTTGGGCACTCCCTTCCAGCTCAGAGCTGCCATCTGTCCTGTCCTGTCTCCTCCCCTCTCCTCCCCTCTCAGCACCAACTCCCACAACTCTGCAGAACTCCTTCTGATGGCCAGACCGGGTTCCAGCCGTGCAGAGACCCAGGCACAGCGAGAGCCCCCCCTCCAAGCCCCCCGGCAAGCAGCTCTCTGGCCGCAGCACACACTCGCTCACACAAGGACAGCTGCAGCGTCACCGCAGAGGGACACAGATCCGCGGGAACAATAGCAAATGCACCCAGCGAGAGGCACACACACACACACTGGACTTCTCCCAGCCCGGAGGCGCGCTCTGCTCCTGCCCAAGGACAGCTGGCAGGGCTGATGTGCAACGCGCTGGCATGCGACGCCTGTCCCCACTGATGTCATCCTGTCACCTGCGCTCGGAAAGCATGTGGGGATGCAGCGCTTCGATGCCATGGGAGAAGGGGCTGGCTGGGGACAGCCACTGCTGAGAAGCTACCCCCCACAACTTGTCAACCCTCTAATCTGCAGCCACCCTGGTCCCAATGAGACTACCGCTGCTGCCGCTGCTTTTCCTGTGGGTGCCGTGGCTCCTGGGAACCCTGGCAGAGGTAAGACCTTGTCTCTTCAACCCCCTGTTTGTCCATGCAGGCTCTTGGCTCCAAGCTCTCTGGCGGCAAGGGGCTTTGCATAGTCCTACCCCGCTGAGGAATGACGGCATATTTCTGGGCTGCCTCTCCAGCCATGCAGCTGCACCAAATTAGCGACGTTTGCAATTACAAGCTGGCTCTTTCCTCCGCTTCCCCCCTCCCTCGCCATGCCCTCTTGCCCCAGCGCCTGGGATCTGAGCGTGTTACTGCTGCCATGGCTGCACAGCTCCTCGCCCCAGGAATTGACTGGCTGCTGTTCCCAGGGGTCTGGAGCCCCTTCACTCCCCTCCTTGCACACACTCCCAAAAGCTCCGCAGTTGGTCAGGGAGCCAGAAATGGGTCAGCCAGCAGAGCCAAGGGGGAAATAACTAAAGAAAGATGATTGCTCCTCTGTGGCTTGTTGCGGGACTGGGAGTGGGCAGAGATATTTCCTTTAATGTGGAGGGAACTAGCCTCAACCTAAGCAGGGCACACCCTGCTCGCCAGCAGACTGTGGGGAGACGGGTGTCCCGCAAGCGTGCTCAGCACCCGCTGCAGTGTGGAGGGTGCTGGATGCTCTAGAGCTCTCAGGCAAAGCCCTCACTTTGCAGCCTGTGGGGGATGGCAGCTGGACTGTCTGGGGTCCCTCCATCGTCCCCCCCATAGTTGTGGGAAGGGGGTTGGTGCCTGTAGAGGGAATGAGATTGCCAGGGCCTGTCCAGAGCTCCCTCCCTCCCCAGATTTTTCCCTTGTGCCCTGGCTGTTTTTCTGGGATGTCTTCCCCTGTGGGCATGGCCCCGTGTTGGTCTGCGGTCCCAGGACCCATGCAAAAGGCCAGGGCAGCCCCCAAGCTACATCTGCTGAGTCTGTCTCCCTGCCTTGGAGAGGGGAGGGCGATGTGAGCAGTCACCTGGCCTCTCCTGCAAAGAGGGGTCACAGTCCCCAGAGGGCTGCAGCCCCCAGATGCCATGTCTGGGTGGGACCTGTGCCTGGCCAGCCTGACCCCTGGGCACTTCTCCCAGGTGTTGGTCTCAGCTCAGACCACCTCACCTTGCCCCTCTCTCACTTGACACCTTCAATCCCCCAGGGCGAGGGATGCAACCGGACAGAACGGGCAGGGTTGGAGGGACAGGATGCACCCAGTGATAGAGGTAAGTGAAAGCAAAGAGGTCCCCAGGCTGCAGAGGGTGGTCTTGGTGCTCGGGAGCTGTGACATGAGCAGATGTGCAGGGCCAGGACTCTTGGAGTTAAGAGTAGCTTTGTAAATACTCTGCTTTAGACTTACTGCAGGCTGCAGATCATGACCAGAGAAGGGGAGGGAATCAGCCCCATCCTCTTCCAGCAACCAGCCTTATGGGGGAGCAGTATGAGAGATGGACAAGGCTCCAAGCTCCCTCCTTCCCATGGAACATCAAGCAGGCTCAGCAGCAGCACAGCCATAGGTGCCCTGCACTGAGCCCCTGCAGTTTCCTGGGCAGGATCATGCTCCATGGGGCAGCCCCACGGCTGTGCTGAGCTGGCTGGAGAGCAGCACAGCCACACTTGCCCTGCAGCCAGGAAGCCCTGCCATATGCTTGGAGCGAGCGTGGTGCCCGCATGGTGCTGGCCTGCGCCAGTGAAAACTCTCCCAGATGATCTGCAGGCACCAGTCAGGGCATGGGGTGTACCTGGATGTGGCTGTCTGTGATGTGGTTAGTGGAGCTTATCTATGGGGATGTGAGCAGTGTTGTGATCATGGGCCTCAGGGCTGGAGGATGCCTCTGGCCCATTTTAGATATTAGTACATTTGTACTGCAGAGGTGAAGATGATTGCCAAGTGACAGATGGAGGCAGCCAATGCAGTCTGTTGGAAACCTGAGAGAAGCAGACAAACATGGGTGGAGAACTCATACCTTCATGAGATAAGAAAGAGCCCGCAGTGAAAAACCATCCCTGTTTGAACTCCACGCAGGGCACAATCCCGCTGGCTGTCTTCAGGACGAGATTAGCCATGCCCTGTGCTCCACGAGCTGCTGTGACTGGGTCTCTGCTGACAGCAAGGGGAGCCCAGGGCAGCTGGCTCAGGCGTAGACACCTGACCCGTGGACACCCAACTACATTCAGATAACCCTTCCTGAGCAGTCTGTTCCTAAATCCGCACTTGGACTGCTCAGGGATGGCACTGAGAAGGCCTTTCCCAGGGGGACTACGTGCTCCTCTTTTGTGTCCATCTAACTTGCCCAATTCCCTTTGCGCTCATCTGCTGAGTGAAGCTCTCAGCACGGCAGCAGGCTCCAAACAATGGCATTGCATGAAACAGAAGTTGCATGTAGTTCTGAAACTGTCCAGCTTTGTGGGAAGGCCACACACAACACCTGAGCAGTCCCAAAGGTGCCCCTGCTCCTGGGGCTCACCCCACACTGCTCCTCTTTTGCTGTGTAAAGGCAGCCCCGAGGCAGACCTCTGGGGCAATAGCTGTGCTTGTTTAAAGCTTTCTTGCCATGCCAGATCACATGTAAGCCTGTTACAACATGTTGCCCATCATAAATTTCAAGTGCTAATTATTACACAAATGTCTTATTAGCACTGGAGCTGTTCTGGTGTTTCCCAAAGGCTGAAAGCAATAGAGAGCTCATCGTTCACAGCAAGGCTGGGGATGGGGAGTGTGTGACGATCAGCTAGTGGAGGCATGGGGAGGGAGAGATGGAGCCTGCAAGGGTCACGTTGCCAGCTTGGTCCCAACAGACAGGATCTGTCTGGCTCCTGTTTGTGTAGGTGGTTCCTCAGCAACTCTAAGGGCAGGGATTCAATAGCAGTTTTGGCGACTGACCCACCAATTAGGCCAAGCCCCGTACGCCACTTCCTTGTCCCCAGACATTCTCCATCTGGATGCCACAGCACCGGCCCTGCAGCCGCAGCATGCTGACCTTGCTGCTGCAGCAAGGCCAAGGCAGGGACACAACTCAGCAGGGGGTTGTGGAAACCGGGCCCCACATTTCCTCCACGTACACAGTGTCCTGCTCTTCCCATGTCATCTCTGCACTGGGCAGGATGGTGGGGAGTCAGTGCCTGGATCCCTCCAAAGCAGCCTTTACCCGCTCCTCTGTCAGAGCCCACAGAGACAGAGACTACGGCAGGGAGCATAACGGCCCCGCTGCCATGTCCATCCTGCTCCCTCACTGGCCATTGTCTTGCTTCTGCAAGGTGGACCCAGAGCCCTTCAACATCTTTTTGGGGGCTCAAACCAAGGTGGTGAGCAGTGGATTATACCCAGCCAGGGCAACTTTTCTGCCATAAACCAGGGCTGTCTGGACAAAGCATGTGGCCTGAAGCCTTCTGGTCTTTCTCCAATGGAGGAGATGCTCCATGTTTAGGAGCATCTCTTTCATGTGATGCCTTTGACCCCAGTCTGTAGGGGTTTCTGAACCTTCTTGTGTTTTCCAAAGGCTGTTCAGAGCCCCTGGGGTTGGGGAGCCTGACCGAAGCGGGGCAGTGCCCATGGTGGTGGCCTGTGCAAAGGTGTGCAGCAAGGGTGGGTGGGCTGGGGAGCCTGGCCCTGCAAGCTGGCCACCCAGCAGCACCACAGCTCCCTGTTGATGGTTTCGGCTTTGCCTCTGCAGGGACCCTCCTGAACCTCAGCGTGAGTGACCATGGCTGGTCAGACTCCCTCCTTCTGTCCTGGGATGAGCCGGAAGGGGGTGCCGAGGGATATTCGCTTGCCCTCTCCTCCCTGGGGTCAGGCATGCCACTGCAGAATGGATCTGCTGGACCCAACATCACCAGCTTCTGGTTCCACGGGCTGACCCCTGGCATGCGCTACAAGATTGAGGTGACAGCCACGCTTGCCTGCATGGAGACCACCAGCCAGACAGTCATGGCACAGACAAGTAAGGGCTCCCCAGGGACTGCAGAGTCAAGGGGTCTGAGTGCTTCCACCAATGATCGTCACACTGCTTTGGAGTGTGTGAAGTACAGGTGTGTCCAGAGTCCTGTAAGTCCTTGGGGAGGTCAGGTCTTTCCTCACTTCCACAAGGATTAGGGTCCTTCCCTGGTCCCCAGAGCCCCAGGGGTCATTCCCTCATCCATGTGGAAGGACGGTCCTGCCCCTGCACCTTGCATGGGCAGGGTTCAGGCTATATCTTCTCCTGGAATAATATAGCTAATGATGGACCAACCTATGATGTGGACTGCAGAGAGCTGAGGGGTGGAAAAAGTCATGCCTGGAGGTCTAGAAAGAGCTACAAGGAAGTGATTTTGGCACATCTCTGTCAATCACTGGCTCACCCACCAAGCCTTGCTCTATGCCCTCCCTGTCTGACGAAGGACTGGGGGAAGGGGGCAGGTGAGGATGGCAGCCCTTGCCTGCATCTTTCCAGAAGATCCTTGGGTAAATCAGTGCAGGTGAAGGTGGAAAACCTTGAAAAGGGGAGTAGAGCTGGAGGGAGGGGGTTGGCCAGCAGAAGGGATGGTGTCAGACAGCAGTGGTGGCTGCAGGGAGCAGGGGCTGGTGCTCATGGGAAGGCAGGTGGCAGGACCCACAGGGCCAGCAGGAACAGAGGACCTGGCAGCAGGCGAGCTCACAGGTAAGCACTGATGGCTTCACCTTTCTCAGTGTGTACCTGGTGTGTTGTCCCTGACCAAGCCTCCCTGCCCAGATCAGAGTGACTGTGCAGAGACTGATCCAAAGGGGACGGTGCAGCCCACACAACCTGTGGGAGACTGGCGGGCTGGCAGGAAGGTGATGGGGCTGTGCTTGGGGGATTGGGTCCTGTGGAGCTGGCTGTCAGGACCTCACCAGGACCTCACCAGGTGAAGACACTGTCCCACGGGCCCTTGAGCAACCTGGCAGGTCAGGCATCGCAAGGCAACCAGCCAACCCCATGCCATGTCTGATGCAGGTCCTTCACCCGTCCGCAACCTGAGCCTGAGCAGCGATGGGAGCTCTGCTGTGCTGCATGCCTCCTGGACGCACGCCCACGGGCAGCGAGACGGCTACCACCTTGCCCTCTACCACAGCGACTCCCAGACGCTTGTGAGAAATGCGTCCATCCTGCCAAACGCCTCCACATTCCTGTTTGATGGGTTGCTGGCTGGCAGCGAGTACGCCTTGAAGGTCAGCACGCTGGCTGGATCCAGCCAGGCAAGCACCAGCATCCACCAATGGACAGGTAGGGAGTGATGGGTGTGCCTGCCCAAGAGGGAAGGGGTGGGAGAAAGGGTTTGGCAGGAGGGGTGCAGCACACATGCGGTCTGGGCTGGTGGAGAGGGGGAGGAGGTCTCCAGGCTCAGGATGGGGAGTTTGTGTGGGAAGGGAAAGAGCTGGGAGTTTTTCACATCCCCACTGTGAGCCCAGTGTGCTTGGCCAAGGGGACAGACCTTGCACCTCAGTCCCCGCAGGACCCGCAGCTTGAGTTTGTGTGCTCCATGTCCCCATGGGAGAAGGGCAATCTGGGGATCCTGACAAAAGGCCTTGGCTGGTGGGAGCTGCAGAAATGTTGCATTACCTGGGCTGCCACCCCCTCTGCCCTGCAGCCTGAAAGAGCATGACAGTATGGAGGGACCTCAAGAGCCCCTCAGCTTGCCTGGGAGGCATGGGAGAGACATCCCTCAGCAGACCCCTGCCACACCTTTAGCCCCCATGCCAGCATAGAAAGCAGCCATGGGCGTAGAAGACCCTGGGGAGGGAGAAGGGTCCAGGGAGCCCCAGCCCCAGCGCTGAACCTCACTGCCTCCTGCTTTTCCCCTCAGCTCCCTCCATCCCCACTCAGCTGAAGCTCAGCCCGGGCTCCAGCACCAGCCTCGTCGCCTCCTGGGCGGGTGCTGGGGGGGCCGCCTGGCTGCACCTTGCGCTCCACAACCTCCTCACCCAGACCGTGACCACGACCCTGTCAGCCAGGAGGGGCCTCACCAGCTACACCTTCCAGCATCTCCACCCCGGCACCCAGTACTGGCTGGGGCTGAGCGCCACGGCAGGGCCCTACACTGTGGGGGGGCCCAATGCCACCAGCTGGACATGTGAGTATGATGGCCAAGGATGGAGGAGGACCTCGGTGGCCCTGGCTTTCTCCCTTCCTCTGGTCCAGCCTCTGAATCCAAAGGTCTTCTGCCAGAGCTGCAGTGCAGAGGGCAATTCTTCTGCTTGGACCTGGCCAAAAGCCACTCCAGGACCCGTCTCTGGGGCACTGCGATAGTGGGGCCAGTGAGTTCCCAGTGCTGGCCCAGTGAATTCCCAGTGCTGGCCTGCTTCTCCCTGGGATGCACTGGGATCAGCCTGTGGCCTCTCCCTGAGGAGGAGGATGGAAGGGCAGCAGATCCCACTGATGTGCGGTGCACCTGGGGACGGGCTCTCACGTGCCTCAGGGCTGTCCAAGGGCAGCAGAGAAAACGGGGGGCAAGAGGATAGCACTTTGAACTGGAGGTTGCTGGAGGGAAACGGATCTTTGGTCGCCTTTGATTGCTGTCAAGGGTATATTTTGGTAGCACCTGATAACCTCATCCTGGTGGATGTCCCTAATGTGCTGGGTGCTGTGCAAACACAGCCAAGGAAGCCAGCCTCTGGCAGGTCAAGAAATTGAGGGTAGCCCTCCCAGACCCCAGCTAGTTGCGCCATTCAACCCGACTTCCTCCACCTCCTGGCCTCAGGCTGACAAGGGCCCCAAGAGCAGGTGGCTTCCACCACTACATTCCTGGTTTGCTGCCAACACTGTCTGTAGCACGGTGAACAGTTCTGGCCCTGGACTTGCTCTCCCAGATCTTCCCAGGAAAACCAGGGGGAAAATGGAGAGGGCAAACCTAGCCTCCTGGACAGAGCAAGACTCATGCCGAACACCAAGAAAGCATTGGCCCTCTCTAGTGAGGAGCAACAAATCATGGAGGTGCCAAGCTGAAAACTCAGGGCTGTTGTGGCCAGTGACTCCTCCTGGCCCTGGGCAGAGACACTGGTCAGGCGTATGCTGGAAGGACCTGGTTGCCACCAGGTGACAAGCCTCCAGCTCTTTCCTGCTCTGCCTGCCAGTCCAGGAAGCTGGAGCCTGCTCACTGCTGACTCTGCAGCTGGGATTTTGGAAGACCTCCACACTCCCAGCTGGTTTGTTTCTGCTATGGAGTGAGTCTGACTTGATCCCTGCTGTTGCCAGTCTGCGGCTCTGACGTACCAGACTGAACAAACGTCTCTGGTGCCAGACGCATAAGCCAGGGGTGTCCAGCCAGGAGTTCAGTCCAGGCCAGTTCCTGGGAATATCAGCAAGCTCATGATGGGACACGAATGGACAGGAGGGGGACTTTTAGGAATTTCCCAGCAGGGCTGCCAACTTCGTCTGGGCTCTGCTAGACCAGGAATGCTTGTGCTGGGGAACAGAGACAGCATGCTCCAAAAGGATGTCTAAGGCTGGATGTAACCCTGCAGATAAGGAAGCAGGGAACGAAGCTCAGGGGTGTATGGGGTCCAGAGCACCCCATAATCCTGACGCACACAATCCCATTTCCTTCCCTTCCAGACCCCCTGAGCCCTGGCAATGTGACTCTGAGCAGCGCAGGGGAGCAGAGCTCCTTGCAGGCTCGCTGGAGCACCCCAGCGGGAGAGAGGGACTTCTACCTGGTGACGCTGCAGGAGGGAGAGGATGGTGCTCCAACAAGGAACATCTCTGTCGGTGGAGACAATGGTCATGTCACCTTCCATGGGCTGAGCCCCGGGAAGCAATACTGTGTCCAGGTGACGGCAGTGGCTGGGCCTTACCGAGCATCATCCCGCAGCACAGCAGCCTGGACACGTAAGCAGAAAGCCCGAGCATGTCCTTTCAAGGCCATTTCTGCCGCTTGATGGAGGGGCTGATGCCCAGAGGCAGGCTGGTGGGATGGGGAGGGGGATTGTGGCAGGGGCAGAGATGGGCTTGTGCCCCAGTGGCACCTGGTCTCAAGAGCAGGCTGTGGGTCAGAGTGGCAAAATCTGCTGCCCCACAGTTCCTCGTGAGCGTGGACTCAGAGGTCCTTGGCAGACTCATGCCAGGTAGTGTCAGGCACGAATCAAGACCACATCTTACTCAGTAACCTTTGGACTCAGTGTTTGGCAGGCTTCAAGACATCTTCCTCTGCTCACAGCAGCTGGTTTGGTGGGTAGTGAAGCACCACCAGTCCCCCCACAGCAGCATCTCCCTGTGCCCCGTCCCTCCTGGGCGACTTGGGAAGCCATGGCTGGTGCTGTCCCAGAGCTGCCACCCTGGGAAGGAAGGACTGGAGCCTTAAACAGTGTGGGGAGGCACTTACCCAGCCCCTTGCACTGAGAGAAGTAAAAGGCTCTCCCTGCAGCCCTGGCTGCCCGAGTTTGGTGGGGGGACCGCTGCAGAGTGTCCTGAGAGCAGTCTGGCTGCCTCATCACTGCTCCATGCAGTAACATGCATGATCCCATCCTTGTCCCTTGCAGAGCCGCTAGCACCGTCTGGGGTGAGTCTGTCAAGCCAGGGGAGCCCCTACAGGCTACTAGCCAGCTGGGAGGAGGCAATGGGAGAGGGCTACGTGCTGGCCTTCAGCCCCATGGAGCACCCTGTGAAGAACAGCTCGCTGCTCAAAGGTGTCACCAACTTCACCTATGAGGGCCTCTGCCCTGGGACCCTCTACACCTTTGAGGTCAGCACCGTGGCTGGCCCCTACACATCCACACCCCGGCGCATCACCAACTGGACATGTGAGTGCCACAGCCCTCACCGCAGCCAGCCCTGGGGTTCCCACTGGGTCCTGCCTTTCCCCACGATGTTGTGCCTCACGGCATGTGGTAGCACAGGTCTTCTGCAGCTTCATGCAATAAAAGAGCAAAAGGCTCAGGAGGAAACCAGAGGTGCTGCTGGATGTGCCTGACCCTGGTCTGTATGCCAGTTGCCCGGCACAAGGGTCAGCAGATCCCTTTGCCCTCCTCCTCCCCCAGGCCACCCTCCGGCCACCAGGGCTGCATCTGCCCTGAACCACCTCTCCACCACCCTGGTCCAGACCATCCCACCCACCACCTCCTCCAGCACCAGAGCAGTCCTCTTACTATGCCAGTTTGAACTCTATGCTGGCCCAGTCCCTGCCAAACTGGTGTGTGGGTGTCAGCAGGGGTGATGGTGGCCTGCTCAGACCCCGCGGGTAGCCAGAGCACCTGGGTCTGGGGTTTCCCAGTGAAGCGGCTCCAGCCCCAGCACATTTGGGGTTGCACTTCTGCCAGGTGGCCCCAGTCTGGGTGCAGCTGTGACTCTAGACCTTGCCTTTCCTAGATCCTTTGCCCCTGGAGCAGCTGACCCTCAGCAATCAGGGCCACAGCACCTCACTGCGAGCCTCCTGGAGAGCAGCTCCTGCTGGCAGCACCGGCTACACAGGCACCCTCTGGGAAACCAAGTCCCAGGAGTGGGTCAGGAACATGACTGTGGGGAACAACTGGACAAATGTCACCTTTGAGGACCTGGTCCCTGGGCGACAGTACACACTGGAGATGGCTGCTATGGCTGGACCTTACAGATCCCCTGTGCGATCAGCCACAGACTGGACATGTGAGTGTGTTACTCCTACCTCACCCCTACTGCAAATTGCAACCATGCCTGGCCAACGAGAGCAGAAAGCTCATGGCATGGAAGCAAGGCAGAGTGTGGACTATGTATGGGGAAGGGGTAGAACCGGGGACAGGGATGCATAGACAGACAAAGAGTGGAAGGACAACCACAGCCACATTCAGCCAGGTTGGAAGTAAAAGGGTCTTCATTGCAGGAGCAATTCATCACTGAATGGAAAACTTTTCCAAATGTCACCCAGCAGGAAAGGTGGGGACCTGCTCCCATGTTTGTTGTGGAGCAGAAGGTCAGGCTGTTTTGGGTTTTGATATGCCAGGGATGATTTCTAACCTGAGTCCACCAGGGACAAGTGGTGAAGGGTGCCCAGGACAAGCGTGTGCAGGCCCCCACTCCACACCGTGGCAGCTCCACCATGACTGCCTCTCACTGCCTGGATGTCTCTTCTCTCTCAGACCCCCTGGCTCCGGCCGGTGTGACCCTGACCAACACCCGACGCCCACTGGGACTCTCTGCATTCTGGGACAAGGCTGCTGGTGATGTGGACCAGTTCCACCTCCAGCTCTACAGCAAGAGCCATCCAGCACAGAGGAACATCTCAGTGGGGCCAAACACCCACAACTTCACGTTCCTGGGGCTGTCCCCTGGCATTCAGTACTTCCTGAAGGTGACTGTCCTCGCTGGCCCATACAGATCCTCGTCACACTTTGCCACCGAGTGGACATGTGAGTGAGAAGTGTCCCCAGCCTCCTGCAGGGACGGGGCATCCTGGCACTGCCTGCAAGACTGGCAGTGACATGGATGTGTCTGGGAGGAGGGAGGGCTCTGGTGAGTCCTGCATGGTCCCTGCCCCTGGGAATTGGAGCACATGTCATGAATTAGGTGCTGTGTGCCAGTTTCTGGGCCCCAAAAGACCCTTTTCCCCAGTCAAGCTGAACCTTCTGCCTATACTACTTGTGATCTCAAGGCCAGCCTGGGACTGGTGGGAGGGGGATGCAAGAGGAGAAAGACAGAGACCTATCTGGGCTTGCTGCTCCCTGTCCATGGAGCAGAGCAGCCCACTGGGGAGCTGAGTGTTCTCTTCTCAGTACAGCACCTGCCTGCTAGCAGTGCCTTGGGGACATGCACAGGCAACTCGCATGTCCCCCAGGACAGCAGGACAGCTGGCAGTCAGCTGCCACCACTTCTCCTTTAGCCCTGTGCAGAGCTGCAGGCTTTCTCCACTGTCCTGGCTTCTCCAGTTGCTTTCTTCCACGATCTCATGGATCTCCATGCTGTGTTCCCCCCTAGATCCACTGTCTCTGGCTAATGTGAGCGTACAGCCCGGCCGGAGACCCCAGGAGCTACATGTGAGCTGGGTGGAATCAGGCGGTGGCAGAGACCACTTGGTACAGCTCTCGGTGGCTGAGTCCCTGTCCATCATCAGGAATGTGTCCGTCCCCCGTGGAGTCACCCAGCTTGACCTGGAGGGGCTGGTGCCAGGGTCCCGATACCGCGTGGAGATCATTTCTCAGGCTGGGCCTCATCGCACCTCCTCTCAGACTGCCATCGGCTACACTGGTAGGAACACAGCTCCTCTGCACCCATCCCCATCCCTGGTACCCAGCCTGGCTGTGACCTGGCGAGGAGCTGAGGACCAAGAGAGCGGTCCGAGGGCTGTTCTGCAGGAGGGCCCTGAGACCATGTCCCCACAACACCACTGGTGCCTGTCCCCTACTCAAGATGCTGGCTCTCTTGTTGGGACCCTCACTCATCCTGAGCCCAGCAGGTCAATGGGGCATGTTGTGAGCCTGCCCCAGCACTTTGGGACAAGGGCGTCTCAGGCCGTGGTGATAATGCACTGTTACCACCTGGGACACAGGGAGCAGCTTTGATCTGGGAGCAACCTGCTGCTCTGAGCAGTCTTTAGACAGCATGTGAGATGCTCACAGTCCTGCAGCTTCCACCTTCATTCCCAAACTAGAGTCAGTCCTGAGCATCCCAGGTTTGTCCCCTGTAACACTGTTTCTCTCCCACAGTCCCATTACCTCCTCTTTCCCTGTCGGCAAGCCCTGTCAGCACTGCCTGGGCTCTGGCTGTGCACTGGGAGACCCCTCCTGGGCAGAGGGATGGATACCTGCTCAGCATGCACGAGGAGGGCTCTTCTGCACCAGCAAGGAACCTGGAAGCAGGGAAGGACAGCACCAATATCACCCTGGCACAGCTGGCACCAGGAACTTGCTACCTTGTTGAGATCTGGGCAGTAGCTGGACCCTACCACTCCCTCCCCAAGAATGTCACTGGCTGCACAGGTGAGCATCCATACCACCCATGGGTGATTTGGGTGGGAACACTGCAAGGAGCTCCAGAATGGGATGGGGATCAATGTTGGCACCCAGGGAGAGGAGGGCACCCTGGCCTGGTTCCCAGTGATACTGGCCTGCAGTCACCTCCTGCCTCTTGCAGCCTTCTTGTACCATGCAGGCACAGAGCGCTTGCTGGCCGGTTGCTGCTGGCTGCCTGGGGAAAGCAAGACTCCTCCCCAGAGATGGCTGCATGTTCAGAACCGGATCTTTTTCTCTCTGACTCATGTGTCTGTCTTTCCTCACAGTTCCTGCAGCACCGGCAAACCTGAGCCTTACCAACCCAGGCAGCTCCTCAGAGCTTTACACGTGCTGGAACAAGCCCCCTGGCAGGAGGGACCACTACCGTGCTATTCTGTATAGCCTCAGCACCCAGAGCAGGGATCAGGTCCAGATCTTGAGTCCAGATGCCCAGAACATCACCTGGACTCACCTGGAGGCAGGCAGCAGGTTTGCTGTGCAGGTCACTGCTGTGAAAGGCTCGTTCGAAGCCTCCTCCACCAGCGTCACCCAATGGACACGTGAGTCTGATGGGTTGGGTTGGACACAGCACTCCACTGTGCCCCAGAGCCCCCATCTGAGCTTTGCAGAGCACCCACCGCCATCCCCATCCCAGCCATCCCCGCTGTGCTCCTAACTTCTACATAGTTGTCCCACCTTTCTGCTCACTGTCCTCATTCCTTCCCCAACACAGAGCCAATCCCCCATACCCACCTCAAAGGCTCTGGGTATCTCCTGTGCCATGTCCAGCTGCAAGCCCTGGGGATATTGCACTCAGAGCCACGCGCACTGTCTGCTCATTTGTCCGCATGCTTCTCTCTGGGAGGATCTCTGGTGGCCAGTCTGCCCACTGCTCAGTGGGAGCAGGTGGCCGGTGTCCAGCCCATGGCACTGCCAGAGCACGAGGAACGACTGGGCAAAGCAGCCGGCTCATAGCACTGAGCAGCAAGCAGTGGCACGCAGGGGCTGACTGTCTCCCTGTTGCTTTCCAGATCCCTTGGCCCCTGCCAACCTCACCGTGGGCAGCCCCTCTGCCTCTGCACTGCAGGTCTCTTGGGCAGCAATGGGGCGAGGAGCAGAAGGCTACATGGTGGATATCTATGACACAGCCTCCAGCAGTCATGTTGGGCGCGTGGTGCTGGGTGGGGATGCCAGGAGTCACATCTTCAGCAACCTGAGCCCCGGCACCCGCTACAGCGTGACAGTGAGAGCCACAGCTGGGCCCTTCCACACCAGCACCCCCAACCTCACCCACTGCACACGTGAGTATGATGCTCTCCTTGCGGCCAGGTGTCCTCCACCAGATCTCCCCCTTCCTGGCTCAAATCAGAGGCCATACTGGTGCAGCCAGATCCTGGCTTCCTCTCCCACCCGTGCAAGCACCCAGTGCTCATGCCCTGCTGGATGCAGCCTGGGGAGTCTGTGCATGGCCCCGTGGCCTGGCCACCCATGTCCCTGGTAGCCATCCACAGCCATCCACAGCACCAGGGAGGAGGCAATCCCTGGAGGCAGCTGCCACAGAGTCAAGGGGAAAGCCAGCCCTCGGGACCCTGCAGGGCTGACCCACCTCCTGCAGCACAGGCTTGGCACAGACATGGAGCATCTCCTTTCCCTCAGCCTGAACGTGGCTCCTGGCAGTGACTCATGTTTCCTCCCCAGGCCCGCTGCCCCCAGCCGCCGTACACTGGCTGAGCACAGGGCACCCCGACAGGCTGAGTGCGTCCTGGGGAGCCGCGGCTGGGGAGAGAGACGGCTACACCCTGACCCTCTACCACGTGTGGCTGGGCACCGTGGCAGCTACGGCCTCGCTCAGGAGAGACGCCCACAACTTCACCTTCATGGGCCTGACCCCAGGGTATGAGTACTCCCTGGAGGCCAGTGCCACGGCTGGACCATACCAGGCAGCAGCACCCAACATCAGTGGCTGGACACGTGAGTGCCCGGACGAGTGTCCTCTGCAGAGGGCTGGGAGATTTTGCACCACTGGGCAGCCCTGAGGAGGGCTGGGAGGTTTACAGGGGCCCTGGTGCCTTTGGAGATCTGTACACACACGTGCATGGGTGCAACACGCAGCAGTTGGTGCATGGACACACTGTTACCCTCATGGATGTTCAGCTGTAGACTTGCACAAGTACATGCTGATGACATGCAGGGTTACCCAGCTGTGCCCATGCGGGGACATCCCTCTGCCCGTGCAGCCCCACCTCCCTGTATGCCAGAGCACTCGCACCCTTGCTAAGTCTCCTCCAGCAGGCAGAAATTACATTACCATAAAGGTCCATGAATCAGTGTAGTAGAAGGGCCTAATCCACAGTCCTCCCAGGAGAAGGGGTCTTCACTTGTCCCCACCCAGAAAGATTTTAAGGCTGGACAGAGTGTAGATGCTGTGCCAGCTCTGCCCAGGCAGCTGCATGCCAGCTGTGTGCTGGAGGATGTGTGTGCACACAGCAGTGGCAAAGGTGCTCCAGCTGGGCAATGGGGATGCGACTGACCTGGATGAAGAAGGGTTGGCATGTGAGGGACCACAAAGGGTGAGCAGCATTAAAGGTGAGGTGGGATGGGGATGCAAAAGAGAAAAATGAGGAGGAATGTGCCAGAGGGGGCCTTCGTGTCCCAGCTCTCAGGGAGCCTCTGTTCTGCTGCACAATGTCCCGTCAAGTGTGTTTCCTTCTGCACAGTCTCTGGTCCCTAACACCAGGTCTGGTGACTCCCCAGGCCCGCTGCCCCCGGCCATGGTGCGCTTGCTGAGCACGGGGCACCCTGACAGGCTGAGCGCATCCTGGGGAGCCGCGGCCGGGGGGCGAGACGGCTACGCACTGACCCTGTACCACGCACGGCTGGGCACCGTGGCAGCTACAACCTCACTTGGGAGAGACACCCACAACTTCACCTTCACGGGACTGGCCCCAGGAAGCAAGTATGTGCTGGAGGCGGTGTCCATGGCGGGGTCCTACTGGACACCTGCAGGGAACGTCAGCAACTGGACATGTGAGTACCCTGTTTTGAGAGTGATGCGTGCCTTGCTGGGCAGTCACAAAGGCTCGTGGCAAAGGACACGGCCCCTCTGACCTTCATGGCAGACCGCGAGCCCTGCCTGAACCCAAGGACATGTCAGTGCCATGGCACTGAACAGGGCTCTGCCCACCCTCACCATCAGCTCCACCAGCCTGGATTAGACCAGCTGCAGCTCCAGGGGCTGTGCTTCAGAGGAGAGGTGACAGACAGGTGCATTCACCTTCCCCTCGCCTCCAGCCGGCTGGGTGCTCCCTCCTCTCCCATCCCTGGGTGTCTCGCTCCAGCTGGGACAGGACTGTCTCTGCTCAGAAGCTTTGCAGAAGCTGCTTTTAGCTGCCTCCAGGCTGATGGATGCAGCCATCCAGCCGAGACAAAGTGCCCTGTCCTGTATGGTGCATCCCTTCTGGTGACACTGCCAAGATACCCAGGCAATGTCCTCAGACCCTTCACTGACAACTTCTCCTATCCTGTCTCTCCAGACCCCCTGGCACCCCGTAACGTGTACATGACAAACCAGGGGTATCCCAACAGGCTGAGTGCGTCCTGGCGAGCTGAACCCCAAGGACAAGACAGTTACAGGCTTCTCCTGTATCACTCGGGATCAGGTATTTTGGCAGCCAATGTATCTGTCGGGAAAGGCATCAGCAAATTCACCTTTTCTGGCCTGGCTGCAGGACACAAATACCTGCTGGAAGTGGTGTCCATGGCAGGGCCCTACGCAGCCTCCGCGGGGAACATCAGTGACTGGACAAGTAAGTGGCAAGAGCTGGAGGTCCTTGCATCATGTGTGAGGCTCAGCCTTCCCCAGCCGGGTTGGCTCAGCACCTGCGGTGGGAAGGGGCAGGGATGGGGCTGGGAGGTACCAGCAATGGGATCATGGTCTGTGCAAGCACCGGGTGGAGGGGAGAGCAGGGCAATACTGCTGCCCACAGGACAGTCTGGCAGCCATGGCTGCTGTTTCAGGAGGCAGACCTCCAGCTCATGGCCCTGGCTCCTCCAGGCTGGCTCCTCCAGGCCTGGGTGACTGAACAAGAGCAAGGGATCCCAGAGTGCTGCTCTGGTAGAGGACACCCACAGCCTTGGAGATCACGAGGCCTTACAGCCAGTGGGGGACACCCCACCGTCCCCACTGCCTTTCTCCCAGGCACTCAGAAAATTTCTGGTATGGGGGACAAGGGGAGGCTGGGCTTTTTTTTTTTTTAAGGAATGTGGAAATTGCAGATAAGCACAATAAGCCTTTTCATGTGCTTGTCCCCACAGTCCCTGCACTTTGTTTGGGGAATCCAGAGGTCTCTGCTCCCACGCTCAGCGAGCCCCTGGCAGAGTGCTGGGGGTCATGTGCAGAGCCCTTCAGGCAGGTCTCTAATGAAACTTGCTAACTAACAGGAGGAAGAACCCATCTCCTCATGCTCCTCACTCTGCATGTCCTCCAATTGCCATTTAAAAGTCATTTCTGGTAGTGGCAGCCAGCAGCTGCAGAAATGTTATCACTGAACACGTTAAGTTTCCTTGCATATTACCCATCTTCTGCTTGTATCTCTACAGGATGGAAGAGAGTACATGCATGCCAGTAACTCTCCCCTGGTGTGGTTTTCATTGTAGCCCCCTCAGTTCCCAAAAATCTCTCTGCGGTGGCTGAAGGGAACAACACAATGCTCATCTCCTGGGGCAGTGTCTCTGGACAGCAGGACGACTGCCAGCTGTGGCTGCGGGACCCCAGGAACAGCACCCTGCCCTGGCGGCACACTCTCAGCAGAGGGCAAGTCCAGCACCTCCTCCGGGGGCTGATCCCAGGGAGGAACTACTCTGTCTCCTTGAGCTGCGTGGCCGGGCCCTACTGGAGCAGCACCAAACCCTTGGCAGTGCCGATGGGTGGGTATGCGCTGCTGTGGGGATGGGGGGAGTGCAGGCTGGAAGGGGGAGAAATGCCTGGGTGGCCTCAAGACTGGATCAGCCCTTGGGGGCCAACAGAAGCATGAGAAGTCTTCATGGTGGGAGAAAAGGAAAACCAGCAAGGTGACCCTCTGGTAGCCATCAGCTCCCTAAGCAAGCCCCAACACAGAGATTTCCCATCACCTCGTGGCCTTGCTACCTGTGAAGCAAAGTGGACTCTGCAGAGATCTCCATTGGTCTGCTTCTCCTATAAGACATCTGCTCAGGCCCTGACCTATTTGCCTTGTCCTGTGGCCCTTGGCACAGAAAGCTCCCAGGTCACAGATGCCCAGCTCTGCTCCTCTCCCATTGACCTAGGGACAAGCAGTAGAGGACCATAGTGGCTCTGGGCTGACACATGGGCTGAGGTTGGGATTTCTCTGATCCATTAAGTACAGAGCCTGCCATGTCTCCTTTGCAGAGCCAAACCCAGTGGAGGATGTGCAATGCCTACCAGAGTCAAGGAGTCTTTACTTGAACTGGACCAGCTCTCCTGGAGATGTGGAGGCTTACGAGGTGGTGACAGAGAGACTCTCTGATGGACCTCCCACCTCCAAGTATGTCATGAGCATCCCTACAAGTGAGGCCAGTCTGGAGGGGCTGGGGCCAAACTCATCGTACCGAATCGTTGTGAGCACAGTGGGCATGAACACAATGAGGAGCCAGGCTGTGACTCTGGTCTGCAACACAACAGTGGAGGGTGAGTCCCCTTCTTTCCCACAGCCTTGCCACAGGCCCCAGGAGAAGACACCCAGTGTTGCTAATTAGACCTGGGGACTCTTTCAGATGCCTGTGAGCCCCGTGTGGTCCTGCACTGAACTGCAGTGGGTCAGGGCTCTGGGCAATGATGCTGGGACCAGTCCCAGGCTGAGCAACGTGTGGTGGGTCTGAGCAATGTGTGGTGGGTCTGTGGGAGCAGGGACACACTAACAGGCTGTGCTTGCTGGTTTCTCTTCCAGCCCTGCCTCCGCCCCTGCGAGCAGACATCTTCCAGGTGGAGGCCAGCTCCACAGTTATCATTTCATCCGACCTGTTCAGCGAGGAGAATGGCCAGATCGAGTATTATGGTGTCATTGCTACCACTAATGATTCACGTAAGTGCCCCTGCACATCCCAATCTGTAGTGGCTCCCCTGGGCAGCAGGTCCCCTGGACATCACTTTGGGACTACCACTGTCACCTTGTATGTTCCCCTTCAGTGCTGAGGCCCACCCAGGAAATCATGTCCAGCACATGGTATGACCACTATTATGGGACAGAGGACTCCTACCTGGCTGTGCTAATCCCCAATCCCTTCCATCCGAGTCCCAGGAGCTCCCCTGAAACCTGGAGAGTGCCAGTGGGAACAGAGGAGTGCGGCCAGTCCAGGGCAATGTGCAATGGGAAGCTGAAAGCCAACGAACAGTACAGGTGAGAGATGTCAACATCTGTCCTGAGGGAAAGGGGCTGGAGGAGAAAAGGGACTGCATGTGCCCCTGCAAGGTGCCACCAGCTCCTTAGATGTCACCTCACCCTTGTACTCCCCAGACCCCCAGCAGTGGACCCCAGGCTGCTCCACCAAGCAGCATTTGAGGGATGCAAGGGCTGGCATACTGGAGAATATTAGACAGTGTAAGTGGGCAGGGAGAGAGAGACCAGTAGTGAAAGCTGGGGCTGACAAGGGCTGTATGTGTTGCCTTGGGAGCTGGACAGTTGTCCACCTCCAGGGTAAGAACTAAAATGGGTGCTCTTATTGGTAGGGCTTTTGCATGTGACCCAGAACCACATGCAGACTCAGAGAGTGCAAAAATGAAACTGATTCAGAAACATTAGTTCAAGTGGTGCCTACACAATTGCAGGCTCAAAGGCTGAGCGTAGCAAATGCACAGGTTGAGGTCCAAGTTCCCCATGAGACACACACAGAGATCACAATATTGATAAATTCAGAGTCTTATTTGACAGTAAATAGAATCCAGGAACATAAATGTACAAGGATACATATTTTGTTATAGGGTACCTTTAAAATAGTTGATGGTAAAACAGGTTTTCTACTACAAAGAATCATGTCTTTAGTCAGTCCTCTGTTAATTTAGCACCTCACAATTTCATTAAACAGGGACCATATCCCCTGGCATTCCTCTGACAAAGGGATCCCCCAGAATCTGGAAGGTTGTCCTATTTCAGTTTAAAGAAACTTACAGCAAAGGTGGCTGACTAATGATAGAAATTGCTGAGAGTGTTGGGAAAAGAGAAAGAAAGACCATGAGAGAGTGTGTGCGTGAGAGAGAGCTTCACTTTCCCCTATGAGTAAAGTGAGAATTAGATCTGCCCTGAAGTTTTGTGGTGAGCGGAGCCAAGGTCCCTGGTGTTGTGTTTGGATCTGCTGGCTCTCCTTCCTTTCTTCTTTTCTGCTTCACTTTCTCTACTTTTGCTATGTGCAGACTCCACACTTATATGAAAAACTTACATTGATTCTTACGGAGTTGTTTTAAATTTACACATGTTGCCATACAGGGGCTCTTAACTCGAGCTGCTGTTTGGGGCAGCACTGGCAGAGAACAGAGATTAGTGTTAACACTGGGCTGCATCAGGGGAGTGGGAGATGGCTGCTTCTCCTGGGAAAAAAAGGGAGTTTCCAGGGAGCCATTCCCTTGGAATCCCACCCAGAGCAGGATCATCTAGAGCAAACAGCTCTTCGGGTTCTCCCTAGGTACTGTATTATCATGCCTGGCAGCAGAATTGCATGATGATGCATTCCCATCCCATGCCCACCACAGGTGGTGTGATCCCTGGGCTGGCACAGGAGAGTCTCCAATTGATTCAGAAGGTTTGATATTGGTTGCCCATCAAGCCCATCTATTCTTTATTGCTCCTGCCTGACTCGCCCTTAGGCATGGCAGGGCAAGCCTCACTGCTTAACCCTAGCAGCCTCAGATCTGGCCTTCTGCTCCAGCCATCATGGCTGAGACAGGGCACAGCCTGGGTGCAAGCTGGGTCCGCGTTACAACGCATTGGCTCAGACCAAGGTCTGCCTGACCCATCTCTTGTAGCTGCCAGCAGCCACGAGGGGAGTTTAACAACAGCACAAACACACTGGGGTACCCCTCCACCCCCCCCCCCCCAAATACTGTCCAGCCAGTCTGAGAGTGTATATCTGCTCTCCATGCTTCCCAGCTGCCATTTTCACTACAACATTGAGGTCCCACAGGGTAGCAGCTAATGCAGAGCCATCAGGGTGTCATTAGCCCACCTACCATGATTGAATAACATGTACTTAACTGTCCAGTTACTCAGGACAAGAAGATCCTTTCGCACCTCTTCACAGCTTGGTTTCATTTTGGCTGCCCTAAACAACATGTATCCTCAGTAAACTGTGCTGCTGTCCTAGTTAATCATTAGTAGTGTGGTGAAAAGCAGATACCTCTGACAGCCCATCTCCACTCTGAAAGCCAGCCCTTGTTTCCCATCTTTCAGTGAGTTATTTATCCACAGGCCCTTACCTCTCATGCCATGGCATCTGCAGGCTCAGTCTCCAAAGAGATCTTTGCTCTGGCAGCCGGGTCCAGGGTGCTGCCAGAGGGGACTCACACTGGGCTCCACAAACTCTAGGCTGCTAAAATCCAAAGCTATGATTGAAAGCCATAGCTTGCATCTAGGGCACAAGAAGACCTACCATTCCAGGTTACCTGCTCAGAATGAAGTCAGCTCTGCAGGGAGCTGTGAGGCTTGGTGTGCACACTTCTGGGAGGAGGAGGATGTAGGGCAGATCTCCACAGGGAAGAGGATGCCCCAGCCACTTCTGTGTGCATGGGGAAGAGTATGGGTCGGGGCTCAGCCCTCCCAGCTGAGGTGGCCCTGTTTCAAACAGTCACCCAGGCTCAGCTCTTTCAAGTCAACCCAATTAATGGGTTGACATGAACTAAGACAGTGACTCAACCCAACTTGATTTTCCTTACTTACTGTTGTCTTTCTCTATTTCTGTCCAAGAGGCAGAAAAGGGGGAGAAGACCATTTCCACACATTCTTAAATCCCTACCAGAAAGCCAGCTTCTTCCAACACAACATTTCAAAACAGAGGCAGCTGCCCTGTTCCCTTGGGTCTTCTTGCTTCTGGCTGCATGGGTGCTGTGCTCAGTTCAGATTGCCCCTGACAGCAGGACTCTGCTTTGCCCTAGGTTCAGCATTGCTGCCTTCACCAAATATGACCCAGTAGCCCCTGCAGTGACGTTCACCATGTTCTCAGGTAAGATGGAGAATGCCATCTTCCCTACCTGGCTGTTCAGGTTAGAGATAATTAACAACCTGTGTTATGGTTTAACCCCAGCCAGCAACTAAGCACCACACAGCCACTCGCTCACCCTCCCTCCCGGGTGGGATGGGGGAGAGAATCAGAAAAAAAAAGTAAAACCCATGGGTTGAGATAAAGACAGTTTAATAGGACAGCAGAGGAAGAGAAAACAATAATAATAATAACAACAACAATAACAATAATGATAAAAGAATGTACAAAACAAGTGATGCACAATGCAACTGCTCACCACCCACTGACCGATGCCCAGCCCGTCCCCGAGCAGTGATCGCTCCTCCCCCACCAACTCTCCCCAGTTTCTATACTGAGCATGACGCCGTATGGTATGGAATAGTCCTTTGGCCAGCTGGGGTCAGCTGTCCTGGCTGTGCCCCCTCCCAGCTTCTTGTGCGCCTGGCAGAGCAGGGGAAGCTGAAAAGTCCTTGGCCAGCATAAGCACTGCTTAGCAACAACTAAACCATCAGTGTCATCGCATTATTCTCATACTAAATCCAAAACACAGCACTATACCAGCTTCTAGGAAGAAAATGAACTCTCTCCCAGACAAAACCAGGACAACCTGACAATGGCAAGCCAGAGGGAGATCATAGGCCATAGCAAATATAATAAATAGAGTAAATGCAGCCATTTACTGACTCTTACTTCTGTCTGTTCTCTCTCTTTGATTCCAGCTGCTGGATCCGGTGCAGATGCAACTCCACTCTCAATGCCAATAATCACTGGAATTGTCATGGGATTTCTTTTGACACTTGCAGCTATTTTTGCTTTGGTCTACTGGAAACAGCTCAGAGCAAAGAGGTGAGGATGAGCCATCTCTTGCCTGGTGGGTGCAGGCTGAGAAACCCAACCTTCAGTTCTGAGGCAGGAGGAGGAGCAGTGAGAGGGTATAAAATGAGATTTAGGCAAACTAGGACACCCACTAGTGGAGTTGTGCCTGGCAAGCACAGAAGCAAAAGGCAGAGGGGAGAGGGGAGCTGCCTGTGTGCAATTAAATCACAGAACCCTGCACACGTGCAAGGCAGTGTGCCTGATGCAAACTGACTGCTCACAAGTGCTCCGTCAGCCAGCAGTACACAGTACGCTCACAGCATCTGTCCGAGCACTGCAGGGAAGAGTAACATCTCCCATGCTTTGATTCTAGAACCAGGAAGAGCAGCCTGCCCCAGGAAATGGTGACCTACAGCTTGAGGTGAGTGCTGGAGTCTTCCCTCTCTGTGTGTCCCTGCTGCAGGTCCCAGAGTCCTTCACCTATTTCCTTTCTGATGCTTTGACTGAGGAAAAATCCAACTCTGTCTCCTCCTCTTCAGTTATTTTTCAAATCTTAGGCTTTCCCATGTTCAGTATTTATTGCCCAGCTCCATTCCAAGTCAATGGAAGTGGAAATGCATTGTCCACACCTCCTCTGCAAGGCTTCTGCAGCAGGAGAATATCCTCATCATCCTGAAATCGCTCCCAATAATTAAACAATGCTCTGTTGGACCCACTTCCCTGGGCAATGACTTGGGCTGTAAACCATCCCTCTGTGTGTGCATCCAGGTACTGCAGGTCTCAAGGCTGGGCTGCCTCATTGGCCACCTGACTGGCCTGCCAGACCTCCCAATAGCTAAGGCAAGTTTTCCTCTGGACTTCATTTCATGCAGAAACGTCCATCGGCCAATTCCCGTACAGAACTTCAAGCAGTACTATGAGATGAAGACAGCAAGTGCTAACCACGCTTTTTTCCAGGAGTTTGAGGTGAGATGAGACTCCTGCTACAGATGAGGCTTAACTTCCCGTCTAGGTAGCTCATGCCGCAGCTGTTGGGTGGCCTGTATGGACTCCTTATCTCCAGAAACAGTAACCCATCTCTCTAGCAATCCAACCACCCTACTAGGCAATCTTGAAGGCTAAAGACTGGATGGACCAAGTGATCAGGCAATTCCTTTTCTCAAAATCTGTTTTGTTCAAATTCTGGTAGAAACATGTGTTGTCTGTGGCATGAGGTGAACTAGCACTGTCCATAGCTGCTGGTGGACAAAGCTAAGGGTCCCAGGCCTGGACTGGAGGCAAAGATGCTGAGTGGTGTTGCAATGAGATCCACCTTGACAATGTTAGAAAAGAGAATGCAGCCAAAAGGAAGGTCGAGGAGCACTCTCAGAGCTATAGAGCCAGGCTGTGAAATTCACCTGGTTAGCTTCACTGGCTCCCACTGCCAGCATCTGCAGGGTCTGAATTGTTCTGCTGCAGCACCTTTGAAAGTCCCACCAGTGATTTCAAGCCGTCCTCACGTCACTCTTCTCTAGCCTTCTGAGTGAGGACAGAGGCAGAAGCAGAATGGGATGCTTCTGTTTTCTCAGCACAAAATGCTCTGGTCTTCTTGGTAGATTTCTGATTTCTGAGAAGGGTTTTTTCCCCCAATACTTGTTCTTGGGCTTGTTTTCTTTTAAATACAAACAGTGCTGTTGGAAAAGGCACTGGGAAAAGCCACCTATGGCTTAGAGTACACAGGCTATCCTGAGGGAGTAGAGAAGTTCCCTGTGCATAGGTGACCCTCTCGAACCACCAGACACAGCTGTTGGCCATGAGCAGGGAGCTGGGTTGGCCAGGAGCTCTCCAGAGAGACACTTGTGCTTATCCTCTCTCTTGTCCTACAGGAGCTGAAGGAAGTTGGGAAGGAGCAGCCGAAGGTGGAGGCCGAGCTACCAGCCAACGTCTCCAAGAACAGATATCCCCACGTGCTGCCCTGTAAGTGCTGTCTCCTTCCTCCTCCCCCCAGCATCTGGGGTGGGAGTTCTCGCTGCAATGCACAGGGACGGGCTCACCTTGCATCACTGCAGCGTTCACAGTGCCTGGCTCCTCTGCTGGGAGGAGTCTTGCAAGGGGCTTCAGTTTCCCTTTTCCTGCTGGAGACTCAAGGCTTAAGGGCTGAGCCAGGGCTGAGTCACCACCCTCCTCAGCTCCTCCAGGAGGCTGCTGGGCAGGTGCTGGGTGAGCCCAGCTCAGGGATGGGTCCCAGCTGGAGACCAAAGGGGGACCATGAGTGTCCCATGGCTTCTCTGATGAGCCTCATAATACCAGCTCTGCTTTCTTACCCCTGTGCTAACGTAGCTGGCAGGCAATGCTCACCTCTCCAGGGAGGAGGTGCCTGGCCAAGCACAGAGCCTCACATGGAGCTCGTGGAGCTGCTGGGGCTTCTCCTGATGTGTTACCCAGGTGAAGAGGAGATGGCCATGTCCTGGTGAAGGGCTGCCTTGGGGGGTCACGTGTGTTATGGTTTCTTTCAGATGATCACTCTCGGGTCAAGCTGAGCCAACTGGGGGAGGATCCATACTCAGACTACATCAATGCCAACTTCATGCCTGTGAGATCCCACTTGCCTTCCTCACAGAGACATGACCATGGGGCATCACCAGAGAAACTCTGCCTGGATTGAGGTTGTGAGGGCTGGTGGGAAAAAGCTGCCACTGAAGCCACAGCTGGCGCAGACTGGCAAGGAGTTGGGGGTCAGGTGGAGATGCATAGTTGCCCTTTAGCAGGGGTTGATGGAGATCGTCAGATGGCAAGTGCTGTGAATGCAGAGGTGTGAGTGTGGGGAGACTGGCAAGGCTTTCTGCTTCCTTCTTGAGGACTATCCTCTTCCCATCCTCTCCCAGCTTACTGCCCCATCTGTCTGTCTGCTCTTTCTCCTTCTGGTCTGTACAGCTGCACTTGAACAACTCCGGAGCTGTTCCCACATCCCCCATCCGGGAGGTTTTCCCAGGTAACAGGCAGGGCACACAGCATGCACGCAGGGGTGTGTGGATCCGCGGGGCATGTGTGTGTCAAAGAGGCAAAGGCAAAGAAGCAGTCTGAGACCTTGCATGCTCACCCTACCTTCAGCAATGACTGGGTAGCACAAGAAAGACCCAGACCTGTCTTCCTCTGCTTAGGCTGAATGAGGAACTGCTTGGAGGGAAACAGCAGTTTAAAGATCACGTCTTTATTCCAAATATGTAGAGAGCACGTGTTGGGCAGCACATGCTTCCTGTGAAATCAGCTGCTTCTGAGATCAGCTGCCTGGGAACTGTGCCCTCCTGGGCTAAGGGCAACGGGCATTTCTCTCTCTGCCACAAAAGCAAACCAGGCACTGACTCTGTCCCAGGGCAGGATCCACCTGCCTCAGCAACTTGCCAACTCCTCCTGTCTGCCTCTTGCTCAGGGCTATACATCCCAGCAGGAGTTCATTGCCACCCAGGGGCCCCTGAAGAAAACGATAGAGGACTTCTGGAGGCTGGTGTGGGAACAGAACGTCTGCAATATCATCATGCTGACAGTGTGCATGGAAAACGGGCGGGTAGGTCAGCACCACCGGGCTCCCACGTGCCAGCCCCAGCCAAGCCCAGACCTGGTCGTGTGAGCTGAGCCCAGGGCTGGGTTTATGCCCTCCACCGACCCCTGCTCAGATGTGGCTCCAGGGTGAGCACAGGCCACACAGCTTCCGCAACAGGCAGTGTGGAGGAAACAGAGGCTGATGTGTGCAGCTCAGTGTTAGCTTGGGGTAGGAAGAGGCAGAAGTGGAGCTTAGCTGGAACCATGCCCATCACCCTCAGATATTTCTGCAGCGTCTGAAATTACCACTTGCTTCTGGATGAGACACCTCACATGGCTGTTCCTCTAGTCTCCAGGGATTATGAGACCCACACAGGTCCTTTTCTCTGGAGGAGGCTGAGATCCAAACAAAGGGGAGGTGGGGGAGTGCCGTGCAAAGCTCCTGGTGGGAAGGGGAAGTACCCCTGCCTGCTCCCCAAGACCTGCCCTGGCTCCCCGCACAGCTGCTGCTCTCCAGATGCTCCCAGGGAGCCAGGAGGTCACCTGGAGCCAGTGGGACCTGGGCCCTCACTGGCCTCACTGGGACCCTGTCTTGCCTGTCCTCTAGGTCCTCTGTGATCATTACTGGCCATCCGAATCTGCCCCGGTCTCCTACGGGCAGGTCCAGGTCCACCTGCTGACGCAGAGCAGCTCTGAGGAGTGGACCATGCGCAAGTTCAAACTGTGGCACGTGAGTTATGGACCCAAGAGGGTGGACTCGGGGACCTGTCAAGGGCTGGGGGTTTGCATGGGATGCAGTGGCATTTCTCTTTGGTGGTGGTGGCATAATTTCCTTTCCCTGCCATTAGCAGGGTTCAAAGACCCAATCCCCTGCGGAACAGTCTCTCACTGTCAACGCGTATCACCCCTGCTGTCCACCCTTGCTCTCTCCTTTCCACGTCCCTGCACTGGGACACAGCCTGCAGCTTCAAGGGCATGCTCCCTGGCAGTCAAAGCCAGGTCTTCTCCTTGCCACCTCCGTGCCTCCCCCTGGAAAGGGACCATGGGGGAGGACAGGGGAGCAGGAGCCACCAGGCAGTGCAGCAGACCTGGCATTGGCTGTTCCCTGCAGCTGAGCTGGGTGTCCCCAAGACCCTGGGTGCTCCCAGGGCTGCAGGGTGCATGCATGCCCCTGTCCCAGTGGGCTGCACACAGATCACCAACATCCCCTTTGGCAGGAGGGTCTCCGGACAGAGCGGCACGTGTCCCACCTGCACTACACGGCGTGGCCCGACCACGGGATCCCAGAGTCCACGACTTCCATTATGACCTTCAGAGAGCTGGTCCGGGAGCACATCCAGAGCACTAAGGACGCGGGGCCGACCCTTGTGCACTGCAGGTGAGGCTCTGCTCCAGGGGACGGCAGGAGGGGACGATGGGAGAGGGCATGGGGGAAAGGGTCCTACTTGTGCACAAACTGGGAGGGAAAGCAGTGCCCGGGAGACACAGCTGGTCTGTAGAGTCTCCTTCTTGGGCTTTGGGGATTACAGGTCTGCTTGCAGCCTGACCCCAGTCTCAGGGGACGGGGCAGCTGGAGGTGGTCAGCACCAACCCAGGGCAGTCTGAATGGCTCCTCTACCCCATACTGTGCTGGGACCAGTGCCCCAGGGTGCAGCATCTGGAAGCCATGTCTAGCAGCGGGAGGGGAGCCCATCAGCTGTGGGGTCAAGAGATGTTTAACCCTTGCTGTCTGTGGTCTCAGTGCCGGGGTGGGCCGCACGGGCACCTTCATTGCCCTGGACCGGCTGCTGCAGCAGATGAAGCAGGAGAAGGTGGTGGACACGTTTGGTGTTGTTTACACCTTGCGGATGAACCGTTACCTGATGATTCAGACGCTGGTAAGGCCTCTGCTCCCTCTTCTCCCAGGCCCCTTGCTCCATGGTGTAAAAGCTAGCTGGGCTGGCAGACAGATGAGCTGGCTGGCCAGCCCCAGCACCCCCAGGCTGGTCCCCAACCTGTCACTGTGTCACAGTGCCGCTCAAAGCAGCAGCTCAGCTGGAGTGAAAATTGCTCGGCTGTGGGGGTCTCCAGCAGCTTCATGCCCTGCCAGACCCACAGCAGCAACATGCAGAGTCTCAGAGCCCTCCCAGGAGGCTCAGAAACACCCCAGAGCACCTAGGAGCAGGATCAGGCCCTTTGCAGGCAATTCTTAACCCACACCATGCTGCTGGCCTGTGATGGCCACAGCCCACCTAATATTTCCTGTACTCAGGGTTGGGACAAGGTGTCAGTACTACCCTTCAGGACAGACAGACCGACCTAGTGGAGGGACCCAGAGGCTCTGAGACTGAAGTAGCTAGGGCTTTTGGGGCATGAACGTAGGACACCCTCTGCCCACTAGGCAGTGCCTTACCCACCCTTTCGTGCTGTCTGCGTGGTGAAATGCTCTACATTGCCGTCTGCCTTTGCCTTCCAGTCCCAGTATATTTTCCTGCACAGCTGTATCCTGGAAAAGATCTTGGAGGAACCACTCCTGGGTTTAACAGGGACAGAGAGGTAAGGGCCTGCTGTGTTTTGCCTGCCACTCTACCCACTCTGATCCACAGCCCCTTCAGGTGGCAAGCTGGGATCCTGACCCCAGCTTAAGCCTTGGGTCCAGCACAGAAGGACAGGAAAGCCCAGCCAGACACCCCACCTGGTGTTTTGAGGAGGATCAGCCCAGGGCTGGTTGTTCCCTGCAGCATGGGAAGCCCAGCCCAGAACTAGATGTGAGTCACTGGGCACACTGGGAGGGCTTGGGGGACCACATCTTCCTTTCTTCCAGTGCCAGTCTCTTGGGCTACACCAATGCCAAAGAGCTGCAGAGCTGTCCTGGGGAAGGCATTTCAATCAGCCCCTGGCTTCCCAACCCACAGGGGTACCCTAGAGATGGGTTCAAACTGGAGGGGCTCATGGCAGCTGGGTGGCCTTGGGATGTCCCTTCTAATGGAGGCCAAGAGGAGGGAGCAGGGTCAGGCTGGGCATGGCTTTGACCACCTACCTCGTTGTCTCTGAGGCTACATCTGGAGGTCAGATGTCTCTCTTTATAGTCAAATTCTCTCCTCCCTCATTCAGAACAGGATGCCCTTGTCCTTGCTGCATCTTGGGAATGGGCCCTGGGCTGTGCCACACCTGAGACCTGCCTTTGTCTAGGGGAGAGCAGGTTGGCATGGGCCAGAGCTGGGCTGGGGACCTGCAAGGGCTCTGGCCTTTGAGCGTTGAAGGTGCCTGTCCACCCACTGCAGGCACAGCCTGGATGCTGCTGAGGTTGCTCAACCTCACCCTTACCCCCAGTTTCTCTCCCCAGGTCCTGCCCCATCCCTCTGAAAAGCTTTGCTCAGCACTATGCCCAGAAGGCGGCCAAGTCCCATGTGGGCTTCCTGAGGGAATATGAGGTGAGAGGTGTCCTGGGCGGGGTGCAGGGAGTGCTGCCATGGCCATATGCGCTGGAGGGACCTGGGGAGCGATAGCACCTGGTCAGGCTGGGGGACACCCAAGAAGTGCCTCCTGAGTGCGTTCCATGCCCCAGTTTCCACATGCCTGGCTGTCCTGGCAGTGTTTCCTCTCCATGGCATTGCATCCCCAGGCACATAGCTCCTTCGTATCCTGCACTGATCAGGGTTTGTCCGTGACCCACTCCTTCCCAGACCCCATGCAGGGTAGGGACCTACCTGAACACCATTCTCCTACAGAGAGATGCAGCCATCTCCTGACAGCGCAGACCAGACCTGGCAGCCCACCCCAGAGGTGGTCACATAGAACCCCTGCTAAGGCTTCTGCATGTGCAGCTATAACCACCCCTCTGCCAAGGCCAGGCGTCCTCAGGAGTCTCCAGTTCCTCCTGCTCCTCCTGACCCTCCACTCTCTTTCACTCTGGCAGACCCTCCTAGAGGTTGTCAAGGAAGAAGCCAGCTCTGCAACACCATCTTCAGGCAACCAGCAGACACGGCCCTCTTCCAGCATCCTTCCATGTAAGTGCTGTGACACTTTGCATCCTTTTCCTTCCTGTACCTGCGTGGAGCCAGGCTGGAGTACCACAGTACAAGAAAATATTTTGACACACTTCAGTGAGTCCACCAGAAAGCTACCAAGGTGTTTTGGGGGTGGAGCATATGATGTATGGGACTGAGATAGGTGGGTTTGTTCAGCCTGGAGGAGAGAAGGCAAAGGGGAGATCCTATTGCTATCTTCAGCTACCTGCTGGGAGGGCACAGAGAAAATGTAGAGTCTTCTCAGAGGTGCACCATGGAAGGACAAGAGGCAATGGTGATGATTTGGAAGGGTAATCCAACTCAGTATAAGGAAAAAAGAATTCCCATGAAGGTGGCCGAACGCTGGAACAGGGGCCCAGAGCATCTGCAGGCTCTCCATCCTTGGAGATATGCAGATCTCCATTGGCCAAGACACTGAGCAACCTGCACTACACGTATCTGCTTTGAGCAGGACGTTGAGGTAGAGACCTGCAAAGGTCCCGTCTCACCCACAGAAAAGGATTCCCCTCCAGCATCTGCAGAGCAAGCTCCCATGAGCTGGACAAGAGCACTGCAGAGGGGAGGACCTTTGCAGACACATAGTGAATAGGGCATTGGATTTGTGTGGCTGTGCAGAGTCTGGCAGTCAGTCTGCAGGAGCCGTGTGAGTGCAAGGCTGCGCTGGCTCCCTCCAACTCCCACATATTTTGCAGATGATCGCTCCAGAGTGAAGTTTTCCCTGCTGGAACAGGGCCCTTTCTCAGGTCTCCTGCAGGTGTGGCGTGTCCTGGTGAGTCATACCCCCAGCAGCAATGCCTGCCCCCATGCCTGGGTCCTGCCATGGCTGTTTCCCATCCTCACCCAGTCCCTGCTGCGTGGTTCCTGCACTGCTCCACCAGTCACTGCTGCTGTGACCCTGTGTGGACAAAAGGGGACTGTGGGGACTGAGGATGTGTCTTGCCTCGCTCCTAGGGCCCTGCCCAGTTTGGGCTGTCCCCACTTCCCTCCCTCGGTGCCTCTCTCTTTGCCTCCTGACCTGCTGAGCTTCCCTTCTTTTCCTGGCCTATCCTGCAGCCACCTGGGCTGACAGGGTACCTGTGCCACCCTCTCCAGCAGGAGAGTGACATTCTCATTCCCCACCCAGGGCTGCAGCTCCAGCAGGGAGTATCTGGCTGTCCAGGGGCCTGACAAGTTGACCATGGAGGACTTCTGGACCCTGGTGTGGGAACAGGACGTTCACACCATCCTAACACTTCTCCCATGGCAGGAGAAGGGGGAGGTAAGGCACCATGCCTGCCTGCGCCATGGCAGAACAGGGATCTGTTTAACTGAGCTGGAAGCTAGCATAGCTCTGAAACTTGAACTCTTGTCACTACCTCCCGAAGCCTGGGTGCAGATCCAGCTTGGATAAAGCTGAACCTTTCCTGTGTTAAAGTGCTCCCACTGCTTGTCATATGGGAGACAGGTTCTGTCTGCCTACCATGCAGTCCATGGCTGTGGACTCAGCTGGTACTCTTCAAGCTGCATCTTCATGGCACCCAAGGACAGCAGCTCTGCCCTCTGTCTATCCAAGGTGGAGAGCATTTGCTGAGTAGATTCCCAAACTGCCAAGCAAGCTCTGTGTTAACAGGGAAGCTGGCTGCAATCTGCTCTTGTTTCCAAAAACTCCCCCAGGGTTTAGCTAGGGGATGAACTGACATGGAGTGATATTGGGGGTGTTCTTAGTCCAACCCCATCACAGACCCCTGTGATGGTGACTGATCTGAAATATGGCAACCGTCAACATGAAGCCAAACTTACTGTTGCACACAGGTCCCAAGTGAGGCATGCTGGCCCCTGGAAGGAGACTCTCTCTGCACAAAGATGCTGACCATCCAGTGTGGCACAGAGAAGCTTTTCTCCGGATGGAGGTGTATCCAGCTCAAAATGAAACACGTATGTGTTGATGGGGCTAGCCTGGCTCCCACTGCCTGGAACGTTCTCCATTGCTAGCAAACATGTCTGTAGGGGAAGGGCTGAAAGGTCCCTGGAGACTTGTCTGAGCTGCAAGAGCAGAGTGCCAGCAGTCCACAAATGCAGGAGGGAATCTAGATTGCAACATCCAGAAGAACATCTGCTGAGTGGACCTAGGAGATGCATGGGAGAGGCTTGGAGGCTTCCCCCACCCCTTGCTGATAGGTCTTTCTGACCCTCTTTGAAAAGGCCGACACAGTTCTCAGTCTTCCTCTCAAGGGGCAGGTCAGGGTGCTGTGGGGAAGGAGAGCAGATTGCCAGAGGCACCATCCCCACTGCGTGGGTGATGGGCAGTGCCCCAGCAGAGACTGTCTGGACAGCTTTACAGAAGCTAGCAGTTAGCTCAGGAAAGCATCTGACAGCCTAAGGATTGGAGAGCTGGGACCCCTCTGCATCCAAACTCACCCATCCCTCCCCAACAGCCATGTCAACTCTTTGTGTCTCACCAGGAGAAGAAAGCAAAGGAGAGGCAGGTACAACAGTTCCTATACACGCTCTGGAGCAGCAAGAAACAGCCAGATATCCAGAGCCTGGTGGAGCTTCTCACTGCTGTCAGACGGTGCATGCCGCACCGAAAGAGAGCTGGTCCTCTCCTGCTGCACTGCAGGTACATCACATTACTGTTCCATCCATGGGCAGCACAGCGCCTTGGCATGGCCACCAGCGAGCCTGTACCCTCCATCAAAGACCCCAAGGTTTTGGGGCATGTTGAGAGTAGGTCCATGGGAGCCAGGGAAGCTCTGAGCTTGGGAGGTCAGATGAAGCAGTGCTCTGCCAAGCACATGGGGGAAAGAAGGGCAAACAGGGCTGGGCCGGGGCAAACATGGATGGAACAGGCATTCCTGGGCTGAGGTGCCCGGGCCATCCCTGGGCTGACTGCTAGGATCCTGAGAGCATCCTGACATCCTCATCTGCTTGCAGCCAGGGAGAGCTCACAGTCCCACAGGAGCCAACACAGCCGGCACATCAGCAGAGCTGGCTTGGGTGAGAGATGCACAGCTCGGCAGGGCAGCGTAGGCTGGGTCTCCAGGCTCCTTAAACGGGCACCTTGGGGTCCCATCCCCCTGGTCAGCACAGGCCTCCCTGCCACCTAGACCAGTGCTCACACTCCCCTATCCCCACCGTACTCAGTTGCTGCATGTTTTCTCATGGGGCTTCTGACTTTTGGGCTGGTGCCCACTTCCAAAGAGGTTCAGTTCAGCCTGGCCTGGCATCAATGACCCTCCCTTGTCCCTTGCAGCAGTGGCGTGAGCCAAATGGGGACACTGATCTCCCTGGATTGCCTGTTGCAGCAGATGAAATCTGAGAGAATCGTGGATGTCTATGGGGTGACCCTCCAGCTGACAAGAAGCTGCTGTCTCATGACCCCAACACTGGTAGGTGGGAAGGAGGAAGGGGGTGGGCCAGGCAGAACAGGCTATTCATGCTGAGCTGCCTGGAGCTGGCAGCATGCTGCCCATTTCCCGGGTAATACCTGCCATCTGGGAGCCCATCCAGCCTATGCAGGGATTTATTCCATGCTTCCTCTGCCAGCCACCAAGGGCTAAGGGCACTATCTTTTCCCAGGGAAGGGCTTTCCATCTCCTCAGTTCTGGAGTTAAAATAGGTTAAATTGCTTGTGAGCTCACAATAAATGCAAGGCACTCTTCCCATTCTGCCCTGGAAAGCATGAAGCACTGGTTTCATCCTACATGACAAACCTGCCTGCTCACCCCTGGCCTCTGGACATGACTGTCAGCCTGGGTACCCAGAATCTGCTGGGTTTCCCCTTGCCCAGTGCCTTTCCCTGCTGCATCCCCCACACGCAGAGCCTGCTCCCTGCTGCCAGAGCTGCTCCCTGCTGCCAGAGCCTGCTGCCAGAGCTGGGGCTGCATCAGTGGGACACCCTGCCCCATTTGCAGCTGCCCTGCAGCCACATGGGCTGTGGCACCGTCTGATGGTGCCGCAGCCATGCCCTGCCGTGCCGTGCCAGCCCAGCCCAGCCCAGCCCAGCCTCGCAGGCCTCCAGCGTGCTGCTCCTGATGGGTGCTGGCGGCACAGATGCCCTCTGGCCAGCCCTTTCATTTGCTGCAACCACTGAACGAGCTGATGCAGCATCCCTGGGAACCCTCCCTACAGGGGACAGCAGAATTAGGGCAGATCTCTCCAGGGCTTTCCAGCTGCAAAGCCGCCTGCAAGCAGCTAATTGCATTATTAATTAATGTGAACCATGCACATGGTGGGAGCTGGAGGAGGGCAAGGCGTCCACTGCCCCTGCTTCAGAGCTCCTTTGTATTTCAGCAGTGGTCTTGCCGAGCAGAGACACAATGTGCCCATAAAGGCACAGCAAGCACCGATCAAAAGCTGTTGCCCCACTGAGGGGGGGCAGCAGAGGCAGCTGCCTCCCCACCTTGCCGCGAGCAGTGGTCGCTCTGATCCCAGCATGGCCAGTGAAGGACAGGCAGGGCTGCCCTACAGCCCCACACTGCTGCCATGTGGCTGCCAGCCTCCTCCATCACTGCAGGGGCTTGCCAGGACCCCTTTATCTCTGGTGGTGGCACACTGCTGTCATGCTAGGGGCATCAGCTGATTTTTTGTGGGGTTTAGTAGCCAAACAAGGGGGAAGATGAACCTTTGAGGCATTGTCCATGGATAATTGCCGGGTATTTAAGCACCCCAAGCTCCAGCACGGCGCGTGTCTGTGGGGATGTGCTCTTGCATTTAGCCAAGCATCGAGTGTTCCTGGTCTGAAGTCAATCCTGGACTGTCACTCCAGATTTCACAATCAGGCTGGGCTCCTTGAAAACACGCTCTGGTGACCTGGAACCACAGCCATTGTGTGATCTCTGGCTTTCCCGGCCCTTCAGAGGGGCTAAACCCACCGCCGGCAGGGGAGGAGGCTCCTCGTGACTTGCAGCTTAGCCAGCACATTAGTGAGCTGTTCGGGGGCCCCTCTGTTGTGTCCCTAATCCCCCCTTCCTGGCTACCATGTGATTTTGACCTACATCATTTGAAGGCTGGCCCTGCCCTCCAGCTTTGTGCTCATTTACCTCATTTACCTTTCCCACATCTTGCCTTTCCCAGAGCCCTGCCATGGCAGTGGTCAGTCCTGGGTGTTTTGTAGCCTAGCATCATTTTGGAGCAGCCTGGCATTTGAGCAGAACGTCATATCAAATCCACAGGGACTTGAGACCTCTGGACCCCCATTTGGTACTGGTGGATCATTTTGGTGATCTTAAAAATAGAGAAATGATGCAACTGGGCTAAAACCACCCAGATCTTTTTGTCTGTCTCTGAGACCTTGCAGAGATCTATCCTGATCCACTGTCAGCACTTGACTCAGGTACACTGAGACTACCACCAAGGGAAACTCCTGCTCCAGAGGTCTTCCCTCCTGGCCTCAGGTTACTGCCAGACCCTGTGCACTCCAGCAGGGCAGAGCTCTCCCTGCTTGCTGCCCTGCAGCATCACTGGAGTTGCTCTTCGGTCTTGTTTCGGATGCAAACACCATGGCAGTCCAAAAGCCACTGGGGTACTTTCAGGAAGTCAGATGACATTGTTCCTCCCCATCTCAGATGGGAATGTTCCTCTCATCCCCATCACGGGATGATGAAGTAGGAGGAAACAAACATGGTGTAACTACAGCTCCAGGCCTCATTCTTCCTTTCTGGGCAACTCTGGTGACACAGGACAAACATGGACCACTTGGGACAGCAAATCCTGCTCTGCCATCAGACACTGTTAGTTAATTAGGATCTTTTAAGGCAAATTGCAGGGTTAGTCCTGCAACCAGGAGGTCTCTGTCAGAAACCTGATTCCAGACCCCCCTTTCTCTCTTGCAGGACCAGTACATGTTCCTGTACACCTGCATCCGGGACATCATCGCTCAGAAACAGCCGTAACACCACTTGGCACTTCCTGGCACCATCCTGCCCTCCACCTCTGCAGGGTCCTGTCCAGAGCCGGGACCTGGGGTGAGAGCACCATGGGGCTCCTGGCACAGAGCGAGCCCTGCAACAAGAGGGGACCTACCCCGGCACTGTCACCAACATGTCCCATATGGTGTTAGCAGCGAAATGGGGTCTCCTGAACTGGGCAGTGCTGTCCTGCCACGCACTGCTGCAGCCCCTCGGGGCAGACACAGCGAGGGGCTGGGCAGGATGCTCCCCTGCTTTGGCCATCTCCTGGGATTCCTGGTGCCTGGAAGGTTTGTTAACCACACTGCCGTATGCAGTGCCGGCTGCAGAGGCTCTGCAGTACCCTTGCCCCTCAGCACAAAACAGGGAGCCCTGGGCTTGCTCCTGGACAGCCCTGGCGCCTGCAGGCTTCTGAGGTCTGACACGAGCACTGGGCACTGTGGTCTCCATGCGCCCATGGGCACTGGGCCTGTTGGGGTCTCAGGCACCGCTGTGGGTAGAGCATGGTGGGAGCTGGCTTGTCTCGGCTAGTGGATCAGTCTTAGGTACAAACAATAAACAGCCCTAGGAAAGAGTGTGCTTGTAAGGGTGGGTTGGCTTTGTGGGGTCTCAGCGATGCCGAGGCGTTCCCCTGCTGCAGCACAGCAGCCATTCCTGAAAAGGCAGCTGTGTCCCTAGCCATGGGCAGCGCATGGGGTGCCCTTGGGCACTCCAGGTACTGCAGCCCATGGCACACAGCAGTTTCTGCTCACTCTCCTCTGCTCCTGTTACTGAGGCAACACTTCTGCAGTGAACCTCCAACTCACCTGCAGCTTTATGAGGAAGAAACACATTTTCTGATGAAGCCTGGGCTTGAAGTTATGAACCTGCTGGCTCCAAAGAGCCAAGGACCAGGGCAAAGCCACCTGGTTCAGCTGACATGCTGGCAAGCAGCTGGTGGCCCTGTGGCTCACTGCAGAGCACTGGCTGCTGCTCCGGGAATTGGGTTGTCCATGCAGCCACATGTAGAGACACTGCTGCTCTGCAAGCAGGGATGACCACGCACAAGCTGAAACTGCAAGTAGGGACTCGGTTCATTGAGCTCCAAGTGCAGCTTGGAAGGACAAGTTAAAAAAAAAGCAGATGATTTCACAAGCATATTCCTGGGGTAGAAGAACCTGTATCTGGGAACCCGTTTACCCTCCTTCATTCCTTCAGGCAGCATGGGGTTATGGTACAGTCGCAAAGCAGCACCCCTCTCCCAGTCTGGGCCCACACTCCTACCCACAATACCAATCCTACCCACTCCAGTCCTGCGGGAGCTGCCTTGGAGTGGGGTGAGGAGACACAACAGCGATGATGAGGAGGTCCCAAGACCTACTGCAAGGAGTAGACAGCCCCAGGTGGGGGACTGAGTTGGCCACTCATCATACTGTCCCTGTGTTTCCACAAACAGCTTCTCCCTCTTCCAAAACAAGGATCCTACTGTCTGCACCCCAGAGTGGGACGCCCAGGGCACCTAAGTGTGGGCAACCATCAGTCATACCAGCACTGGGATGATGCCTCAGTTGCAACTGGGTTTGATGCCCAGCACCTTTTCCCCCTCTCCCCAGATAAGGTTTTTCTCTTTGGCAGTTGCTGTGCCCACCCAGCTCCCATCCCCACCACCCACCAGTGCAGTGCAGCTGCCAGATATGTGTTCAGGCAGGGGTGGGAACCTGCCTGTTGTCCTTTGCACCCGCTGCTCTCATGTAGACACACAGTGCGCAGCTAGGTAGGAGCAGTCTCTCCATGCACACAATATATCTCCCATACTGCAGGCAGGGCTTCTCTGCTGCTCAGTCCCCTCTGCCATCCTCTCCTTCCCTGCAATCCTGGCTCTGCTCCCAGCTCCAAGCTGCAGCATTCATGGGCTAAAGGAAACCAAGATGGTGCAGAGCCTTAGCACCATACAGGGCTGTTTTTTCCCCCACTGCTTCCCCCCCAACCCTGGGCACTTTGTGTGTGCAATGCTGTCTTCACCACAGGTCAGAGCATCCCAAGTTGCCCATGACCACCCTCATCCACCCTGACCTGGATTGTCATGGATCCAGCTGCTGTTTGAAAATGTTTCTACATTTTTGTGACTACATCTTTGTCCCAGGGTCACCCACCAGCATGATGTGACAGGTCACTTGCTGCTCAGCCTGCACAAGTGACCATCGCAGTGACTTGTAATGTTTCTGCTTCTGGTTGGATGCCAGCATGGCAAGAGCTCTCCAGGAGGATGTGTAAACACTTTCAACATGAAAAAAGCCTGCAAAACTCAGTGGATATTCTTATGTGCACAAAAGGATTTATGATTTTGTCTTGGGAGGAGTCTGGCACTTGCCCATATGCTTGCAGGAAGCCTGGTGGCTTTATGACTTTCATGTAACCAGTAACTCCTAAACTATGCTTGTGCTGCAGGATAAGTGTCACAGCAAGGAAGTGTTTGCTCCCGTGACCCTCCAGCCCAGTGGGCAGGATTGGTGTGGTCAAGCTCTTTGCTGCTCATGAGGTGCATGCAGTTTGCAGCAGCAGCCACCTACCATGTGCCTGGGGCACCATGGGAGAACACACCGGTGCATGCTGGAGGCCTGACATAAGGCAAGCAAGCTTCAAAATCAAATCTGGTCCAAAGAATGACATGCCTATTGTCTGTCCAGGCCTGCCCAGCAGCACAGAATCTCACCAGTGCTGGGGGTTTTATCCCAAGACTCCCAAGAAGGAGCAGTCTCAAAGACCATGTGGACTGCTGCCACATGCATGAAGGATGCATAGGCCCATCCTTCTTAGACCTCCATCAGAAACAACCCTGATGTCCAGCTTTCACCCTCCAGCTCCAGCCAGCCTTAAAAATAGTTCCTGGGCTACAAGACAGTAGCCTTTCTGCCAGGATCTGCAAGTCTGCTCTAACAAACCCCTACGAGGACAGTGAAAGAGCTGATACTTCCACACCGGAGGCCGAATCCCATCCACTTGTCAAACTTCTCTCCTCACTGCCTTAACCTCAGCACAGCTGACCTGCAAAGCACACGAAGGCAGAGGTCCCTGCGCAGGAATGAGAGAGGGAGCTGCTGATGAAGGAAAAGGACTGGTGCTCGTTCCCTCAAACAGGGGAGAGATGAACCAGCCCTTGATCCAACTCCAGCATCTCCCTGCTGGTGCTGTTGGACACAGCCTGTGGCTCTCATTTGCTATACATGGCCCAGAAACCCCAGATGCTGAGCATGGTTACGTCTCAAAGATGTGTGTAGGTGCGAGCTTTAGCCTGGTGCCCAACAGGCTCTTGTTCAAAGTGTGCAGTCTCCACTGAACACCAACAAGCATTTGTACCTGTATGTCCCAGCATGGTTTATGATTTGTAAAACACCTAATGCTCTTAGTCTCAGAGGATTACAAGAACATCTGTGGAGCGCCCTGACCTGTGAAGTGGAGCCAGTCACAGTGACAGTGAAGGAGGAGCCATTGCCATGAGGTAGCAGGAGCCTTGTGAGGGGCACAGAAGCAGGATTACCAGGGGTTTTGCTCTCTAGAGCCTGGCAGTCAGTGTGTGGGGCATGCACAGCTGGCTCCCTACCCTGGGTGGGTGGTCATTGCCCCTTTGGCTGTGCATCACCCCACAGTAGCCTGGGGTGCTGCAGAGACAAGCCCTTCCTCGCTCTACCAAGCGCAGCTACTAGTGTCTCCCAACAGCCTGACCAGGACTGCATCCTCAGAAAGGGGCGGCTGCCAAGGGTAAGGAGGGGCTGGAACTCCCCATCCTTTCTTTTCTATTTTTCTGCAGTCAGAGCTACCCTGTGGCTTTCAGAGTCATTATGCCTGGGGCTTTGCTCAAAGCCATATTCCCCATGGAGAGGGTCTGGGTCTGGCTCTACAGCTTGTGGCATAGGATAGAGGCCTCAGAATGGGACAGCATTCCCAGGGACTGCTTGTGGGCTCTTGCCTTTTGTGGACAAGAGCAGGACGACATCCACATGAGACAACCTCACCACCCCCCGGTTCACCCTTAGCTGACAGCAGTGACCAAGCAAGATGGAGGGTGGGTTCTGCTGGCACCTGCCCCACACCACCTCTCATCCCAACGGGGCTCAGTTCAGCACGTCATTGTCCATCTGCCTGGTCAGATGGGCTGCTGCACCAGGATCTTTCTACAGGCCCTTGGGAAAGTGCTCATGGGTCTCCTGTGTGTCCATGCACAGAGATGGCAGTCCCAGCACGGGGCACAGCTGCACACAGCCACGTAGGTCCGATGCACAGACCCAGGGCTTGTGGCACAGAGTTGCGAGGGGTGCCGGCTGCGAGTCGTAAGGAAGCAAGTGAAAGCTATGGTGGGGGAGGCACGTTGCTGTCTGCAGAGCTTCCAGAACTCCAGGAGCAAGTGATCCCACAGCTCTCACATCTGGCTAGCACAACACAACAGTGTTTCCAACAGAGCCAGCAGCCAAGGTGAACCTGCAGACATCTGCAGCTAAAGCACAGCTGCTCTATCAGGTATGAAGGGACCTTCTCATTAATGGGACAGGCATGGGACAGGGATTTGTCATGCAAACTGGCTGACAGGTTTCACCCAGTGAGTTTGGTATGGCTGCATCTGTGGCACAGCCTGCTGCTCCGTGTTTCACGTCCTGTTTAACAGGAGTCCGACTTGGTGACGATGATGAATTTACAACCTCCCACCCACTGCTGCAGTGGAGTCTGGAGCCACAGATGCTTACAGAGGGTGTCGTGGGAGCTGTGGTTTGGATGAATAATTTTCCAGCCCTGCAGCTCAGAGCCACGAAACCCAGAGGGGGAGAGAGACAACAAAACAGTAAAACAAAACAAGCCTCCAGCTCGGGCCGCCCAGCGAGTTCTGGACGGTGCTGTGTTGTTCTTCATATTTAGCCTGCTCCAGTCTGGCAGCATCCAGCCACCACCCTCCTCCATCAGCCCCCATGCAGAGGTCAAGACTCTGGAGATGAGCAGGACCATGTCCATTTGGACCCCCCCTTCCCACCCCCTTCCCCCCTTCCCATGGCTGCAGGGGCAGACTGGGTTAGCATTGCCAAGTGAGAGGAGAGCAGGGGTACCCAACCCTCAGCTTTCCTGGGGACTCACAGCCATGGGAGCATGCTGGTGACTGCTGGGGCACCACAGCTCTTTGATCCCACAACTTCTCCATTTGAGTGCTGAACCTCTGCCCGAGGTTCCCCTGTCCCCTGCTCCCTCCAGGGCACAGAGAGTCCAGCAGCTGCCACATCTTCATGCAACACAGTAACAGGGCATTGTTCCCACCACAGGGAGCCCATGGCACCCTGCCACATCCCAAGCTGGACATCTCCGTGATATTAGATGTCTGGCACCAGGCTGTGGCTGCCCCAGCTGTAGCCATGGTGTGGGGATGCCCACTGCTCACTGACTCTTCCACCTGAGCTGTCCCAGCACCAGGAGCAGCAGGATTGCAGCCTATTCCTCCCCAGGATCTCCAGCATCACTTCTCATCAGCTACTGCTGTCAGCCACCTCCTGGAGAGCAGAAGCACTGGGGCCAGACAGATTCAAGGTAGGTCTGAACTGGAAGGGGAATTCCTCCTGGGACAGCCAAGTAGGACCAGAGCCGAGGTTCCCTCTTCAACACGCTCCTCTTGCATATGCTAGGCTTGCCATGGCTTTGGCTCCCTGACCCAGCTGATGCAGGCACTGCAAAAAGGAAGGTCTTCAAGCATGTAGGAGACTGAACCAGGGTTCTGGTCCACCTAAAAGGTCTTCTACCTAGCTCTGCACCTCTGTCCCTCTTCTCTGCAGGGCGTGGAGCCACCAGGCTGCCCCGTGGCTTTTTGCAAGCAGTGCCTCCCAGAGCAAGGAGTTAAAGTGCATCTGAGGCTTGTGCTATTCTGTGCCCTGGGCATCAGGGAGGAATCGTCATTCTGTGTGATTTCATTGGCACCAGCCCTTCCTGCTATCAGGGAGCACGGATACCTCCAGTCCCCATCCTTCCCCTGCCCCAGTCAGGCAGCTGGAGCAGCATGCTGGGCACTGGGGCTTTCTGCTTCTTTGCAAGTGTTTGCATTTACATTTTGGAAAGCCTCTGGGAGCCCTTGCTGGGCCCAGACTCACCCGTGGCCTGACTGTGGTATTTCAGCCTTTGGATGGCCCTGATGGGGCACCCGGAACATTCCTCTGGCCTTTGCCCCTGCGCCCGACCTCGAATGGCTCCCCGGGGTATGCCCCGGGCTTACAGACACATCCAAAGCACCAGAGTCTTGGCTCCCGCTGCATTCAGCCCATCCCTGCTGGTTTGGGCCACATCCTGCTCTCCCCAGAACCTGGAGGACTACCTTCAGGAGGAGCCAGGGATGGCGAGAAAGTCTGGAGGGATTATTTTATAGAGAGATTATGTCCCAGGAGTGAGTGTCCCCTCCACAGAGGTGTCATAGATGAGGTGGATGGGTGCATGCCCTGGCACACATGGGCCAGTCCTGGTGATGCCTATTTTTCTCTGGTGTCCCTGTGCTTTGTGAGACTGCCTGGGGCTCTCTGCATCTCCTCCTTCCCCTGCAAGCCCTTCTGGAGGGACTGCCTCTCTATTGTCCTCTCCAGTGTGTGGCACAGTAGGGTCTCAGTTCCTGCCATGACCTAGGCAATGAAAAACAGCCAGTGTCCTCCTGGTCTGCAGTAGGGACGGGTTGTCCTTGGAGATCAACAGCCAAACTGGGATTCTACTGGGGTGATCCTGAACCCCCTAAAATCTGGAAGGGAATAAAAAGAGGGCACAAACAGTTGCCTTACGGGAGCAGGGCAGAAGACACCCTCATGGATTTGTTTCAGGGCCCCCAGGTGTGGCACATGCTGAGGACAGAAATAAACAGCCTCCAGCCCTTTGACTCAGCTAGCACAACCTGTCTTCCAGCTTGGGAAGGTCCCTGGCTGGATGTCCATTGGCAGCACCTTGGGAGGAGTGACAGCACAGCACTGCCCGTCACCTCCTTGCACTCTGCAGGAAGAGCATTGCTGAGTGACAAGGTCAAAGTCCAGCAAGTTGTCCTGTCTGGGCCAACGGAATCATTTTGGCTCTGTGGGAGGGGACATCAGCGCCTGTTGTAAGGGTTTAGCTGCAGCCCTGCCCCAGCTATACCTCTGCAGAACTTTGTTAGCCTTTAAACTCCAACAGCTCTAAGGAGCCTTGCCAGGCACAGTCCACAGCCCAAAGCTTGTTTAGCATTTCATTTCTGGTCCACAAAGAGGATCTGGCCAGCACTGGTACCTGGAGTCCCAGCTCTCCTCAGGTCCAACGCTGAGATCCAGAGCCAGACCATGTCAAGCATGTTGTGCTGGCGTGAATAACGCAGCCCTTTCCCACCACCCCTGCCTCTTCTGTGCCCCTGACAAGCAGAGGCAATAACTGTGCTTGCAGTAGCTCACACGAGCTGGACCTTGTTCCCCACTTAGCCCGTACTCCAAATTTTCCCAAGTTTTTTCCTCTGCTTTTAAGCAAGCTGCAGGAAGACCTGTTAGCCATGCAGTGTGGAGGCAGCAGGAGAAATGTCACCTGGGATGTCACCTGCTGCCCAGAGGTACCACATGCTAAGGCGTCACGCTCAGCCTGGTGTTTGATCCGAGAGTCTCAGCTCCATCCTTTAAAAACAGGTCTCTGTGAACAGGGGGTGCAGCAGAGCACCTCGGGGAGCCTGGCCGGTGCGACCACAGCACGTGAGTGGCTCAGGTGAGCAGATCGTGCTGCTCAGCTTGCTGTGGAGCAGTGCTCTTCTCATCTCCCCAAACCGCAGCCTGCCGCTAGAGGACAACACACAAACACGTGTGAGCCTTGCAGAAAAACATCCACTCGCGTTCATAGGAATGAGCAGGATCTGGAGCTCCCGGTGCCTTTAATAAGGGCACGGTGCAGCCTGCACTACTCGCAGCAAACTGCAATTTCAGTGAGAGCTGGCTGAAAAGTGACACTTGCAGCCCAGAGGGACTTATTCAGAAATTCCAGGTTTACCATGGAAACATCAAAGTGCTCTGGTCCAAACAGCTTGATGTCCAGATTCTTCGTTTTGCCAGGATTTGGGCAACATGCTGGAATAAGTGAACACGTTGAATATTAACATCTATTATCAGGTCTCAAAGAAATGAGACATGGAAATGAAACACTACAGCTGAGCTGGGATAAAAAGCAAACAGAAAAGTCAAAGCAAAGTGAGACACACAGAGCAAAGCCCTCGAACTTCAGGCTGCGTTGCTCCAAAAACAATGTGAAAAATGTCATTGCAGTCAATGCCTTCCTGAGGAAATGGCTCTATTTCAGCAGAATGGCAGTTTTCAATAGGAATCTCTTCAGTGTGATTTTTTAAGACCTCTATTAATAGTGTGCTCAGCCAGAGCTGTGGATCCCCAAGGAGAATCCACTGAGCGAGAAATTTTCAGGAGCTCACAATGCGGTTGGTGTCTGGCTGCTTAGGCTGGAGAGAAAGGGACAGGGAAATTGTAGATAAAAGCTGCTGTTGCAGCCAGGAGCAGAGTGATAGGCCTGACACTTTCTCCAGACTGACACCAAATTCCTGGCTGCTGTCGGAGCAAATCCGGCCATTTCAGGCCTTGCTAAAGCCCCACGTCGGAGCTGGAGGGGAAGCTTGTCAAGGAACCCAAGGAGGAACCCTCTGTCTGAGGAGGGCTTCCCGTCTCCCCACCAAGCAGTGTTTTACATTTGGAGCTGTCAGAACACATTGCAAATGTTTAATTAATGACATCTCCAGAATTGCTCATGATGGAAGAGGCTTAATTCCAATTAAATCAGTTCCTGTTCCTAGACCAAGATCCTCACTTCTCTGAACTTGGTGACAAAGTTTCTATTGACTTCAGCAGTGCTAGGGTTTCAGTCCTGAAACTGCAGGATCTGAATGGACTTTGCAAATGAAATAGTTTCAGATCCTGCATCACCCAGGCCAGGAGCCCTCAGCCAGAGTCTGTGCATCAGCCCCGATCCCTGTCCTCAATCTTCACCTTCCTGGCCCCAGATAACTCTCCTACCTCTTTTATCCTGAGATAATGGGGGTATCAGTTAGGAAACTCTTTTGCCAGAAGGAAAAGCACATTCAGAGGAAGCGGGGCCATGAAAACATTCTCCCAGTCTGTGCTTCAGCCATGCGGCTTCTTACCGTAGCATGGCCACAGCCAGAAGGGTGACTTTGTGGATGCACTTTGCAGCCACCCAAACCTGGGCCCTTCTTTCTCTGCCCCATTCACTTCCTCCAGCCATGGCTGGAGGGGAGGCAGAGGGAGGAACACACCAGCTCTGATGGGAGTCCAGATCGACCTAAAGCCCAGTGGTCAGCTGCCTTTCTTCTGTGTGAGAGACCCATGTTCAGCTGCCATCCCCATTACAGACAAGAGGCATGGCCCTGTAGAGAGAGAAGCAGCGTGGTTCGAGCTGTGGGGCCAGGCTCAGCCCCTATCACTGAGCCCACTGCCATGGGAGGACAGCAATCACCCCAGCCAGGGGCATCACGGTGACCCTGAACAGCCACTGGCTGCAATCAGGAGGGAGGAGCAGAGAGGCCACACAGACATGGCCTTTGCAGCTTTCTCCCGTTGCAGATCCAACAGCCTTTTCTAAGGAGGTGCTTCTGCTGCCCCAGAACTCGGTAGCTTCTTGACACCCAAGCAGCAAGAAATCCTGTTTTGATGCACATCCCACATGTTTCAGGACACCCTGAAGCCTGGGCTGGGCTGGCACAGGCAGTAACCCCCTGCTAAGCCAGACCTGCTCCCTTCTGCATGAAGGAGCTCCAGTAGATGTGGCTTCAAGCCCCCACTCAGTGGACTATTCCTCTACTTTAACCTCTGACCGCTTTACCCAAGGTTAGAAAGAGCTCTTGGAGCAAATCAGCCACCTGCTCCTGGCATCAGTGCTGTGCAGCTCCTGCAGACACAGCTCACAGACGCACCTGACCTTGATCTGGGCAAAACTATAGCAAGCAGCACAGCTGCAAGAGCACCATGTCCCACTGTCCTGGAGAGCTCTCTGGAGAGGTGCCCCACCGAGCTCAGCACCATAACACTGCTGCTCCATCCCCCTGCATCTCCCACCCTGCCCCTGCCCCATGCATGGGGATAGCAACGGGGCTGCCCGTGAGTGAGGGTTGGACCACAGGACAGACAGACCAGGCATGGTCGCTCCCAGCAAACAGGTCCGTTGTGAGTTCCTCGCTCCCTTTTCCCCAGCTGCACCCTGACTTTCCAGTTGCAGCTGGGTTTAGCAGCCAGCACAGACACACAGAGTCCTTTATCTGGGGTTATATTTCAGCGTCCCAAAGTCTGGAGCCCTTGAAGTGCTGGTTGGGTGCTCCTGCCTCCCTATTTATACTCCTCTGCCCTGCCGGAGCCAGCTTTGCCTTCCCCTGCCCTGCTATCTCACAAAAACATTGTTACAAAATAAGCACAGGTCCCGGAGCTATGAACAGGTCTTTATTTGTTGAGGTTTCTTCCCCCCCCCCCCCCCCTTTCCTCCCTTTGAATGAAATTCCTGCCAGCTCTGAGAGAGAGAGAGAGGGAAAGAGTAGAAAGTTTAACTCCTCCCATTGGAGTGTCTCACGCCCCTGCCCAGCCCTTGAAACCCAATAACCAAGATCATTCAACAATGCCTTCCCTTCCCTGGCTGCATCCTTACCACACTCCGACCTGCAGGAGATACCCTGCCCGCTGCGTGCGAGGCAGCGGGACTGCTCCCCTCCATCCAGCTGAGCCCCGAGGTCGGAGCGAGCCGGCGGCACCTCGCACAGTCCCCACAGCTGCAGCCAAGGCGAGGATGGACAAGCTCTTCTTCTGGGGCATTCTTCTGGCCTCCTCTGCCCGCTTCCAGGCAGTGTCTGCGGAGCAAGGTGCTGCACCCTCGTGCCCACCTCAGTGCCACTGCGAAGAGGATGGCATCATGCTCTCGGTGGATTGCTCCGAGCTGGGGCTTTCGGAGGTCCCTGCCAACCTGAGCCCTCTAACAGCTTACCTGTAAGTACAGCCCTCGCTGTTTCTTTTGCAATGCTTTCTCTGGACCCCGTCATCAGCTGCAGCTTTCCTCCAGCTTGGAAGTTTGTGCCACATTTTCCTGAAATTAAATTTCCTCTGGAAATTAGAAACAAAACAAAACAACAACAAAAAAGGCAGCTATTACTCCAGGACCTGCCAAGCTAAGCCAGCTCCCCCTCCTCCCTGCGCCCCTCTGCAAATGCTGTTTATATTGCGATGTTATGCATGCTTTGCTTCTTGATTACAGTGGATCAGAGGAGCTGATTTGCTGGGTAGATTCTGATTGTCTGAGAACATAATGGAGTATTTATACTGAGCAATTAGTGCAAACTGCTCTGGGATCCTTCTGTCAAACATTTCAATAGCTGTGATAACTCATGGCTTTTGGGGGTTTGGGTTGAGCTGGCCACCAGCAGTGTCTAAGTTGCCTCTTTAAAATGAATATTAAAGTCTTATAAGAGGTGTGGGGGCTTTGGTAGGTTGTTGGGTTTGGGGTTTTTTTAATTTAAAAATTCTCAATTATCTGAAAGTTTCCCATCCTTTCTGGTATTAATACCACAAAGGGTTAAACTACCACAGGGACTGGTGAGTTCATTTCTAGCCCCAGAGATGGTCTCAGTGGTGTCATCTGACTAGTGATGACTGAGGATGTCCCCAGGGTGAGCACAGGACTCCATGGAAGGATCTCAGGGCGTTGACCAGGAGAGGAAACACCTCTCTCAGGGAGACAAGTTGGCCCTGGAATGTGCTGGGGAAGATGCTTGGTCTGTTTATTTGCAGAAAGTGCTGCAGCCACCAACTTCAGCTGGCTGGCAGATAGGCTGGTAAGGACCTTGGCTTTCCCAGCTAGGGATGCAGCTAAGGCGCTGCCAAGGGAAACCGTGTGTACCACAATCGTTGAGGACAAGTGGTAGCCCCCAGGCAGTGCTGGGGACATTTGTTTTGTGCTCATCGTGCTGAGAGGGTGCTTGTGTCCCGTGATGGCATACAGACCATGTTGCTGGTTTTCTGGTGTTGCTGGATTGTCCTGAGATGCAGTTACTCAACTGTTAAACCTAAGCACCCTAACCCATTCAGGAAGGGCTTTGCAAAGCCAGGTTGAAGCTGCCACAGCTGGATAAGATCTTCTCTGCTCATCCTGCTTGCCTGAGGAGCACATTGCTTTGTCTTGTGCCAACCATTGGGTGGCCAGAGCTGTATTGGGTCAACTGAGAAAGAAATATGACTGGAAAGGACGATTTTCACGGGAGAGCATGAAAGATGTGCAAATGTGTAATGCAAGCTGTATTTCTCTGGGAGAGGGAACCACAGAGCACTTGTCACATGAGATGCGTCCTGTATAGAGCTATCCCCTCTGCACACACCCTGGGGCTAAGTTTGAAGCCAGCTGCCTATGAGTGAAAAGTCACTACAGCTCTTGAGAATGTTTTGATGGAGGTGGTTAAAAACACATGGGCTGTAACTGTGGGAGGCTGCAGAGTTTTGCAGCACTGATGATACTGCGAGGACAAGGGGCAGCCCTGTCAGGCACCTACTCCACCTTTGCAGTCATTGCAAGACGGGGCTCTGACTCTGCAGAGAACATGCTGCCCGTCATCTCTGCAGAGTTGTCCCTTGGGCTGGGAGCTGCAGAGAGCTCCACTGCATGAACCAAGGGACATCTCGATGTTGAATGGTTCTCCTTGCCACATTTACCCTGCCACGGTGGTTGGAGCAGGTACACAGAGCCCTGGGCTTCGGATCGCTTCTGTATGGACCCCAGTGGGTGGGTGCTTAAAGATGCTCTTGGCCTGGTGCGGCAGGTGACTCCGTGGCTGCTTCTGGCAGAGGTCTGGATTTCGCTGGGACTCGGTCTTCGGGACAGGCCTGCAGTGGCCGCCGCTTTGGGAGCGCGTCCAGTCCTTTGGCCACGGCTCCGCTCCCTCCGTGGGCTGCTCCACCAGCCGGCTTTGCTCACACGGTGGCGCCAATGACAGCCGTTTGCCGGGGATGCACCGGCAATGCCACCTCCCCAGCCCATCACCGTGCCGGAAAAGCCAGCCCGAGGGACCCTCCGGGTGCACAATCCATGGGGTCGAGCCAGGGAGGTGTTGGAGGGCCCAGAGTTTTCCTCCTCCCCTTAGGGCTGGACCTATTTGGGGAAAACCAGCACATTTGCTGCCTATCCGTTAAACTCTGCTGGTGAATTAACAAATAAGATGTAACAGAGGTAGGAAGGCAGGGTGAACTGGGAGTTATTGGAGGAGGACTGGAGAGCTGGTTTTCTCCCTGTTTCTGCCACTACCTTCTTGGGCTACCTTCAGCAAGTCATGTAAGGTTAGTTTCTCAGTTATAAGGTGTGCAGTCAGGGCTGGTTTTTCAAAGCAAATCAGCATAAATTTTGTAGAAAGTATGGATATTTGGGAGAGATCTAAGCTCTTCATGTAAATTCAGGCTTTAAATCCACAGTCAGATATGCAAAGAAATGCCTAGAGTTTTTTGGAGAGCTGTAAGTGCTGAAAAGCAAGCCCTGTAATGGCAGTGAGGAGCATGGAGCTGAAGGACAGCTGCTGCCAAAACTTTCCAGCTCCTTTGCTCCATGCTCTGTCTTCTAAGCAAATTACCGGTACTCCTTTCTGTAAAGAGCAGGACTCCCTCAGGTGCAAAATAAAGGATCCTCATAATAACCTCTGATTAGACACTGCCTCACCACTAATAAGCTCACATTCATGTCCTGTCCTGACAACGTTGTGCCTCCACCATGCCTGTCTCGCTCCAAGAACCCTGTCCTTGCTCACTCTCGCGCCTCCCTGAACTTGAACCTGATCCTACCCATCCAAAACCAAGCTTTTCCAAGGGAGGCACCATTGGTGAGCTTGCAGCTATGGTCAGGGAGATGGGAGAGAAGCAAGTCACCTCTTCCCAGGGGTGCTTCTCCAGTAGGCACTTAGACATGCTGGTGTCTTGTTGGCAGCCCTGGAGAGAGCCCAGGCAGCCAGCTCAGCTGGGGGTTGTTCATGTTAGGTGACAGGTCCCTGCTGTCTGTGTTGCTCCTGCAGGCAGCGTGAACTCACTCAGGGCTCATGCTGGTTCTAACAGCCCATTTCTCTGGAGCAGCACAGACCATCCTGCCTGGCTCATCACACAGGGGCTGGCGAAGAGCTTCTTAGTGCGTGACATATTTGGGGGAGTAAACTGTGTCTTAGCCTGGCCTTAGAGTCCAGCCATGAAACACTAAAGGTCAGCACACCCTCTCCTATTCAGCTACATCCAGAGACCCTAGGGCCTGTATTAACCCAAAAGAGCTATTCAGAGAGCAGATTTAAACTTTAGGTGATATGCCAGTAAGTCCTGACAGCAGTTTGTCAAATATCACATCTCTGTCCTCCACGGTCACCACCAGTTGCTTTTGTGGCTGGCAACAGAGATGGGCTGGAGCTGATAGGGGGTCTCTGGAGGCAACAGAGGCAAGCTGAGAGTACAGAAGGAGACTGGAGCTGCAAAGAGGAAGGTTCCTGTGCAGCAGAGAGGAGACTGTGCAAAGGGGCATGGAGGAGGAGGGGCAAATGGGAAGAGATGCTTGGTACTCAGAGTATTAGCTTAGCTTTGACCCCTGGCACCACTGCAAATCCTGTGTGTGACCTGGTTGAGCAGATTCCCTGGGGTATGGTAGTGCCACATCGCATGGGCTGGGGGATTTCAGTCCCCAGCTGTCCCCATGCCCATCACCCACTGCCTGAGCACTGAGAACAGGGCTGTGGTTGGATGCAGGTGCTCAGTGCAGCCCCCTGCCCCAGGATGGCATCCTGACCCCCCTCTGCTCCCCTGCATCTGGCTACCAGCCCCTGGCAAGGGGGACTGCTGGCAATACTGGGGGGTGAAGGGATACTCTCAATTTGCTGAGGCTGCTCCTGTTTCACCAAAAAAATTACACCCTGTTGCTGGTGCCTGCCAGGTCCCTCGCAGGGACATGCTGGCCTGTCCAGCCATTGCTGGCAGGAAATAGGGGGCTCAAAGAAATGGAGTGCCTGTACTCAGCAGAGGACACCCTCAGTAGTACCCACAGATGGAAAGGCAACAGCAGTAGCATCATGGTCACGCATTCAGGTCAGCTGGCCAAACAGCACACACATGCCCTGGCCAACCTGCACACATATAGGTTGGAAATTACACATCTTGCAGTACCTTATCGCCAGCCTGGACTAAGGGGACATGGGGAGGAACTGCAAGGATTGCCCAGGATCATAAAATATCTTAGTTAGGAAGACACCTGACTAAGTGTCTCTGATCCACATTCCTGCTCAAAACAGGTCCAGCTTGTGAGGCTGGTCAGGACCTTGTCCAGTAAGGTTTTGAATATCTCTAAGATTTCCTTACCCTTTTCCCATTTTTTACCATCCTCATGGGAAATGTTTAATACCTAATTGCAATTTCCCATGTTCCAGCTTGTGCCCGTTACCTCTCATCCTTCCCCTGCACAACTCCAAGAAGAGTTTGGCTCCGTCTTCTCTACACCCTCCCAGTCGGTAGTTAAAGACAGTGATAACATTCCTCCATTTCTCTTTCTCTTATGAAAACTGATCAAACCTATTTGTATGAGTAGTGCATGGGACACGGGTGGAGCAAGGAGTATTGTGATGTGAGAGAGGGGAACATGTAGGGTAATGGGGATACTGCAGTGGAAGTGAAAAGGATGAAGGGCACAGACCTGTAGGATACCAGACATCAGTAACACCATGGCTCAAAGCTCAGCTGGAGGAGCCATTCCCCCCTTCCACAGGGTCCCAGGCCCCCACAGCACCATGGAGGGGTCAGGCTCTACCCCTGCTCTGTGCCCCATCCCCAGAAGCATTGGTGACCACAGTATCCTTGTCCCAAGGTGTGCCCCCTGCACACCTTGCAGTGAAGTCAGGCAGCCACTGCACAGCTCACTGCATGCAATGTTGTTGCTCTGTCCTGGAAAGCCAGCAAAGACCTGAGGCACAAGACAGGTGATGAGGTTGTCAGGCTGTTGCTGTCACAGCAGGATTCGGGGGAAGAAAGACCAGCAGAGAGTCTGGCTGCTCCTGGATATCACCAGGCATCTCAGGAGGCTGCCCAGAGAGAAAGCTTCTTATTCCCCACATTGTTTCCATCGAGGTGAATGGGATCAGGAGCTCTCAGGTCTGTTCTCACCTTGCAGAGACATTCTGAGCCACTGCCTGGAATTTAGCATCCCACTGGGAGTCTGGGGGCCCCGCATCACCCATGCTCTCCTCTGAGCTACCCTCTGGGATCAGGTGCCACACAGACCTGTGGTCAGGATCTGCAGGAGGCAGGGATGTCTGACATGAAGCCGGGCAGACACTTCCGTGGTCACACAATGCTGCATCCAGTGCAGGGAAAGAGTGAGTGGAAGATGCCTCTTTCTTGATATTCGCATTTTCTAAGCACCCACAAAACTCTGGGTAGATGAGGCAGCAGGGTTTGCAGGCTGACTACAGAGCTGCAGCTGACACCTGAAGCAAGACAAGCAGCAATGCTGAAGGCAGCTCCCCTCAGCCCGAAACCCTCCCTAACTGCCTCCCTGTCTGCCCCAGAGTCTGCCCCTCTGCAGCCCCCACCTTGGGAAAAAGGAGAACAGCCCCCACCACAGCCCCCCTAAATGGGAAGCACCCCAAGAGCTTCCAGAGGAGCCGGGGCACCAGTAGAGGGACAGGAGTGGCTGACCCATAGGAGCCTGGGCAGGCATTGCAGCTGTGGGGAGGGGTGTTGGGGTTGAAGGGATGGCTGGGCTTGCAGAGGGCTGACAAGGAGATGGGATGTCCTGCAGGGATGACAAGGACCTCTGCATGCCTTTGGGTATTAGGTGACAGTCACACATCCTGGGGAGACAGAGGCAGCAGCTAAAAATGCAGAGAGCACAAAATACCAATGCAAGGTGTAAACTAAGTCCTTCCTGGGGGGCATCCCTGCTCTCCTGCCCCAGGTAATTTTGCAAAGAGCAGTCAGTCACCATCCTGTGGCTGATGCTTGCCCAGTGCCAGGGCCCATCTACAGCCTCTTCCTCATGCCATGGTCACCACAGGAGCTCCAACATTGCAACAGGACCCAGCCAAACACACCACAAAGGTGCAGACTCACCCCAAAGAGCTCCCAAATCCTTCCACTTCTCAAGCCATGATAGAGCACAGGATTTCCAAAGCCACCCCCAGCTCCTGGTGACCAGACCGATGCACTAAGGGTTTGCTCTCTCCTTGATCTTCTTCCCTGCTGGAAGACTGATGGGAAATGCCACTCCTGCCCCGTACAGCCAGAAGTCCACAGTCTCACCCTCGGAAGTGCCCAGCATGCCTGGGAGAACAGCAGCCATAGCAGGAGCAAGGGGAAACGTTTATGAGCTTGGGGTCCCAGATGTCGGAGATAGGGCTGGTGAGAGGCATTAGAAGAGCTGGGCTCTGACACACACTCTGCAGTGGGTTCATGGGTTTATGTTCACCATTTAACAGCTTTGAGGCACTTCTTTTTTTTCACCCCTAAAATATCAGGGATAACAAGATTTTCCTACCTTCAGGGATTTGGTTTCCTGCAAAGGGGCCCTACAAAGACCATCTGCAGAGCCTGCTGACTCCGTACAGGCACTCCACAAGGACACAGGCATGTTCTGCATCCTTATTGCATCCTTGCCAGCAGGATTTCAAGGGGGCTTTAAGGTCAGGCCACCTGGGTTCAACTGCAATTACCCAGCACCCCAATTACCACCTCAGGGTCTCCTGTGGCTGACAGTGGCTTTTTCCTGGCATGTTGCAATGAAGATCCCATGGGCGAGCGTCTCCCAGCATTAATGAACACCAACACCTTGGGATACCCAAGTAGGCTGGGCCAAACCAAGATCTGCCCAAGTCCCAGGTATTAGGGAGAGCTGCTGGTAATGAGTCCGACACTGACTCTGGCTGGTGTTTCCCTTCTGGAGAAGGCAGATGAAAGCTAACCAGAAGCAGTGTAATTCCTGTCCCTGTGCTCGCCAGCCTGTAATGAGGAGAAAACCAAACTTTTTCTCCATGAGGAGAAAACCAAACTAGGCAGATTTGGGATTAGGCACAGCTTGGGAGTGGCTTGTGAGAGAAACTGAAAAGCAACCTGGAAAAGCCACAGCTACTGGGCACGTGCTTCCAAATGGCCTTATGTATCCCCTCCCCTAGGCATCATGTAACTCTCACCCCAGCCAACAGCTGAAATTTCCCAGTCCCTTGGCCCACAGCAGTGCTCAGAGCACTGCTGGTTTAGCAGTCAGAGAGCAGAGGACCTTCATCCCTGCGTTACTGTCATGAGCCTGATGCTGCAGATGCTGCATGGTAGTGTGCCTGGGCTCGAGGCTCAGGGCAGAGCAGCGGGAACACAGTGAACTCCCCAGTGAGCAAAGTAGTGGTGAAGGAGCCAGTGTCCCGGCAGGATTGGCAGTGCTCGGAGCAAGGCCAGAATTGCAGGACCATTAATAGTGAGGTCAGTCCTAGAGCTGCCTGAAGAGCACATTTGGTGGGATGATTTTCCAAGCAATACCTCATTTCATTGAAAAGGAAAAGCTTGATGAAAATGGATCAGTGTTCATGGGACTGTGAATGGGAGAAATGTAGTAACAAGTTGAATCAAGAGAGATTATGTCAATGTTTTCACTTCATGGTGACTTTTTAAAAGAAAGTTTCCATTTACATATTTTCACCTGCTGGTGTTAGGTTTACCCATAGGTGATTTAATGTTCACATTGCAGGACTCCAAAACTATCAAAGCAAAGCATCGTGATGTTTCTAAAACACAATATATTGGATTTTTTTGTTCTATACTAAATATTGACGTTGGCTCTTTGTTCTGGATTCAAGGGAAAAGAAATGTTGAAATCTCTGAATTTCCAATGAGGTGAAACTTTCAGGTTCATGACAGCTCTTCCTATCTCCTCCTGCCTCATCATCTCCCAGCCCCCTTCTCTGCCATAAGCTCTGCTGCCTTTTACCTCTTGATATCATGAGGTAGAAACGCTTTGGGTCCAGCAGTGTTTTGCTTTACTTGGCTGCTGTTATCCAGGTGTGGGTACTATTGGGATTCACAGGATGCTGCGCTCTCCAGAGAGCAGCTGATCCACAAACAAAGGTTGCAGCCCCCAAGTGCTTGCAGCTACGACAGGCGGTGCTGCGGGTGACGAGGTGGAGGGCTGTGGCTTTAGTACCACAGGTTATGGCTGAGACCTTCTCAAGATTTCAGTTCAAAAGGAAAGAGGCATCCTTTGCAGGGCTGTTCAGAAGTGGCAGCGGGGTGTCTGGGGCGCTGGATGTGAGCAGATGTCCACTTCTTGGTGGGGCACTGTCTGAGTAGGGCTGTAGGAGATGAGACGCAGGATCTGCCCCGTCCCAAAGCCAACAGGTGCTCAGGTCTGTCTGCGGGAGAGGGAGCAGACAGACCTTTACTGCACTTGCTTTACAGCTGGCAGCGAGCTCTGCGTTCCCTGGCATGAAGGGAGCAGGTGTACGGACAAGGAGCGCGGTGGGGAAGGCAGCTCAGTGGAGTGGTTAGAGCAAATGTGCACGGGGATGGGGCTGTGCTCCAGGTGGATAGCCACATGTGACTGCCAGCAAGCCTCCTCCCTCCTTCTTCACTCTGCAAACTGCAACCAGGGCAGCTTGGTTGGGACTGGAGGAGACCAGTCCCTCCCGCTCGTGCTTTGAGGGATGCCCCACTCCTGGTCCCATCCATTGGAGTGAGCGAGGCTGGGCGGCAGCAGGCACATCGTGTCCACATGCTCCATTCCAGCTGGCACTGCCGTGCAGGAAGCCTGGGTGGGAGGGAGCTGCTGCTCACCTGCCACATGCTCTGGACTTCAGCCGCAGCAGGCTGGTCCTTGCTCACATCCGATCCCGCTTTGCCTCTCCACCATGCCTGTGAGCACCGGCCACGGTAGAGCCCAGCTTTCTGCAACGTCGTGCACTTCCACTGCAAATGCCTTCCTCCATCCTCCCCCCTCTTCTCCCTGCCTGCCCCCAAGGCTAAGTAATATGCCACAGCCTCCCCTCTCTCCCTCCCTTCCTTGAAGAATAAGCTCATAAATCTGCCTAGGGCAATGAAAACACTGAGCTCATGGCCCTTAGATCTGTGCGGGAGGAGCTCTAGCTGGCGATTAAAGGAGTTTAGGGTTTTCTTTGAAAAGCTCTTTGATTCTGGCAGAGGCTCTGGTGCCAAAAGGCAGCAATGGAGCTGCAAATGCCTCTCCCCCTCTGCACCTGCCTGGGTCAGGGAGCAGCAGGAGGGTGGAGGAGGGAAAGGGAAGGGCAGCGCTTCCCGGCTTGTTGCAGTGGGGGCTGAGGGACCACCATCACCCCCTCTCGGGGAGGGAGCACCCTCTGCCAACAGCAGGGCAGTGGGTGCTGCTGCCTTTGAGCCCAGACACTTCAGCCGGGGTGCCAAAATGCCTCCACTGCTGTGGAACAAGCTGCTCCCCCAGGTCCTTCTTTGGAGGAGCTGGGCTGGGTCTCAGCGAGCCAGCCACCCATGGGACAGACGGACGCTCCTCCTCTTGGCTGCTCTGAGACAGCTCAGAAGGCATCCAACATGGGCCAGGCTCCTTGGGGACCCTGAAACGGGAAGATGAGCCACCTTCATGTACCACAGGGAAATAGCTCTGGGGGGGGAAAGGGGCACCAAGGGTAGCCCAATGCTGAGGTCCCTGCAGGCAGCACAGGGTCCTGCCTGGGTGCCAGGGAGCCAGGAGAGGCTGTGGGGAGCCAGAGAGGAGCTGGGGCCAGGACAGGGATCACCACAGCAGTGCTCTGAAAAGCAGTGAGAAGAGACAGGGGAGGACTGTCAGGGCTGGGAGGAGCCTGAGGTCTTGGAGAAGGACTTGAGTTTGGTAGGAGCTGAAGCAGCCTTCACGAAGAAGAGCAGGACCAAGCACAAGCATCTGGTGTTGCAGCCAAGTCAAAACAGAGCCAGGCTCCAGCCTGAGTGGAGGCAGCAGCTGTGCCAGTGGTGGGGAGCAAGGGGAGGACACAGTGAAGCTTGGGTGGTGCCTCCAGTCTTGCAGGGATGCATCAAGGACCCGGGAAGGAGTAATGCAAAACCTTTCCCAGATCCACCAGCACAGGCTTTCTGCTAGTGATGAAGGAGGGCAGCTCTGCAGTTTCCTCCCCTCCATGGGATGACAGAGGAGTCTCCTGAGGTATCAGCAGCTCTCTGTCTCCATTTGCCTTGTTTGCAGTCCTTCCTATAGCTGTTTAAACCTCTTTGAAGGATTTGGAAATGAAAAGCAGCCCCCATGGGAGTGGAGCAAGTCAGACACACCTGTAAGGGTAGGACCTACTCAAGGGACCTGCTGTCTCTTCTTGTGAGCAGCCACAGGTCCCACTACAAAGAGTCCCCAGGGAGACAGGAGAGTTGCCAGGACTGAACATCCCTGTGGGGCACCAAATAATAATATTCCCCTTCATTCAAAGGGAAGGAGAAGCCCAAGCACCCCGTCAGGGCTGTGCATGCCTCAGTGGGAACCACAGGGGTGGAAGGCGAGCGGAAATGTGGTCTCCGCTGCCAAGTAAGGGGTGGGAGAGCAGGGGGGTGCACGCATGGGTGCAGGGAGGGCTGTTGGGAGGATGCCCCACACACAAGTTGAAATATTTTGTAACGTGACACTGAGCCCTGCAGACCACCAACCCCTGGGACATTCCCCCTGCCCGGTGCCACCTCCCGCCACCGGCAGTGCCTTGTGCATGGAGCAATGAGTTGAGCCAAGGCCACAGCGGCTGCTGGCAGTGTGACAGTGTGGTCAAGCACCAGGGATCTCAGGGACCTGCAGGATCTGAAGGCACAACCCACCTTCCCAAAGAGGTTATCTGGTTGTAGGGGTGACTCTGGGTGTAATTGCACCTTGCAACTTCAAGAGAATTCCCAATTCTGGGCATTTCTTAACCTTAGTAAAGCAAATTTTCATCTTTGCATGCATGAAACCAGCAGGAAAGACATTTGCACTTTTAGACAGAAATTCATCTTCTGTCTTTCCCAGAGAACATGCAAAGAAATTCTGGTTGCAGGGAACAATCTCTGCAATTTTTCTTTACCCCTGTTTCTGCAGCTGTACACCTGGGAGTGTCCCCACCGGCTTGCCAGTACATGGGAGCTGAGAAAGTCAATAGCGGTGTGAGCATTTCCTTGACTTCCCAGGCAGCACTCTGAGTCAGTCTGACTATGGACATGAAAACAGTGCTTCTGCTGCTGCTCAGTCAAGCATCTCCGAGGGGAAGAATGAGGTGCAGAGTCATGTAGCCGCGCTGTAAGGCTTTCTTCTCCCTGTACATAGGGGCATGGAGTTGTCAGATATTGTCCCAAGCTGTTGTCCCAGATATTGTCCCAAGGCTCTGTCCCAAGACTGGGAGGTCGCCTGCCTGAGCAGCATATGCCCCAGGTACCAAAGGACAGAGACATACCTTTAGGGTCAGGTGTGCTATATTTGCAGAACCAAAGGTATCACAACCAAGACAGGACCTTGATTATAGGTGCAGGTAAGACTTTTATTGTTGCACTAATTTCCTGTGGCAATGAGTTCCACAGGTTAATGAGGTACCTGTTGCACAGAGTGGTTTTACATGTGCTCTGGCAAGAGCATATGGGGCTTTACTGAGCGCAGGGGCAGCCTTGTTATACATGCTGTCTTTAACTTCGCTTCAGCTCAGGGCCAAAACATCAGGTTCTTGTGCGGCAGGTTGTGTTTGCAGCTGCAGTCCTGTGCAGGGAAGTGCCTGTCAGTTAAGGTATTGTTGTGCTTTCATGTGGTGTAAGACAGCACAAGATTTATTAGCGACAAAAGCATGAATGCTGGAAGCCTTGATTTATTGAAGAAGGGGGAGAGGAAACGTGTTGCAGCCCATGCTGGTTAGTGTGGTGTGTCTGAGATGAGCTAGCACACGCTGTGAAAACTGCCCTGCTCCTCCATGAGGTGCTCTGGCTCATCTGGTGATACCATGAGGTAGACCCACTCCTTTTCCAGGGGACGACTTTCCACTGACCTTCTTGCAGATGCTTTGAGGAAAGGTCTTCTCCTAGATAGAGGGACACAAAGATTCAGACTTTTAGGAACAGACAGGTGCCCCATGAGCTTTGGCTCCCTTGTATGGTGTAGGTCAGAGATACAGAGGACTGGAGTGCAGCACGAGAAACATGGACTGTTTTCTAGCTCTATCCCAACCTTATGGTTTACCCAAAACAAATCCTGTCCTTTTCCTGTGCCTCAGTCTCCCATCTTTAAAGCACTACTAATAAACCCTTCTCTAATGCGCTTTGAGATCAACTGGTTGAAACAGTGCCATAGAAGAGTTGGAGACTCTCAGCACTTTTCAGCCACATGTCTGGACCTCTCGAGCTAAAATACCTTTTAAAAGTTTATTAAAAAATTCTTGAGCTTTACATTTGTTCAGCCACAACATGAAGAAAAGCAATACTAAACTCTCAGATTTGTAGCCTGCCTTTCATGTCCACTGACCTCATCGCTCCTTGCTTACGGATGCAGCCACAAGTCAGTGCAGCTACTGAACTCCTCCTCTGGAGCCGCATCCAGCAGCTGTTTAAAAGCTCGTGGGCAGCGCTGGTGAACTCCGTAGAGGAAGTGAACCCTGCCGGTAAACTGCAGATTGGCCAGAGCTTTTGTAAACCCCAATTCTTTAATCTAATCTGTTTTCTATAGGAAGCTACCTTGCTTTTAGCATACTTCTTCCTGAACATATGGGAGTAAATAACAGCCATTCCAGCTCTTTGGCTAAACCAAAAAAGGAGGGGAAAGACTGGCTTGGGTTAAACAAATAGATTTTTTTTTCAGGTTTCCCATGCAATTAAAACTAAACCAAACCAAAACAAAACATGTTTGCTCTGGGTATCCCTGAAACATTTTGCTTTGACCCAAAAAAGAACACTTTGTTTCATTTTTGAGTTACTTGAAAATCTTTAAACCCTTTTAAAGAAAGATCTTACAATGAAGTTCCACCATCTGCCCCCCTTCTTTATTCAGTGGAGCATAATTTTTCTGTCAATTTACTTTTGACCAAAACGCTGTGGGTTCTGCCTGACCTGGAAAGTCACCCAGCTGAGCTTGTGCCATCACTTGTTTTTCCTTTCAACACCGTTTCCATCTTTTCACCTCCCACTGTACAGACACACGGGTCTCAGGGGAGCATCATCCTCATCCCAGGGCTGCGCTGACTTTCCAGGGAGACTAGAGAGTGGCTGGGAGAGGGGAGGAAAAAATCCACGAAGGCTCCTTTCGGCCTCAGAGAGCTCCTCTGGCTCTTCTGACTATCTCTGGCTACTGCCAAGGCACCTTCGAAACACCTTTGAAACATCTCCAGCATGTTGGACACCATGACTGGGCTGGAGGGGAAATCCACATTCCCTTTGAAGTCTGGATACTTGAGCAGTCTTAGAATTATAGGGCTGTAATATACAGGAATGTGTGGGGCTGTAATTGTGACTTAGATCCTTGGATGAAAGGTGCTATGTACATACAAAAGGTATTATTATTATTATTGCTATTATTATTACTATTATTATTACTATTATAGGGCTGCAATATGTGGATTGGAGATGAAAGTAGTACCAAAAGATCCTGAAATACGAGATGTGTCTTAAGGAAATTTCAGCTTGGAATTAGGTTTTGTCTACATGGGGGAAGTAGAGCCGTCTGGCTCCCCTGCACTGACAGCTCTGGGGCTTTTATGGAAGAAGTCCTGTATGCAGGCATGATTCCCAAATCCAAGTTGTTCTGACTGTTAGAAGGGTGTCTCCAGGAGGAGCTATTCTAGAGCAGTTTTTGCAGAAAAAATGACATCAGATATTTTCACCATTCTTTGAAACACTCTGATTGTTGCCAGGCAGACTGTAGACATCACAAAATACATCCCTGGTGCTTGAGCCGTCCGGTATGAGAAGCACAGGAACTGGTGACTCTTAGCAGGGCTTAGAGGCTGCGGTGGAAACTGGAGCAAACTCCCAGTGTCACTGAGCAGCAGAGAGAGCTCATGTGCGTGTTGATCCTCCTGCACTCCAGCAGAGGCGGGGCCAGATCCAGCATCCTGAGCTCATCATCCTCTTTCCAGCCATCAATCACATCTCTCCCTGAGCAGCCTGGAAGCAGAGCATGAAGGAAGAGAGGGATCAGCTTTGATCCTCCATAGGGTCTGTGGCTCTGCACAGCCTTTGCCATCAGCCTCAAGTTGTTTCTTCTTCTGCCCTGTTCTGCACTCACGTGTCATTAACAAGAGGGGACTTAAGTGAAGCCAGGCGCTGAAGTAGGACTCCCCACGACAGCATCCGTGGTGATTTTCTCCTGTGTCACAGGCTCTGCAAAGCATCAGGTTTCACCCTCGTGTGCAGCTCCAGCTGCCTCTCCTGGGGAAGGTGGGGGGAGGATTTAATCTGCTCTGATTTCCATCGGCTTTGAAAGCCCAAGCAAAATCAGCTTGAGTTTTTCCACTGACTTCAAAGATTTTGGGAAAAGGCCTTGGCTCTCCTGCTTCAGGGGCTATGAGAGTGCAGAGACAGGTCTGCACTCAGCTGGTCTTGCTGAAGAACTGAACCAGAGGCACAGGAGGCAGGTGGAAGTGGGAAGGACTGTTTTGCTAGAACTGGACCCCTCCCTGAAAGAGGCTTTCTCCTTTCCTGGTTAGCAGTGCTGGCTCTGGCTGGCACAGGCTAGATCTCATGTGGCACTGGGATCTAGCTGATGAGCTCCAGCGGGAACCAAACCTACCCTTTTGGACCTGATTCCTGGAGGAGGCCAGGGAGCAGATTGAACTGACTGCACCAATGCACCCAGAGACTTCTTTCAAGCATCCAGGCCTCCATTCTCCCACAGTGCTGCATGAAGCAGTAGGCAACTTCATGCTTTAGCCTGGAAGAGCTTTCATTTCAACTGTGGCTATGAGATGGGATGGTGAATAATTATGTCTGCAAGTCTAGTGCACACACAGGCTCTTTCACAGTCTCCTTAAGCCTCTCTCTTGCTGTTTCTGTGGCAGCACTTCAGTGCCCAGCACAATGTGCAGCAGGGCAGCTTCACCCCAACAGACTCTTCCCATAAAGGAATACAAAAAGGGGGAATTCAAAACCCCTGCAAGGAAGAGTTCGTAAAGCCTTAGTGTTATAACTATGCCTGGTGGTCTTGGAAGGAGCAGAGGAGGATCTGGAGTGCCAGCCAGCACCACTTTGACTCCAGAATCAGCTCGAGAGCCTTAGAAAAAACATCTTTCTCAAGAGATGTACAGAAGCTTATGCTAGATGCTACATTCACATCAAACCAGACCTCACCTGCAGAGCAGACACTGCTTGGAGAACAGACCCTTGACACTGGGACTTGGGCACAGCCATGTAGCTGATCACTGTCAAACAAAACTCTCCACTAAGTAAAGACAGGCAGATTTTCAACAGCCCTGAACTACCAGAGGTGCCCCTGGAGCAAAGGATCATCCCAGGCATCTGAATATCCAGACATAAAAACATGTCCCCTTATAAGATATGTGCCAAAAATCTTTGAAAGCGCTGTAAACCACAGACGTGTGTCTAGTGAGTGGCCTGAGCCAGTTGCTGTGCCCCAGTCTGGCAAACAAGAGAAGCCCTGGGGACCAGTCTGTGCATCCCTGGGCAGGTCCCTGCTCAGCTCTGTGAATGCCAGACTCTGGGACTCAGGTTCCCCCGTGTCGTAGGCTGTTGTGCTCCTTCCTCATCCACTCCTCTACCTGTCAGTTTGTCCTGTGGCCAAAGCTTTCTGACCAAGACACCCCACGCATGCTGGCTTCCTGGGAATTTTTATATTCTTTTGGTCAAATATTGCCCCAGCCTTGTTACTCCACGTGCCTTGTGAAATCAGGCATGCAGAAGCAGGAGCAGGGCATCTACCTGAACCACAGGGTCCATGGAGCAAAGGCTGGCTCACATCGGGGGGGGGGTGATGAGTCAGGTCCATCCACAGCAGTTTGTCCATTGCTAAACTCCCACAAGCAAAGTCTGGCTCCTTGGCAGGAGGGTTCATCTCCCCAGCCCTGCCCCACTCTTTCCTAATGGCACTGATAAGTGGAGCTTTTCCCCGAGCAGAGCTGGGAGCGACAGTGACTCACCACCACTTCAGTGTGAACCATGCAGCCAGGCGCTCCAGCAGCAATGCGTGCTGGAGACAGGAAGACTCTCGTTACCCACTTGACAGCAGAAGAAAGGCTTTTCTTGGTGCGCAGGGACCACCCACTGGAGAATGAGACAAGGCAAGAGCCGTCACGCTCTAATGTCTTGCGGCTTCCTGGTGACACCATAGAGTCTGCTGCAGTTAATGGAAACCCGCTAGTTACTCAGGGTAGCAGAGATCACTCTGAGACAAGTCAACTCTTGGCATCTCTGAAACACAGCCTGTCCCACCAGAGGAGCTCCCAATGCCCTGCCAGGCCATTGCTGGGCTTGGCTGGAGAGCACCTCAGCCCAAATCCCTGTAGGCATCTCATTGCCCTTAGAAGGCAGCAAACATGGTGAGGAATGCAGCTGGTATTCATCTCTTACCTTGGGCCGTGAGTTTCAGCCAAGAAGCCAAGCTGCTACAAACAGAAGTTCTCCGCCTCTGCTGTCATAAATGCTCGGAGACTCTTAGTCTATAAATCATGCACTGTCTTGGGAGGCAGGGCTTGGATGCTTATTAGCCACAGAGACCCAGGCTTTTCTGGTTTACGGTAGGGAGGATGCTGGCAGGATCAGTAGTTCCTCAGGAGAGGGTTCAGAAATGAACGCACTGTATCACTTGCTCCAGCGCTGGTACCACAAGGGAAGTCTGCCAGCATGGGCTGCATCAGTAGAAGGAAAGACCAACAGGATCCTGTCTGCCATGTGTCCCCATAACCAAGATGAATCTCTTGGGTTGGATCCTCAGTTTCTGCTGGCTGAGATTTCATAGCTGCTGTCTTTGAAATTTCCTCATGAAATGGCCAGAAGTCCAAAAGGCATTTTTCAAAAGCTTTCAACCATAATGTTTCATTTTGGGAAGTCTTTGGTCTGAACACAGATAATTTTCAGCCAAAAATGGCTGAAAACCATGAGCAATTTTCAATTCCGATAAAAATGCTATCCTGTTTCACAGTTTCAACAACTGATGTTTTTTGCTCCTTGTCCATTACAGTTTCCTGCAAGAGGAAACAAATGTCTCCAGGCAGCAATCCCCTGGGATCCCAACAGTTTATCCGTCTCTCTCACCCAACACAGTGCCTTCTCCAGGGACCATTTCTGTTACTGCAAAAAGATGCAGAATGCTGCCTCTGGCCCAGGGGTCTGGGTTGTGTGTGGACAGGTACACTATTTATTGAGTTCACTGGCTGGTGGCTTGCTCCACAGTAAGATTCAGCTCAGAGAGGAAGGATAAACCACAACTCAGAATAGTGCTGGCTAATAAAGCCATGGCTGGGAGAGGGTAACAAATTAGGTGGGAAACTCAAGTGTTTCGCGGCAGTAATAGAGCCCACATGTATCTGTGAGACTCTAGGAGCAGCAAATATTGCCTGATGAAGCAGATGGGGAGCAGAGTCTCTCCCTTTGACTATGTCCTGGGCTCTTTCTTTGGAGGCAGCCCAGGATTAGGGACTTAACTGCAGGCTGATAAGGTTGTCCCAAAAGAAAGGCAGACCAGGTTGGTTGAGTGGCTCCTCAAGGGTCATTGTGCTACAGTCCAAGAAAAAGAAGAGATGGTATGGACTGGGACTTCTCAGAAGAGGTGATCAGAAAACAGTATAACACGGTTCTCACTCTGGCTGCTGTGTTGCCATCCGGAGAAAAGTGCAAGAGGCTGGATGAGTTGCAGTAAATATAAGGACTGACTGTGCATTGCCCCAAAGAGCTTCCCTGCATGACAGCTTATGGGGGTTGATCCCAACCAGCGGCTCCCATCCCAAATTATCTGTGTTCAGCAACCCACCCATCCGGTTGCTCACTCCCCCGCAGTGGGATGGGGGAGAGAATCAGAAGAGTAAAAGTAAGAATCCTCATGGGTCAAGATAAAGACAGTTTAATAGGTAAAGCAAAACTGGGCGTGCAAGCAAAGCAAAACAAGGAAATCACTCACTACTTCCCATCGGCAGGCAGGTGCTGAGCCACTTCCAGGAAAGCAGGGCTTTATCATGCGTAACGGTTACTTGGGAAGACAAATGTCATAACCACAAATGTCCCCCCCTTCCTCCTCCTTTCCTGGTAGCTTTTATTGCTGACCATGATGTCATATGGTATGGGATATCCTTTTGATCAGGTCAGATCAGCTGTCCCAGCTGTGTCCCCTCCCAACTTATTGCATGCCCCCCGCCCACTCCTAGGGGGAGCAGAGCAGGAAAAAGATGCTGTGCAAGCACTCTTCAGCAATAGCCAGAACACTGGTGTGTTATCAACGTAGTCACAGATCCAAAACACAGCACCCTACAGGCTGCTATGAAGAAAATTAACTCCAGCCCAGCCAGAACCAGTTCACACCTCCATCAATTTGCCAGACTCCAGCATCCACCCACTTGTACTTTTCTCTGGCAGGTTTTTGCAGGCTGGTGTGGAGATCAAGGCTCTGTTCCCAGATCCTGTTATCACTGCATGAATTCATGGCCACAGCCAGATTAAAATCATCCTTTATTTAATCCCATTGTTGGTCTTGATCTTCTACATCATGGTGTAGATCATTGTTGCTGTTATGGGCAGGATTCTGCTAAATCTTGATAAATCAATCCAATTCTGATAAATCAATCCAATTTATTCACTTTATATCCAGTTATTTCTGTAATGTCGTTCATGAGTTATGTGACCTCCTCCCTGACCATGTTACTCACAACTTTTTGGAGGCAGGAAGGCAATATTTATATCCTGTAGCTCCAGTCCCACAGTCTTTCCCACAGTCCCACACAACTGGTTACAGCACAAGCCTTCTAGGGCAGGGCCATCTGTACCATGATTTTTTTAAAGGTCCAGATAATAATTAATGGCTAGTTATCACATTCTTCTGCCTGGCAGATGTGAGGGAATGTCTGGAAAGTTTTGTGTCTGAGGTCAGACTTGATGACATCACAAGGTTTCAAAGGTGCTTTGGGCTGTCCTAGCTGGTCCTGTTCTCTGTTACAGTTTGAACTTTCACCAGACCCACCAGGTTCATGACTAGACCTAGAAGGGCTTTTTGTTACCCTATGACTTCGAGTTATCTTGGCAGGGGGGTGATCTGTCCTAGCTGCAGGACTGCAATTCCTCTTAGCACATGAGGAAGTCCTACGGCTGTACTGGAGGAGCTTTGCTTCCCTGTTACCCATTATCTCTCTCACGATCCTGCTTGTTTCAAAGTTGACCATTCCTTCTTGGCTAGCCCAGGTCTTGGATAAGCCTCCAGGGCTGGGACCACTGGTCTCCGTAGCCTGAAGCAGAGCTCCAGGTTGCTTTCTTGCAAGATTAAGACCTTCAAGAGAGAGAGCACTAGCAGATATGTTGCTATACACCCAAGCCATGCATCATCAAGCAGACCTGAGAGGAGACCTGTCTTTGCCCTGGAGTAGCACTGACATTCCTATGTTAGGCACTGGAGGTGCCCCAAAGCTCAAGCAGATACAGACTGCAAATTTTCAGAGCAGCTGAGGTCAGCCTTGTCATAGCTGGGCCCTATGGAGGATCAGACCATGACAGCCATACTTGGCAGGTCACCTTGAGAGCCACAAGCTGTCTGTCAGAAGCCCTTCCCCAGAGAAGAACCAGAGCTTGGCAAAGGTCCTGCAGTGTAGAGCTGTTAGAGATGCCAGGCACATTCACTGTCTGCTCAGGAAACGGAGACCAGGGAAGGCAACTGCTCAGCATCCTCCTAAAACGCAGATCCCAACCTGTTGGGAAAGGAGCCTCCATGGAGGTTAGGGCTGAGTGATGGCCACAGGAGTCTTTACCCAGTGAGGCAACTGTAGCCAACGTAGCAGGAGCTCATGGGGAGAGAAGGGACAGAGAGGGAGAGTGCCCTCCCTCCTCATCTCAGCCAGCTGGGTGGTACCTGCAGTGATGGAGGTGCCGTGTGCCTGGCATTTAACTTTCCCTTGGCCAGGTGCTACCTGGAACTTCCCCACTTCACATACAGCAGGTGTGAACAGAGCTCTGTTTGCCCTGTGGACTTTGGAGTGGTGGTGGGGCTGGAGAAGGGGTAGCTCTCATCAACCTGGAGCCTGCCATGGTCCCTGCACCTCACCTTCACTGGCCTTCTCCATGCCAGGGAAGGTGTTTCACTGTGCACATTGAATTCTTTAAACAGCGCCCACCACACGTTCCCTGAGAAAGCGCTGTTTCCCGCAGATGGATCCTGGCAACACCAGGCTCTCAGATATTGTCATCTTGGGATATTGCCGGCTTTTAGTTGTTGCTCATCCTGGTGCAACTTGTCTGGACAGGACAGATGATACTTTGGTGCATAGGCAGAGGGAGTGCCACTGAGTCACCCGCAGGGCATCTGATTTCCAGACGTGGCCCACGCACTTCACTGCCTTTCTCCCAGGAGACTGGGCCACAGGTGCTGGGGTCATCCCTTCATCGATCCGTATCTAAAAAGGCAGGGAGCAGGGCTGGCACTCAGGGCTTTTCACGGAAGCAGCATCCACTGCCAGCAGGCAAAGGTTCCCACATCCTGCAGCTGCCAGGGAGCTGGGAGCAAAAGTGGCTGGTGGAGGGTCCTCTTTCCTTCATGTGGAGCAACATCTGGGTCAGTTCCCTACCTGGAGCTGTGGGGAGGAGAGAGTAAATAGCAGGAGCAGCCTGATCCTGCAGTAGTGACAGTCCTTGGCAGCTGTCTCCAGCTCAGAGCCCCTGCAGGTCCCCTCTTGCTGACTGTACTTGGTGGCAGTGTCCCTCAAGCACTGGGCAGATGATGGCCAGGACTCTGGAGACCCAGACCAGATGCATGTGGCATTAGGCATATGAGGACACATTACCACAGCCCCAGCAAGGAGGTCCCAGTCCCTTCTCTGGGTCAGGGTATGGATTAGGCACAGACTACCTCACTCTGGGGTCCTGCCTCCCACCCCCGTTCTGCCCCCCTTGCTGTCCCACACAGCTTTCCCTCTAACAGGACCAGGGCAGGGTGGGAGACCCATCTGCAGCTCAAGCCACCAGCACCAAGAGGAGCTGAGTAAAACCACCACTGAGCACTCAGGCGTTGGTCCAGCATATGGCAGCCAGAGATGGGAGGTTTGCACAAGCTCTGCTTATGATTTCCCAATCTGGGAAAGCATCAGGGAACGTTGGGCCTGCCCTTAGAGCTTGGCCATTGCCAGGGTAAACCCCCACAGTTTAAAAACTTCTTGTAATTAATGGACCTTCCCATTAAGTGTCACAATGGAACAATTCATTATTACTGATGTGTGCAGGCTCTGCGTTCCTCTAGCTCTGCTGCCTCCTACAAGAATGTGGAGACTGATCTAAATAGATGAACCCATCTCATCTGCATTGTCTTTGGCGATTTACTAATTCCAGGTACTGTTCTCCAACTCTTTGGCATTTACCTGCCTCTTAATCCTCCACATCCACCATCTTCCAGGTACTGCAGCCAAGTGGATTTGCACTGAATCACATTTGTCAAAAAAAAGCGAATTAGAAACACTCTGCTTGAGGATCACTTCACTGTTCACACCACAGCAACCAGCAGGAATGTCAAAACACGAACTTTCAAACTTCCACCAAGTGTGAGCATTCAAACTGATTTCTGCTGTCAAAAGCTTCTGTTTTCCCCCCAGAATTCTCAGTGACTTAATGCTGTCTGTGAGTTTCCTCAGTATAAATCAATTGCCTCTCTTTCACCCTTCGGGGAGTAAGTTCCCAGAGTGCCACTGTTGTGAATCTGATGGGGTGCAGGTAAGCGCTGTCCCAGTGTCAGCACATGCAGACAGATGGACAGACCTGGGTGAGCTGGTGGATGCCACAGTCCTGCGGGTCTGGAGCAGGGTTTACCGAAGGGAAGGCAGAACGGCCTATGACCATAGCAGAGAGCTGTGTCCCAGGAATAGCTTTCTTTCCTCTACCTGGAGGGCACCGTGCCTAGGACAGAGCAAGGTCACCTATTAACAGTGTGCATCTGGTGCAAAAGGAATCCTGCTCCCATGCCATTCTGCACCCGTCCCACACGGAGCTGGGACTTGCCTGTCTGGCTTGCTCTCTGATAAGGGAGGTGCAAGCCCTGGAAAACATGGATGTAGTGGGCTAGCCCAGCATGGAGGCTAGAGACCTGCCAACCACAGGGACCATGGTACTTGGCAGCCTCAAGATTGGGTGGATCTGCTTTAGCACTGTGTTCCCATCTCATTCCCTGTCTCATCCAGATTTATCCTGGAGACAACAGAATGAGTCACTGCTGTGATTTCCTCAGTGGACTGTGATTGTGTCAGGGCTATTCCCCAGATGTGATTTTATCTGTGGGACTTATCTCTTTTGCTTATGTTACACTCATTCTGACTATAGAGCATGGCTCCCTGATTAATGCTCAGGGCAGAAGATGACCACCACATGATTTTATTAAGTCTATCTATGTGCAGGAGCTCATGGCCCCCACAAAGGAGGCCTGGTGCCTGTCCTCTGAATGGCATGGGCTAAGAACCAGCTTTGCTAGCGGAGACTGCTCATGTAGGCAGCTGGCAGTCCACCTTCCTCATTTCCAACTGTTTTAAATGTCTCTAGTCTGTTCATCTTTACAAGAAGCTGGAAAGGGAAAAAACCCTACAAGAACACACCTGGCACTCTCAGACTGTGCTGTGGGTCTCCACTGTCAGGCCTCACTAGGGTTCAAGCCTCTCCACTGAAGCAACCACTGAAACCAGAACAAAATGGAAACAGAGTATTTTTTCCAGAAAGAAGTAAGGTCTATGGGATAGGAAAAGGCTGTATTGGTGCTCAAAGCAGGAAGCATTAAGGATGCATAGGCAGACTTTTGAGGAGCTGTTGACAGCTGAATATAGGAAGCTTTTGGGATAGCTATATGAGCATCTCATTATTTATCACGTAGGTATAACATTATTGGAGAGTGATTCCCCAGGACGTGGAGCCTCCACAGAGACACCATACCTATCTACCATGGCATGGCCTAGATTTCTCAGTGTCTGCTGGATGGAGGATTTCCATGAGATTTGCAGTGGCTCTCCAGGAGTTCTCCAATGTGGATAACTCCTAAACCAAAGAAATGCTGTCTATGAGTTTCCTCAGAATCCAGTATTTCTTGGATTTGACACTCTGGAGGGTCACCAACCTAGATTAGAGGGAAGGGAGTGCTTTTTCAAACGTCCCTTCATGGGGATTCATGAAACAGTAGAAAAACTCAAAGCAGCAAAGATGTAATTTATTGGGTTGATCTGAGCAGAAATTGTGAAAGGCTCCCCACAAAAACAACAGTTAAATTTTTATATGGGAGTGAAGTTTGTAGGTGTTTTGTCTAGACTGTCTCTCCTTTTGATGGAGTTGGAGACTCCCAACAATGAAAATCTGGCTGGACTTTAAAGTCTTCCTTTGATTTTTCCAGAAAGGACTGTAATCCCAGTGCACAGTCTGGCCTAGCTGAGAAGTCTAGTCCTTTGTAATTTAGCACAACTGAGAGTGAAATCATTGATAGACCTCAACTTGTCAGTCCAGACACCTGTACAGATAAATGAATGAAGGAATGCTGTGGAAATTGTGCAAGCAGGATAAAATATACCCAGCTATCCAGACAGTACAAGCCTAACCATCATCCCAGAGTTTAGTTTATAATTCTTTATTTACCCATTACCTTAAAGTGAATAGGCAACAGTGGATAACTCTTTTGTTCCCAATAGGATAAGAAGTTCTTTCCGAAACATGAATGAAATCTGAGGCTTTCAGTCAGAAATCACAGTAGCCAGCAAGTCTACAAGTTAGAGCTTGCTTCCTTAATAGTAGGAGGGTAGGTACAGGGTAGAAGGTGTATTGTCTTAATTAAGCTCATTAATAAGGCAAAAAAGCTGTTTGGATTCCCTGGAGGTAGGAAATGTAAGCTTACACCAAAAATGTAAGCTAGAGAAAGAGCTTGTGCAATTAAAGATGCAGGGGCATCACTAGTTCTACAGCCTTGATATATTTGCAGGGTTTGGCATCTATACCACGCCTGGGTGTCCCCAGGCGTGGTAGGCCAGTCAAAAAGAATACAGTGAGAAGCTTACAATCCCTCAATGACCTACTGTGTCAGAAATGTGGCTTGCTCAGACCTTGAACCAAACAGCCCCTTATGGGCTTACAGCTGTCTCCTAGCCAGAGTAAGCAATCTCATGTTTGCAAGTTGCGTGGGTACCTTGCTTTGGCTGAAGACTACGAGCCATGAGTAGGCAAAATCATCTTTAGGGTGGCTGAGGGACCTAAGCAGGTTACATTGGCAAACTCCAGGTGGTTTTAAAACTGATCTCCAGGACTGCAGACCAGAGCTTGTTAGCTTGTGCTTTTAATACAAAGCCTGCTTTTCCCATCTTCCCAACAGGCCAAAATGCAAGCTGGTGAAATGAAAGATGATAATCAGGAAATGAAGTGGGTTAACAGTGGTTGAGTCTTGCAGTCATGGTGCTTTAGCCTCCTCAGTGTTCCCATCCCGGCTGGGCAGGAGTGGCTCTGCTGCAGGTAGCTCATCAATAGCAGCTAATTCTCTTGAATTCGACTGTCAGTCACTAAAAATAGCTTGTGTAGAGAGGAAGCTGTGGTTGAAAGGTCTTTAACTGAGCTACCACTACTCCTTCAGTACAATGAGAAACATCTGCTCTAACAATGAACTGATGGGAAGGGTCTGTGTGTATTACGAATGGGACAATTATAAAAACGTGTTTAAAACTATCACATACTTCCTCAGCAACCAGGGTGTAATTTATCTCCACCTAAAATACATACCTAAAATAGACTGTATGAATCACACAGTAAAAGGACTTGTTTCTCTTTATGGGACTATAAAAGGAATCCAAAGTCTAGCTCAGATGTAGACATGAGCATTGTAGGCATCTAAACTGAGGTGGTGAGATTCAAATGTCCCCCTCTTTAATAAGTTCAGGAATGGGAAGAGATCTTGGTGAAGTCTTTAATTAATTGGTGATAAAAGCTAATGAAGCTAAGAAAGCACCGAAGCCTAGTAACTGTCTCTGGCGTGGCCAAGTCTGTGATTTCTCAGAGTTCATTTCCATTGCCTGTGGGGAGGTGAAGCAGCCCAGGAATTCAATGGAAGACCTTTCAGAATGTCACTTCTTTAATTTGGCGTATAAGTTTGTGACAACTCAAATACTCTGGGACTGATTTTACAAGCTGCTCAGGTTGGTTCATGCCCTGTGAAGAAAAAAATGCTGTTGTCCAAGAGTATTATTATAAAGGAATCTAGTAAATCTCTAAAAAGCATAATTAAATATTTTGCAAGGTAACTGCAGCATTAGATAGGCCAAAGGGCATGACCAAATACTCAAAGTGTCTGTCTCTGGTCCAAAAGATCATTTTCATTTTATCTTCTGAGGATTCTCTGCCAAACTTCAGACGTCTCTGAGTTGCAGTTTTGTAAAGACAGTCTCTGCAATGTAATTTTCAAGATCAAGAGTAATGGATGTCTTTTCTCACAACTGTCTTACCTCATTTCCAAAACCTTGATGTATGATGGAAATAAGCCATCCTACTTGCACACAAAAAGAATGTGAGGACACCTGTGGCAAAGCTGAGGGATGTACAAACCCTCTGGCTGGCTTTCAGAGGTGTTCTCCAAGTGCTTTCATGGTAGCTCTAACAATGGATAAAGGAACCCCAATCTGGCTCCCAGGGCCAGTGTGGTCATCTGCCCAAAGGAGTGGGGAGCAGCATTGTGTCTCCATAGCTAAGTATTGTATTGGCATAACAAGTACTTGTTTTCTAACTCACGCAAAGCTGGTGTAATGCCAATGACCTTTGCTCCTGAGATCATGACTGGGATGATAATACTTCTGATGACATATTGATGGAGACAACAATCAGAAATGAATAATGTTATCCCCTCATTCCAAAGGGCTAAAGATTGTGCAAGGACAGCCAGTCCTTCGTCCCTCCTCACATAATTCGGAAATGGGTGAGTGAGCCAGACAAAATTTAATAGCTAATTACTTTTGCAACGTAACAGCAGTCACTAATACTAATATAAACTATTTCCAACACATAAGAAGCAGGCAATCTGACAGGCCAAAAGGTGGCAGAGATGGGAAGAGCTGCTCAAACACAAGGCCATCACCATAAAATAATTTTCTTTGTTGTTCCCTGAGAACAGGCTGTGGGTGCTTCCCTCAAAGCCATTTTTTATGTAGACAAATCTGAGAACAAATGGATAAGATGAATAACAAAAATTGTCAGAGCCAGATGATACTCACACAGCTTCTAAAGGCATCCACATTTGAGATGACTGACCTACTAACCATCCTGCTTAGACCATTGTTTAAACCAGTTCTGCTATCTGAAAAATGCAAGGGGACAAACGCAACACCAACTTTTGAAAAGCCTTCAGAGGCAATCCGGGGAATCACAGACCCTTAAGCCCATCAGATGGAGTGAAGCTAGAAGTAAGGAACAGAAGTAGTAGATAAAATGATGAAGGGTAGATATGGTAGGAGATAAAAAGAAGAGGGCCTGAGAAGAAGAAACCATTCATTGAAGTTGCCAACAGGCACCTGGTCCAACAGAAATTAGTTCTTGAGTTTCCAGAAAGTCTCCAAGATGAGCCCCCATCAAACTCTCTTAAAGAAATTCAGTTGATATGGACCGATGATTGGTTAGGGGAAAGGAGATGAAAGCAGGCTCAGTGGGCATTTTCAAAGCAGAGGACAGGGGAACTGAGGACCGGGAGAGTATCTCAGGAACCTGTGCCTCTGTCAGATAACAGAGCTTTGCCAGGAGAACAAAACAGGCAAAATTCGGTTTTGGGAAACCCAGGGGCAAACCTGCGTGCACACACCAGTGGGTGTTATGACCATATGAGAAAGCGCTCATGCAGGCAGTGCAGGCAGATGGATGAAGGTGTCAGCTTGGTCCTCAGGGCAATCAAAAAGGCAATTGTTTGTTAGGCAGTGTTCAGGAATGGGAGAGAGGCTGCACCAGATCTAGTCTCTAAAACTATGTGGTAGGTCCATTAAAGTCAAAAGGCATGACAAGAGGTCAGGACTACCTTCTGTCCAAACTGCAATGAAATACATAGTCTCATAGGTTCAGGATCCAGAGCTGAGAAAAGAGACAGCAAAAGAAAGAGAAAGCAGATCTGTAATATCCATGAATCAGTTCTTTGCACCGGTATTGAATCCCTGCTTCTTTTGGTTACTCCAGCAGGTCCTGCTTTACTGCCCCAGCCAGTTTCACATGCCTTTGACTTGGGAACTTAGGAAAATGTTCATTTTGCCAGGCTTTTCCTGCTGCCTCTGCTCAGAGCAGTTCCCACGCTGTGAAGCACTTTTGTGGAAAAATTCAACTTCAGAAGGGGTTTTCAAGCCTGTTGTGGGTGCAATGTGCTCTCACTATGTGGGAACTGCTAGCGAAATGATTATAAAACCATGGTCACTGGCCCCATGATGAAAATGACACAGAGTAGATATGTCAACTTCTACTACCACTTCCCTGACTCTTCTTGTCTTGCCAAAATAACAATAACTTCACAGGAACCATGTCTCCTGCTTCCTTCTTCCCATTCCATCCTGGGCTAGAGACACCCAGGTCCCTCTGAAGGATCTCCACCTAGGTCAGTTTTTAAGTGCTTAGTATATTTGGTGCTGGGGTGCTCAAAAACTGAGCCATTGTGTTGACAGGTACTGCTGGTGCTGCTTTCTTATGAAATCCAGACTGTACTGAGGTGCCTACAAGGAAGCTAAACTCTTCTGAAAATCTGGCTCCAAAACAAGCAGCTCCTGGCATGGTTTTCCCAGGCAAGTGCCACATGCTGACTTCTGCGCAGGAGCTGCTCAATGGGAGAGGGAAGTTTCTGGTTTAGGGGTTTTTTTAATGGAAAAATGCATTTTGTCCTCAAATTGAATATTTCCTTCAGAACATAGTGATGTTTGCCAGAACATCTCAAGTTTCCACTGGGAAAGTTGAATCATGATGAATTGACTGGCGTCCTCCAATGCTCAGTCAAAGCACTTGGCTGGGTCAAACAAAACCATATTTGACTTCACAGTGACACCGAACTGTATAATGGGAGGCACCTGCTTGGACCTGTAGCTCAGATAATCCTGCTAACAGTTTTCCTAATTGGACCCCCAGGGTGACTGTGATGTGATAAAGACGTTAATGCTGGAAATTTGTTTTCCATGTGGAAAATAGATATTTAAGGAAAGCAAATATTGTATCTCAAGCTTTGCTTTTGTTCTGAAAAATATATTGGGAATATTTCAGGCAGCCTTGATCAGATTAGCTGGTCTTTTGCCAGGTCCTTTCTGATTCCTGGCTGGTGGTCTTTGTAGGTGGAGATGGACAAACTATAGAAAAGAAGAAAAAAATCCTAGAAGAAAATACTGCAACTATTCTCACAAGTTGAAAAACAGGACCATTTGTTCTCACTTGAAGACAATGTTTTGTCTGAACTGATTTCAAGCAATTCAATCTATTTAACTCTGTCAGTTTGGATGAAGGATAATGTACTCCAAGGGACTTTGTGAAAATAGAGCATTTTAATACTTTCAGAGTTTTGCAGCCTTTGCCTCCACAAATAATTGGAAAACCTGATGCCGATTTGCCAAATCTTGCGTTGTCATTCCATGAGCATACTTGGCAAAGCAAATGTTAGTCAAAAACCTTTTCCCCATCTCTGCAATAAGTTCGTTGTTTTGTTCTATTTTCTGCTGGCTGAGCACCCCACATATTGGTGTGAACATGTGCTAGGACAGAGACAGTCTGGGTAACTTGCCAGAAATTTGCCATATCTTAAGATATCTGTTCAGATCTTAAGAGTAACTCCTCAGCAGCAAACCAAGGGTCACACTTTCATTTTGCTCCTCCTTAGACTTTTTTGTCTATATCAAAAGCTGGCTGTGCAACCCAATAGCAGTAACACTTGCCTCTGGTGACAGGCAGTGGATATCAAGAGGTGCTCTGGTCGGGGCAGCGGTGCTTTTGCAGGGCCCTGCATGGGTGGGCCTGGACAGAGCTGGAAGCTCAACAGCAAACGTGGGAAAAGCTGCAGCATTTTTGTCTAGTGAGTGTAAGTAGGAAAACAAAACCGTGGTTTTGTATGGGGGAATGCAGTCTGTAAGCTGCCCAGCAGATGCTCCTCTCCAACCGCGGAGAGAAGGGCAGCCAGCTGTGCAGACGGGGGGACCCTGGACATAGAGACAAGTTTGGAGGGGGACATAAGGAGATATGACACCCATCAGCTGGCATTAGAGCAGAAATTGGAAATAAGACAGTGTGGGCTGAGAGTGGAGGAAGCCGTCGGCTAAGCTGTGGTGCCAGCTGCAGGCATGCGAGGCCATCCTGCAAGCACTGGCAGGAAGAGGAGCTACTTTGTGCCTCTGCCTGGTGGAGCCTCTCTCTTCAGAGCGGCCGCAGGGAGCATCGCTCTGTGTATAACAGATCTGGGCTTGGTGCTTTCTTCTCCCCTTCTGTCAAGAGGATTTACAGCTTGTGGTAAGGAAGGCAACAATATTAATATTGCAGAGCAGGAGCAGAGTCCTTTGAAGACACAAACTTAACGGAAGGATGGTCTGGCATGGCTGGGACCTGCACCCTGCAGCCAAGCCCTTACAGCCTTCCTCCAGCCCCAACCGGGACACCAGCCTAAAACCCTGCAGCACCAGGGGCTGCTGCTTTCAGAGAAAAGGCAGTTTCTGCTGAAACCACTGCACTGACTGCCCTGGCCAAGGGCCAGAAAACTTGTGGTCAGAGTCAAGAGGCTTCCCAGCAGATGTGCACGTGCTGGAGGTGATTGGGCAGCATACAGTGACGTGCTCTCACCGTAGCGTTTTGCTATTTGGTTGGTTTTGTGATTCAGCTCCCAGGTCTTTGTAAGTGGTAAAGCTCTGTTTTCCTTGTTTTCCAAGGTCTAAAGGGAAGGGACCATTTGAGTGTCCCATGGAGAGACAGTGGCACAGCTGAAATCAGGGTGGTCAACCAGTTCCAAACCTCTCTCCCCAGTGCCAGCTCTCCCCACCCCACCTGCTTGTGCAGTATACGTAGACACATATATCGCAGTAGGCGTAGGCACACCCTCCACATGGTAGGACGTGGTTATTGGGCTCCACATGCAGCATCTCTAAGAGCTGCCTGACTCTTGCCTGTGGTGGCATGGAAGGCAGTGGTGCTTTTCTTACGGCTCTTCATTTAACAGGGAAAAAGCAAACAGAGTGCAAATTCTGAGCACCAAGCACAGGGACACTACTGTTTGCATTTATGTTGGTCCCACAGAGCTCCCTGGCTTCAAGAAACATGACTCGCAGCATGGCTGAAGGATGGCAGGCTGGTGAAGAGGGAAGGGGGAGATGTGTCAAATACAAAAGACTGGCTGAGTGGGCTCTGTTTGGTCTGGGGGTACCACAGCAGCAGCCCTAGGTGTTGACTTCCCACCTCCCATCCTCTCCAGGCATTAGGAAGTGCCAGTGACCGTCTCTGTGATGCCAAATACCAGTGTGGCAGGTCACTTTTTGGAATATCAGTTGGCAAAGAACTGGGCAAGTGTTGATTACAGGAGCACAGAAGGCAGCACACACGTGACTGGAGGCGATGTCAAACCTTTACACTTCTTAGAGCTTGTAGCAAACACCAGCTCCTGGAATTACATGAAGTGAGAATCTTTCCTTTCAAAAAGGCATTTCCCAGGTGTGTAAGGGTTCAAAATTCAGAAGGCAAATAAGAGAAACCCAATATTCTTCATTGTTAACCCTTTTGCCCAACCAAGTAGACAATATTCAGAGTCATGAAGGGCTGGTTTTGTTAGGATGGAAATTATAGGAGTTGGGTGTATTCTTGATGTAATCTCATTTATTTACCAAGAACACAGGCTGGGGCCTGTTCCCCTGTGCACTGCAGAACAAACAACACCAGCCTTGCTCAGAAATCCCACACCTGCCTCTCCATGCCCAGGAAGCCCTGTCTCTTGTCATAGAGCAGCTTCTCCCAGACCAAGCTCCATCACTTGCAGCCTGACTCCAGGACCTGATACTGCAGATCCTGCATCCACACAGCTTTCAGTCTGAGGTTCCTCTGTGGGAGTGGGTAGCAACTATCAGGATGATGCTTTTTACATCTGGTTGTTAAAATCGGGTTGGCTTTTGGAACGTGGATGGATGTGTTTGGAACCTACAGTGCAGCCGTCGCTGGAAGGGAACTGGAGTGCACTGAGGTGGTTGCCTTGAAAATCTGATGTCTCCTTAAGATAAATTAATATATGCGTCATTCTGCAAGCATATGGGGCATTTGAAGGCTGGAGATGGACATCTCTGGCGTCGAAAGCAAGACTGGAATTGCTTGCACTATTGTGACAGGAATGCACTGATGCAGGTGGATATAACAAGGAGGTAAGAATGTACTATCTGATGGAGCAGGGAAACCCAGAACACTGCCAGGTGTCCAAGTATTATTGGGATATTAAGTTAGTAGAGATATTCCAGATTTTTTTCAGAGGCTGAACAGGCAGATCTGCACCAGAAATCTCAGTACTGTAGTCTTGGGGTGATTCAGGGCTCATCGTGCCCAGTGCCTTGTGGCTTTCCTTTGCATTTCCAGGCAAAGTCCCCTTAAAAATGCTGCCCGGGCACCAGGACCCCTGACAGCTGTGAGCAAAGGTGGTCACTCTCCAGCAGGCCCTGCTCCAGGACAATGTATAAAGACATCACCTTGTGATCACTCACAGCCCCCAAGCTGTGATCACAGCAAGTCACACTGCCATTTCTCCCATGCACCTTCTGTGCAGTGGGCAACATTCCCTGTGCTCTTGTTGGAGTTATGAGTTATCTGTAGCAGCCAGTGCCGAGTAACTGTGTTCAGGATGTTCTTCTTTCCTTTTTCCGTGCTTTGCTGCTTCTGTTTGAGATACATAAACCTGCTAAATAACGTGATTAACCTCGTAAAAACTTTGCAACAACATTCATACATGGCTGGGGACTGCACCTCCCACCAGCCTGTGCAGTAGTTTGTGCCCTTTCCCTGACCTGCCACCACCTCGGCTCTAGGACAGCTGTGAGGCATGTTCCATGACGGCAGAGCTCAGTTTCCAATAGCAGGGATTGTGTCTGCAAGCAGGGACCAGAGCAGGCACAAGGCTGCAGTTCTCCAACAGAGACAAGTTTCCAAAAATTTCCACTGACAGCTGACAGTCCATGTCTCTGCTGTCCTCTGGGCATGACACTGGTTTCCATGCGAGAAGTTCAGTTACTGCTCAGGGGTCACGATGCTTGGATTGCCTAATTCTGCTGGCAGATCCCCATCTCCATCCCAGGCTGCACTTCACATTTCAAGCATTGAGAAGCGTAGAGATGTTCCTGCTGCAATGAGTAGTGCCAGATGGGCATACCCACCTCTGCGCCCCTCTTCTGCTGGGGCACTGACAAATGGAGAGGTTGTGGGCACACTCCCAGCCCCACTTCACAAAAACATCCATCAAAGGCAGCTGGACTCAGCCCTGCCAACTGCCAGAAGCAGTGTGGGGACCACTCAGAGGATCCTGCAGGACAGCTGACCTTTGGTTTGTGGCAATGAGAAACAGCTCAAGATAATGAATAGGCACAGCTGGCTCAGAAGAGGACATCTGCACAGCACCTGTGGAGTCTGCTAATGAGAGTGAGGTCTCCCTTCCTCTGTCAGGCATCATCCATCATTCCACACAATAGTCTGGGTTAGCACATCACTTTGTGGCTGCGATGGTGGTTTCAGATTCCCCCCACAATGTTCAACAGATCGGTGGGTCATGGGAGCTGTGCAAGCTCTAAGGCATAGTGTAGAAGAAGACTTTGTCTCTCTCTCTGTGCCTCAGTCTGTTGGGGCAATGAAAGACTACTGATCCCAAAGCTGAGTCCAAAATGCAGGGGACAAATGACACAATCACTGATTTCCTCCAGAAACATTTTGCACAATTGAACTGCACCAGATGAAAGCAAGATCACGCTGGAGGTGGACAGGAGTGCTGGACCAGGGTGGGCTATGGGGGTATGCTGCTTGTCTCACTGTCATCCAGAGATGCCTCCTTCCACCCCACAGGCAGAGCAAGAACCACAGGGACCTGGAGCAAGGCAGGCCGTGGCTCTGAAGATGGTTTATGCAGGATCAGGCTGACAACAATCATTCCAACCATGATAAGGTGTCTGCCCATACCCCAAGGAGCGTGGCCACATCCTGAGTGGGAAGGCAGTCAAAACCCAAAGTATTCCCTAGATTACCCACACGAATGCCTCAATCTCTGTGTCCAAGGTCAGCTCCACTCAAACAGGGCAGAGGAGTCATCTGAGGCTGAGCACACAGCCAGAGGCTTTCTGTGTCTCCACATAGCAGCATCCAGCTCCTCTCTGCTGCCCCTTTCTCTGCTGCCCTGCTGGGCTACAGGTGAAAACCCCGCTAGCCCAGGCTGTACAAAAAGCGCCTGCTAACATCACTTGGTAAGTTACTTACCTGTCTTGGAGAAAACAGGAAAAAAGGTATCACGATACTGCAGTGGGGCTGCAAAGGACAAGAGGTGCCCACTGCAGCCAACAGGCTGCCAACAGCATGGAGCAGAGAGGAGATTGCAGCAAAGTTGGGAGACAAATCAGGGAAGCATATTGTGCTGTCCTGAGATCGGTGGATTGCTTTGCCTCGTAGTCCTGCGTCCAGCCTCCACCTCTTGCACACAGAGAGGGCACGCTGCAGGGGATGTGCCCTGTCACATTACCTGTCCAGAGCTCTGCAGCAGCTGCTTTCCTCCTCCCCTGCACTCAGCGCTCAAAGCACTTGCTGTGCATCTGGTGGTCATCAGAGATCTGGTGGAGCAGCAGTGGCAGGAAGAGGTGGTGGTCAGACGTCAGCCCGATGGGATGCCCTCCAGCAGCAGGACTGCCAAGAAGCCTGATGTCTGCCTCTCACTTGGTTATCCTCAGTCTTCTCATGATTTGCACAACTGTGGTCTCTCTCTCATCTCATCAGATCTTGCATTTTATGTTAAGGAAATTCTGCTTTTTCATTAAGTCTTCTTTCTCCTACTTTCAGTAATTTTGTCTGGCAAGACTGGGATTGGGAGTCTGGCCATAACTTGGCTTGAGAAAGAGAGGACTGACGATAGAGGCACTAAAACTGTGAAGCAGTTCAGCTTCAGCAGTTCACAGGTGCAGCTCTTGGTTCTTCCAGACTACTGAAAAAGCCTCAGAAAGCAGACATTACTGCAGCTGCTTCTCGTTTCTTGCGCAGATGTTGTGTAGGATACAGCAGGCAAGCAGTGTCCTGTCGATTAAGCACGGACCGGATTCATATTTGATCCCCCAGGACTGTGGTCTTTCCCAGGAAAAGCAGTGCCTTGGGCAGTCTAAAGGAAGGGTGAGGCTGCTTATATCTGGCTCCAGCAAGTCAGATGAGGGCACCAAGCAGCAAGGCTGGAGAAGGCACCTCCTTTGATGTCTGTTGACCCCTAATCAACTAGGGAACATGCAGGCTTCATGCTCTTCTCAGGACCACCAGGACTGATGGCAATAACGTAGAGACATTGTTCTCCAGCAGCCTGGAGCTCAGTAGCACAGCATGTTTGCTTTCTGATGAAGACCAGTGCCTGGCAGTGCAGAGGGGCAGCAGAAGGAACCAGGAGGTGCTCGCCATGCTGATCCACAAGCACTCGGGCTGTTTGCCGCTCTACTCCCGGAAGACTAGGCAGCTTGACCTCATGGGGAAGAAAACTTTAAGGAGCATGGACAGGATTTCAACAACACTGTAGGCAGCAATCCCCTTCCAGGCCAGCAGCACCCCCCTCTCTGAAAGCCTGCCCACAGAGGGGTCCCCCAGTCCTCCCCAGCATGACCCTGACCAGCATCCAGCCTGAATGACACCTGCACCAGGCAGGCAAGGCTGGATGCCTCTGCAAGCCAGACACCCACGCATCAGAGCAGCCTCTTGGAGATCTCCCCACCCAGCTCTCCTTGGCCCTTTCCCTGCTTTATTCTTCTGTCTTTTAATACATCGGAAGTTACTCAAGCCCACTGATTGTTCTCCCTTTTGTGCTGGGGCAGACAGACGGGCTCCCCAGACAATAGACAGGCTTCACCAATGACTGGGAAAGAGAGGTGGAAGATTTACTGCCATGAGGTAATTGGCTGGAGGAATTTGAACTTTCTTTGCTTCAGGAACTGCCTCCATTGTCCTGCCTTGTCAGCAAAGCAGAGATAGGGAGGGTCCGGAGTGTGGTGTGCTTGCGACAGGCAAGATTTGCCTTCTGAGCGCCAGCTCCATTCACAGACCCAAGCCAGAACCTGAATCCTTGGGCTGTGACCGTTTTCTGCCTCTGGGTGCAGCTTGCCCCACCTGCTTTGACACTTCTTTTGCCAGATTTCTCAACCATGTCTGGTTGGTGACCCCCCTCCCCCTTATTCAGAGCATAAAAATGTCCCAACCCATTTTCCTTTACCCCAACAGTAAGAATAAAAACGTCTCCCTGATGCCTTTGATAATGCATTAGAATATTGTCAGGCAGCATCACATGCCAGATCATACAAGCATGTGGGTGCATGGCAAGGCCAGTGGAAATTCGGTGCAAAAGGTGAGGTCTTGTGGGCTGTGTGGGGGTGAGAAGGTATCCATTTTCAGCTGGAAGAAACACTTTTGCAACTTGCAACTGCCCGCATGGCATTTTTGCAATCCCTTCTTGATGTGGGTGTAGCACGCACGGATCAGGAAATGCTGCACTAGCTATGCTGACACTTCATCATCCTTTTTGCTGTGAAAGGCCATTTTCTTGGAATCCACAACTTCAGGCTGCCACGTTGCTTAGAGTCTTGACTGCTCCAGGCCAGTGCTACGTCTGTAGTAAATGGTTATTTTAACCCAATATGGGTCCACTGGTTGCAGTTGCACAACTTTGTTACGTCCTCTCTTGATGGCTTTGAGTTGCTGAGTTTTCCAGCTATCTGTCCCCAGCTGTGGGGACATACATAACCCCAGCCTTAGTCTATGCATCCCAAAAGTTCTAGTGCCTGGGTGGTGCGGGAAGGCCAACAGACATAGTCCGTGTCCCAGGGTCACGCCATGGTCTCCAACACCCCTTGCAGATAACAGTGGGAGTTCTCCAGTAATATCCTATCTCTGCACATAACATCAGTCTTGTGGTTTTCTGCCCTAGTAGCAGCAGGAAGACCAGTGCTTTTGTTTTTGTAAAGCCCTAGATACAGGACTTAAATGCTATAAAAAAGCTGGTTTAAGTTTTATCTATGCTTCTGAATTATCTCAAATTCTGTTTTTTTCTCACTTTTCCTGACTCTGTCCCCATATACAAGGTCAGCCATTGGTACTCAGACAGGGCAATAGCTGGGGTGGCCTGTGAATCCCACCCCAGACCCTGTTCTGCTTCCTTGAGTAAGGTGATATTTCCCTTCTCACTCTCTCCAAATCCATCCACCTACACAAAAAAAAAGGAAGGCAGGAATACTTGCAGGAGCAAATTTTTTGAGATTTCCTTTACTCAAAGTCTCATGAGGAAGGCAAAGCATTTAACACTGGCCTGGACACCAGCAGAGGCTCGTCCATCCCCATAGCTCTGGCATCACAACCTTGTCTAATGGGGCCCAAAGTAGGGATCCACTTTCCAGAGCCAAGTGGTCAAGCCAGCTGCCTCCACACTGTGAGGACAGGGCTGGGGGTGAGCCAGCCCTCTTCATGCCCTTCCCTGCCTTGCACACTGTGTAGCCAGCACCAGCCTTCAGGAGTGTTAGCGTTGGCCATCACCTTGCATGAGCTGACGCTGCAGGGTTGATGCAGACAGGACGTTGGAGCCCATCACTGCCAGTTCTGCAAAACCCATCACAGACACCTATGCCAGGACAGCCCCACAGCTAGGACATGTTGTCTGCCCTCCTGCCGCAGCGCTGGGAGCATATGGTCTCAGATGGTCTTTTAATTCCCAGTCCACATGCCAGCATCGCAGAACAGGGAGTTGGGGAGCAGGTGAGAGGGCTAGGGCAGGAGAGGAGTAAGATACTCTCTCAGGCCCCAATGTTTCTGCCAATCCACCCAGATATTTGGGCACAGGATGCTGAAGAGGCTGGCCATCTCCGATCAATGCCAGTATCATGTCTCCAGCTGCACCTAACACTACCCACCTCCCAAGAAATAGAAGAGGGTGATTTTGTGCACTTCTTTCCCAGCTGAGATAGTTAATAGCTGGCCATGCCACAAAGCAGAATGGTTTAAACTATTTTTGGGACAGGTTGAATACAATAGAAAGCCGAACTTCTGTTCCATAAAACCACCTGCCAAGCCCAACTCTAAATATAAATCATCTGCAGTGCCAGACCATCCCAAGCTTGTCCCGCTCGAGTGAATTATTGCCTTCCGTTCCTGCTTGAGCGCATTAAATGTATTCAGCCTTGTCATGACGTGATTGTTCCTTCTCTTACTTGTTTTGGCACAGAGTGAGCTGAAAAGCAAAGCCTGGACACTGTCTCATTGCTAAGCAGGTGTTAGGTTATGACACGATTTTCTCCTCTCGAGGCAGCCGCTCTGCAGATGTTGTATTATTGCCTCTCACAGTCATGACTAGAGTAGTGCCACTGTCCCAATGGGCAGCTCCCCTCTGGGGGCAGGGCAGGTAATTAGGAGCATTCTATATCCTTGCAACATGCCTCCCTGCTGGCAAACAAGTCCTCACGACATAACAGGACACCTTAATCCGTGATAAAATGCACAGGCATAGGGTTGTTATTCCCCCCCTGTCTCATGTCCCTCTGTCATTCCGCTCAGAGGAGGACTCTGCTGACCTGTCTGCTGGGGTCCAAAGTGTATGAAAGACAAGAGAGACAACTCAGAGGTCTCTCTGCCAGCTCTGGGCTGAAGACAACCATCACTCTTTGTTTGGCCAAAGATTTGCCAAAGTCTTTTGGGGTGGGATGCAATTCCCCACACAGGGGCTTTAAGCGCAATCTGAGATAGCTTGTGGTATCTCAGACATCCCTGTGGTGGGCAGATGATACAACACAGGACCCACGGGAGATCCCTGGCATGGTGGCTGGGAGCCAGGGCAAATGCAAGGGTGCCACAGGGTCCCTGTTTAGATGACTGTGGGCCAGTGCAGACAAGGTCCAAGTCAGCTGGATGAAGCAGCAGCTGCTGTTTGGAACCTGCCCTGGTGCGGGGCTGAGCCTGGACAAATGGACCCCTCATGGTACAGCAGTGCTAGCAGCTGGACCCCTGCTTTGAAGGCACAGGTGAAAAATGCCCCAAACACTCAGCTAAAGCAGTGCTTTCCTCTGGCAGTTGTCAAATGACTGAAGTCAACATTTCTGTCTGCTGCCAGCACCCCAGCAGCCCATTGTAGGAACCAGCAGGGAGCTGAGCACCAGGGAAGCACAGGAGTTCAGCTCCAAGATCCCTCAGCTTTTTAGGGTTCCCTGCTCCAGAGCAGTGGGAACAGGCACATGATCCCTAATGCTAACATGACCTGCCAGCAGCAAATGCTGGACATTCACGGCGTCAGCCGGGGCAAAGCCTGAGGATGCAAAGGAGACTCCCTAGTACACTGCTGGTGCCTGTGCAGGGCATGCACTTGCTGCACTGGGCAAGGGTTGTGCTCACTGCACCCAGGCATCTGATGCCTGTGGAAAAAAAACTACAGTGAGATCCAGCCCAATGCCTCACATCCAGATTTGTAGCTGGATTAAGAGTTTTTTAACCCATTTTAAATCCAAGCCAGGCAGCATGAGAGCTGTGTCCTTGTTGGAGGGGCTGATGCCCGTATAATATGAGTCAAATGGGCCAAAAAAGAAAATCTATAGCTTGTTTTGCTTGAAAATCAGGATAGCCAGGAAAGGAAGAGTGCTGACACTAAATCAGCACTCTGGTATCAGGGGTTGGTTTCCCAGCTGATCCCAGCTCCCCTGGTGTTGCTGCTCTCCATGGGTGAGCCCAAGCTTGGGTTCACAGGGTGTCTCTGAAAGCAGCACTTGTAAGAGCAGGGCAGTGATGCTTGAGGAGAAACTTTGCCTCACAGTGCACCACAAGCCAAATGGGAACATTCACAGCAGCCCACCTTCTTGTGTCTGTCGGCCAGCATTGCAACACAGCTGGCACCAGAGCTGGCTAGAGCAGTGTCAGAGACACCAGAATTGAGCCTTCCACCCATTTCAGGCAAGAGAATGCAGCCTTGGCTCTTTCAGTTGTTTATGACACTGAATTGTCTTTGCTGGTTGGTCATGGTGGCTGCAAGTGTTTAGAAAGTGCCAGTTAAACACAGACTGCTGCAGCGCAAAGGTTTTCCAAACCAGACGTGGGAAGGGCCAGCGCTTGAGTGTTTCTGGGGTCTGTTTCCCAAGACAGAGCACTGTCTCCCTTGGCCCCTCCTGCCAGCTCCCAGGCTGATACAGCTCCTAGCCTTGAGCAGCAGTTTAGAGACCAGGAGGCCACACTCATCACTGCTGTGTCTCTTTGCAGGTTGAGACTGGTGTTTCTCAGTGCAGATGCACTGCACACACATTCTCCACAGCTTGTTGCAAGTTCATGCATATGCCTCACATGCACTCTGTGCTTACAGCCCTGTTGAGCAATATGTAGTTGTCCAGACCTTGCCGGGACCTGAGCTGCAATCCTGACCACCCCGCAGCAAAGCACTTATGAGGATAGTGGGAATCTAAACAGGTGCAGTAGCGCTTAAAGCAAAACAAGGTACGAGGGGTCTTTTGGGAGAGCTGAGTCTGGAAAGCAGCTTGGCTGTGTTCAACAAACCACAGCAGCCACTGTGGTAAATACAACGTTGGGCACAGGGGGAGTTCAGGGTTGGTTGCAGCATGACGGTTGCGAGGGTGCTCGTGTAGGGCATGGTGCTGCACACAACCAAGACGGAGGTGGGGCTTCTCCTCCTCTCTTGGCCAGGCTGTGCCAACTGGAGAGCCTCTGTCCCCAACACAACCTTCCCTGGATAAATCCTACCTGGGACCTTAATTCTTGGAGATCTGCATGCTTCGTCTTCACACAGCTTTCCAACAAGTATCAGAGAAGCACTCCCTCTCGATGAGGTCAAGGATTTGGGCATAGAGCCATCAGCTTGCACCTGGAACATTAAGTGCCCATTTTCCTCTGACCTAAGATCTTTTTTCACCTTCTGGGTAAGAGAAATCAGTTATCACTGGAGCTAACAGTCTGCTCCAAAGAATCACAAGCAGGAAGGCCAAGGCTTCTGATGGAAGTTTTTCCTATTATTTCTTGCCAGCAAACTTCTTGTGCCCTTCCAGGAACTTTAAAGGATCTGTCCAGAAGTGCCAAATCAGGTACAAGCCTCCATACCCTAGTAACTGGTCTCCTGTTCTTTGAGAGAATGATGCGCAGCTGCAGCACTGGCATCAACTTTTGGCAGGTCCAAGAGGTCACATGCAAGGGGAGGAAGACCATGTAAAAGTTTCTGAATGCCAAACCCTACTCCCTCTACCAGCTATTTGTTTGTGCATTGGCCTCTCCCTGACACTTGAGCCACCTCTCTGTCCAGGCACGTGGGTTTTCAGATCAGGGCACCTACATCCCTGGAGATAACACAGACTGCTTCAAAGCAGTGTGCCAGTGAAATACAGAAACTCGTCATCTTTCCATCAGGCAGAGATGGGGAACAGCTGTCCAGGCAATGTCTCCTGTGTCTAAACACAGCCCAGCACCAACATAGACCTTTGGGGCCATAGACCTTTCCCACAGTGGCAGTGCCTGGCACCTTGCAGGGTCCCATGCTGGTAGCTTGCTTGTGAACAGCAAGAGGATCTGCTTACAATATGCAGGGAAACCAGGTTTCTCTCTGAGAAAGTGTTTCCTAGAGCAAAAACTGCTCTTCATCTAATGCAAAAGTTTCCAGGCACATGGGTATGGTCAAAATTTTTGAATGAAAACATACTGGAGATGTTTGAATCTGAAGTGAAAGGTTTTGTTTCAATTTGGATTTTGTTTTACTTCTGATTTTTCCAAATTCAACCTCAGCTTTATATATGCAGATAATGTCTGTCATTAAATATTACTTTGTCATGGCTTGGCTTTTAGTGAATGAAATGTTTTGATGTCAGCATAAAGTACTTCAGTCAGCCATTCTGACATTTTTCACTTTAAAATAAAGTCAGAATTTGTCAAATTTTGCCTGCTTCTTCCAGTTAGTGACAGACACAAACTCCACAGAGGTTCAGTAGTGCATCTCCTCCAAACCCTCTAGTTCACGTGTGCTGCTTTATTTGCTAGTCTCAGGACTTTGGGATGAGATTCTACCCCATACATGAGCTGGTGTAACCCCCCCAAGATATAACTTGCAAGGGGAGAGGCAGCCTGGCCCCTCTTCCAGTAGTGCCTTGACCTGGTTCTTCCCCATCTCAGCAGCAGGCTGCTTTTGCCCCCAGCTCAGGTAGAAGTCACACACCATCTGTGACCATACAGCCTGCCAGATCCTTTCCCTGATTTCTTGCCAGCCAGAAAACTAACAGGAATAACCACATGCTGCCAGATCCCCTCAATGTGAAAGAATCCAACACATTTGCGTACACTTCTGGTCAATTCAGGCTATCAATTTCCTGCGTGCCAGCCTTGAGCTCTGCCATCTCCTTTCAATGGTGATGGAGTGATTACTTTCAGGAATGATCCTGAAAGTAAATGGAGTGGGTCTGGAGATGATGGGCATCAGCTGTCAGGGATTCCTGAAAAACGCTGGCCGGGTCAGAAGTTGGCAGTGGTGGGAGGATGCGTGCAATGAAGAGAAACAGGACAGAGGCGGCTGCTCTGGGCCAGATGTGCAAGGGTCTCTCATATGCACAAATTAACTGTGGGCACCTTAGAAAGAGTCCAGAAGGGCTTTCAACTCTCAAGCAGAGGTGGAATTCAGTGTTCAGAGAGTTTTTTTCCCTAATTCAAATACTGTGTCTCCTTAGACTTCTAGCTGATACTTTTCCAGGATATGTGGGGTCAAACGCACTTTCTGCAAACTTATTGGCAGTGGTTGCATGTGCCCCTGATAAGCAGTTGGAAACATGTCTATGGCATGTATGTGCAGAACACACTAGTTTCATCCCAGCCTGCTCCTCAGAGGAGAACCAGAGCTCGCAGCAAGTGCTCTGAATCAGGGATGGGTACCGAGCTGTGCCCAAAAGGCATGGTATGAAAAATGCCTTTATCTACCATGGCTGACACAGTCCTCCTGTAAAGAACATTCTGGGTCATACCAAAAAGCCACTGAACCCAGATGCTGGATACACAGAGCAATGAAATGGGAGCACTTTGGTCTTCAGCAAAGCCTGTAGGAACCTGTGCAGGAACCTATGTTTTTGCTTAGGACTGAAGCAAAAAGAACAAGGAAAAGCATTGCCCTCAACCTGGCTGGACCCCCACACCCCAGGTCCTAGGAATCAGTGGTTTAGGCACCCTTGAGCCAGATGTGGCATTAGGCAATCACCCTGAATAGTCACAGGTAGATTTATCCTCCATTAATTTGTCTTGTATCTTTGTCTTGTGTCTTTATAGTAAGAGTTTCTTACTAGGGACTCTACAAAATTCTTCACCAGTAATTTGTATCTAAAAAGTACATCCTCCTAGTGCATCAAACCAGCATCTTCTTCTCTATCACACCTCTCCTCACAATCTCTTTGCCAAACAGAGGAGTCCTGGTATCTTCACCGCTACACTGACCTGGTTCCTTAGACCCTGTTCCCTCTCCTCTGATGTGTCTGCTCCTTCAGTGTCTGCTTTTTTGGTACAGTCCAACAAGCCATGCTTTCCAGGTGGATCATTTACTCTCCCAGGAATATCTCTGTAGCAATCCACTTCTGTTTCCACCATGTGGGCTCCAACAGAGGTTTGACCATTGTGCTCCCACTGCTTTCTACCACATTAACTGTGCAAGTGGCACAGGGGGGCTGCAAAGCCCTTTATTAGCCTGAAGAAAAACAGTCCTGTGCACACTGCACATCAGTGTAAACTGCCCACAGAGGTCTTCTTGGAGGTGAGGGCATGAGCCTGGAGCAGGCAGGGCAGACTGTCATGTACAAGCTACCTTCTCAGGCACTGCAGGTTGCAGAACAACTCCAGTCTGCTGGCAAGTGTCTCTGCCATGGAGTTTCTAGCTCCCTAGAACAGCTCTGTGGCTTACAACCATCCTTGGCTTGCCTTGCCCTGCTTTCTACCCTTCTGCATTGCTCTTCCTGGGACACAGCACCGTGCCCCCCAGCCAACCCTCAGGCAAGTGTGGCTAGTGTCCCAGAGCAGAGCTGGGTAAGAGTTTCTCAACACAACATTTATCTTCATAAATATCCTGCCTTAATCAAAGCAGGAGATGCCAACTTGAAAGCACAGCATTTCCATGACTCAGTTGATTTCAAGGACATTTGTGTGGGGAACGTGACGGATCCACCAATTGTATATGTTTGCTGTTTACTGCTCCTTATCTCATTCAAAAGGCTTTGGCTGGGCAGCAAAGAGGAAGATACTCCTGGGTTTACCTTTCCCTGGTAGCTGCTCTGGGTGTTAAGAGGATACCTACTCCAGCAGGGTGTAGATTTCACTTTCCATGAGAGTGACTAGGTCTGTTCCCAAAGAGCCCAGCGAGTGGGGATCCAGAGCCCAGCAGAGACCTGGAGAAGGGCAGGGAACAAACCCACACTCAGGACACAAAGGAATGTGAGGCTCTTTCCAGGGATCTAGTGGAGACCATTTGGTTGCTAAAAGTCAGGACATTGCTAGGCTGTGGCTGCTCCAAAGGACACAGTGGGCAGAAAGAACATTTGCTTGCACTCTCATTTTTCTTGCTTTAAAAAAAATGTTCCTTGTTCTCATTCATACCCAAATATTTCTTTTCAGTTTAGAGGTTCTTTTGGTTTTGATGTGCTCATACTAAAGAAAAAGTTCATGTTGACCCAGCTCCAACACTGGCCAACTCTGAGTCCCATTATGTGAGGCAAAAACGTAAAAAGAGCTTTAAAGAGGCTGAGAAGTCCTGCTTGGATGCTTCCAAGACAAAAGGTATTTTTCTTTTCAAATGACTTTTGATTTTGAATGTCCTTTCTGGGATGACTTTTTTAATGTCAAAACTGGAGAGAAGGAAAAAAAACCCCACTTTTTTATTATTTTGATCAACCCAAAACAATTATTTCTGGACTTCTATTTCATGGGAATCACCAAAAATGTGAACTTGCAGAATGGTATCAGAAATGGAAAATATGGCCCTTGCCCAACATCCAACCCAAAGCAGCCTGGTGCACTGACTGCTCTGTCCAGGCAGTGAAAGCAGAGGGGCTGGGAGGAGGCTCCATCAGCCTCTCCTTCGGTTTGGTGTATGAGACTCCCCTACTCTAGTCGAAGCAGTTCTGTGCTAATGGGCACTGGAAGCACCAGGGCACTTGTACACCTGTAGGCCAGAAGATGTCAATGCCCATTGTGCTCATAAGAGCTATATCCAGCAAGACAAGCCATCTTCTCCCTGCCTTGTCACAGCGTAAGTGCTTTCCCCTTTTATCATCATGAGGACTTCTCTCTGGCAACTAGGACTGTTGCAGCCAGGAGATGGAGCCCATGAGAAAAATCTCTAGGAGCACACTTAGCAAGATTCAAGTTTTGCCTTTTTGGAAAAACTGCCCTCATTTTCTCATCCAAGTTTCATCTCTGTCCCACGACACAGTGCCTTCTGGAGGCAGCTCCTTGCTGCTTCTCAGCCGTGTCTCCTCCATGTGGCTTCAACCTATTCTGCCAAGTGATCTGCCCTTCTCCCTACCCTTGGCTGTGCACCCCACACCTTCCTTTCTCCTCTGCTGTCTAGGGAGAGCCCTTCCCCTGGCAGACCCTGTGGGCCCTGCAATGAGATGGTGTTCACTGACAGCCCTGACTTGGCTTCTAAAAGCTATTGCTTCTTGTTCTCACATCAACCATTCGCAGGGGCAGAAATGCACTCCCTGCTCTACTCAGCCCCCTTCTGCTGTCATGCGTGGAGAGCACATAACATGGTACAGAGCCAAGGCAGCTACGGGAGGAGCTAGAAGTGGAGCAGCCAGAGCAGCATGAGAGTTGTGCTTGCCGTAGGTCACTGCTATTCACTGCACAGACCAGACTTCTGAAGACCTGCTGGTGCAGGGATGGGCTTAATCTCACCCTGGCAAACTGGCCTTGGCTGAGCCTTTATTATTGAAACATTGTGGAGATCTCGGATAGGGCCTACACATGGGGGATGATCTAAGATGACTGATCTATTTTCAAACACGGAGAGGTGGGAGTAGAAACACGTTCTGCTCTTGCCTATTGCAGTGATATGGGATTGAAGCAGGGCTGGTGCCTCCAGATATGGTGTAATGCAAATGAGCTCTTACTGCTTTGATCTCTTTATCTTCCCTTTCTCCTTTTCTTTATGGAGACTACCTTTAGCATAGTTTTCAACCTGCAGGCTTTTAGGAAAAATTTCAGCTGGCTCTAGGGCTCCAAGTACCATTCTATTGTCAGCCCCAGCTTTACCCCGAGCAATTCAGGCATTTTGTGGTGACCTCGGAGATTTCAAGATAAAGAGGAAAGGAGATAACAAGAGCCTTTATGAATCACTCTAGAATAATCTGAAGAATTTCTAAAACCATCATTTATTGCCTTTGGGCTTCTTTTCTAAAGGTGGTGTAATTGTGCGTTTTTCACTGGATGCTAATGAGAGTGGCCAGAAGATAGGTAGAGACATTGCTCATCTCCTAGTGATTTCAGAGAGACAAGAGTGTTTCATGCCTTGCAAGAACAGGTCTAGTGTTGGACCTTTCCAGGATAAGGATGGGAATTTTGGTCTGGTTTGTACAGCTCCCCCAGGAATCCAACTAATGGACTGGGAGGCCTTAATGCTGTAATTGTGCAATTAATTAATCAAGAGGATACCAGGTCATTACCTTCTCCCCACAATCATAAAAATTTCTGCTCATCTGCATGAGTGTAACAAAGATCTTTTTTACAGTCCAGGAACCCATGTGTTCAGCACCAACACTGAGAGGAGCTATGTTGAGTCCGTGCTGGGAAGAAAGCACATTAATATCCTGAACATCTTGTAAAATGTGAAGATATTTATATAGTGGATCAATTTAGGGTTTGAGAAGATAGTCACCATTTGGGATTCTTAGTAGCTTCCTGTAGGCTCAAAACCTGAGCATAGCAGCCAGATATGTTCTTTGGGGTGACCTTGCCTCCTTACAAAAGAGGAGCAGAAGGTCCAGTTCCCTAAATACTGAAAATGCTGTCCAGTGGCTTGGGCAATGTCTGTCATCACTTCCAGCTGTTGCCAGATGCATGGGATTTCACTGAGGTAGGAAAGAAGCTAGGAGCCCACAGAGTACCCCACTGCTGAGTCCCTGAATGTCTACCCCTTGAACCACACCATGAGCTTGCAGAAACCTTATAGATCAAAGAGCTACTTGAAGGCAGCTACTTGCCCCTGCTCTTATGGCAGGAGGACACAGGCTTCTCATCATGCTGAGTGACAGAGGCATCCATGGAGAGCACCTCATGGGACTGAAGCTGGTGAGCAGACTTTCTGCCCCTTTGGAGTACAGAGAGAGATGGCTGGGGAATGTCTTCTCCCTGCCATAGGTAGGAGCTGCTTTTTCTATAGGAAATGTCCTAGCCCTGTGATGGCTTCCAGAAGAGCACCATCTCTCTGCCAGTCATGTGCACTTTGCAGATCTTGAGCCGGATGCACATCTGGCTCTGAAGGTTGTGTGCTTGGCCTCAGCCACAACCATATCACTGCAGATTTCACCTTCAAACCCTCCTGACTAAGCAGCCACAATCTCGTGTTACTCCAGTGTGGCTTCAACCTGCTTTGCTTTAGGTCTGTTGACTGCTTGTGTTAATTCACATTAGAGGGCATCTCTGGGGAAACATTTTGCTTATAGTCTGGGAAGAGGTATATCAGGAGCTTTGGGGGTGGCAGACAGAGTTCATTGCTCCCCGGTTTTGTGAGCAGCTTTTAGACACCTTGAGTTTGTGTGAGACACATCAATCCCGCTGTCCCTAGAGGTATGTCCAGGGGATATTGCTTAGGCCTATCTTTGGCAAGTATCGCAGGGTGCCCTTCATGCAGACCCACATACTGTAGCATAAAAAAACTTCCATTTTGTCCTAAGACCATGCACTTCTACAAGGTCCTGCAGGTGCCTTCACCAGAGCTGGACAGAGTCTACTGGGACTGTGCTGCTCCCCACAGGGACATCCATGGCTCCATGTTTCAGAGCACCAGCACCACAGCCTGCATCCCACCCGCCCAGGCAATTATGCCAAAGATAAATTCCTTTGATCTTGAAAGCTCATATCATCCCTGAACTAAAACACTGTGGTAACCATCTCCTAGCACTGTTAAAGACCATGGCAGACAGTCCTACTGGAGTACCCAAAGCATGGTGTGTGTCACATAATTTTTTGGTAAGGAAGATCAGCTAATCAGTGAATAATCAAAGGTTGTTCATGAAAGAAGGCGACATCAAAGCAAATAATTTAAGGAACCCCTGGAGGGCCAGAGTAGTTGTAAGGTCTGAGGGTGAATCACATGAGCTCAGTTTCCATGAACTGTGTCTCAGTTTTCCTGCAGGTACAAGTTAGAAATGCTTACGATAAATGTTTAGAATTAGCTGGGGAAGGAGGGGATGTTAAATCACACTATAGCCATGATGGCTTTGGGGCAGGGCCATTGGAAAGCATAGGTAATTTCAACACCTAATGCAAGAGGCCTTAAAAGACATTGCTTCATGGGTAAATGGGGGTGATACCAGAACAGAGTTTCAGTTCCAGGAATAGCAGAGTAGTTCACTTTACTGTCATCATTTCAGACAACAGCCATGCAAAATGATTTGACAGTGAAAGGTTTCCTGCTTTTATTTGTTAGCTTTCAGAGAGGACAGAGAGCCCAGTCACTGGGGAAAGAGGAACACGGGAGCTCTGGGACAGGAGAGGAATGGCTTGTCCCAGTTCACCAATGCAGTGTGGTCTCATGAACTCAAAGGCAAGAATCTGGACAGTTCCTCTGCTGGCCCTACATTGCAAGCCTGGGTGAAGCTGTAGCACCCCATTTCCTCTCCTATCTTTCTGCTTTATTCTAGAGTTTAAGAGACTTTGCGATCCTAATTATGCTTTTTGTGCATTTCTATAATGCCTGTTATGGTACGGCCCCCATCTTTGTAGTGGTTTCTCCAGTGCCAATGACAATAGCCATGCTTAGATATGAGTGATCGAACACTTCTTTGACTCCACTGGATGCTAGTCACTCAAAACAGAGTGGAAAAGCCAAAGTTGGAAAGCCAAAGTCATTGACAGAGCTGAGAAAGGTCAGAGGAGTCCCTAATCCATTTAGTCCATGAATCCCTAATCCTTCTGCCAGATGTTACTGGGAAAAAAAAAAATCCAACAAGGTTCAAATACCATGGGTTCGTTTTAAAATTAACTAAATGTGGCTGGCTGAAGTAAGCATCCTCAAACACTTGAAGAGATAAAATAGCTTCCCTGATTACCCTGACAGGAAGCATTTCCACTCTTGCATGCACTGGGGATGTACATAACACAAGAAACTTTACTAAGAGGAAAAGCATGAGCTTGGGAAAACACAGCAACAAGTCAACAACAGCTTTACATGAGTAATAAGTCAAATATTTACTCCCACAACACTTCAGGCAAGAATCCTGTGCCTCAGCTTTCACACAAGCATGGACAGCCTGTGGAGAAACATCTTGTACTTTTGTGGCTAGCAAAATCACTGAACCCAGGACTGTGCTCAGGAAGTTCATTTCCAGCCCTTGGAGGAACTCATTCTTCCTTCACGCCATCTGTCCTTGCACCATCCCCTCCATGCTGTCCTTGTACCGTGGCCAGTCCAGGAACTCCACCACACCAAGCCAGGTGTGATGTCCACTGCTCTAGAGGAGCTGGTGTGGGCCCCCCATGGGATATCACACTGGAGAGTTAACAGTAAACACAGTCCTAAAGCTGAGTCATTGGCACCATATTTGCTTCGCTGTTCATTAGCTAGCAGACCACTACCAGGGTTTGCCCTATGGGCCTCCTCTGTTCAGTATTGTAAGTGCAGATGTGTTGCACTCGAGTCCTGTAGGACTGCAAACCACCAGAGCACCCAAACACCCAAAACATCAGTGAGTTTTAAATAAAATGACCCAAAGTGTTCCCCATGCAATAGCCTTGGAAATCCAGGCTGGAGTTTTCTTCACTGCCCCAAGAGATGGTGGGACAGAGCCCCTTCCCTCAGACCTGTCTGTGGCCAGGAGCCCCAGTGGTGCAAGAGAGTGAGGAAGGGGAGCAGGGCATTTAAGGAGAAGTCATGCAAGGTGGACCTGTGAGGCTGTCAGAGTGATGGGATAATGGTATTTCTCCTCTGCCTTTTGGAAGATTTCTTCAGAAACCAGTGTATTTTTTTCCTCTTCAGGCTATTGATCAAGGGGGAGGAAAGAAGGGGTCAAAACATCTTCGGCCTCCCCATTACCACCAGCCACATATTGATGTGCTGCTGGGTATGACTGATGCTGAGGGTCTGTGCATCCCTGCAACCCCTGCCTGCCCAGGGGTGTGGAACAGACGCTGTCCCCATCATGCCTAGGAAAGGGCTGGGCACCCAAAATGCAGTTCAATAAGGTTTGAAAAGTGTACTCTGCGGCAAGCAAGGAGTATTCCCTACAGTGCCAGCAGAAGGCAACTTAAGAAATTTCAAGGAGATCTTGGATGTTTCAGATCTCTGTTTTGTTTCATTGCCTTTCATTTTACGTTATTTTTCGTTATTTTTACATTGTTTCACAACATGTCAAAACATCAGACTGATTCATTACAACATAAACAGGAGACACTTTGAAGTAGGAAAAAAAGATGTTTTAATGGGTGCTAAGTAGCAACTGCCGTTAGGGATTTAAAAATAAAAATAGAAGCAGCACAAAATAATATTTTAACCCTTCCGTTGTATCACGGGATAATCCAAATATAGAATGCAACGTTGCACACAGAACAATGCAGACAATAACTTTACATTTGCATTCATTCTGAAAACAGAATTTCAAATTCTCATAGGGCTTTTGGGAATTTTTCCACCACTTCTTCGGAGAGGAGAAAGTTATAAAGAAAAAAAAAAACAAACTTTGCCAGGAGTATCTTCAAATAGGGCTCAAACTGCACAGTTTTGTCACAGGACACATCTCCAGAGAAACTGTAAAGGCAGGCTTTAGACCCTCTCCAAGTGTAACCTGCCTCCACCAATGCCAAATAGATCTGGTCAGAAAGTGGGGGGGGGTTGTGGAAAATGGTGCAAAATTAAGAAGCCTACACCCCCAAACTTTTTCAGCCTCTTTACTAGCAGAACTGGGGAATTTTCTCACTGAAGAATACAAAGAAATTTGAGTAATTTTTTCAATAAACCTATTTTTCCACTGAAGCAATTTCCTACCCAGAGCCCAAAGCCAGCCTGTGATGCTCCAGGGCATTTGATATGTGACCTGTAGTCTCACGTCTTGGGTCTGCAGGATCTCAGTTCAAATGGCAGTGTGTTGTGCAGATGGCAGCCAGCTCAGAGAGGTCCCTCTTGTAAGGCTAGGTTTTGCTGAGGGTAACTTTTCTCCTTCATGCTTCAGTCCTTGTCCTTGGCACAAGCCTCCTTCCTCCATGCATTTGTCCAACACCAAGATAGATTCCCACTGATACTGGTGATACTGGGCAGATGGGGGAGGGGGGGGGGGGGGGGGGAGTGTCACATCCTTCCTTAGGCTCATGAGTCCGTGATATTTATTGGGGGAAAGAGTAAAGTAAAATGCCTTTATTATTGTGTTGTGCCTCCTTATTCCCACATTACAAGAGAGAAACCTGTCTGTCTCTGCCACTTAGTCAAGCAGTCTGAAGGAGCCAAGCAGTGTCCTGTCTATACACAATGATTAAAAATAGCCCCTTCTTCATCATATGAGTCTACCCAACGCCTCAGATGGCATTTGACTGGATTGTTTTGCTTGGTTGGGGATATGGCCCATCTATTCCCATTGGCTTTAACCATGCCAACTTTTAATTCCAACTCATCTTTCCTCATAATTGTAAAAATTGATGCTCGCTTGCAGTCACCTGGACACAGCTTGCTCTAGACATGGGTAGCAAGCACGGTTTTCTTCATGTGAAGCTGCTCATGAGGGCAGGGTTGCAGCTATCAAGTATCAGACCTCCTGAAGGGCCTCATAGCCCAGAAGCTTCCTTGTTTTTTCCAACTACCAGCTTGTCTAATGCACCATTTCCTGCAGATTTTGCTACTCTTATATCCTAAGATGATGACAGCTCTTGCAGTCGGCAGCTCACAGTGACTCTGTAATGTGCTAAGGGCTTAAGGCTCAGCAGACCCCCTGGTCCCCTTGGGTTGTGGCACAGTCTCCTCTGTGAGGGTCTGTCAGACCCTAAGCAGATAGGAGGTGAGCCTTTAGCTGGAGATGACAAAGACTGAGACAAGCACAATCAGACAGATTCCTTCCAATGCCTAAACTCATACTTTCTCACCCATGGAGCCAACCTCCAGCCCTTGTTCCTGGTGCTACTCCTCTAGTTTTTCCAATTTAGAGCAGGCTTGTCCAATAGGATGTACCCCTTCTTCCATGGCTCGCTCTCTCCTCAAAAACAGCTGTCTATCGATGCACTGGAAAAGCTCCCTGTGGTGTCTGGCATGGCCAGTGGTCACAGAAAGATACTTTTGGGCCCAAGGACATAGTGTCCTAGTCCAGAGTCACTGGGCTTCCTGTTCACTCTCCAAAACCTGTGAGACACTAATACTCCTTGTGCTGTTAGGAAATGTCCTAACTCGCTCCACAGCCTGGAGAAGCTCAGGCAGACCACCCTGAAGGAGCAAGTGTCTCTCTCTGGTTAGTCCTCTTCATCCCTTTGCAGGCAGAGCCTGGGCTGTGATAAGATGCTAATGCTGCAATGCAGTTTGCAGGGGATTCTCTCGCTGAAGTGCTTTCCCTCTTAGCAGAGAGGGACGCAGAGCCTGGCACTGGGGTTTATTCTGTGCAAACCACAGCATGACTGATCAGACACTTCTGTCTTTCTTCCCCACTAGAGATCTGAGCATGAACAACATTAGCCGGCTGCAGCCCAGCACTCTCCATCACCTGCGTTTCCTGGAGGAGCTGTAAGTATGGAGCGACCGCGCCGGGAAGAGCATGGTCGAGGTGGCAGGTGGAGACACCTGGAGAGGGTGCCTGTGGCTCCAGTAGCCAGCCCCAGTGTTGTTACTGGGGCTACAGGCTGAGACGGAAGGAGGCTGCACACTGGGAGAGGGTTTAATTGCTACTCTAACTGTAGGATTTGATTGAGGACGTTACCTTTAGGCTATGATGGTGCATGTGGCAAAAGTCAAAATAAAAGAGGACCCAATCCATTATGCAAAAATCAACACTGTACCCTGGAGCAGAGCCAGCAAACAGGGAGCTTCATTCACCCTTCTGCATACAGGGTACCCCTCACAGCCTCTTGCAGTCCAGAGACACCTTAGCTCCCAGGCACTTTGCAGTTCAGACGGCAATGAGCCTGGGCAATTGAAGTCCAAAAAATTTGCCCCAGAGGCTGAGGTGTCCTGCCATGCACCAGTGTGTACCGCGGTCTGAGCAGGCACACTCAGACACAGCAGCAATCACTTTCCCTGGGGATCTGCATGTGGCTGTGTGTCAGTGAAGGAGTGGCCCCACTTCTGAAAGTGTGAAAATTAACCACCAGCATTAGAAACCACTGGAATCCCTTGGGAGCCCCAAAAATGGGAGCCGGGGGGGGGGGGGGGGGGGGGCAGAAGATTGAGGTTGGCCATTTCTGCATGGGTATATTGCACCTGTATGGTCTTATTCCACTTGACCATGAGAAATACCTCCAGGTGTTATTCTCATGCTGTTGCTCCTTTCAACACAATAGCTTCTGTTGGAAAACGCAGTTTCTTCAAAACACTATTATTACATCACATGAAATACTAATATTAATGCTGCATTTGATGTATGTGTTGTAAACTTACTGTATATATAACTTACTACAGTTTAATTTGTCTAAATGAAACACTTTGATTTTACTGAATCAGTTCTTCCAGCCACCGCCACACACGACATTGACATTTCAAAAATGGTAGCTTCCAAAATGTCGGAATTTCCCACAGAAAAGGTGTTTTCACTGCCCTGAAAGGAGGCATTTTCACCTCCCAGATGTACTTTCCCACATGCTCTGCAGTGGAGCAACCCTGAATCATCAGCATCCAGTACTACAGTGTAATGCCAGTGATGTGCACAGGTTGTGGTGCTGACCTGCCTAACACCTTACTGACATGAGCCTCTGCACTGTATGACTGTGTGCAGTGCTTGGACACCACTGTCATGAGCAGAAAGTCCTGTCTGTGCATTTAGAAAAGAGTTTGCAGACAAGCGTACATAGTTCTGTGGACACACATATGCAAAGACAAACTTACTTCTCTGAACTTTCAGTCTTGATTAAAGAGACCAAACCAGATACTATTGTTCATTATTCCCATTACAGGTCAAATCTGATAATTATCAAATCATAATATAGGGTTTTAACTTCAAACAGTCTTGCAACTCATCTTCATCTGTCTATAGCTTCTATTCATTAGACTTTTAAGGACCCCAGCTACCCAAACTCCCCTCCCCATTAGGCATGTACAGACTGAGCAGGAGTCATTTTTTATCCTTCCTTTCTATCCTTCTGGAGCTTGAGCTACCCATAGAAGGTGGGGTTTTTGAGACCTTGCATCCATCTTGTAGCCTTTCTCTTTCCATTTTGTCAACATCTGTGTTGAAGTGTGGACACCCAAAGCATGCAATGGAGGTAGTACAGTTTTTCACACACAGAGACCGTACTCTGTTGTATGCAATTAACAGTTGTCTTGCTGCAAGCAGTCGTGTCCGATTACATGTCATGTACAAACAGAACAGTCTCAACCAGCAATGAATAAATATTCATAGGCTCCAAAAGAGCCAGCTTCCCACGGCCAAAAATAATTATGAATGAAATAGACAAAGAGGAAAAATTTAAACAGGAAAATCTGAAAAATAATTGGAAGTTGTTAGAGAACATTTTACTAGAGGTTCAAAATGCCACAAGTCCTTATTCGGAAAGCAAAGGTATCTTGACTAGGAAAAATCACAGTTAGGAGAAGAATTGGAAACTGCATCATTATATATCTATGCATACCCAAGTTCATGCTTGAATTTGATAGCAAGAATATAGTAATGCTATTTATGGAAATCAATAAATTGATATGAAATCAAGCGAGAAAAGATTTTTGTATATTATCAGAAATCTAAAGTGATTCTTTCAACAACAGCATCTAGACAGGGACAGTGTGTGTATAGACATTATTCATAGGGCTGTCATTGACCAGTAATACAACTTGCCTGGCATTTCCCCTGCTCTTTTCACTTATATCTTTACCAAACTTTTATCCCAAAACATTACATCAGGACCATCACATTTGGGATGGGATCACCCTCTGTGATGGGACGTGCACAAGAATCAAGCAAACAAATCCTGCCTGTTTACACATCCTCAATAGAAGTTTGTTCAGGTTTCACAGCTCAAATCTCTGCAGATTTCATCCACTCTGAACATATTCCCTTGGGTCTACTGGGATGACAAGTAGCACATGAGACCAAGCCTTCTGTCTACTCCCCCCATGGAAGAACTGCCCATCCTGGGACATGCTGAGTCAGTGAAGACCAGAAAATCCTGCTGAGCAATGAGGGACAATCCGCGTATCTCAATGTTAGTGCCTCCTGGGGAGGAGGAAGACATGCCTGCCTGCCTGCTCTGCAGGAAGAGAAGGGCTGACAATGAAGAAGAGGGCTCTGCTGCAGCCCGTCCTTGCTGCAAGTGCCTGTCTTCAGTCAGATAGAAACATTTCAGCAGGCTTCTCATCTCCATGGATTTTGGATGACCTTACAGCCCCAGCCTGCCTCATACCCTGTTATATTCCCTGTTACATCCTTGATAAAATGAGTAACAGGCTGGAGGATGCAGCAACTGAGGACAAAACTGGCAAAATTCAATTCAAGGTGAACCAAAACTGATGTTCTGGGGCTTTTGTCAACCCAAAAGATTTCCTTGACCTGAAACAAAAAAATCTGTTTCATTTTCAGGTTACTTCTTAACCTTTATTTTTTAGCTTTGGGTCAAGCTTGAAAAGAAAATGGTATTTCAAATGGTATTTGCTTTATTACAAAGATGACTTAAATAAGATGCTTGAACATTCTGAAAAAAAATCACAGGTTCCTCAGCCAAAAATATTTGCCAAATTCAACACAGACTTTCAAATCTCCTTTTCAGGTCCCCTGGAAACTTTTACATGTTAGGGATGTTTTTACTTTGGTCTAATGCTGAGAAACATCCCAGAAACTCTTGACACCCCTGGCCCTTGAACACATATGAATGTGATCTGGAACCGTCATCTTCTTTGACAGTCAGAGAAAGTCCATGTTCCTCTGCCTCCTCCACAAGCTCTTCACAGTTCCTCTCTCCTGCTCAGCTGCTGCCAACCTTCTCTCGTTAGATCTAGTCCCAGTAGCCCAGGGCCACAGAAGCTTGGAGGAGAGCTGGGGTTTCACACATTTTATGATTCCTCTTCTTTCTGTGCCTCTATTTTAGTACCATCTCAGGCTCCCCATGAAGGTGGAGTTTCATGGAAGTCAGAGATCAGCTGGACTCAAGGCTCAGCTTGTGCATGGAACTGGGGTTAAACCGAGGAACAGGAATACTGGGAAGGGGAAAGAAAGCTGCAAAAGGGTGTAGATGAAGCGTATGTGTCCCATGGACACTGAGGACAAATGTGCCATGTTGCACACCCTTCAGGCTGCTGTGGAGCACCGTGAATCCAGGTTGCTGGATCCACCTGAGCCCCGAGTATGTCAGTCCTCTGCAGGCACCCATGCAGGGTGGGGGCATGCAGGGAGCAAGCAAGAGCAGGGTGGTACCTGAGAGTCTTGAGGACAGTGAAGCAATCACCCAGGCCACACCACGATGTCCAGCCGGGCTGTATCCCACAGGACATTTCTGCATTGGCTCAGCTCCCTCCGGAGACCAAATGGCTGTGTCCCCCAAGGGGTCAGAGGCAATGCTGTGGTTAGGGCACAGATGAGGGCACCAGGACTGCTCCAGGTCAAACTGCTCACTCACTGTGTGGTCTTGGTAAAGCAATTTTCCCTGCCAGTGCCTCTATTTACCCATCCATCCAGTGACGAGAACGGGCCTCTCAGGTGTGCCAGGACCTGTTAGTCATTAGTTTTACTGCAAGCTGCTCAGGAAGGTGTTGCGGATGCAATTAGCGCTCATGCTCGGAGGCTGCCAAGAGACCAGATTCTCCAGTTTCAGCAAGCTTGGAAGAAGCAACGCCACCAAGGACTCCTCTCCGATGGCTCTCCGTCAGTCTGTGCTCTCCTCTGTCACCACCAGCCTCCAGCTCCAGCGGAGAAACAGCACAGAGACAGGAGAGGCTGTGCTGGGAGCAGCCACAGTCCCAGCCCAAGCACTCACCGGTCCTTCCCTCCAAAGAAAGCCTCCAGTGATAGAGGTGTTCAGACCTGGGCCTCACACAGGCAGGGAGCAGCCCAGAGTTTAGTGTGTCTCCTCTTTGTTTCTTTCTTTTTCTTCTTCTTCTTTTCTTTCTTTCTCTCTTTTTGGCAGCAGGAAGATTGTTTAAAGTTGCTAATAAATTCCAGTTAATGAAGCCTGAAAAGCCAGAGCTGGGAGCCAAGAGAAACAAGAGCAATCAGTACAGAAGGAATAGAAAGAAGATCTTGAAAGCCAGCCTGGGAATAATAACATGTTGAAATGTGTTCGCCAGCAAGGGCTTTGTTACCGCGCTTTGAATCCAAACATGAGTGCTTGGTGCCAAGAAGAGAAACTGCAGCCAAAGGCAGGTGTTCATTGCCATTCACCTCTTGCTTTGGGGCACAGCGGCAAGATCAGACCCCTTCCCAGCCACTGGCTCTTTCACCTGCCTCTCCTCAGGCCCCGAGGGTAGAGGGACTCACCATCACGGGGAGTGCTGTGCCTCTGCATCGATGCAGGCACAGCAGGCTCAGGACCCACACCGTGGCCTCCCCTTGCAGGCTATTCCCTTTCCTAGGCAGCTCTTGCAGCTCAAGGGACTGGAGGCCAAGAACCAGCATAAAAGCAAAATGAAATAAAATGCAAGTGTGTATGCTGGGAATGTGAACACAGCAGCCCTCTCCTCCTCCCCTGCACCAAGGCAGAAACCCCCTTCCCACTCCTCTTTGCATGCAGGTGCAAGGGCCAGTGGAGCCATCACGGATTACGGAGCACCAGCACTGCTGCAGTGTGCCCCTGCCTGGTGGTGGAGCACCCACCAGCACTCATGTCAGCTCCCAGATATCTGAGACATCCATCTTTGGGTGTATTGTCCAGCACCGGGTCTCACTCCAAGGCAATCTCATTCTTGTGAGAGGCAGCACTGCAGTAATGCTGGCTTTGGGGCATGACTCCTTCTGGAGTGATAGCTCTGCTGTGTAAAGGGGTGCTGACATTTCTGGGTGATGTTCAAGTGTGCTGGCACCATGGTGAAAAGCCCTTCCTGGTTCAGTGCAGTAACATGTCTGGACTAGGGTACTCCAAGAAGAGTAGCTTTGGGTTTCCATGACACAGAAGGTTCCAGAGGTCTCTGGCAGAGAGACAAACGCTTATAGGGCCATGACCTTGCTTTGCCATGTTGAGATTTGGGGGCAGCATCACTGCTTCCTTGGTAGCCACCTTGCCTGACACAGCTCTCCATTTCCAGATGGCTGCAGGTGAGGAGCTGCAGCTCCTCTGAGTGCCTGGGCACCATGGTTCCCCCAGGATGCTGCCTAGCTCCTGTGTCTGAGAAGGTACCAGGATGCTGCAACAGAGCACACTGCTGTGGCTTCTGCAACTTGTTAGCAACAAGGGAGCTAGCCCTGGTTCATCCAGGACTTTCTGTCCTCCTTGTTGACATTGCTTCTTGGCAGAGGACACCACTGGTTGTTGATTCAGTGGGTGGGCAACAGCAGAGAGAGGGTTAAAGGATAATTCTTCTGATGAAGCCTTCCGAAGGTGCAATCTGGCATGGTGCAAAGACAGATGTTGGCCAAAGTACAGGTGGGAACAGGGGTGGAGGCCTTCTAGGGGGTTCTCCATCTTCCACGTTGAAAAATGAAGTGAAGTTATTGAAGGATCCCAAGTGAAATTCAAAATGTTGTGAAAATTTAGAGATTTCAATTCTTTTTCTACTCCAGTTAGGCTAGGGATAGTGTTCAGCATTTGAAAAATCCTTGCAAGTGAGGATAGCTGGCCCCAATTTTCCTGAAAACTGCCTTCCAAATGACTAACTCTGTTCTGGGGTACCCCAAGTGGGGCACCCAGAGGAGAGTCAAAAGTCAAAACTGCTCTGAAGGCTTGGAGGGAACAAATCTCCCCTGAAAACCTTGATAGTTTATAATGTAAGGGGATGGAGTGAAGGCATTCAGTGTCCTGTATTGGGTTGTTCATTAAGGAGTTGTGTCTTACTAAATCTCACTTGGCAAATGAATCCAAACTAGCTTGCATATGAACATTCGTGTGGGTTGAAAACTGGCTTGAGGACCATAAACAAAAGAAACGAATGCCATCAATCTATCGAGTTGGAACAGGCATTCGGTGGGGGCACGGAGAGCAGAGTTAGAAACAGGCCTGCATAGTCTCCTCCTCAGGGATGGAACAAAGCAATAAAGACCATGTTAGAGACACCTCCAGGTGATACCAGACTAGGACCAGCTGCAGATTCCTGTGTGGGAAGGGAGAGTCCAAGCCTGGCTCTTTTCTCAAATGTGCCATGTTTTCACTTGCATGACTTAATTGGCTTCATCCCTGTTTTGCACCAGCACGAGAACAAACTCAAGCATAACACGGAGCCCTTGGTCCCCTGTGCACCCAGGGGATGGCACTGTCTTGGCATGATGACACTGTTTAGACAGGAGCGTGGAGAATTTATCTGGGCACAGATTCTGCCTTGACAGTGTTAGTGCTTGAGAAATGAACCAGAGCAGGAGATCAAAGGGGGAGGGCTGACACGCTCAATAAAGAGCTGGCAAGGGGAAAATTCCACTGGGATATGGACACACATGTTTGTCCTGTCCTGCCAATGGGCAATGTTCCTGCCTCCTAATGTGAATGATAAGGGCATCATCGTGTTGCCTGAGCACATGACGTGAGTGATCATGCCCAACAAACAGCCTTTGGGCGTGCCATGGAAGTTGTAGCATGACCAAGAAGCCCAAGATACAGGAGGGGGTGGGAGCCTGTGGTAACTGAACTGCAGCAGCCATGAGGTGGTAAACCATGAGTTTGTTCCAACTTGGAGTGTATTGGGAATGCACATCAAAGCCTAGAGGAATGTTCCCAGAAATCACGGGAGTGGGGAAGGGGGGGGAGCAGAATCTAAAATCCACCAAACACACAAGCTTTCCAAAGCAAGCCAGCCAACTCCAGCTCCCACCCTCCCCTTCCACCTGCCCCTTCTCTCCTTCTTCCATCGGTCACTTTAAATCCAGAGCTTTCCCCTTCTCCCAACCCTGTCTCACGGTGTAAGCTCCAGGACAGCAGGGCATACAGCTGAATGAAGTCTGCCTATCCTAAAAAGAGACCTGAGCTGACTTGGAGCAGAGCTTATGTGCTGTGGACCAGATATTCACCCCTGCAAGAGAAGCTCCTCTTCCCGCTATGTGCTTAGGGTACGAGGGAATGCCACCTCTCAGTCCTTCTTGGTGGGGTTATTTGCTTCAGTCTTCTCCACAGAAGGAGCAAATGAAGAACTGTCTCAGGGGAATTCACACTGGCAGCATCACTTCAAATGTTATTGTTCCCTTTTAAATAGAAATTCACTATTTCAGTGAATTTCCTGTGGGATCTGGCTTCTGGAGATGTGTTCAACGGGTGTCTGTCTGCCAGGCTGGAAGATTTCTGAAAAGTTTGAGTGAGAGGGACAGATGGAACCAAGCACTAGGGAGATTGCCAAGTGACCATGGACAGAGGAAGGGTCAACACACAGGGAGACTTTCGTCTCTTGGGTCTCTTACACGATCTGGCACAGGAGCTAACGACATGGAAGCAGGCATCTCTTCCCAGTGGCCACTCCTTCTGCTGGACAGGACACCCCAAAAGACCTGACCATTCCTGACCAGTAGGTCTTCTTCCAGAGAGATGGGACAGCTGTGCCCCCTTGGCTGGGACACCTGGCTACCACTCACAGCATCATGCAGCTCCTGTCCTGGGAGGTATAGCAAACCTCCAAAGCCCATGCCTCCAGACCCTGTGTGCACGTCCCGGCCATGTACCCCTCTAGGAAAGCAAAACCTCAGCCTGTGTGCACAAACACAGACGTGTCCCACCTCCCAGTCTCTGCATGCATACATGTAAGCAGAGCCCATCTTAGACCCCAACGGCACTGGCAATTGCTTGGGAGATGGATTTAGTGAAGTGGTTGTGGCTGGTGCCTCCCTTTGTGCCTGCTCCTTGGCTCAACATGGAGCTCTACACCTTGGGGAGCGGAGCTAGGCTGCCCTGGCAGCAGGGAAGAGGTAAAGCTAGAGAGAGAAGACCCAGAGACCAGAAGTGAGCCAGGGACATGGCATAGTCTCAGTGTAGCAGGGCCAAGGACAGAAGCCCAGTGAAACCAGGGCATCTCCTGCAGAGTTGTTTTTCCCCTCGTGTTCGGTTTTGCCCGTGGTGCTGAGATGCCATGAGCTGGCTCAGCACGTGTCCCACCAGCACACGGGGCTCCCTGCCACCTTGTTCTGAGGCCAGGAGCCCCAACCTGGGCTCCATCCAAGCTCAACACTCCTCTCCTGCTAATCCTAGAGGTCCCAGATCCATTTAGGGACACGGCAAACACTCAAACACACCCAGGAAAGTGAACATAAAGGTGCAGAGCTGCCAGGAAACAAATCGAGAGGCACATTTAACTGTGAATACATGCAGACTGCTGCCAGCGAAGGCATGGGGGCAGACCGGAGCTCCAGGGAGGTGAGGACAGACAGCCCTCTGTAGAGCAAGCGCAGCCTGGTAGGACAGATGCTGGGAGCAGGCTGAGGATGCCATGCAGGAACACCTCTCCTCCAGGCGAGCACTCCAGTCTCCTGGACAACACTCCCTCCCATGTGGAAATCAGCAATCAAAAGGAGCAATTACCCCAAATCACAGCCCCCAAGTGACAAATAGCCCAGCTTGCCAGGCGGCTTGCATACTGCAGGGAGGCAGGTTGCAACCTGCTCACACACATTAAAGAGACGACCCTGTGCTGTTTATGCTGTCGGAGGCCTAATTATGGGAGCAATTTTCTCTAGATTCCCGAGGGGAGAGACAGGGAGGGAGAGAGCTCGGGCACCCACACATGCCTGCCCTGCCACCAGTGAGTGTGGCTCCCCAAAACAGCTCAGATCCTCTCCATGACCTTTGCAGAGTCCTCACTGCAATGCACTCTGCTTCCAGACTGGATTATGCTGCTCATCCTCGACACCTGTCTCCTTCGCAGCCAGAACATCTAAAAAGAAACGGGCTTTGTCAATGCTAAATGAATACAACAAGCTTGCCAGCATCTGTGCCCAACCTCTTGGGCCTGGTTTGGACTTTCTGAGAGACTGAAGATGAGCCTGGTCACAAACGATATTCACTGTCCCCTTTGGGAGATGGAATATTCCACTCCAAGTCAAGTGGACAACAACAACTTTCTTACCTTGTGACTATGAAGAAGTCTAGCCTTGACGTCTGTTTAACCACTTGGGTATCAGAAAGTAAAGCACAAATACAGTAGTAATTTGGAGTCTTAATCAGGCTGTTGAACCTGTCTTCATGATTTCTGGCTGATGGGCATTGGAACTTGGTCCACGTTTGTCCTCATGGGAGAACCAGGAGGAGAAGGTTCTCCTTAGGTCAAGCCTAGACTCAAGAGTCCTGGACTTTACTCCTGGCTCCACCGCAAGTTCCCACCATAGTCTCTCAGGACTGCTGTCCTCGTCAGTGAAAGTGATGGCAACAGTGATGCAGTTTCCAATGTCACTGAAAAATCAAAATACCTGTTAATGCTCCAGCCTGCTCTGGGGCTTGCTAAAATTTGAGCGGTCTGATCAGATGATGCTGTACAATGGTGAATCCCACATGTTTCCTTGGATAAATTCTTTCAGCCAGTTCTGAACATTGTCCCTTGGTCTTTGTGCTGTGTCCCCGATGGTGACACTCTCCTCTGTGATGCTGCTCTTCACTTTTGTCTTCTTCTCCCATCTTTTCACATTCATCTCCTTCCCTGGCTGCACCGTCCCTATCCTTGTCTTCCCTCCTATGGTTTTCTCCAGTTATAGCTCACCCAAGAACCACTTTTGACTTTTCTGTCCTGGATTTGGAAACCATACTCAGATGAGCTGGCTCTATTGTGGCACCTGCATGGTACTCCCCATCTCCAGCCCCTTCCCTGGTCTCTCCTCACAGCAGTGATACCAAACTCTTGTGTGTTGAAGGAGCTGGGCCTTAGCTGTGATCACACATGTCAAAGCAGGGCAGGGAATGGGGGATTGGAAGTAAATCAGGTGGGATTTGATGGACAGGACAAAGGAGAACCTGCAGGATGCAGAAACAGGCCATATGCAGACAAAAGGGACAGATAAGGGTCCATGATTTAGAGACAGTCCTCCCAGGACCATGCATAAGCAGAGGGTAGCTCTTCCCCTGCTCCACCCTCACTGTCAGATGTCTGGTGTAGAGCAGGATCTGTAGGCTGGTCAGTGCCCTCAAGCAGAGGTCCCTCTCACAGGCAGCCTGTGCTGTAATTTCCATGGAGTGGAGTCCTCTGCAGGTGTCCAGGGAATTACTTCAGCCATGAGCTGTCGCTGGATGCTTAAAACACTGGATTCAGGTCTGGCAGGAGTAATAAGCTATTATTTCTTTGCCTGTTCCCCAAGCTGTAAAAGAGGATCATATGCAAAGGTTGCCTGGCCACAGCTCAGCTTGCAGGTGCCGCAGCCTCCTCCCCAAGGGGGCTGTGGCAAGATGCATGAATTGTTAAGCCTCTGCAGACAAGGGACTGTCATTACAGTGTTGACACATTACTGGCTCTTCTTTTTGCTGCAGACGCCTCTCTGGAAACCAGATCTCCAGGATCCCAGGGGAAGCTTTCTCTGGCCTCTACAGCCTGAAGATTCTGTAAGTAACTCACTCCCCTCTGCAGAGCCACCACTGCCCCTGCCTTCTCCAGCCCCTCATGCCAGGCACTGGCCACACAACGCGTCTTGCAGCCATCCAGAGAGGAATGCAAAGTTACAAGGTGGTGTGGTGTCAGTTGTTAAACCCATGCTGGCTAACGTGCCCCTTGGTGAGTGGGGAGCTGTGTCCCACCCCAAGGACCTCCCACCCCCCCTACACTGCTTCTTTGCTTCTGCTACAGCAAACCATGAGCAGGTCACCTCCAGGGCACAGCTGTCCATGCTGTGTGAAAACACACCACAGGAGAATCTTCAGAGGTTCACATTTTGCATAAAATTCACCAAATGCCCTGACGTGGTGTCCCCCAGATGTGTTGTCCAGACCCCAAACTGGCCCCCATCTGCTCTGCTGCAGCATCTTGAGGCTGGGTTGGACCAACCCAAAAGTCCAGATATCTGCACTCTGGCAGCCACTGTGGAAAGCTCCTGTGCTCTGTCCAGGTCAGCTGCCTCTTTGCAACCAGCCTGCCCTTGCTGCAAACTTCCTCATGGCCCAGGAGGCTTCTGCAAGGCTCTGGAGAGATCTTTGCCTGGGAAGGGTGGGATTCTTGGATAGTCTGACTTCAGCCTGAGCCCAGCCTGACCCACAGGGGCAATGGGGATATGTGCAGCTGGGTCCAGGAGCACTGCAGACATCAGGCCATACCTGGGAACCACCAGCCCTGGTAAACAAAGGCTTTCTTGACATTGTGGGCAGGCCACCCACCTCTGCCTGTCCAGTGGGGAAGGTCTGAGTGACGAAGGTTACCAACCAGCAAGTTCCTCCCCAGGGCATTTTCCTACGGGCCAGGGTACCTCACTGCTTGTGCAGTCACACCGGTTTTTGCATCTTTGCATCCATGTGACAGCAGGTTCTGTGCAGGGTATTGAGGTGGGAGTCCCTTTTTCTCTTTCAGGAACCATCTTAAAAATCTCCTGCAATAAACATTTCATCCCCAAGGGGATGTTTTGAACTCAGCCGCAATGTGAAATTGTTGTAGCCAGTCCAGTTTATACAGAGCGAGCAGGTACAAACCTGCTCCCAGGATTAGAGAGTATAGGGCTGTTTACTACGTCTTCTGAAGATGTAAAGTATGAATCCTGCCCTAAATCTCAGGGCTTAGAGATTTATCCATCCCCTGCATTAGGCAACAAATCAAAGGAACTGAGGAAAAACCACAGCTCTCCCACCCAATTTCAACAAGAGGAACTTTCTACTCCAGGAACGCAGGAGCTTTTAAAGCCGCTTTTGATCAATTTCTATTTGTGTCAGGCCCAGGTAACTACTGATGCAGAGTACAAGAGCAGTGCCTCCCTTCCGGAGCCAGCACAGCTCCCTGCAGGTGGCAGAAAGAGAGGAGCATACTCTCTCGCCCGACTGCCCGCATGCAGATGGGGTCATGGACACCCCGTGTGCTCCACCACGGGGCAGCACCAGGAGGAACCTGTTCATGAGTGACCACATTGTCAGGAGAGGCTTGAAGGCTCAGAGCATTTCCAGCTGGGAAATGGTTGCATGGAGAAGCTTGCTCCAGGTTGTCTTGTGAGAGCTGAAGTTGGTGTCCTTGTGCTTCAGGACAACCTGCCTTGCTCTCAGCTAGGCTGTGCCCAGTGACACAGGGTGGCACTGGGCTGTCATACCAATCCTTCCGGCTGCAAGGCTGCCTTAAATTTACTTTAATCCCCTAACCTTTCCCATGGAGGTATGCAGAGGACTAGCCCAGCTCCAAGGCCAGGGAAGGAAGGGCTGATGCTCAGCGACTGGCCCATCCAGACCCTGCCATGGGCCTCTTATTTAAACAAATTCCTGCCTCCTAAAAGCAGGGGCACTGCCAGCCCTCATTTCACTGGGAGCATTTCACTTTCCAAAGACTCTGATGCTTTCCTGGCCAGGTTTGCAGGGATGTGTTGGCCTGTCATGTGCTCTTGCTATAGGAGATGCTCTGATTGCTTTCTGTAATGATACCATGGGCTCCACAGGAGTGAGGTCACTGGTGGATGCAGTTGCAGGTCTCTGCACCCTCCAGGAACAGCAATGATTCACCCTCACCTATTTCTCTGTCATGATGAGAGTGAGGCCAGCAGTGAGAGACATGGAAAAGATAGGCTGGTCCCTGGGAATTTGCTGGAACAGGCACTAGAAATTTTGCTAGGACAGGCCTTAGGAGCATCAAGCTTAATCACATTGGAAAGGCTCTTGACAAGGATGGCAAGTCCCACTGATTTCCTCTACTGAGAAAATCCTGAGGAAAAGCACAAGGTGCTGAAGAAGGCAGGGGAAGGCCACCATGTGTTTCCTTCAGGTTGTGATTCAGGTCCTTCAGGTCACTGCAGCAGTGACCTGGTTGGGGCTGGTGACTCCGCAGCAGCTCAGCAGCAGCTCTGCAGGATCTGCTCCATCTCCCCATGGACTGGGGAGAATAAGTGTCCTTCCTGGCACTGGCTTGCTGAAGAGTCATGGGTCACTCTGCCTCCCCTCTGACCTCCTCCAGACAGGAGCGTGAGTGCAGGGTGCCTTCCACAGCAGCACCACAACCTCATTGGCAGCACAATAAAATCACCAAAACCTCCAGTAGGGAAAGGTGATGTTATTGCCATTTTACTGGCTGGAAAAACCAAGGCAGGAACCGAGTTTGGAAGCAGGGTGTCCCTTCCCAGCCCATTGCAGAGTACCTTGCACCTTCCCTCAGAGTCTGGTTGTGGTCAGGGGTGGAGAGCAGAGCCTGGAGAGAGGCTGTGGTGCTGGCTCACCCTGCTCCTTGTGCCCTGGGAGTGACCAAATCCTCAACCTCTTCCCAAGCCATGTCTCGGCTCCCTCTTCCCTTGCTGCGTTTCTCCACCCCCATCCAAGCCTGCTGAGGGCAAGACACCCCTGGTGAGCTAGCTTCTCCAAGATCTCCATGTGACCTGGCACTTTGAAACTGAGAAGAGCAGCTTCAACCCAGAAGACTGTAGGAGGCATTTGGGGCTAATGGGGACCTGCAGTGATTTATAGGATACTGTCATTATGGATACTATGGATACTACACAAATACGGGGGAGTGTAACCAGCTGTAAATTGATGTAAACTGGTGTTCCTCATGTAGCATACAGAAGTGTGTTGGGTAACTGGGGAGCATAAGTTTGGCCCCAGTTACGTCCATATCCTGTGGGGCTGCCATGAAGCTCCACTGTGCAGAGCAGTGCATTTCATGGTGACACAAGCCACAAGCTGCTCACCGCACTGCTCCCCATCCAGATCAGATCCTTGCTCCCTTAGGACCAGTATAACCACTCTCAGAGTCATGTGCTTTTCTCTGCACTTTAATCTCCACAAAAAAACCCACAGATCTTGAAGAAGGTAGCTGGAGAGGTAATCTGAAGAGCCCATGAGGCAGGAAAGATCAGAGAAATGCTGGGATGTCAGGTATTAAAAGACAGGAACAGGGAGAAAAGTCCTGTCTCCTCACTTTAGACAGAGGCAAAGCATTGAGTTTATACTGAACCATTCTGGCTCTGTTGAAAATCAAGAGAGAAGAGGACTCGGGGAGGGCAAGTCACTCTTCAGGCTATACACTGAGCTTCCCTGGGGGTTCTGGGCTCTGACAGCCAGCAAAGGCTCAGAGGCAGGCTGCTGGGCTGCAGGGATACCAACCTGCAACCCAGACAACCACCTGTGGTGCTTCTGCACCTCTTGATGCTGGGCAGCCTTTGGCCGGGCCATGCTGTCCCATCTGGGACCTGGCCTGCAGGACGTGGGGCAGCAGGAGAGCAGCCAGAGGACAACGGGAAGAAGGATGAGGAAATGCCAGATCCTCACCTGTGGGGAGACGTGAATAGAAATTACAGGGGTGGTAGAACAATGTAATTGGAATAACTCGGTCTAGAAGAGAAAAGGCTCAGGAGGCAGCTCAAGTGGCTCCCTCTGGCTCCCTCTGCCCATGCCCTCCTCCTGCATCTCCTGCACAAAGCTGGTCCATGGGCAGCACAAATGGTCCCAGGTGTCCTGGTGCATGCAAGGGGCAGTCCGAGCCTTAGACACTCCGGCACTCTCAGGTCCTTGCTCCATCGACTCCTGATTTGCCTCTGTTGTCCCCCACCTCCCTGCTGTTCTCAAAATGCTTCGCCTGTTCACCTTCCTGGGTCATCTTCTCACCACTTGCTCTGTGTGGACACGGGCCAAGTGCAAGGACCACAGAACACCACGAGCTTCCTTGCTGCTGCACCCAGAGCCAGTTCCCACAGGGTGCACGCTGCAAGGCTGGTGGGACCCCTCCGAGAGGAGCATCACACACAGAGGAACATGGGGCTGGTGTGAACTGTGTCCTGGCAAGTCCATAATCATCGGCCCTGGTTTTCCTTCCACACTTGTGAAAGAGGAGTGTGTGCCCCAGTGATCAATGCCATGGGTATTCTCTGCAGCCTGCTGGGATGGGGAAGCTCATCCAGGCAGACAGCTGTCACACAAGGACCACTACAACTTCTGGGGCTCCGGGTCCTGCATACGGGTTTGTTTCTGTAGCTGAGGTGTGCTGGGAAGATAGGATACTGGGTCCTGCAGCCCAATGAAGTAGAAAAATAAATTGCGTTATTTAAAAACAGTGAGAAGGATCAGGGGTCTGGTGATGAACTAAAGGAACAATGAGTCAACAGATGTTACTTAACGTGAAGTAGAGGTGAATGAGGATGGACGTAAACCTTTAAGGACAAGCAGCTGCTTGGAGGGAAATACATATTCTCCATATCTGAAGGCAGGACTAGCAGGTTTTGGAGAAGATGGCACCAGGGATATTCAGGACAGATTGCATCTACAGATGTGGATGCTCTATCACAGGTTGGGTGAGGTTTGACAGGCGACAGGCATGGCTGGAGTTGGGAATGGCTGCCTCAAACATGCCCAGCTGAAGCCTGTAGGTATTCAGGAGCTGACTCACACTAGGATCAGAGATCTTGCTTGTGGTGACAGGGGTGTCCCCCGAGGAGACAGGCTGGTAGGTGGGATGGTAGCAATTTTCACCATTTAATTTTAATGTGCTAGGGCCTTAGAGCTAATTGCGGTCATGTGCATGTCCACAAGTAAACTCTTGCATGCGTCTTGGGCTGTCAAGGGGCCTGGTGCTTTCCCAGTCTTTCCAGAGAATTAGTTTATGTTTAAAAAAGGATGGGAAACACCCTGGGAATTCCTCTACAAACCTGCCTGTGCAGATGGTCCTCTCCCTGCCCTCGGAGTGAATCCCAGAGCTACTGGAGGCAGGACCAGATTCTTGGCTCTGCCTCCTCTGGCTGCTTCACTTTGCAAAAACCACCTGGAAAGTGGCCACGAAGATAGGCCTGTGCAGAAACCATGCAGGGGTACACCCGGGGAAGCAGTTGTGTGGAGACTTGGAAGAGAGCAAGTGAAGAGCCAGGCTGCCCCACTACCAACAAAACATCATGACACAGGGTACTATGCTGAGACCTTCAGGCACCGAGCCTTCAGCCAGCCCCCAAAGGCAAGGCGAGATGTGGCCTCCTTGGCTCCCCTCAGATGAGTGCAGACTGACAGCGACAGATGCTCGGCAGCGGTAGCTGGTGCTCTGAGGTCTTCTAACTGGTGGGTACATCCCTTTGCAAAGAGAATGTGCAAGTGCACCTCTCCCAGGGGCTCTGCTCTGCAGCATGGCCAACCCCCACCCTCCCCACAGAGGCTGACACTCCTGAGTCCATGCTTCGGTGCCAGGATTATTGGAAACCAGCTCCATAGGCTAATTTGTCTCCTCTGCCAAGGTCCTTCCCTTGCAAAAGTAACTCCTTAGTCCATGCTCTCCTAGCCTTGGAGCTTTCCAGGGTGGCAGAATATGCCGCTTAATCAGAGTCTCTGGAAAACTGGAAACTTCCCCATCCTTCCAGACCTCCTCGTGAGCTCCCTGGATGCCCCTCACCTCCAAGTGCTCTGGCTGGAGCTCCCTCAGCCAGGAAGCATCCATCCCAGCTGGCCATGTGGCTGAGCTTGTGCTGCCACGGCTTCACACCACATCCCACCCTCGCACATGTATCCCTCATCAAATGCTCCTTTGCACAAGCAGGACTGCCAGGCCTCTTACTTTCCTGGCTGAACATGCTGCAGCAGTAGCAGCACTTACTAGCCAGCAAGGAATCCCACACCAAACTCCGCAGGGAAAGACTCCAAGTACAACCACAACCTCAGCCTGCCTCACCCCAAAACGTGGAGGGCAAAATGCCTGGGTGCATCCTCTTGGCTGCAGACCAGCAGCCAGCCAGCTGGGGTGGCCCACCCCGCTGCTCCGTTCCTCAACAAGCCTCAGCCAGTCTGTGTGAGTGCGCAGACCCAAAGCTGCCCACAGCCTGCCTGCACAGACAGTGGTGTGAGTGCTGCCCAGCACCTGCCTGCACAAGCGTGTTGACCCAGTGCTGCCTGCAGCCACTCGCACCCACACACTGCCCCAGTGCTGCCCATGGCTGATCTCCATCAACAGGTAGGCTGGAGTGAGCCTGACAAGAGTGGCGTTGCTCTGCAGATGCCACATCTCCTGGCCGGATGGACCCCACCCAATGGCCACCCCCAGTGGTCCCTCCTCTTGCCCTCCATGAGCTACAATCACAGCATCTCATGTGGTCCAGAACAGGCACTGACTAGCCTGGCTTGTGAACACACATCAAAAAACATCACCAGAAAAGCCATATTGCCCCAGGATGGCAGGTTTGCAGGTGGCTTGGGACACTTCAGGAATTCCCAGACAGACTCTACCTCTTTGACAATCCCGAGCCTGTGCAGAACAGAAATGGCTTTGAGACAAAGGGAATGGTGTGGCACATCCAAGAGACGCTCCCATGGGGAGGGAAGAGGAACGTGCAGAGGTTGGAATGTCTTTAATCCCCATGCACAGGCTCTAGGCACAGTTGCCTCAAGCAATAACAGCCCTTTGACTGTGCTGGCTGAGTCACTTCAGCCTCCCAAGATGGGGACATCTTATCATGCACAGACCTGTACCTCTGAGGGCTGTAAGTCTGTTGAGACTGTCTTGTGCAAGGATCCTGGTGTGATGGGACCTGATCCCAGCATTTTTCTGGTCGTTCAGGTGTGGTCTCTGCCAACAAACAATCCTCCTACTTCTGAAAATAAAACATGACCTCTGAAGAGTTGTGATTTCTGCTGGCCCCAGTGTCGTGCTTTAACCCTAGCCAGCAACTAAGCCCACACAGCCGCTCTCTCACTCCCCCCCAGTGGGATGGGGGAGAGAATCGGAAGAGTAAAAGTGAGAAAACTCATGGGTTGCAATAAAAACAAATTAATAGGTAAAGCAAAAGCCACACATGCCAGCAAAGCAAAACAAGGAATTCCTTCACTACTTCCCATGGGCAGGCAGATGTTCAGCCATCTCCAGGAAAGCAGGGCTCCAGCACGCGTAATGGTGACTTGGGAAGACAAACGCCATCGCTCCGAACATCCCCCCTTCCTTCTTCTTCCCCCAGCTTTATATGCAGAGCATGACGCCATATGGTATGGAATAGCCCTTTGGGCAGCTGGGGTCAGCTGTCCCAGCTGTGCCCCCTCCCAGCTTCTTGTGCACCCCCAGCCTACTTGGCGGGGTGGTGTGAGGAGCAGAAAAGGCCTTGACTCAGAGCAAGCACTGCTCAGCGATAACAAAAACATCTCTGTATTATCAACACTGTTTTCAGCACAAATCCAAGCCATAGCCCCATACAAGCTACTATGAAGAAAATTAACTCTATCCCAGCCAAAACCAGCACACTCAGTCAGACTGCTGTGGACAGCAGATTGTGTGTCTGTGTCTGCCAATGCCTGCAAGCTCCAGTATGGTCACCTGAACAGTGCCAACCTAAGGTGACAGTGCACCAGCCAGACCTGGTTTTGAGCACTTGCTGGCCTGAATAGTCTTTGCTTGTCATGTTCATCAATGTCCTCAGCTTGTCCAGAAGGCTTGGTGCTGCATTTGATACTGGCTTATGAACCAGCGCAGTCCTGTAGGACTTTACTCATTGATACAGCTGCTTGAAGACAGAAAATTGCACTCAGCAATTGAGAAACTGCACAACCAGAGTGGGCATAGGGCTGGGTAGGTGGTGAGATTGCTCCATGGGCACAAGAATTCAAGCTCTGACCAAGGTTGTCTCCAGGCTGCCATATAGCAGCAGCTTGCAGTGGGAAAGCTGATGAACTCCAGTAATTTTGTTTGAATTGGAGCCAGGATCTGATGGAGAGGCAGGAGCAGAGACAGATCCTGATGGAGAAAGACTGAGGCCAGTGTGATGTGGGATCACAGAGTTGCTGTGATCCTGTGGACTCTGGTCCAGGCTCACAGACCATGCCTGTGCCTCAGTTGGTCACCCTGCCACGTACCTGGGATACTGATGCAGATCCCTGCACCATCCTCCATGCACACACCCTGGCATGCAGCTTCCTTTCCTCGGGGAGCATGAATGCAGGGAGGCAACAGGGCATGCCCAAGGCTTTCAGGGACATGAAGTCAGGAGATGACTGGTTTGCAGAGTTGCTTCCTCTTTGCAATGCTGTTCACATAAGTCATGCAGTGACCCCTTAATGCAGAACATATTGGCCATCCTTGGAGCTGGCCTGAAGCCTAGGACTCCTGCTGTGGGTGCTTTCCTCAGTGAGCTACAGCATTGTCCTCCTCCATCTTATACAAGACCAGCATCCCAAAAGGGGAAATGTCACCACTTAGACAGAGAGGAACCGTGTGATCCTGTCCCAGCTCTCCATGTGTCCTGCTCTCCTCTGAACCCTTTTGCAATCATCCTTTTGTAGCAGCGCCTAGGCACCTCAGCACAGAGCAGCCCCAGGAACCTGATGCCACAGCGAGGAGAGGTGCTTCTGCTAGTGTGTAGGGACCTCCTTGACATCATCCCCCAGGGTCTGGTACAATTATTCGACCTCTTGCCATAATCATGCTATATGCTGTGGTTGAAAGGGCCTTCTATGAAAAAAAATAATATGCAAGAATGGTTGAACATGACATGTAAGGATTGACTGCAGCGACCAGGGGCCTGATGGGGGTTGTCCTTAATACCAGACTATAAGAAAAGCCATCCTGGGACATCCAGTGGTAGATGCAGCATGTCTTTTCCTGCTCAAACCTGAGCTCCCAGTGAGCAGAGCTGGGGCTTTCCTAAGCTTGAGGCTGAATGAAGAACTTCTTGTTTAATACCAGGTTGGCCCTGTCCCTAGAAAATTATCTAACCCTGTTTGGAACTATTTTTGGCCTCTCTGTATCATGTTCTGATGATGAGTTATTGGAGGTAATTACATGCCATATGAAGAAGCATTGCTTCTTGTCCCAGCCCCGGCATCTAAAAACTTCTCTAGCTGCCCTGCTGTTGTGAAAAATAGCACTGTCTAGCACTCCAGTGGTTTCAGAAGTCTCTGATGCATCTTCCTTAAATATCATTTGTCTGTGCCAGAATGGTTCCATCTTGGAACCAGTCCATGCTGATGGTGGTCTGGAAAGTCTCTAGTTTGTGTTACTGGTTGGAGAAGGGACTTGTAATAGATGGGAGGCAGCACGACCCAGCAGTAGCATGACAATGGGTTTTGCTTTAATATTGACTCCAGATACTTCCATTGATCATCTCTGAACACTGAGCTCAGATTTCATAGAGCCACTGAGATCCAATGGCTGTCCCACCAAAACCCCAACAGCACTTCCTAAAGCCCCACTCTATCACTCTGTATTGAGCTGTGCATCTTCTTGATTTGTAACAGACCTGAATTGTTGTACTTCTTCACTGGGCTGCAGGACCCAGTATCCTATCTTCCCAGCACACCTCAGCTACAGAAACAAACCCGTATGCAGGACCCGGAGCCCCAGAAGTTGTAGTGGTCCTTGTGTGACAGCTGTCTGCCTGGATGAGCTTCCCCATCCCAGCAGGCTGCAGAGAATACCCATGGCATTGATCACTGGGGCACACACTCCTCTTTCACAAGTGTGGAAGGAAAACCAGGGCCGATGATTATGGACTTGCCAGGACACAGTTCACACCAGCCCCATGTTCCTCTGTGTGTGATGCTCCTCTCGGAGGGGTCCCACCAGCCTTGCAGCGTGCACCCTGTGGGAACTGGCTCTGGGTGCAGCAGCAAGGAAGCTCGTGGTGTTCTGTGGTCCTTGCACTTGGCCCGTGTCCACACAGAGCAGGTGGTGAGAAGATGACCCAGGAAGGTGAACAGGCGAAGCATTTTGAGAACAGCAGGGAGGTGGGGGACAACAGAGGCAAATCAGGAGTCGATGGAGCAAGGACCTGAGAGTGCCGGAGTGTCTAAGGCTCGGACTGCCCCTTGCATGCACCAGGACACCTGGGACCATTTGTGCTGCCCATGGACCAGCTTTGTGCAGGAGATGCAGGAGGAGGGCATGGGCAGAGGGAGCCAGAGGGAGCCACTTGAGCTGCCTCCTGAGCCTTTTCTCTTCTAGACCGAGTTATTCCAATTACATTGTTCTACCACCCCTGTAATTTCTATTCACGTCTCCCCACAGGTGAGGATCTGGCATTTCCTCATCCTTCTTCCCGTTGTCCTCTGGCTGCTCTCCTGCTGCCCCACGTCCTGCAGGCCAGGTCCCAGATGGGACAGCATGGCCCGGCCAAAGGCTGCCCAGCATCAAGAGGAGCAGAAGGATCATTGCTGGTGTCCTGCTCCTCACAGCCCCGTGTAGCCATCCCCACAGGGCATCTGCCCTCTCCCCAGAGCAAGCCCATTTTGCCTTGGGTCTCTTGGGATCCCCACCAACTGCAGGCAATTTTGGCAGGGCTGCAAGCCCGTGCCCAGCTGTATTTGTGCAGCCAGTTATCCGTGTCAATCCATGAAGCCTTTCTCTTGGTCTCCCTGCAGTATCCTGTATTTCCCAGCCCCTCGCTCGCATTAGCCGAGCTCTGCGCCCCTCCTTGTAGGTGCAAGGTGCCTTGTGCAGCCCTGTGTTGTCAGGAGAGGTAGCAACTTTCCCCTCCCAGATATCATCTGGGTCCTTACCAATAATTCTGAATGTCAGCTCCAGGAGAGATGCTGTAGAACCTTAAACATGTTATTCAGTTGAGGAGGAACCATTTATTAATTTCTGTATGGCCTCTCTGCTGCCTTTTTGTACCACATCAAATTTGTCTCCTCTGCTGCAAAGAACATCATCGCATGCCAGCATTTAACATCTTTCTAAAGTAAAGCTAAAGTCATGGTAGATGATGTCTATGCTTTCCTCTCCATTCTCATGGCTTTTTACCCTGCATAGAAAAAAACTAGATTGCTTTGGCACAACTAATTTTTCACTAGCCACTACTGACAGTTGCTTGTTTCCTTGCTTTTTCTTCTGTGTGCATACAAATAATTTAATGGCAAGTCCCCATTTTCTTCCAGAAATTGAAGAGTTTTGGGGCCTATAGCTTCCCTTTTTTAAAGATTGTGCCTATAATTGTCTTTTTCAAACTTTCCTTTCATGACAGACCTCTGAATCCTCTGCAGTAAAGCTAGCAGTCTCGGCAATGGGAAAGTTTCTTGCTTGCATCAGTACTCTTTGAGCTGCCCCTCACTACTAAGGCCATGCTCTGTCCTTTTCACACTGGCAGTAATTACGACAGCCCCCTAAGCACCATTTCCCTTTTCATGTCATCTCCAACCACTCCTTGAAGGTTTTGGAAATAGAAACTCAGATACATAAAACATTCCTTTCTTTAGGCACTTTCCCCAGCCCAGCTACCACACTGGGATGTCTCTCTTATCCAGAGTAGCATGTGCGCATGATGTCCCAGTTCTGGAAGGAACAAGTAGGTGCAGGACAGAGGCTGGTCCAGAGTCAAAAACTTAGCCTGTCCAGAGATGCAGAGATGATAGGACCAGCAAACTCACATGCGTGGTGCTCCAGGAGCTCAGTGAGAGAGGACAGTGGCTGGCCAGGTCAGGAATACCCCTGGGTATTCTGACCCTGCCTGAATCGCTAGAGCTGGTCAGGCACCCACCCCTGGGGCAGGAGCACTGCCACCCAGTGTCTCCTCCTCCCCAACCACTTGTGTAGTTACCTCAGTGTCCATGGCCCTTCTCCATGCCTTATTATCACCTCCATTTCTGAGAAGACCTCCTGCACCCTGCACGTTCAGCCCAACAGCTCCAGTCACCTGCTCTCTCTGAAGCCCCTGGGCTGGTTTGGGTTTTTTCCACAACAGCTCCAGTTACTGCTGCAAGTTGTGCCAATGCTGCGAAGCCCCTTAGCAAACAGCTATGGAGTGGCTCCTCATCCATTGTGTTTGCAGCTGTCTCACAAGTTGAATAAGAAACCTGCCCACAGGCTAGTTTCCATAGACTCTGCAGGGGTAACCACCACTGACACACACTGGGAGAAGGATGTCTTACACAGGTATAAATACGGGACAGCTCAGCTGAAAGCACTGGTATTACTCTGGACTAACAGATGCATGTGTGCAGTGGAGAGGCCCCTTTACAGTCACGTCCTCCCAGTGGATCCCCCATTGCAGCACCAAACTCTGCTGCAATGGGGACTCTGCTGTAACAGCACCCTGGGACCATCTGCTGCAGGATCCTGGGCCAGCCTGGACTGCAGATCACCTGCCTGCAGCCTGCAAGCTTGCTTAAGAGCCCTGGGTGACCAACATGCTGCTTTCCAACCCCTCCAGCTTTCCAACAAGAGTCCAGGACAGCTTCAGAAACAAGCAGCAGCATACTCCATTTTGTGTCAGGCTTTTTTTTTTTTAACAAAGTTTTCTTTTTTCTAATTATAGGATGTTGCAGAACAATCAGCTGAGTCGCATCCCTGCAGAGGCACTGAGAGATCTTCCAAACCTCCAATCTCTGTAAGTCATTAAAAATCAATGCTGCAAGCTGCACAGTCCCTTGAGGGCCCTGGGCTTCCCAGCATTTGAGTCATTAGTTCCTTTGTCAAGGATATTCTGTCCCTTCTTCCTTTTCTTTTCCAATTAAAGCAAAGATTACTGTCACTTAGCGTAGAAGGCAGGGGAGGGCGGTTTTCATGGAAGGAACACTGTCTTGGTAAAGGATGTTGAAATTACAGCTCCCCATGTGTGTGTTGTGATGAAAAGGCCACCAGTGCCAATGCATATTTCAAGGAACACTGGAAAATATCCACCAAGAAGGGGCTCCATCCTCTCCACTGTGGACCACAGTGGGGAAGGGACCTGCCAGGGAGCACAGAAGACACTCTGGTCTGTCAACATGCGAGTTGCACTGTTTTACCCAGATAGAAGGTAGTTATTTCAGGGTAGAAATGCTTTAAAACACTTTCAGTGATTCAGCCACAGGAAGAAGCTGAGGCTGTGACAGTACTTTTCCTTTAAAGTAACTATATCTGCAACAGGTTTGTGATACTATATTCACTAAAACTCACATGACACTGAAATATTTGCAGTTTTCCTGAGTAGGGATACGCATGCAACCAGATCCTGGTAGTGCCACTGAATTTAGGGCAGGTCTGTTTGGGAATCACCCAGCTGGCATAAGCAGCACTGCCGAAGCTTATAAAAGCATTCTGAATTGGGCTGAACCACTGAAAAACTAACCTTAACCCTAATCCTTAACTTCAGTCCTAGTTTTACTGTGCCTTTTTATCATAGAATTGTGGGCTGGAAGCAGGCTCTCGGTGTCTCCAGGCCAGCCTCCCGCTTGGAGCAGGACTATCACCAATAGTAGGTGGGGCAGTTGCAGCTTTGTCTATCTAAGCCTTGAAACCCTCCAAGCATGGAGATTCCCCCCTTGCTGGTGACCTGGCCTGGGGCTGTCCCTCCTGGGGAAGAAGCTTTTCCTCAAGTCCAACCTAAAACTCCTGGACCGTGGTCATTACTCTTTGTTTGATCACTTGGAACCACCCAGAAGAGCTTGGCTCCATCATCTTTAGTTGTGGGTCGCTAGCAGATCTCCTCTTAGCTTCTTCTCTGCTAGGTGAAACCAACCCAGCTCCTTCCACCTCATGAGACAAGTGCTCTGGGATGCTGACTCAGTTGGACCTGTCTGGTTCCTCTTCATCCTTCTTACACCGGGCAGCCCAAAACTGGGCACGGTTCTCCATGTGTGGCCCTCCCAGGACCAAGTAGGAGTTTCTGTAAATATTAATTTAAATATTAATTTGCAATGGGGGTGTTGGCTGTGCAGGATATGAATGTTCTTTCTGCCAGAAGAGATTTGAAACATTTGTTGCTGAAACATCATTGGCACATGGTTGTGGCTGTTATTAAAATGTGTTGACATCACCACCAGTGCCAGAGTCAAGACCTCCCACTCCAGGGATCTGGAGATTAGATTGTTTTCCAAGTGACTTCCCTTTCAAGGGAAACGTGACATGGAAGGTCAGCAAAGGTCAGTTTGTGGCTGCCCCACAAACACCCCTTTCCCCTGAAAGTGTGTGAGAACCAGTGTCACCAGAACCCATGGTTGGATAGACCCAGCCTTTGCTTCTGAAGGTTCAACTGCCTGCAGACATCACTGCTGCTCGGGCCACCTGGCCTGGGGCACACACTGCTGATGGATGGCCACCTTGGCTAGTGCTGAGAGGTCCACACGCTCCATCCCCTCAGCCAACAGCCTCCACCAAAATACCACATGGCACATGAGAAATGCAAAATGCTTCAAGAAGCTGCTCATAGCACTGTTGGGCTTCATTTAAGGCTCAGGGTGGGAGGATGGCTTGAATCAACACAGAGGTACCTGCTCTTAGTGAACTTCGAGGCTACCTCGTCTAGCATAGGCCCCCCCTAGGTGTCTCCAAAGTTGGGCGAGGAAGGAGAGCTCGGGCCAGCTGGGATCTCATGTTCTTCCTGCAGAAACTGAAGAGTAGGAGCAAATTTTAGGAATAAATAAGCTGCTTCAGACAACCTGAAGGAGACTAGGCTTGGAATAAAATCAGAGGGCTGAGTATCAGGGCATGTCTGGTTAGGACATGTCTAATGCCTGTCATATTAAGACTGGTTTCAAGAACTACAGCAGCACAGGCAAGGGAGGTTGCTGTAGGCAGTTGTGTTCCATTTGTCCCCGGAGTGTGCTGCCCCAGCCAGCAGGCTCCCACCCAGGGTCCAAGGTGGCTGAGCAGGGACCTCCTGCCCTTTGGACCAACCCATCTGGGCTGTTATTCCCCTCTCAAAGCTCCCCTCAGCCCCTCACCCCTGGTAGTTCAGCCAGGTCTTTCTTCCCAGCAGTGCACAAGCATCTGTGCCCGGTCCCTCTGGACTCCATCACTCCTCTCCTCACCATCTGTTTTTAGGATATCTGCCCTCATCCTCCTGAACCAGGGCCACCTCTTCTGAGCCTTCCCCAGATCCACCTCTGAGGCTCAGTTTCCCTTCCCAGCCTCTCATCGGACCCAAATTCCTGTCCTCGACACAAACTGTGCACAGGAGGGACTGAGACAGTGGCCTCCCACTCCTGTCTCTTTCTTAAAAAAAAAAACAACTGTTAGACCTGACAAGACCTGGGTTCGGGGCAGGAGAGGGGGCAACAACTTCTGACCTGCAGGACTGCTCCATCCAGTGCTCCCGACTACATCAGCCAGACCCACAGCTTATCTATCAGCCACCAGGCACAGTGAGCATGAATAAATTCAAAGGAAGGCTCCTACTGGGAAAATAAGCATTTCATGGGATGGAGCATAAAGTGCCCCTTCAGCTGAGGGAGCCTGGATACACATTCTCATGGACGCAGACTGCCTAGGGCTTTTGGACCATCTTTACACAGATGACTATTTCATTAAACACACTTTTTAGGAGGCCCAGCTTTGAGAACCGGCAGAGAGAAAATAAGAGATGCACATTGGGAAAACAGCACAACCCCTTGTGGCAGATCCGCTGTTGGCAACACCTCTCCCCCTGAGCCAGACAGATATCCCACTCGCCAGCTCAGGAAGGTGGGACCTGCTGCAGTTGGGCTGGATCTTCTTCACCACATCTCACCTAATCAGAGAAACTGGAAAGGGATTAGCTAAGCCACAAGCAGCAAATTAGTGGGAACTGGTAGACACAGCAAACTGTGGGGCAAGATGCTGTGGATCTTTCCCCATTAGGAAAATAACACCTGCACATAGTCAACTCTAGCTGCACACTCAGAAGTGCTTTCCAGAGAGTTCGCTCACTGTCAGTTCTTGCTTTGCACTGGCAAGAACGACACAAGCATGGGAAGGTAAAGTGATCTTCCCTAGGGCAACAGCAAAGTCAGAGTAGGACCTAGGTGTCCTGTCTCCACGTGCCACATTAAGGTGTTTCCATGCCTCATTCAAGACTCTGCAATGGCACGATCGGTGTGTAAAAACACCAGTCACCAGGAGAGGAAGTATTTGGGACAGACTGTGTGAAAGATTAAAATCTCCAGGAGAGAGGTCTCTCTAACAAAAAGCAAGCAGCAAAGCAGTAGCATCTTTTGTGGGTCTCACATCAGTGAACCCACCTCACCCATCCTGTTCTTTCTGTGCTTGCGAGAATTCAGGGTAAAGCCGTAAGAGATCAGTCAGGTCCCCCTACAGTTGCTTTTCCATGCTGTGCCCCTAAGGCTGGTTCCAAATCTTCAAACTGGAGGGGCAGACCCTGGAAGCAAAAGTTTCAGAAGTGTCCCACACGATGGAGACCTCCTCCCTGTCTCAGCTACCTGGTTAAAGGATGGGCAGAAGGTACCTCTCAGAAAAGAACCTGATTGCAGATCACCAACAGGCTGCAGTAAAACCTACCCTCAGTACAGAGACTACAGGAGGCGGTTATTCTCCAGCACAGTTATTCTCCGCAGATAGTTATTCTCCAAGAGGACAGGCACGAGCCAGCTCTGCCCCATGTTAGCACTGCACCAAGCCCTGTCTGTGTCTCTAGCTTGGCCACTTGAAAGTGTGAAGGGCACGTGCAGAAAAAGATGATGATTTGTGCTTTCTCCTCTTTATATAGAAACTGTACAACAGAGAACCCTTGGGCACAGTGAAGGCCCAAGAACCATGTCTGGTAACTAAGCCCAGCATGGCTGTGAGGCATAGCCCTGCTCTGGGCAGATGGGGACATTTCTGAAGACACACAGTGTGTGTTATGAGATTGTACCACTGCTGTATCTCACACTGGTGAAAGCATGACCTGCTGCGTCTCCATCCTGTGCTGCTCCCACAAGGGAGAAGCCAGTGCCTGCAGAGTGTTGCAGTTCTCCTTCTAGCTCCTGTTTAGAGATGCTCTTCTGTAGCCACCTTTTCCTTCTCTCTCCATTCCAACAGGGAAATATTTCATAAAGATAAATGAGACCTGATTTGAAAAACAGGGGTGGCACAGTGTGGACAGTCACTATGTCTTAAAGATGACAGTCACTATGTCTAAAGGTACAGAGCTAAGATGCTCTGCTTGGTTTTCAGTGATGCTGCCATGACTTCTCCAAATGTAGTTACTAACCTCAGGCCAAGAGCCTCCAGTACAGGTCTGCATTAGAGAGATTTTTTTCCTCTTTTTCAAATATCTGAGTCATTTTCCACAAGTTTATGAGACTCTTGTGTATTCATTGCCAAAAAATTAGCCAGCCTGGAACACCCATAGGTCACCCACAGCATGGTTTCCAAGCATTACTGGTCAGGCTATCTGAGACCCAGTGTACTCATGTTGCCCAGAGACTATTTTTTTCCATTCAGAAGGGGAAGTGGTTTTATGGCACATCATGACAGTCCATGAGTTACCGGACTCGCATGGTACTTCATGGAATATTAACTATCTGCTTTGCAAGTTGGCAACACATGCTAAGCAGGCCGGATGGCTGAAAAGGGGGGTGAAAATGGTTGCCAACAGGAGTGGGGTGGAACAGACAGCTGTACTAGACAGAAAGGGATTGTGTGGTGGTTATTTTCTTGCTCTTTCAGATATTTGCATTTGATGTCCATGTTCGTCATTCGGGGACTCAGGCAGGATTTGAAGGGAAAGTATGTATCTCTTACGGACCAGCTGACATAGCAGAGGAAAAATAGACAGACTCCTGGATACACAAGACTTTTCTCAGGTTTATGACAGAAGCAGCCAAACTAAGTGGAAGCTGAGAACAATTGTTTTGAGCTACTCTAAGTCCTACTCTACCAGTAGGACTTACCAGGCAATTCAAGGGATGAGGTGGCCAAACAAGGGGGACAGAAGGGGATGCTTCCAGCCACTGTGGGACAGAGAGAGGTTGGTATTTACTGCCTGCACAGCACCAAGTTAGAGCTGAAATGTAGCAAAAACCTAACGTGTCAGTAGAGTCTCTGAGATAGGAAAGCAAAAAATAATGATTTAATAAACTCCAGTTGCTTCCAAAGGTGGCAGCTGTCTTGCCTTGTGAGCATTCAGAGAGGATACCCACTGAGATAGGACACATGCATCCAAGCCTTGGTAGCACTTGGAATTGAACTGCTGGGTCGCTTTGCTGCACTGCTGGGGTCCAAGCTGCAGTCCCAGGCATGAGATATGTTCAGACCTGTACTGAAGCCCCTCTGCTTGCTGGCTGAGAGTGCTGGACAGTGCAGACAGCCAAATGCCCCTCGCGCTCTGCAGGATGCATGCTGTGAGGCCATGGTACCAGCTAGGAAGGTGGCAGCAAGTTTGAGAGTCTCTAACAGCGGGAGATCAACTTGTACATACATGCTCAAGGAGAGGAAAGTCCAGGCAGAAAGAAACTCCAATAAACATTGTCACTCAGAGAGCAGAAGGAAACTTATTCCTCCTTTTTACTGGGGGATGATGCACAGGGAAGTAGGAGTCTCCTGCCCAGAATGATCAGAGAGTCCGTGGCACAGTCAGGGCATGAACCCAACTCTCCAGAGTACCTTGCCCCCAGGAAAGCTTGTTCCACATTGGAGCCCTCTTGCATTGCACGTGCACCCTGCATGCCTTCCCACTTAGCTTTTTTTGTGGCAGCCTGAACAAAGGACTCCACCTCCAGGGAGAGGAAGCAGCAGCTCTCTGTTAACATGGCCTGGGTCCTGCTCTCACATCTGTCTCTAGAAGACCAGAAATAAGGGAGGAGAAATGCTGGCCAGGTGTCACAAACACCATGCTTACACTGCTCTCCCTCTGTGGGCCTCCCCTTGCTCTTCCCTTCTGATTTGGCCAAGATGAGGATCTGTCTTCATGCAAGGAGCCTTCTCAAAGCTGCCAACCCATGACCTTCAGGTGCACAGGATTTTCCATGGCAGTTGTGGTGTCACCCACAAAAGATGTGTTGTGGTGCAGGAACCAGCAACGGGAGGGCACTAATTTTAACTAGCCTAGATGATGTATACTGGCTCTCAGGGAACCTAAAAGTTACTGAAACTCCAGTCCTTCACGGGACAGACAGCATGCCAAAAAACTCACTTTAGATTCAGGCAAGTTTAGGTGAGATGGGAGGGTCAGGACATTCCCCTGTGAATGCTCTCCAAGAGGATGTTCCCGTTGCCCTGTGTGATCCCCCCATACCTTTTCTAACCAAGGAAGATGCAGTCCTGAGTTTTGGCAAATATTTCAAACACGCTAACAGGGCTTCCTCCTGCAAACTTTAACACAGGTACTGGGAAGACTGGCAAACCAGGTGGAGGTTTCTAGTCATTCAACATAACTCTGTGCCAAGGGCATTCATAGGTCTAGGACACCCATTCCCCGTCACTTAATGTGCTGACCCAAAGCTTGGCTGCTCCAGGTTGGCTTACTGGAGCCAGCTTACAGGGATTTCATGTGGTTTGGGTGACTCCTCCTCCCGAGGGAGGCATCCACTACGGGGGTTCAGCACTTCCTGACTAGAAGTGTTCATGATTCACTTTTCCCCATGGATGCCAGCCAGCCTGAGGATGCAAGTGTCAAATCCACCCAAATACCCCCATCCATGTCAGACACACCTCTCCTCACAAATACCCCTCATCACAGGTTCTCTGAAGCTGCAGCCATGCCCGTGGGGGCCAGAATCAGACCTGCCCTGCTCCCTCTCAGCTTCAGGATATGGAGGCATCACTGCCTGGAGCCCGGGCTGTCAGGAAGGACACCTTGGTGGGGCTCACTAGATGAATACAAAGAGGAATTTGGATTTCAAAATAAGAGAGTACAAGGCTCTGGAGACTGAGCCTCCTACCAAGTGTGAGGGAGCTGCTTCCCAGCAGGCTTGCTTTATCTGAGAAGCATGTTGGGAAACCCAGTGGGGAGGATTAGAGAGAACACGCACACCTGATGGCAATGCTCTGAGCCCTGCAAGGGGTGCCAAGGCTTTACATAATGCTCTGATCCAGTTGTGATCCCCTGGCAGAGTATCTGGTTACCAGTGGTTTATAGGTGCAGTAACAACATACCATGTGTATTCTGGAAGAGTCGTGTGTCAGTCTAATTAACGACTTCGTGGTTTGTGAGCACTTACCTAAAGCAGATGGGCACTGTGTCTGTTCCTCTGCCAGGCAGAAGGAGTCCAAGGTATTTCAAAGTAAGCAGGTGCTATAAATTATAATTACCAGGCTTGCAGAGGTAGAGAAAGCAAAGAGAAAAGAAACCTGATGGATTAAGAGATCAAGATAAACCTTTGGTTTTTCTTTTTCAAATACTTATGGAAAGTGATGAGAATGGCTGGCTTTTTCTGGAGTTTCTCGCAGATCAGCACTTTGGGAAGGTGCTTAGCGTGTGTCTGGCTCGTCTGGGTGGGTGTTGCCTACAGCAATTTGGAGGGGGAAGGGGGGATTACTGCCAGCCAGAGCAGTGTCAGAGCTTTTCCAGTATGGGTGGCTATATGATGGCCTCAGGACAGTCATCACAGCTTCTCTCACCTAGCTTTGAGGCCAGGGGCTCCAGGAGGATAAGATTTCTAAGTGGCCCAGTGCAGCTTTCCCAAAGTCACCACTGTAGTTCAGCTCCACAGTACCAGCCTGTGCTTTCAGTGTGGTGATCTGATTTCTAGCCTATGGCCGTGAATCCCAGAGCTCTGTGCATTTCCTTGGGGTTCCCTCCTGGGGAGGGGAGGAACTGCACTACTAGCTAATCACTGGGATTTTGAGAGACTTTGGGCCTCCCTAGGTTTTCTGACCCAGTAAGACACAGCAGCATAGGCACAAAGCTTCCAGGGTCACATTTCTCCCTGCTGGATAAAGGCATCCACTCATTTATCTCCCGCCCCGTGGTAGGTCATTTCTCCTCCCACAGAGACTTGTAGCTGCATGTTCACTTCATGTAGACCCCAGACCCCAAGAGTATGGACATAGCTGGCACGGAGACGCTAACACACGTAATGTCATCTAACCCCCCCGGCGGGACCACCAGCAGTGTGGGAGTCTCCAGCTGAGCTCATTTCCATGTGTCTGAGCAGCGCTATTTAGTCAAGAGAGAGAAGTAGATGCACTGGGGGAGAAAATCATCTCCTGAAAGTAGGCACCTGCCTTCGGAGATGGATCACTGGCGGTGGTGCCTGGTCCTCTCCATTCACAGCTGGAGAGGGACACACAGTTCCAAAGGAATCTGAGTATAGTTGAGATGACTCCTAGCTGTGATACCCACCTGTGTATCAAACTTGATGTCCTCATTAAGTCCTTGGTACCTGGAGCATGGCATGGGAATTAGGGAGTTTACCACATCTCTAGCCCATCTGCTGGCCTGCATGTACAGGGATTTGTCCAGAAACATCTAAACATTTGGTAGCCCTGCTCCAGAGGAGAGAGAGCATGTAAATCATAGTCCATCAATACTAAAATTTGGGAAAAGAGGGAACTAGAATGCTGGTATCTTGGCTAAAGATCTGCAAAGCCCATTCAGTCCAATAACGTAATTTTCAGATGCTTCTGCCTGGTCCAAGTGATCAGTGACAGTCACGGCCTTGGACCAGCCTTGATAGTGGGATTTCCCCCCAGCTGTTGCTGTCCCAGCAGCCTCCAGCACACTGAGCCCATACCCCACTTCACCCTTGCATTTGCAAGCACAGAAACCAATTGTGGCACATGAGACGTGGAGAATGGTTCCCAGCCACTTTTCGAAAAATCTCCCCATTGCATTCACCTCTTCCTCTGCCATCAATCTCTCCTATCTCTCAATCATGCCCCACTCCCTGCCCTGCAATGTTCCCTTTCCCCAATAGCAGCAGCAGCACTTCCCTTCATGAGGAGAGAAGCCTAAGGATCCTGCACCATGAGGTCAGGCTCTTCTTGCCTCCTTTCCACAATGCACTTTGAGTTTTCTCTTGTCTCCCGGGCAAGGTGCACCATAATGCTAGGAAATACTGTCTTCAGTCCTTGCAGGCAGTTCATTAGCCTTGTATCCCAAAAGGATTGACTCTCCTGCTGTTGGGCTTGATGATGTGTTTGATAAAGCAAAGGGGCCCAGGAAAAAAACCTGTGACTGTGTCTCCATCTGTATTCTATCTCTTGGCAATTCCTCCTGTGTGCAGCAACTCAGGGAAGCAAAATAGATAAACAAGAGGCCTTCTCTCCATGTCAGCATGTGTCAGTCACATAGAGCAAACCATTTCCTGCTACCTGGTGGCTAATGCAGCAGTAGACAGTTAGCCATCACCACTGCAACCATAGACAGGTGGTGGGCAACAGCGCAATAGGTCCCATTCCCTGGCATGCTGTCCTTGCTCTCTTTTTAGTTCTCCTTTCACCCTCACAGTCTTTGTTCACTGCATTCCTCTGAAATATTTGCAGGATGCACTTGCTACTGCCACAAATCTGTTGTTCCCAGCTGAAGTCAACCACAGTCTCCCTGAGGAGGACTCCAGTCCCATCAGCACTGGTCCTGCTAACATCACCTTCCCATTTCAGGTGCTTATATGGCAGTAGTGTCTGTCCTCTTCATCTGTCCTGCAGAAGGATTTGATGCCTTCATAAGCTGATAGGATGCAACCTGGAGGACAAACTGTGTCATATACATTGTTCTTAAAAACATTGCAAACATTTTCTTGTTTTCTACAAATATAATTTCCCATTATATTCTAATTTCACTCCAGCTTTACTTGACTCATAATCTCTTAGCGCTAAATCAGCCTGATGTACGCTCCCTGAATACAGGTTAAGTTTACCTCTAACTAAAATAACCCAGTTCCTCCAACCCATTGGTTCACTTCTCTGATATCTTTAGCAGGAACCTTTTGGAGTCTTATGGAAATGCAATAAAGGCTACTTCATCCCCTGTTCCTCAAGGCAGGTAATTATTTTTATACATATGGCCAGAGATTAAAATGCAAAGAATGACTTACAGCAATTTGAGAACATGTGGACTTTGATGTAGACAAAGGAGGAAAGCTCTTCCCACCTGATCAGATTCTCACAAGCATATAAATTCTTATGACAGAAGGAAGAAAAAAATTACTTTGGAATCAGCATGGCCTGAAGAGCTCAGTCAATTCATTCCTTGTTTCACTTCTTTGATCTATTTGAGATTTGACAGTTTGCTGTTAACAGCAATATTCTTCTCTATAAATCACATGTGATGCAGTAAGGTTTAAGAAAGGTGTTGTTTCCATTGGGTGTTTAGAGGATAAAAGCTATGGAAAAAACAGAAATCTATAAAGTCAGCATAACATAGCAATTACTTACAATCTGTTGGCATAGAAGTTGTCTTGTGGCAAGACCACCTCAGTCCTGTAACATGATTTATTGGCTACGGGGTCTTTCTGGAGCACAATGAAAAAGAGGTCAGGGAAGAGCAGGGAGGTAGTTCTTAACAGCGAATCTGAAGATAGACTGAAACAAAGCAACCGCAAGTACTTTCTTGGTGATTGCTGCTGCTGAGAGCACAGGACCCTGAATTTCACTTCTTATAGACCACTTCGTAGCAGAAAGCATGCCTGTGGCAGGAAAGAGAGCCCAGAATAAGTGTCACAGTGCAGGCAGCATGCTAAAGAAGTTCATTGCACTCTAGAGGACACTTGCTGCTCAAAACCTTCCTGCCCCATCTCTGAAATCCCCTCTTTTCTCTGAGGCACCTCTTCTCAGCAGGCAGGACTGGAGGGGAGCACAGCTAAGTCAGTAGAGTTTTGTCTCCTGTCTTGTCTTCAGAGGTCGGATCTCCATTTTGGCATTTTAAGTGTTTAATGATATTTTTACAAAGAAAAAAGTCTCGGAGGGGCCAAGAGCAGATGTCTACCACATCCAAGTGAACACTACACTCAGGCGTGCCACACATCTGGATGTACTGCAGGTAACTTTCATGCAGTGATGTAGCCGTGGTGTGGTGAGTCCTTGCTGAAGTTTGGCTGCTGTTAGTATTCCTCGCTGGCTGTATGGAAGCAGGAGCCTCTCTGGCTCCACGTGCTGTGATCCTTCCTCCCCGGTGTAGTGTGCACAATCTGAGATTCACCTGAAAACAGCAAAGTGGCCCCTGTAGCTTGTGTAGTTGAGCCAGTGCACAGATACTGAGGAAATGTTACAGTTGTGTTTTCTTTCTTTGGCTTCAGGTGGGCTGATGTCCCTGGAAGGGACTGGGGCTTTCCTCCTGTATGGGCACATCTCATAATTTGGTTCAGGAATGATAAGGCAAATTCAGAGGCGTTACTGCTTTTTGGCATAGACTTGGAGCAGACAAGATTTTTCTGGTTGCGTGTACCACAGGCTGTCATCCAACCTGCTGCTCACTCGCTCTTTTCCCCACTTCACCCAGTGCATGATCAGCCTGAGCTGTCACTGCAGATCTGTGTGCTTGTCACCAGGACTGGCAGCAATAGCTTGGCAATATCAGACCAGGTTTGAAGAGAAAAAAACTGCGTTAAAATACAAATCCAGTTCAAGATTCAGATTTTGGAGTTGTTCCTCTGCTTACACTGACCTGATGCAAACCCCTGGTCTGGGATCAAGAGTATCCCAGACTGGGAAATGAAGTGTGTGGCTGGACCTTATTTCTTTTTCCAGCAGCTTTCTCTGCCATTCAGCTTGTCTCCCCGTGTTGTTTATGGAGTGTTTCCCAGTACCTTTGAAGAGCACTAGTATTTTTACTGCAATGATGAGCAATAATACATTTTCAAAAGCCATTGGCAAATCCACTTGGCAGAAAATGTATCACCCTCTTTTATAGGGGCAAAAACTGTGACTTGGTCACTGTGTTCTTGGTAGGACCCAACAAGCAGCTTCACTGCCTCCCCTTTGCAGCCCTCAAAGAACAGCAGCGGGATCAGCCACGCTGACATCTGGCATTACAACAGAGCAGCCCAGGCCAGGCCTGTAGTTGGGAAGTTGAGTGGCTGGGACCAGGAGGCTGGTGTCTTCGTGCCTCTGCTGACTGGAGTGCTAGATCCTTCCCTCATGGTGGGAGATCCTAAGATACCACCAGGAAGGAAATCAAATTCTTCTGAGTCATCCTCCATGGCCTCGCTACACAACCTTCCTTCCCTTCAGGTAAGCTTCTGCTGTGCCCACGTCTCCCTCAGGCAGACCAGGTGGATTTGTCTCCTCTGACAGTAGCTGTCTAGATATTACTCATCTCAGCTAGTCAGCAGTGGAAAATGATCAGCATCTCCAGAGGGTGAATCATCCCTGTTATCTCAGAGACCTGTGTGGGGGGATGAATCACTCCCTGGAGGACTCTGGTTTTCTCTTCTGGCTATGGAAAGACCCTATAATTGGTTTCAAGTTCTGTGTGAGTAAGGTTGGGTGAGATGTGTTTTTCCTACTCCTGGAGAGCAAAAAAATGCCCCTCTCCCCACCCCCCACTTTTATCTGGCAAAAACAGATCACCAAGTTAACACACCTCATCAGAGCATGGGTACCAAAGCAGAGCTGAGCATCTGTCCTCCCCCATGGCCCCGTGCACAGGACACAGCACACATTTGTGTAGCCCTCAGAGAAAGCTATCAGAGGAGAGTGTCTTGCCCAAAAATACAAGTGCAAGGAGCAGCTTACCCATTAACCATAGAGGAATTTCTCTGCACTCCAGAGCTGGAGGGATTTGAATTTGTAACGATTGTTCTGGGGGCAAGTCAGAAAGGCTTCTGACATGGGTACTGGGTACATCACAAACATGGTTTTTTTCCTGTCAGTGGGAAGAACTCAGCTGGTCAGATCAGAGCCTTTTCTGCTTAGGAGTAAAAAAGCATGAAATGCAATGTGGTTATCCCACTACAATGACCTCAGTAGCTTTTTTTGAGAGGAAGATTTAGAGACCACACACAAGCTGTTGAACGTATCATCCTCAAGGAACAGTTCTCTTTAGCAGTGACCCAATAAATCCCTGCCTCCATTTGTCCTTCATCCATTACTCCCTGGCTTTGAGCAATGAGCTGTTGTGAAGTTTATGTAAGGGAAATGTCCATATGGCTCATACTTGTGAGTGTCCATGCTATGAAGGATCCCTGGATTCATCTCCCAGGAAGATGAGAGTGTCATGTTTTTTATCAGACTGACAGCTAAAAGTTTAGCAAACTTCAGTCACTCTAATTTATTTTATTGCGTGGCAGAACTGGCAAATAATACAGAAAAATAGGTGTCTGCATAAATTGCTATCTGCTCCCAAGAATGGTGTCAACAGATATAGAAACTCTACCCCTGACTGCATCGGATGCCTTATCTGTGTACACCGTGTGTAAAAAGCAGCAGTTTCGTGTCTTTACAGCTTTTGAAATTCTTTCCTGGAATGTGTAGAGAGTAGGCTCTTCAGCTCCCAGTGATCTTGAGTTGGGCCATCACATTCATGATGATCCCCTGAGTCAATTCCTCTCCTGAGACTTCACTTTCTAATTTTCCCATTCATTGAGCTTGTGGTTGGCAGCACTTGGAAGGAGGTGATGATGAGTGACACCCTTGCTGTGCCCCAGCATATCCGGGATTCACCAGTTGTGCTCCCAGCTGACGAGGTCACAGCACAGGTTGGGTGGCTTGAGCTGTATTTTTCTAGCAGTTTAGCAGAGGTTATACCTACATAGCTATGCCCATCATGTACTGTAGTCACCTTCAAACTTCTCTATATTGACTGCTAGCAATCCGGTGTGGCAACCAGGATCTCCATTTGGATAAACATTCAAGAGATCATTCACACCAAGCTGAAACTGGTGGTCACTTGTCTATTTGTATTGTTCCTACCTTTCTCTGCACACACTGCAATGACTGCAGTACCCACCTTTCAATAAGCAAATGTCCCTCAAAAGAGACTGACAAACACAGAAACTTAATTCCATCTTCATACCCCTCTCATATGCACTGTCAGTTCCCATCTCAGGCTGTAACAGGTTTCAGGAAGAGGCACATGCTATCTTGACTGCCCTCCCAGTGCCTAGAACATTGTAGACACTAAAGAAATAATAATCACAGCTCACATCCACGATCCACACACACACACGCGTATGAGTCATATAGTAAGTTCCAATGTGTTTTCCATTGACCTTTATTATGGGGACTCATGACCCTTAACTCACTCGCTTATACAGATAAGTATCCAGGGCATGCTGCATTTCCCTAGTGACGGCTCAATAGAGAAGATGGACAATGGGTCCCAGATGTTACATACAGTAGATACAGCCACACAGCAGGGAAGATGGGTCCCAGATGTTACATACAGTAGATGTGTCAGTGCAAAAGGAAGATGGGTCCCAGATGTTACATGCATCGAATATGTAAGCACTCTTGATGAACCACAGAGAAGCTTCAGGTAAACTGGAGATAGGAAGGCAAGCAAGAAATGAACAACATATTTAAACTGGCACCCGTCTATGCAGCATTTAGTCCTCTATGCAAGACACAGCCATGGCCCTTAGTCTGCTCTCATCTTTAACTCTGCCTCTCTCATAACCCTGTGGACTTCAAGAAGTTCCTCCCACAGCAAGGTAGATGGGAGCATGGTCAGTCTAGTGAGACTCAGGAATGAAAAGTACAGAATTGTCTCACCTGATAAAGGCATAGGAATCACTAGCTGTGTTGGTAGGATAAACACCAAGCTAATTTTTAGGCAAGTGATATGATGCGCATAAACAAAATTTTAGGAGCAGGAGCCAGCCCTGTGCATGACAGGCCCTATCAGACATGGTATCTTTGGCAGTAGGAGCTCGGTGTAGTGATCTGTGAGGTCCTTGCTAGCCCAGGCTGTAGATGGTCCAAGCAATCTGTCTCCTAACAGCCATCTGCAGTGCTAACCATTCTTGAAGGGAGGCAGCTCCCTTCACAGCCCCTTGCAGTGCAGGGCAAAGCTCCTGTTCCTTTCGTACAGAGGAAGGAGGAGGCAAAGAAAAGCCAAGCAACTTGTCCAGGGTCACACTGAGCCCATGGCAGAGCAGCGGCACTGGACAGCTAGCTCCAAATCCCAGGCAAGCAGACTATGCCTTGTTCTCACCACTCGGTGTTACACCTCCAAAACAGCCCTAGCTGTCAGAAAGAGCAGAAGAGCTTTCCAGTGCCCTGCAGCTGTGGTGTGGCTCAAAAACTACTGTCTCTGGCCCATGGAGGATCCCCTCAGCCAGAGAGGGGCCAGGGGCCAGTCCCACAGACCCCTGTGTCAGCTCTTTGGGGCTCATGGCTGCCATGCTGTTTTAAAGAGCTTGGTAGCTTGTGGAGGGGCCAAGCCCAGAGGGCCTCAGGCCCTGGTGAGATGAAGAGCTGTTGTGCACTCCTCTCCAGGAAAACATCTGGCCAGCTGTGGGTCACACATGTTCAGTGAGAAGTGATGCACCACATGCATGACCATCAAGGCTCAAGGCTCTCAGCAAAGGCCATTGCTTCTCCCCAGTATAGCCTATGAGCTATAAGGGCAAGAGTTATTTAATTTCTAAAACAAAGCTGGTGCATTGGAAGGTCACGGGGCATCCTATGGGTGCTCACCCAGCACAAGGAGGCACTCAAACACACCAGGGTACAGTCCGGCACCTCAATAGGAGGCGGCTCCCACCCAAGTGTCCATCAAAACAAAATAACCACCAGTCTAGCAATGATTGCCTGAGTCAAACACCACAGATTGGACATCTGGAGCCTATGTCCATGTCAGCTCCCGAGTGGAGAGTAAATGGAGCAAGGCAGACATGGACCCAGCTGTGACACCCCTGCAGGTCTCCACTGCCAGACAGGAACCTTGTGATGCAGCTGATCTGGCCCTGGTCCCTGTGCATTCAAGGTGTGAGCGGGCTTTTATATCCCAGTACATGCTTGGCCCAGGGAGTCTCTCAGGGCACCATGACCTGCTCAGAGCCCCTCTCCCCAGAGAGCAGTGTGTCCTGTTCCTTCTGTCCTCAAGAGCTGCTCTCCCTTCTCTTTTCCAGCTAGCTTGTATGCTTGACAAAGACCGCATTTCCCAGCAAATATGCAGGACCCACACTGCTTGGTGGGCCTTTGAGCCACCTTAGCCTCTGCCTGCTTTCTGTGCCTCCTCCATTTCCCTGTGCATGGCACCATGGGCAAGGAGGGCAATGGCAGGCACCTAGGGAGAGGGCTGGTCAGGGAGTCGGCACAGTGGAGAAGTGCAGCTGCCCAACTGTCAGCAGTTTCTATAGCTGCAAAGAGATTTTGGCAATCCTTCTTGCACAGTTCTGACCTGAGGGGTTTTGGAGGTGTCTGCAACTGGGGATAACAAAGCCCTCTTGTCTGTACCAAAGGTACTTTGTGGAGTCTAGGTATTGCTCTGATTTAATTTCCTGAGCATCCCTCGTGGAGGGCTTCCCAGAGGTACGTCCCATTAAGTCAGGAGTGAAGACTCACTGCAGTCCAAACAGAGCCCTGCAAAATTTTCCACCGGATCCTGTTCCACAGCCAACTGGGAACATATTTGTGTCTTGAACCTTCATTCACTGCCTAGGATGGTTTTCACAAGAGTTTTTAGTCTGTAAATGGAGCTAGGGAACTCTTGCAAGTCTTGCTTGAAGGCTGTGAGCTCTTCTGTGGCAGGGGCAGAGAGCCCAGGTGTTAGAGCAGGCCTATAAGGCAATGTTTTACCTATTGAATAATGTATCATTCATAGAATCATAAAATGGTTTGGGTTGGAAGGGACCTTTAAAGGTCATCTAGTCCAACCCCCCTGCCATGAGCAGGGACATCTTCAACTAGATCAGGTTGCTCAGAGTCCCGGCCAACCTGACCTTGAATGTTTCCAGGGATGGGGCATCTACCAGCTCTCTGGGCAACCTGTTTCACCACCCTCATAACAAAAAATTTCTTCCTTATATCTAGTCAGAATCAACCCTCTTTTAGTTTAAAACCATTACCACTTGTCCTATCACTGCAAACCCTACTAAAAAGTCTGTCCCCGTCTTTCCTATAGGCCCCCTTTAAGTACTGAAAGGCTGCTATAAGGTCTCCCCGCAGCCTTCTCTTCTCCAGGCTGAACAACCCCAACTCTCTCAGCCTTTCCTCATAGGAGATATGTTCCAGCCCTCTGATCATTTTTGTGGCCCTCCTCTGGACCTGCTCCAACAGGTCCATTCTCCCCACTGTATCTGCAGTACATTATGACCACAAGGACATGATAGCCAGAGCAGAAACTGAACCCAGTTTCCCACCTTTCAGGTTAGCACTGCAGTCCCCAGCTGCCTTTCTCCTATTCCATTTGGTATCAGTTGATGGAAGAAGCCCTTGCTCCTCACCTGGGTTATTTGGGCAGGCTCAGGGTCCCAGAACCGCCTGCCTCTGTGTGTCTGGGCCCCATCAAGTGCTGTGCCTGGCAGAACGAGCAGCACAGATGGAACTGGCTTGCAGGGGAGTGTAACAGAGGGGGACAGAGTGCCTTCGAGCAGGGTGTTCAGCCGTCCTCCCTCACTGTGCCCTCAGCTCCTTGCACGGCAAGTTCCTCGGGAGCTCACAAGCCAGGTACTGACTCAGTGTGTCTGGGATTTTTGCCTGAGAAAGGAGCTGAGGTGTTGGCCCCAGTCATTAGTAAGTTATCGGAGAAGTTTAGCTGCAGTGACATCATCTCCTTCTTATGTTACTACAAGGAACTTAGATCCTATTATGGGATAGGAGGTAACTCAATCGAGCCTTTCAAGATAAACTCAGACAGGAAGAGAGACATGATTGCCTGAAGGCACCAATTAGACATTTCTGGTGAGATCAGCTCTGTTCAGCCGACACACATGCACACTGGGGCCAGGGAAGACAGCAAGCACCTCGGTCCCTGAGAAAGGGGTAGTCTCAGGGAGGGGTGGGCAACCAGCTCTTCCTCCCACTGCTGCCAGGTCAGTCCTCACTCCTTCAAGGGTCGCAGCTCTCTCTCCAAACCGTTCTTTCTTTATGTCCTATATTCTGCTGTTGACAGATAATCAAGATGCAGAGGAGCTCCCCTGTTTGGAGAGAGAACAGCCTAGCCCAGTACCACCCAATGCTGCCTATGATCTTTGGTGGCAAGTTTTCTCCAACTTTATCAAGGGAAATAATAGCCCAATATAATGCAAAAAATACTGGGAGGATGGACTGGAGTTTGAGGTCCCAGTGTCCTGTTGTGACTGGGCTGTGGGCAGTGGAGGAACATCACAGAGTCTATACTGCAGACCTGTTACTGCACATAGTTTGTATAAGGCATCCAGACAGGCTGCTGTTTGGCTCTACTCTGTGCAAGGAAGGAAGAACAGCAGCAAAAGTCAGGATATTTCGTGACAGCATGGTGTTGTGCATTTTTATTGGTTTCCAGACTGCAGCTCCCCCTGTAAATGTTCCACAGCCAGAAGGAACCAGAAAGATAGGGGCAGAGTTGCTTCTGTCGGTCATAGCCTGAGATTTGCACCACATCTGTTAGGGAACAGAGGGACTGTTTCTGGTTATCCACTGCTGCACACTTCTGCCAGTCATGTTACAAACAGCAGGATGCATGTGCTTACAGATGTCTAGGAAATGCACTTGTACATCCTCTGAAACGCTCTGGAAGCAGTTCTTGGAACAAGACAGTTCTTAGAAACTGCTGGGTCTGTGGCATAAGAAACCGAAGACCTCAGATTATAGCTTGACCTGTCAGAATTAATACAAAACTTATGACGTGTTCACTGGACTGACAACTGCACATAGCACCACCACCACCTGGACCTCCTGAATGGCTGTACTGAGTGCATTGGCTTATCTTCTGCACACTGGGAAGGAGGAATCTCCCACTCTTGACCTTTTGTCATTAGAAAAGGCCTTCCCTACCTGCTTGGTTCCTTCTAGGAATGTTTTTGATCCTAGCATCATCTCTGGACTGTTTCTGTCAAGAAGGCAGGCAATTCCTCCTCAAGCCTTTATCAAATACAGACAATGCTCAAAGCAATGAAGTGGCTTTTCAAAGGCATGCTGGGCTCTTAACCCTGCATCCACACAAAGGCTACCTGACACTGTCCTGCCCACAGAAAGGCTTCCCTTTCCCATGCCACACAGGTTCCTTTGGCTCCCCAGAGCAGCAAAGGCACCAGCAGCAGCAAAGGCACCAGCTGGTGGGGCTCAGACACACTTGCACTTGATGCTCACCTGCTCCTCTCACCATGGCTCAGCACAGATGTGAACGGCTGCTCAGGGAACAAAGGTGGCATAGGCAATGCCTCAGACCAAAAGCCAAGGGACTTTTGATGTTCTTCCCAGGCAGCTCCCTCTCTCCCCATCCCTGTAGTCCCAAAAACAGAAAATAGAGTAAAATCTAAGGTGATTCCAGGCACTTTTAGGACTTTTGGCTAAGCGTCATGTTGAAGTCATATAAACACCCTGTAACTATCAGCAGTAGATGCAGGTCTAAAGCCAGAAGCCAAGACTTTCAAGCAGCTGGTGATTTTTATATGCCGTTGTTCTTGAATGCCCCACTTAAAATCAGCTCCTTTTGCCTGCAACGGACAGGACGATGCTCTACAGTGCCTTGCTTGAGCCTATGAAGTCACTTCGAAATCTTGTCCATGCAGACATCTGGAGATCACTGTGTGTCTCATCTGCTCTCCAGACCTACAGCACTGCACGACAGGAGGCGTGAGATGAAGTCCCACTTCTAAGCCATCCAGCAGCTCCGTGAAAGAGGCATCTTCCTCTGTAAGCAACAAACGGGTTAATGCTTGCAAGGAAAACCAACTGAGTGATTTGGTGAAATAAAGATTAAAACATCTCCATGGAAGGTGAGGAGCCAGCCCCAGCCTGCGCTGTCCCATTTACCCACTAATCGGCCCAATTATCTTAGGTATAAATCATAACACAAAACACTTACGGAGCCAGAGTCACACACTGAAGAAAGGAGAGAACTGTTGGGTTGGTTTTTGTTTAGTATAATTGATATAATTACTAACAACTGTGTGCCAAGAACTTCAGCTTTTCTCCTTCCAGAAGAGAGTGGAGAGCTGTCTGAAAGCCATAGCAATTAGCAATCCCCACATGCACAGCTTTTATTAGAAAGAATGCACCTCTATTCCAGAAAGAGCCAACAACTCCCTGAGGAGCAATTAAAAAACCCGGAGACCTTCTGGTACCAGGAACGCAGCCATCACTTAGTCCACATTCCCTATTCCCTTGTCAGTGCTGCGAAGGCACATAAGGAATCCTGCCCATCATGCTGTGTGTGAAATGCCTTCACCTGGACACTTCTGTGTCCTAATTCTAACTTCACTATCTCCAGATAGGTGCATCTTGCTGTGCTGTGGCCCAAGCAGGCTGCCGTTTCTAAGCTTGCTCAGGCCCTTGTCCAGCTCATTGCAACCAGCAGAAAGTCTCCCTTTCACTCCACCGAGGAATCTGGCTGGGGTCTGATTTTCACACTGTGGAGCACATTAAGGCTGCAATTACGTGGCTGGAGCTCACCAACACTCCCCAAGCACAGCACTCTCTAGATAGTGTCTCTTGGATAGTGGCCACACTCATCACAACATGCCATGCTGCCACCAGGCAGCCCCTGCGGAGGTGAGGAGACAGAGGACTCAGGGTTCATTTGAGTCTTGCAGAGGTGACCTCTCATTGACGGCAGGGTGTGGAGACATGGAGCAGAGCCTGGCTTGGAGCTGCAGCATGTCCAAAGCCATCCAGGAGTGTTAACAAACTCCTTAGATGAATCTCAATTATTGCCCCTGTACTAACCATAGGCATCCACAAAGACAGGGACATGTCCGAGTACCTCTAAAAAATCCACCAAGGACCCATGCTACCTCACTGGCACTTCTCTCATACCTATGGACCATGGATGTAAAAAAAAATGCCTTTCCTGAGCATATGCTAAATAGCCATGGAGCAAATCCATCAACATTAATGGTTTCCCCAAGACCTGGGGCACCGTCACACTGAAGCCAAACTCCCTTGTGGCTCACATCTGTGGCTTCGCCCAGGAGTTCATGACCCAAGCAGGACATAAACGTAGACAGTCATGGGGCCACCGTGCTGCCTTGCCACGAACCATCCCTGTCTTGGACAGCTCAGCCTGGTGTACCAACCCTTGGCTCTGTTTTAGCGTCTCCATTTCTGAAAGCTTAATTTGGTTTTGAAAAATGATAACTATTCTCAACGGATATTTTCATTGTCTGTTCTTTAATTAATTAAACTTGAAACAGAGCATTCATTTTAAAACAATTTTCAGTAAACATATAGGGATTTGGATGAAAGAATGTCTCTGAGAAAAGTAAGCAGTACTTTTTTTTTTTTTGGAAAACAGATTATGATGCCAAAAACTAACAGAATTCTTATGCTGAAGAAGGAATGGAAAAATTAAGCAAAGATTAACATTTCCCACACAAGTTTTAATTTTGGTCAAAAAGTTCTTGTTTGTCCGAAAAAGTTTTGATGAACACTTTCAAATAGAGTCTTTAATCTTTCCCTGAGCTGCTGCAGGGTTTGCTTTTCTCTTCTTTATTCTTTGGATTTGTCTTCTCGGGAAGATGAATGATGCTATGCTCTCATTTGTTTGTAGTCTTGGTGACAGGAGGTAAATTGAGGCAGAACTTGCAACATGCCCACCCTCTTCAAGAGGAAAATATACACTGTCTTGTGTCAGCCTCTGAGCAAAGATGCAAATCCTGTGGCAACTGAGCTGAGCTTTGGGTGCGACGTGCTTTTGTCATCCACAGAGAAATCAATAGAGCTGGCTGAAAAACTCTCAGCTGAACAGCCTTGCACCAGAAAGTGCCGCTTTGCAGCAATGCAAGTGTATTGCAATTTGGAAAAATACATTAATGTGGCAAAACGAGAGTAATGAAATAGCTATTTAATCCACCTTGGGGTATCATTTCAGTTTGAGGTGATGCTGTATCAAGACTTGTACACTGCATTTAAAGGACAGTTGTCCAAGGGAGATCTCAGGAGGTTTGACTGCACTTCTCGACCAGGTACAAATCTCCAGCTTTGTCCATCCAGGTCAGACCAGCCAGTGCAGGAAATGTTTCTCTCTGTGGCATAGGAAAAGGCCTGTTTCCCAGGCTCATCTGAGAATTTCACCCAGGAAACACCACCCCTACCCCACTCCAGAGACCACAGCTCGCACATGGGGTCTTCCCTGCTCCATGTACATGATGGGGTATTTGGTCTCCTCCTGCAGGCTAGAAGTTTATTGCAGGGTGCTGGGAAGTGGTTTGTGAACTAGGAAATGTCTGTGCTCTTTGGACAACGGTCTGGTGCCAGGGAGGAACAGTGCCTGGGGGTCTGCTCCGGTGTACAACTTTCATCAAAAATATTACTTTATGTAGTCAAAAATACTAATTTCTCTACCACATTCCTTTATGGAGGATCGTTGATTTAAGGGCTGGGCCATGACAGTTCTGTTAACTTCCTTCTCTCATACTTTGATAAGAGACAAAGTGCTTTCTCTTTGCAATTTAAATTCAGAGATCTTTCCTTTAGATAGCTTGGAAAAATAAAATAAGCTCTGCTGGCCATGGGTGGAAATCAGAATTTTCTTTCTCCTTGGTATAATTGGTTCCTGGTATTCCATCCAAATTTGAAGTGTTTTCCTCTTATATTTTGATTGTAGAAACTACAGATAACACATTGTATCCTTCTCACCACTGTTGAAGACATCTTTAAAAAGGAGAGATGATTCCAAAACCTAGTTTTTAAACTTTTTTTTTCTTAATAAGTTTAATATTTTTTGGCTTCTTATTCTATTTTGGAACAAAAACAAGTCTTAAAAATTAAAGTTTCTCACCAAATTAAACCTCAAATTTAACCGCCTTAAGGTTTCCATGATAAAAAAAAAAAAAAACAATTGGCAAATCAAGGAGAAAGAAAGGCCTGAACATGTGTGATACAGAGAGTGCAGGCTTAATTCCTGGGCCATGACATATGGTCTGACTCGTTCACGGTGCTTTTGCAGGTAGCTCTGGCTGTTCAGATCAAACGCAGGACCCCAAGCAGGGCTGCCACATATTTCGCATTTCCAGACAAATCCTTTCCTTCTGGAATGGGGCTTTGGCCACACAATTTGGCTGTCCTGCCCATCCCACAGCAGTGGGTCTGAGAGGGCTGTGCGGTACCCCAAACAGGGCTGTGCCTCTGCAGGTCGGCTCAGGCAGATCCACAGCAAGCCCAGCCCCAGGGGATGCAGCTTTGATGCTCATTTTTAAGGGGGGGTGCCTGCAAGCCACAGCTGGCCAGTGTCCATCTGGTGGGTCTGTGTGAAAGGACTTAGCCCAGCCACTTTGTTTAAGATGCTGCCCTCAGTTGGCAGCACTAAATGGCCATCAAGAAGGGATCATCCTTGGCAGTGGTCAAACACCTCCAAGCACAGGCAGGAGCCTTGCACCGAGACCTCCTTATGCTAATCACTATTTACAGCCTAATCCAATCTCCCTGGCCATCAATCCATCCCTCCTCGGCATCAAAACTCTCTTTGAATAACACTGTGGGCACATAAAGCAATGCTAGATCCGTCTCTCACTTATCCCCACCCTGTTTCTTTCCCACCCAGACGCCTGGATGCAAACCTTATCTCTGTGGTGCCCGAGAAGAGCTTTGAGGGGCTGGTCTCCTTGCGTCACCTGTGGCTGGATGATAATGCCCTGACGGAGATCCCTGTCCAAGCTCTGAACCACCTGCCAGCGCTGCAAGCCATGACCCTGGCCCTCAACCAAATCTGGCACATTCCCGATTACGCCTTCCAGAACCTCAGCAGTCTCGTGGTGCTGTAAGCCTTCTCCACTTGTTACTCCCTCACAGCCACAGCGTCCTCTGGCTGGGACAAGGTGCTGACCGTGCCTGGCAAATGGGGTCCTCCTCCATGGAAAGACCTGGTGGTCTCTCCCCAGGAGCAGCTTTTTGCTGCAGGGGTGGCAGGCAGAGGTTTTGTTCATGAGAGTCAAGGAATCCCCACCATTTGATATGAAATGCTAAAATTGCCTCTTTCAATTTTTTCCGCATTTTCCCCACTTTGAAGAGCCAAAAAGCTCCCCAATATCATTCAAGAAATGCTTTGCATTTAAAAAAAATTCAGTATCTGGAAAGAAAAAGCAGATTTTTTTTCCTTGAAGATTCAAGCAACAAAAAGCTTCTCATTTCTATATCCCCCTCTAATCCCTGTGTTAAAACTACAGAAATTTCTATCAATGTGAAAAAAAAAAAAAATGCAGCAATCTGCAGTCAGGTCAAAAAACAATTTTTTCCCCCTGGAAAACATGCCAAGAAAGCTTTTTGACCAAACATGATTTTGAACAAAAGGTCTAACCTCAACACCTTGTCCAAGCCTGTGCGTGCTTACTTGCATGACTGTTATATATGCAAGATCAACTATTCTTTGCAGTGATCACAACGTCATGGTGCATGTTGTTGTCCAGTTTGTATTATAAACATTTTACTGGCAGTGTTCAGAGCAATGTAGAGGACAGTGCTGCTCTCAGAGGGTACCTGGTCCAGAAGGGAAACATTTACTCCATGGGCAGTGAGACACACTAAAACACTCTGCAGCCTGTAATCAGAAAGCAAACCAATGTCTTTGGCAGTTACATCAGGAGGTGCCTCCTTTCAGTCAACAGAGGCTTGTATATTATCTAGCTTTTCAGAGGAAGTTTACATGTGCAAATTAGCTAGTAATTACTTTTTTGGTGTTGATTAGCAAGTTCAGGTGTGATTGCCAATTACTATCTACATGAAATGCTACCTTTTCATTTGGTAATATGTATTGATACCAGGATATTAAGTAACTTCAGCATGTGGTGCCTTAGTGAAAGTTTAGCAATTATTTCGCTTTCAAAATTTAAAGTGTTTACTGAAGCCATTTAGCATAGAAAGTGCTTGGACAAAGCACAGTCCAGAGTTTTACTAAACATCAACTTCAGCTGTTTAGACAAAGCATAAAGGCTTATTTAGGAGAAATGCTAAAAGCAACTTGAGAAATGTCAAATAAGTAGTTTTCACCCACAAAAGTGCTCATTCGACAAGGCATCCCATGACCATCATAATGCAACCACTTCATTCAGCTTTAATAGCTAGCACAGAGGGTGAGCTGACATTTGGGTTTTTATTTCAGTCTCAAAAGCATGCTGCTTTCATTCTGGTTTATCCCATACTTTGGGTGAGAAGCAACTCCTTAATTAAACAGGCAAGCTCAAGAAATAAAAGTCATTGACCATTAGGTCACAAGGGAGAGAATAATGTCCCACCACAGACAATTGGAAGGGAACACATGTGTGATCCTGCCAGACACTGTGGGACACGATGCTAAATTTTTGTGGGATCGCAAGTGTTTGGCAGAACTGGTCCCATAAATCTCTCCCATGCTTCCATGCATACCCTTGTCAGCGTGCAGCCAGTGGAAAGTCACCCAGTGTTCTTCCTGCGCCCCTACCAGGGATGTTTCCCTGCTTCGGACTCACCCACCAAGCAGAGAAGCACACGCTCCCAAAAGCCAGCCAAGCTAGGCAGTAAAGTTTGCGAGGAAACTTTCCCTACCAGGATGCAGATGATATATATGTGCATTCCTCTGGAAGTGTCTGAATTTGCACAGAGATTGAGAAGAGCTGGCTGCTACCATAAATGCCAGGAAACTTCTAGCCTGAGAGGTATTAAAATGAGCACCTGGGGGAGGAGAGCCAAGGGCAGATGTGGAGGAGCACAGGGGAATCTCTCATATACAGCCTGATTAATACTCATGGACACGGCTGACCACGGCTGAGGGCATGACCTTCCCAGGTGCAGAGATGTGCTTTTCCTCCTCCACACACCTTGGGCCTTTGGGATTGATGTGGGTGATCATCCAGCACTGACACAAAGCACCAATATCAGAATATACAAGCCTCAATCTGGAACAAGTTAAGGGGTTCAGTCTTTGCTAATAAATTACACCTCTGTTGAGGAATTCCCTGATCTTATTCCCCTCTATTGCTGCTACAGGTTTCTAACTAGGGCTGCAGGGTGTTCAGTAAGCAGAGCCTCATGTAAATCACTCATCATGAAATCTATGAGTCTCGGTAATTGGCACCATCCTTTCCCCAGCTTTGATAACAAGGGCTTCATGTGCTGTGATGTTGGCACTGTGCTGCTGATGGCAGAAGGGAGATGGCTTCTTTGATCAGGGTGGCTCATGGGACTAGGATACTGACAATCTTACCCCCAAGTCTGATCTATTCAGGACAGAATGTGTCTTAGCATCTACAAGCAGAAATAGTCCTGAGTATTTTTCAGCTAATGATTTGTGTGAAGCAAAGGGTTTTTTACAAAAAGCATCTTCTTTCTTGAGCATAAAAGATTTTTCATTTAGAAGAGAGCATCTGAAACCCCCATGCTGCTGTGCTGACAGGCTGATAAAGTGCATGACAGCAGTTCTCGTTAGTGTCCCTCATCTTCTCTGTCAGCTGAATTCAGCAGAAAGTCAACTCCTAAACCAGGAATCACAGCACCTCTTTCAGTCTTGGTCCCCAGAAGGGTCCACTAGCCCTGCAGTAAAATCTCACATGGACAAATTTGGGCATCTTATCCAGGAATTACCCCAAAGCCACAGACATGTCCTTGCTGCCACATCTCTGAAAAAGATGCTCCACTCCTCTTACCTGGCCCTGACCCTTGTCTGCCTGCACACAAGTCTTTTGAAAACAAGGACTCTGGGAAAGTTGTTTTCCTGCCACTACCAGTCAGTTTTGCTTAACGCCCCCTAATTCTTGCACTCTGTCTCTACCTCCTCTGTGCCCTCTCTGTATTTGTTACTGTCTGTCATACCCTTCCCTCATCGTGGCTTTTCCAGTCCCCATCCCCAGTTAGCTGTTTTGCAATCAGAAGTTAGGCTACATATCACACTTGTTTGTTCCTCTGCATCTTTGAGGTGGAGAGACCAGAACCACACACTGTAGCAAAGACAAAAATGAACAATAAGTTTATACAATGGCATAATGCTGTTCTGTAGCCCATTTTCTTTTTTCTAGTCGTTCCTATCATTTGATTTGCTTTTTTGACAACTGCTAAACACCAAGAGCTCCTTCCTGCAGATATTTAAGAGCCTGTTACTCCATATGCTCATATAAGACTGGTTTTCCCCCCTTTACATCACTTTACATTCATGCAACCTGAATTTCAGCTGATGTTTTATTGCTGAGGACAAGCCATTCACCTGCAAGTGCTTCCCTCTTAGGTCATCCAGCAAGACCTTCCAACTGAATGTGTTGAGATCTGCAGACAGTAAATGAAGGCTATTTAGCAGACTTTCTCTCTCTCTCTCTACCAGCCTGGTTTAGTGACTAGAGGAGAAAATTAGTTTCCAAGACTCCTGGGTTCCCATTCCCATTTTGGTCTTTGTTCTGGTGTTACTCTGGCCAAAACTTTCAAAAGGGACCACTGATTTTCAGTTTCCTCCCTGCCTGGGAGCAAATGTCAAACATCTCATCCCTGCTTTCAGGGGAGCTGAGCACCAGTAGTTTCAGCTGACATCTGTGGGACTCAGAGCTCCCCAGCACAACAAACCCCAGTCTATTAGATCAGTGTCAGGATGAACCTGTGCATCTCTACCTTCACCTGTACAAGGGAGTTAAGAAGTCCCTCTCTGAGAAGTTCTTGGGAACCTCGGTGTTGGCGGGGAGTGCCAGGCATGTGCAATTCATTATTACTAAGAACAATATCACATGGAACATCTGGGTCCCATTCATGGGCCTTTTAATTTGAAAAAGTGCCTTTTCTCTCTGAGGACCAAGCATGCTGCCTTGGCAAAAGTGAGCTTCCCTCTCCAGCACTTGAGGAAGAAGCGAATAGCACTCCAATGCACCCCTGACAATGTCACTTCTGATCGAGCTTTATTCTTCACCAGACAAGTCTCATGCTGGTCCTTCACTGCTGGAAATAATCCATGGGAATTTGCACCATTTATGATTTAGATTTCTCTACTTATCCATGGACAAATTGAGGAAAAGGACAATTTTGCCACAACAGAGCTGGAAATTCATTGTGGCAATGGCTGGTCCAGTGGGAGAATTCATATCATGTCAGATTTGAACTTGGTTCAAATCATCTAATGCAAATAACTAATGGAAAATGTTTGCATTTGTCCTTTTTGAGAAGAAAAAATGAAGTCATTAGAAATGAAAGCAATGGAGAATCCACCACTTCTCTTTGTAGTTTGTTCCAGTGGTTAATCATCCTTAGTGTTAACAAAAAAAAAAAAAAAAGCTCATATTTCCCATTTGAATTTTCTTTGGCTTTGACTTCAGACATTTGTTCTTATTATTCTTTTCTCCACTAAATTACAGAACCATTTTAGTACCCATTTTCTAACCAGGAAGAATCCTATATGTTATGCTGCACTCATCCCCTTGATCTTATTTTTAATAAGCTAAACAGATTGAGTTCTCTAAGTCTCCATCCTAGTTTTTTCCAGCCCTTGGATCATTTTTATTGCTCTTCTCTGCACCCATTCCAAATTATCAACACCCAGTTAACAATGTGGGTACCGGAAATACATTTAGCCTTCCAGAGCTGTTTTCACCAGGGCACGATGCAGATGTAATATAATTCCCTTTTCCTTACAGCCTACTCTCTTGTTCATGCAGACAAGGACCTTTATTGAACCAGTATTTAGCATGCTAGCTCAACCTGCTTTCCCTTGTGTGTAAGACAAATTGACAGAGGTGCCCTGTCCCCTTGGAGGTGGCATTTCCAGAGTTGGAGCTCGCAGTGCTAATGCCTGTGTTGGACTGTCTCTCACTTCAGTACGAGACTGTTCTCCAGGATCTTTTAATCCACTGGAAAAATATATGGAAAAGGGAGTGAAATGAAAATGAAACACATTCTACTAGGAGTGCTGCAGGGATTTGGAAAAAACTCATTTATTCACAATTTGTGATAAGAAATTGTTGGAAAGGATAGAAAAATCTTCCTTCTAGAAACTGCTGTGCACTTTTTTTGTGGGCACAAATGAATCTTGTAGGGTTGTTTTTTTTCTGGTGTGCTTCTAAAGTCTCATCACCTGAGACACCAACCAAGATGAAGCATCTCTCCCAAGCCTGTCTGGGGGATTATGGCCATTTGACATTCTGCAGCGACTGTAATTTATGCTGCCTTTCAGCAAGGCACGGCATGGGTTCACCTGCCACAGCAGAGGAGCTAGCCTGGCTCATGACATGTGGTAGCACTCGTGCTGCTGCAGGAGCACATGGGGCAAAATGTCTCCCATCCTGCCAGAGGTCAGTCATGACAATTGCTTTTGCAAAAAGACCACTGTTTTCTAATGGAGGTGCATAACTGAATAACAGTCTACATGCCAGCCCACAAAAAGCAATGGCTGTCCCGCTCCTTCCTGGGCAAAGCTGCTCTCATGGATGGTTGCCCAAAACCAGCCTCACTCCATGGTACTGCCCTGCAAAGGGAGATACACAGATCTCAAAGCTCGTTGATCTTACTGAGGACAGTGGTGGATAGTAGCTCCAATAGGAATAGCAAGGCCTTAAAGACTTCTCATGTTTTTGCATCACAAGAGGGTTGTTTATAGCCCAGAACCAAGTATCTCAAGCTGCTATCAAACCAGCTGTAATTTACAGGGCAGAATATAACGTCGTGTGGGCTGAGCTCAAATTGACAAACACTGGAGATGTTGCAATTCCACTTGTTAAAATTTGTTTACCAGGGGAGAAAAAAAGGCAGGATGGAAGAAAGGAACGTCTTTTCAAGTGTTTACCTTACCAGCTCTCTTGTTTCTATTATTGCGGTGTGGGTGGGTAACAACTCTAGAGTTCAGCTTGGACAGCAAATTTTTTTATAACTCTCTCTTTTGGTTGCTCATAATTTTCTCACCAACAAAGAACTTCCTTCTGATGATTTTCATTACTCTGCCTCCAAACAAAGCACTTTAGAGCCAAATATAAACACAGCAGGTGATTGCTTTTCTATTCTCTCTCCTTGCCTGACTTGAGCGATACTAGTCAGCTGCTCAGCATGTCCGAGCTTAGACAAGGTGTCCTGTGGTACCACTCCGACAAAGCTCCAAGGAGCTCACATCTTCCCCAGCATTCAGCATTTCCTTTCTCCCCACACTGTCCCCTTGCAGCAGACAGAGGTATGGGGCAAGGGGTTCCTGTGATACCTCTTGCTGTGACTCCAGATCCAAACCCTTGATTTGCCAAATGCAGTATCCAGTGCTCAAAGGGACCCAAAACTGTTGGCACCATCTTGCACTGGAAGTGCCAAGTGAAGTAAGGGCAACATGATCTGAAGCTATCCCATAACATTTGATAGAGGAAACCACCTGGACTGGAACTTCTTTTCTTGTGACAAGGAGAAATTTCTCCTGTTAGATTCTGATTTTGATCTCAGCTTCTTTTCTCCTCTAAGAGTCACAGTCAAACACAGTTTTCTTGCAGGCACTTCCTTTTCTTTTTTCCCATTTGCTCAAAGGAGCAAACATATTTTATCACACATCTTTCCCCTCCCTTCCCCTTCCTCTGAAATGTTTGCATGTTCTCTTCCCAACGACAAACATCCGTCTTGGGCTGGTTTCTGTTTTGCAAGCCCCTACCAAACTGCCCTAGAGCCTGGCTGTTCCTCCACTCCCAGCTCCCTCCTGTTTTACCCTAGAATATTTGGCAGTGGGAGCTGCCTGTGCTCAGCCAAACAGCACACACTTGAATCCAGGTGGAGTGAGAGATTTTTCAAGCCAAGACAGATTTAGATCAAGCAACAAATAACGAAAAAGTCATTGATCCACCTGCCAGTGTGGAGTCTCCCCCAGGCTCTTGGAAAGAGGCAGCAGTGTTAGACAAAGGTTGGTGCGTCCCTGAGCATGGGCAAGGGAGAAAAGGACCCCAAAGGCAAGTGGTGTGGCAGCAGATTAACCACATGGCACTCTGTGTTAAAGGAGAACCTGAACGGTAAAATGAATTGATGGGGAAACCTACCCTGACAGAGACCAAAGAGGGTATCAGGCCCTGGAGGACCTTACCTCTTTAGTGGGCATTTCTCCACACAGACCATCCCCGTGCAAGCATGGACATCACTAATGTGCTTAAGCACAGGCTGGTAGAAGTGCAGGCTGGGCAGCAGTGGGTTGTCTTCTCCTGTTTTTCGGCAGACTTTCTACAAGCTGCTCCAAGGTCTCTCTATATGGACTTCAAGGTGCCCTTGAGTGGTATTTCAGAGGGAGATGCACAATGAGCCATGTGGCTCCCACCAGCTGTAAAGGAAGCCCGGTGGCTAAAACACTCAGATGTGCACACACACACACAGTCTCTGACAATCAGAGAGGAGGAATCCAGGAATGAAGGTCTTGGGTTTGCCAAAAAACTGAGACATGGGAGTAAGAGGCCCATGGAAACAGAACCCAGTAGATGGGACTCCATGGGAACTCATCACCTATGGAGCTTCCAAGGCAAAAATACCCCAGGTGGCTTTGCAAGCTGGGGGTCCCCAACACATGGCTCTCCAGCACCAGCATTAAGGCTGGGAGGTCCTGAGCCCTTAAGCACTAGATGTTTGTGGCATGTAGCACCTGGATAAAGGGGCACGGGGAAAAAAATTGCTGCCTTAGTGTACAGAATGTGTATCAGCCTGTCGCATAGCCCCTGCACTTCAGCCAGGCACTCTGAAGCATTAAACTGAAGACAACTTTCATTGCAATCAAACTGGAGCTAATCCAGGAACTGGCAGCATTTTCTTTTTTTTGCAAGTGAAGATAATAAACTGTGACTAACAGGATGATTTTCAACTCAAAGCCTTCTTGCTGCTACTAAGGCTCTGAGCCCAAATATGACTGTGTCCTTAGATAGCAGCCGGTGCCCATGAACAACTGCTGAAGGCACATGGCACTTTGTAGGGTTGGGCCCAATGTAAGGTGAGATCTAGAGAGTTTCTTGAAGCTTCTTGCTTAAGCATGTTCAGCCAAAGTCACCCACCAGCTGTGAAAGTGGAGGTCTCAGGGAAACTCCTACGTCAGCCTGGATTTCCTGGGAGAAATGGGAGCTCTGTAGCTGCTCTGCAAGCACTATTGCACCTAGCTTGTGTCCCATGGGGCAAGAGAAGGGACCTTTTAACACCCTTAGTCATCCCAGCCCAGGCTGTGCTCAGCTTGCAGGATGTCCTTGGGCCATGGCTCAGATTGGCAGGAAAAAGTCAGCTTGCATCTCCACTGAACATCTTTTTTGTCCACAGGCACTTGCACAACAACCGGATCCAAAGCCTGGGAGCCAACGGCTTTGATGGGCTGCACAGCTTGGAAACCCTGTGAGTCACCTGTTTTCTTCTCTGTGCTAAAGAGCTCACGTGTTCATCCCCTCCAGCACAGCCCACAGGAAGGGGCAGGTGTTCTCTGGGTCAGCCCCACTGCACATTCATTCGTCACCACGCCCTGAGGGCAGCAGCAGGGCTGGCTCCAGGCACCAGCCCAGCAAGCAGATGCCCAGGGCACAATGCTGCCTGGTGTGGTGGCAGACTGGGCTTTCTCCCTGCACTTGTGTGCAGCACCTGCACGTGCGGCTGTGCTGCTGCTGCAGAGGGGACTGCGCACGTGGCTAGAGCAGCTGGGAGGGGGCTCTGAGGCCCTGGACACAAGTCTAGTCCTGGTGCAATCCAGAGAGCTTGCACGCATGCCCTGCTCAGGGAGTGTCCCCACCTCCTCACCACATGCACATGGTCCCAAAGCCTCCTAAACACCTGACTCCACCAAAATCAGGGGCTGGCTTGAGTTCAAGGCTGGTAAAATCCTTGGGGATCTGGGGAATATCTGTCTTTGAGATGGTCCCATGTCACCTGGCATCACCCATAGCCAGCTGACTTCATCTTGTACCATGTTCTTGACACGGCTGGGTAGGCAATCTGTCAGGAGACCGCAGGGGAAGATTGGAAGAATGCAGGCAGGTTGCAGTAGGGAGTGGAGGACTTGCTGATGGAAGAAAACCCTGTTTGGGCTCTAACCCCGGCAGACCACGTAGCAACATCACAGCCTACATCAGGGCAACTTTATTCTGCAGCCAAGGTGGTTAAAGCCACCCTGCTGCCCATCCCAAGCAGGACAGAGCTGCAGAGAAGAAGCTGGGTCCTTATTTACCATAGGAAATGCTAAAGGGCTTCCATTGCTCTGGGAGATAATTCAGTTTCCACAGACACTTGAGCTGAAAGTTCATTTCCCCTCTCTTCCCCCCTGCTCCTGCTCCAGCACTTTCTTTGCCTTTTGTTGCCCATCTGAGATGCCCCCCAGCATTCAGGGGAGCTCAGCATCGCCCTTTCTTGCTCTCAGTCCCCACAGGAACAGGACTGCATAGCATTGCGGGGACGGGGCTCTCTGCAGGGCTGCGGCAGTGGCAGTCCTGTCCCTGCTGACCAGGCAGCCCTGGGAGTGTTCGACCTCCAGGAGTTGTCCCCTTGGAGCAAGGGCCTGCCTGTGGCCAGGCTTTGATGGCCCAGACTTGTGCGTGTGAGTATCGCACAGCCCCCATCCTCCACAAGCTGCCTGCAGCTGCAAGGACAGTGCTGTGGGCGAGATCTCCAGACTCTCCTCCGCATCTGATGACACTGAAGGAGTGTCTTCAAGAGAGTGAGCTGGCTTTTGCTCCTCTTGGCCTGAGCATCTAATTCTCACCTCCAGGCCAGCAAGTATTTCAAGGCACTGATCTTTCAGGAACACATTGTTCCTTAAGTGGAGCCATCCCCCTCGTGTTAATCTCCAGCACTCACCTGCCCTGCTGACCAAAGCTGGCCAAGCTTTGTGGCAAAAAACAGCCAAGCATTTGGCTGCAACAGCCCAGCCAAGCTGCTAGACCTGCATCTACCTACCACCTCTCAGCTCCTGTGCATGTGGAGACTATTACAGTCTCCGCACATACCCTTTAACTGAAATTATGATTACATTCTGTTGACAGCACTTAGCACATTTTCTTGGCTTATGGAGGCCAAACTGTGCTCTCAGTTACCCTGTGGGCGTTACCTCCTGGAAGGCAGCAGGATGGTAAAAGTTGGTGAAGACAGAAACTTCTCCAGGGTTCCTAAAATGAGTATTTGTGGCTAGATGCTGATTATAAGCCAGGCACAATAGTTGAAGAACTGTAGAAGTCGAGATGAAAAAATTTGGTTTGGGCTTTTCAGAAAAGCCTAGGAAGGTTTAGGTGCAGAAACCTCTGTTCCCCTAAGGGAAATGTTTCTTCTCATATTCAGCTAGACAGGGAAACTTGTATTTTTATCAAATGCAGCCAAAATTTTAAGAGAAACAGCACTCACTGCTCCATGCAGGTCTCAGCAGCGTGCAAGCTGCCTATCCACAACCACACTGGACGCCTACTCCAGGTCCTACCATGTCTGCAAAAACAGATCCCAGTGGAGCATCTCTGTTCTTGGAGAGGGCTTGGTCCTGATATTTTAGGAGGGCAGCAAATCTAGAAAGAGGTAACATGAAGCCAGATGAATGACTTCATGTTTCCCCTGCATTGACCTGCAGCTACTGTGCACAAGTCAGCTCTGCCAGGTACTGAGCAAGAGCAGCTCTGTGTTTTCTGTGCTGATGGCAGGCAGGTAGATGTGCAACACCTGCCAGGTCTCAACCGGTCAAACACCAGCATGTAATTGGAGAAAGCAGCTCCAAGAAAATTTTCTGTCAGGGCAAGATCTGGCTGTTCACCAGCCCCCCTAGCCTCCTCTTTCTGGGAAGGAAACCTGGGCAGGCAGGCTGGAAGCAAGTCAGAGCCACTCTGGCCAGCTTCCCAACAGGGTTTCGAAATAGCCTTGAAACTTAGTGAGATTCCCTCACCAGTTCTCATAAGCCTGAGATGACACAGAGCAACGCTGCAGGGCTGTGGGAAGAAACCCCAAGCGTGGCTGAGCCATGAAACCAGGTATTAGACAGCTGAAGTGGGTGACACTTGGAATTTTTTAGCCCTCTCCCAAAGACATGGAGTAAATAAGAGTGTAAATGTCCTTATGTGACATGTTCTTTTTGTAGCCCCTTTGGGTAATGAACTAGGTAGATACTTTAAATAGGGTGTAAGCTCAGGGGGTGCCCATAGGAGATGCAGGGCACAGCCAGCATTGCCCAGTGATGAGTAGAGCAAGGCCAGCTGGGCGCAGAGACTTTAAATACCAAGGAAAGGACAACCATAACCCATAGGCATGCCCAGAGCAGGAGACCTGAGGCCAAGGGGAGTATTTGGACCCCAGCAAATGACCTGGTGCAGTGGGGTGGGAGAATCCCAAGAGGGTTTTGGGTGAGGAGTGGGGCGGTGAAATGAAGGAGAAAAGAAAAGTCGAGGGGAAGAACCATCTTTTGCAAGAAGTAGGAGCAAGGCATGCCAAAAGCTGAGACTCCAGCCACACTGCTCTTCACGTTGCTTTGCTGCTCCTGCTTCGCCTTGTAAAACCTGCCCTGTAGTGTATTGCTTTACAGGCCTTTTAATGTGTGCTGTAAAACATTGGGCAGCATAACCGGCTTCCTGACATTTGGATGGAAGGGTCTTAACTTTTACATTTCCTGCTTATGTTGGACTTAATTTCTCAGTCTTTAACAATGCGGGGAGAAGGGGAGGGGGATTAGATTATACCTGTTCTGTAGCGTAAGCCTGGTAAGTAGGGATATTTATGGAAAAGTTGTGTAAAGAGAATTCAATTGCAGCCAGGAGCATCGCTGCAATGACAGAGGTGGATTCTTGGAAATATTCAGATCTTGTACTCGAGGCTAGGGGCATGGTGCTAGGGGACACAGGGCTGTGTTTTCAGAGAAGCAGCAAGGAAAAAATGCCATCCAAAGCCTTGCATGGTGCTACAGGAGCCAAGTTCCCCACTGCTGTATGAGGACAGTATTTCTCATGGGAGATCCCTGTGACATGAATTTCTACAGTGACACTTGTCTTGTGCCCAGGTTTCCTCCTTACCACCTTCGCCTGGAAAGCTGACCAGTGTCCTAAGGTCCTTGAGCTTTGCAGCCAGTCTGGATGCAATCTAAAGGCTGATGAATAATTGCCTCATGCCTTGTAGTGCTTGACTTTGACCTCATTAGATAGATTGTGATGATGCTGAACTTAGCTTCTGCTTCCCTGGAATATAAATGTTTCATAGATCAGACCTGGAGGGGAAGGTGAATGCATGAAGTCCCTCCAGACAGCCAAGCCCCAAGTCAAGGGGTAGGAGACCTGAAACTATGCAGCCAAATATATAGCTATATATATGTGTGTGTGTGTATATATAGTGCTTGACAGATAGCCATGGGGAGGGCATCTAATCTTGGGAGCTGAATTTCAGAGCTGGCCCCTAAGTTCTAGCTCCAAACACCAACACATACAAACCATCATTTAGCACTTCCCAGCTTGACTGCTATTAGGGAGCCCTCAGCCTTGCCAGTGTCCCCATGGAAAAGCAGGGCAGACCCCAAACAGCAAGAGGAGACTGCAACTGAAGGGGTGGAGAAGTTCCTGCATGGATCTTCCCATGTCTTCCACTGAAACAGTACTACCTCACTGAAAACTCCCCTGGGCTGGAAGCTCTGCTTTGAAGAAAAGGAGAAAGTGTTTTTTCTCCCATCAGGACTGTTTTGCCCAAGCAGGGAGAGGAGGTGTTGTGGCCCTGAGCGCTGGCTGCCACACACACGTGGCAAGGAAACCCATTGAGGCAAGTCCTTGGGGCCTCTGATATGGGGTAGACAGGTGACAGCAGTGGCTCCAGCAGGTCTACGCTCTTGTGTGGCTCTCAAGCACGGATGGACTGGCAGTGCTGAGCAGCGCCTTGGCATGGGTACGTGCAGGGTCCCCCATGACAAAAGCCACCAAATGTCCCCCAACACCTGCTCAGGGCTCGAATTTGAGCTGCTGAGGCAATGGGAGAAATGCAAAAGTAAGAGCTATGGCCCTCCCAGTGGTCCTGTCCACGGACGTGGCCGAGTCCCCTACATACATGGAGCACGGGCTGAACTGAAAACAGGGGCCTGGGCTCCTCCCTGCCCTGGCACATGCAACCAGACAAGACCCTGATGTTGGCAGAGAATGAAAACGTGTCTTGGCAGCGTCCTGTCTCCCCACCCCGCAGCAGGGCTAAGGTGGCTCCCGGAGCAGAGGCAGGGATGGGAAATGAATGGCTGCTCCCCAGGACCAGCCCAAAATGCTGAAGGCCTCCGGGCTACAGCCAAATTAGCAATGATCTGCCCCAAAAGTGCTGCTTCTCTGATTGTTCGGGCATCTCCGGCCCATGTCTGACATGGATGTGATGGGGCAGTGGTTCAGAGAGGCCCTGCAGCCCTCGTCCATCCCCTCCGCCTGAGATGACCCTGCTGATTCCTATCTCTCTGACTTCTCCCTCCCCATCCACATCCCTGCCAGCTCCTCTGCTCATCAGACAAAGGAGATAAATCACTTGGAAAGAGCAAATCTCCGTTCATTTAAAAACCTTTTAATTTATTTTTAAAAAATAGTGCTAATAAATTAAAAACGTCTCCCAGAAGGCCTGAATCCAAAACCCTCTGTCTCCAGGCGTTTTATCTGTCTAACCTTGCCTCACAGGAAATGCCCTTACCACAGGCTTTCGCAGCGCGCTGCCCTATTATCCGGGTAATTAGTCGAGTCTGTAAATGCAGAGCAGAGCTGGAACCTACCGACTCCTCCGGAGAGTTGGATTTTCTAAGGGAGAAAAAAAAAAGAAAATTAATATAAAGTGCACCTCGGGCAATGAAGGCAGGAAGAAGGAAATGGGAAATATCTCCACCACAGCTCATACAAGGGTTGTTTAACCCTTTTAGGGCCAGACAGGCTTTGCTGTTACCCTGGAAAACTGGCTGCCAAGTGCTACCTTGCTCCTCAAGTGGCACTTGTCTCCATCAGCATGTTTAATTTGAAACCTTTTGTGCAGTCTCTTGAAGCTATTCCCAGTCTGTGCAATTCCCAAAGTAGCTGATGGTTTTGACTCCTCCAAGTTTTCTGCACTGAGCTGCTCTGTTGCTTCCTCAGCATCCTGAGGCTCCAGCCCTGCTGTATGTCAGCGTGGGTCCCTGGGCAGCTCATCAGAGGCAGCTTGGCTCTACAGTCCCATCCTGCCCTGCCAGAGGAGGGAGGGGACTTCAGCAGAGACTTGGGTACCCAGATTCAGGGGATGGAGAAAGGAAGGGGGCAGGTGGGTTTTTGGAAAGAGGGACCACAGCTCAGGGCCCTGGTTGCATGGGTCCCTGTGTCTGGTCCAAGAACAGAGCTATAAAGTGCATTGCCTGCTCTGATCATCTGATGTAAATAGAAGGTGACTTTTCCAAACAAAGACACCTGTAAAACTGAATTGGCAAATGCATGAAGCACTGTCTGGTAGCATGGGGACCAGACACTTCCCTCCTGTGGTCTCCTTGGGCCAACTGGCCCCAGTTTGCTGTATCTTCTCTCCCAAGAGCAGAAGCCTGGACTGCCAGAAATGTGTCCTCACAGATGCAGCTCAGGCTCTGAACCAGTCGGGTACCTTCCAACTGGTTTTTGAGCTTTGGCTGAACATGACCCCAAGCAGACATGATATTTTGCAAGATTATAAAGAAAGAAGACAGAAAGTGAAGGCAGTTCAGGTGAAAAGGTAGTTCTGGAGCCACTGCATTTTTCCATGGGTTCAGCTCCTCTGTAAGGCTTACCTCCTTCACAGGATTCTGTCTGTTCTCCCTTTGCCCACCAAATCCTCACACCACCCCTCTTGCATCCTGCCAGCCTGGCTCCCCCCTCCCTGGAGTCACTGATCTTGCAGTGACAGAAGCACTGAGTCTCCCCAAACCATGGGTCTCCAGACATGCTTGCTGTGACCTGTCAGAGGTCCCCAACTCCTCTGGCTCCTTGGGCTTCATTTTGCTCGAAGCCTTCCCCTCGGGCACAGACCCTTTCACAGAGCAGCTGAGGGAGAGCAGCTGCCTGTGCCGGAGGAGGGAAACCTCTGCCTCCAGGAAGGTGTGAGGGTGAATTGATTGCCTGTGAAAAGGAGGAACAGGCACTGCAGGCAGCAGAAATGGCAGCAGAGGCAAGCTGCAGGCATGTCTTCACCGTGGATGTGCCCATGCACAGAAGCTCTGCCCCCACCCCACGCTCCCTCCTCCCAGCAGCAGCACATTGCAGGGGACTGGAGGCCAATCACCAGCAACTTGGGCACCTTGGGGGGTAGGTAGAGGTCCCCAGCTTCCTTCCCGCAGTTCGGAAACACTCTGCTGTAGACCAGGCTTCCTCGAGCCTGCCTTCTTCCCCTGCCTGGCAAAGTGCAGCAGCCTTCTCCATGCCTCTCCTGCCTGAGTCATCAGCTCCATGGTTATTGTCTGTGCATCCCAGCGACCGAGGTCCCCGCTGCTCCGCTTTGCGGTCAGCTCCTTTTGTGTCTTGTAAATGATATGTGCATGGCAGCGCCTGTGCTCCCAGGACCCCCCACGAGATCCCGTTCTCAAAGGCTTATTTCAACCTTGTTAAATAAATCAAACGGAATTGAAAACATATTTAATCCGGTACCTTCGTCAGTTAGAGAACAGACAGAAATACTGGTTGGAACAGACACATTCTGGGCACTGCTGCGTTTTTAAATGGAGAACAGAGCTGTGCGAGGAAGGATTGGCAGCTGCAGGCATACAAGGTATGACCTACAGAGAGGTCCCCCCCGACTCCAGCAATGGACCTTTCAGTGCCACATAAACCCTGTAAAATGGTGCAGCACTGTGTAAGTGAGAGGCTGGGAAGTTTCCAGGCCAGACTGTCAGAATGGATCCTTGTACAGAGGTTGCTGCTTGCTCCTGGCAGAAATCAGGTACCATTAGCACCTGACAACCTTCCCACGGTGTGGGGGCCCATCTCTGCTTCTTTGGGACACCCATGAACTCTGTTGCACTCCATCACAGCCTGGCTTCTCCTTATAATTTTCCCAAAATGGGCCTTTCAAGGACATGATTAGTTTCCCAAATTAAAACACTGACCTTAGTAGATGAATCCCATGATAGGTCATTTCTCTCTCCTGCGCACACTTGAGCACCCCCCTCTTGTGTGTCTCCATTTAGGGGATGGGCGCACGGCTCCAGGCTGGTGGAGTCAGGCATATGCTCTGTGTCCTTTCGCACCCCCCTTCCCTCCTTTCACTTATTACAGGCACTTGCTGCATCTTATCATCCAGACCATGCTTGGGAAGGGCACACCCTCACCGCACATATTAGTCGCTACCAGGAAAGCAGGGTTTATGCTGATGCTACGCAACAGAAATATGGCACCTCATGGTGCAGTTACTTTTCATCCTCCGGACTAATCAGGCAGCTCTTCCCAGCTCAAGCTCAACCCCAAGCCATGACCTTGATTCAAGGCATCAGGGTAAAGCAGTCTGGCCGGTGCCGGGCAAGAGGTCAAACTAAATGGTCACGACAGCCCCCTTGGGCTTTCAGACTACCAATTAAATCATTTCCAGTGCTTGATTTGGCCACAGTAACCAGCACGGCTAGCAGCAGCGGTAATTACATTTACTGGCAGCTTGACTAGATGCCAGCACAGGACAGGTGGAAATGCAAGTCCTTATTGAAGGCTGCACAAAGTCTCCCTCCAGGGTGCCACAGTAACATCTCGAACTGCACTGGGACTGAAATAGTCAGCAAATGTCCCATCTCCAGCTTCTAATCTTACTGCATCTTCAGGTTTATTAGCTGCAAATTTGTGGTGTTTTGTGGCTTATGGAAGAATTTATAGTACTATATAATTTTTTTTTGGCTTCCTGTGTGGAACCACTAATAGTCCCTAACAGGCAGAAAATTGACCTGAGACTCTTTCCCCTCCTTCTCTCCTTTTGGCCTGACTGAAGATATTAATAGTTCCAGGCTGCGTGTTGTCAGCTTCAAATCACCCTGGCAGTTAAAGCCCAAAATAACTGTGCCTTTGATGTCAATTTACTTTTATTTCTAAATAAACAACAGGGTTGGTTAAGATCTTCCAAATATGAAGCTATAGGCTCACTCTAGAAATAACAACAATGGAAAGCCAGCCAGTTCATTGTGTCTTGGGCAGACCAGGTGACCTTTAAGAGGTTTTCATTTTAACTAGAAGAACAGACAAGGCTCCTTTTGACATCCCACTGTGATGCCTGGAGCTGGTAACTTGGAGCTCAACTCCAAGTGATTTTTTATAGTCATTTCTCTTGCACATCATTTCTGAACCTCTTGGCTGGGTGATTTTGCTTCCAAAAGCCCTTGATAATGGGCAAAACTCTCTTCCTTATGCCATGCCCATTATTTTTCTTTTTTGTTATGAGGCTTCTCTATTGTTTTGGCATAGCCATGGCCATGGTGCATTGGCATCCTTCCACCAGTTAATGCTGTCATTGGGTCCACTTTCCCAGGTGTGCCAAAAAGGGCAGCACCCCACAGCTGAGAGACCCCATACGTAGCGTGCAAAGCCTTGGGGCAGACCCCAGAGCCAGGGCAGCTGAGACTGGAGCAGTGCCAGGTCCAGTTCCCTTGGGCCAAGAGGCCTCCCATGGCCACCCCAGCCCATGTGCCACAGCAGTGCAGTGGGGATGGTGTCACCTGGTGGCAAGTTTGGCTTTTTGCAGCTTTCCCCACATCATCCCAAAGCTGGAAGCAGTGGGAAAGTGTCAGAGCATGGAGTTGGAACCAGCAAAGCATTGCCAAAGCAGCTCAGATAAGGCAGGGAGAGAAAGGGGACACTTGGAGGCGTTTTCTACAGCATGTCCATTTTCTATATCCACCCAGCCCCTGGAAAGGGTTTGTAAATGACATACAGTTCACTGACACGCTCAGTGGAGGAAATTTTGTTGCCACTGAAGTCAAAATGCAAAATCCTCCCCAACCCACTGAGTCCAGATTCCTTCCCATCTGCCTTGACCCTACGCCGGGAAAGAAGCTCTGGAGACCCACCACCGGGTGCACAGGCTGGGCTAATTCATCACGGGAGAGCAGGCAGAGAGGCACGATGTCCGGGATGGGGATGAATGTAGCCCTGCTGCTATCAGATGTGTGGAAAGGCCTGAGGACTGAATTTCACTAAATGAGCAGCAACTTCCCCACTGCCATGAACATTTATGGCCTCCCCCACAGTGAAAGTTGGAGGCTGTTTCTGGGCCATTGCTTGAACCAGAGCCCGACCCAAGTTCTAGGAAGGAAGGAGAAGGGAGAGGGAAGCCACCCTTGTGTCCTGGTTTGGGTCTGGGCTTCAGGGAGAGCTGCCCTACTGCAGGGAAGAGGTGACACCTGGGGACCATCTCAGGTACCAGCTTCTTCCAGTCTCCTCCAACCAGATGAACCCCCCAAAATCAGCCAGGCTTGGCACAGGGCAGCGCTGGAGGCAAGTCAGGGTGGTGCGAGCCGCACACGGATCAAGAGCAGTCAGCTGCAAGCATCACTCGGGGAGCTGTTAACAAGCACAATTGGGTTTGTTTTCCAGGAGGGAGGCTCACCTCACCAAAACCCAGGAAGCACCGGCAGGAGCGAGCACAGGCACATTGTCTCTCCTGAACCGAGTGGGGTTGCTGGCAGCCAGGCTGGAGCAGCTTGGCTACACCTGGTTGCACTTCCACTTTCCAACAAGCCCAGTATATGCCAGCATTCAGAGATGGCTTTTTACCCAGAGGGAGCTGCTGAACACAATGCTCTTTGTATCTGTCAAGTGCAGGGGGGAGGGAGGGACCGAGATGCTGCCAGGGCTGGGAAAGGTGTGTGTTTGCTCAGGAAGAACTGGTCTTGTACATACTTGCACACACACGGAGGTACAAACATAATCTTCATCTGCTGATGAAAGACCAGCCTGCCTGGAAGAGATGCGGGCTGGAAAGGAAATGCATTTTTAGAGAAAGACAGGAGCAAATATTACAGCACGCTGAATTATTCCTTGTAAATAATACTGGTTACAGATCAAGCTCCCTTTTTCTGTTAGTGAATCACAGGTGAGCCAAGCCTCCTCTCTGTTAGGCAATATTTTCCATCTGTCAACTGCTCACAGACACGTCAGGTATCGCTGAGGAGAAACTCAACCCTGCGCCATTGCACAGAGCTTCCCCCGGCATCAGTGACACGACGTCGGTGGGCTGAGCGTCATCTGGGGACGGGGCTCGCAGTGCATCACGCAGCTCATCCCAGCTCCTGTTTGTGGTACAAGGGAGGGAAGCAGCGCGGGCAGACACCCAGCCTTGACTGACCTCTGCAGCTTCATGCGCTGCTGTGAAACCTCACTGTAACCTCAGGAAGTCACTGCAGGGCGAGACTTTTAAAGGTATTAAGCACCTTACGTGCAGATAAAGATTTGGTACTGTCAGTCAACTTAGGCTGCTAATGCCCTCTGATTTCATTCAGTGCAGTGATCTGAAGGCTAATGGGATTTGACTGATGCTTTCAAAATGCCCAGTGGTGTCCTGTCTGCACTTCTAATCGCTCACTCTCTTTGGAAATCCACTCCTGTGCCTCCCTGAGCTTCGGTGAAAGGCTGTGCATTGTGAAAGCCCTGCCCTGTCTTCCCCCACGTAACAGAGCCTGTGTAATGTGAGGCACTCAGCGGTGACAGTGATGGATGCCTGACAGGTACCATCGACAGAAACTGGCTAAGAGGATCCAAGCAGCTGATAACGAGCTACCTGCGCCTTGCAAAGAGTGAGGCGTATGAGCAGTCATGTGTTGGGCTATTTATTCGTAGACAGCTCATTTGGGGCTGAAGCAAAGACGACTGCAAAAAATCACTGATCTGCTTGGACCCAGATGAGAACTGTGTCAGAGCAAGCTCTTTAGGAGATGCAGAACACTCATATCTAATAGCTGTGAGCTGGTGTGAGGAGGGGACACGTCGCTCCTGTTTCACTCCCGGGCCCTGGGGGCATGCACAGCAGCTTCACATGTGCTGGGACTCTGCCGCTGCATTGCAGGTTGGACACGGCAGGGAGGCAGAGCTTGTGATCTTGTCACCAGCCCTGTGCTCCTCCCTGTGCTCCAGCACTGGCAATTATTAGACTATGTGAACCCTTTCCAGACCTTGAGAGGTAGGTCCTACAGGAGAAGGATTCATTTGCTCAAATCCATACACGTAGTGCAGGCAACCAGACTCCCTCTGTAACTGGAAGAGAGAAAGTAGCCCTTGGTGTGGGGAGACAAACCCTGCCATAGCAGGACCTGCCGCATCCTCTGGGCTGCAAAGGGAATCCAGCAACAAGGTCCGATATGGACCTTGTCACAACTACCCAAGAAAAAATCCACCCAAGTCAACCTCATTCCATATTTTTCTTCTGGTTTTGTCCCCTATCTTGTAATTCCCTGACAAGTGTTCCCTAGGACATAAGTCATATAAGCCTGGAGTCCTGGAAGGCACAAGACCAATTTGGAGAGACTCTCTGGGTTGATTTACTGTGTAGATGCCTACAGGGCAAAGCCAAGACAGTGCTGTAGAGTAATTCCCAAACAGGGACACTGGTAAAGGAGAAGACTATGTAAGAGAGAGGGGGGCCAAGAGAGATCATAATATAATTACCATGCCTGGGCCCAGAGGATGAGAATTACAAGGTAATTGGGCAGCAACTCATTGCTGTGTAAATGCACGGTTATTTCTGTTCCGTAAACCACAATCCAGGTTACATGGTAATTACTTTGAGGTCCATTAAGTGTAATTATACAGTAATCTCCAGGAGCCAGTAATTACCTTCATGTTCCAAAGTATCTACCACTTAAAACTCAGTGAGTTTCATGCAGGTAGGAAGCAGTCGCATGGTTTTCAGACTTCAGTGTCTTGGTCTGTGGGATGGCCAGGACAGGGTCAAATGTTACCATTTCAGCTGGAACTGCCTTTCAAGGGAGAGCATTGGGCATGTTAGAGGAGGAATGCTACACAGCTAAAGCCCAGCCAGTCTCCATGGGCCCCCTCCAGTCACCAGCAGGATCAGTACTTTCAGAGGACTGTTCATCCCAGGCTGCCAGCAGTGCCCCGCAGCTCAAATAAATCCTTTTCCAGAGGTGCCAGCCCATCCTTGGAGAACAAATACAGCCCACCAGGTTTTATTCAGGCTCAGATGTCTCTTCTGGTTGCCAAGTCAGGGCAGGTAAACCTTACACTTGTCATTATGACCAACATACTATATTTTACTTAATTTATTATACTGCAAATCAAGCTTAACACTCAGCAGCGTCGAAACTTCTTGCACATCACTTCCATCTTTGGCTCACAGTTTCCAAAGTGGGGTTCACTCCAACCATCAGAAGAAGACCTAGGCCTTCCCATAGCCCGCTCTTCCCACTGGTCCCAGTCACAGCATGTCCCAGTGGCAGGGAGATCCAGCATCCCCAGGACAAGCACCAAGGGAATGGTCCCCTGATCCCCTCTGCACCACAGCGCGAGGGGGCCCAGAGAAGTGCTTTCATGGGACTCACACAACTGAAGCTGCTCTTGTGTTTCTTGTCCTTCATAAAATCCCATTTTGACCTGCAGAGGCAGGAAAAATGACTCACAGCCAAAGCCCCTGGGAGTGAGCTCCTGGGAGAGGGGCATGGGCACTCTGGAGATGTGAAGCAGCAGCACAGTGCAGCGCTGGTCACGGAGGGACTTGGGGAGAAGGAGTCCAGATGGCAGCAGCCATGGCTTGGCCTGGCTCTCGCCTGACAGTGCTCCTAGCAGGGAATATTCCTGCTGCAGGAATGTGTTAGATTTTGTTTCCAGGCAGTGGCTGGATCGGCATGGTAGGAAAAACGTCTCCCATGCTTAACAACCAAGTTTCCATTCCTTCAAAGCACAGTTACACTCTGTTGAGTTCCTACAGCCACGTTAATGAATGTTTTTCCCTTCTCTGTCTTTCAGAGATCTAAACTACAATGAGCTGCTGGAATTCCCTGGGGCTATCAGGACACTGGGCCGACTGCAGGAGCTGTGAGATTTTCTATTTATTCCTTTTCAAAAGCATTCCCCAACAGAGAGGGACCAATAAAGAGTCATGTGTGCTCCAACTTGGGGAGACCACTTGGTCCAAGATATTTCCCAGCCCTCTCTACCATGCACATAAAAGCAGTTCATCCCCTTAATTTCCATCAGCTCTAATCACCTCACCATCAGCTTCTGCACCACAGCTGGTGGAGGGGAGTGGGAGATCCCCCATCAGACTTGGAGCAGGTTCTTCCTGCAGCTCTTCATTCTCATGTGGCATCTGATGAAGTCAAAGTCCACCTGATCTCCAGCTATTTCTAATGTCCATTCCCCAGCTTGGGACCACAACCATGGAGTTATCTGTGTTGTTGTGAGGCCATGGCTTCTGCAGGCCCTGTGCCGCCTCCTCTGATGTGCAGAAACTGTTTGATCTACCTTAGGGCAAATTTATAATAGGGAATTACAAAAGTTTATGACCATTTTAGTGGCTAGCTCTCTCTCTTCTAACCGGTCAATGTGGGAGACACTAAAAAGGGGAAACCATCCCACTTTAGCACCCACAAAGGTAGAAGCCCCAAGATGGGGTCAAGATGAGTTATGTGGATCCACAGTTCCTGTGGACCCTAAGACTATGTCACACTGGTGACAGGCTGGGGTGGGACAAAAGCAGCTGCTTTGGTGCTTCTGGGAGGCTTGGAGTAAAAATCTGACACTACTTTTTTCTTTTACTGGAAGAATTTCTTGTCAAGGAGATTTCTCAGGTCAGACTAGATATCATCATTACTCTGACATTCAAAATGAGAATAAGATCCTTAATCCACTCTGAGATGGCTTTTGAAATGCCCATCACTAAATAAGAGACAAATTTCAAACAGCTATCCAACTAATCACTCATGCAGACTCCTCTGGGATTAAACAACCTGGGCATCACCCAGAGCCTGGTCTTGGTCCTGGACACAGGATCCCGTGGCTGCCTTAATGTACAGGAGATCATTAAGGATGTACAGGACATCATCTGTGTACTGTGGCCACAGAGCTCTCTTCTGCTGCAGAAGTTTGCTGATAGAAATTTTCTCAAGCTTAACCAAAAATATCACAGCTAGATCTACAAATACTTTAAAGTCACATGGGCCAATAATTCATGGTAGGCTGCACTCTGGTTAACTGCTGTGGAGCTATAATAGAGACCATCCATAAAAACTGTAATTCCTGGAGGGTATAAAATGTGTTTTGTTTGCTCCTGTTGCCTGACCTGTAAAGTGTTAAACCTTAAGTCTTGGTGGGTTCAGTGGAGTGACATATGGAGCACCAAGCTATACACAGAGTAAATGGAACAGAATGAGGGCTTTATCCTGCCAAAGGACAGATCTTGTTCATTTGCTGGGATGATGCTACACCTGGAACAGAGCCTACACCTCCTATTTTATGTGTTTTGAAGGCTCTCTGCCTTTATAAGTGTTGAGGAAAGAAGGTGTCTCCAAGACTTTCTCATCCATTAATATCAAGATATTTGTTTCTCCCAACAGCGGTTTTCATAACAACAACATCAAAGCTATTCCAGAGAACGCATTTGTTGGGAATCCCCTCCTCCAAACAATGTAAGAAAATTAAACAATGTTTCTTAAATCCTTATATCCCCCAGAAAGGGGCATTTCCTGATGTCTTTGGTTGGGATTTCTGACAGTTGTCAGCATGACCACAATTTGACATTTGTTGTATATGGGCCAATGCAAGCTGAAATCAGCTCCTTCTCAGCTACGCCTCAAGTTTTTTGCCATGGGTTCTCCTTTCCCCACAGCTGAACTTTGCTGCAGTACAGGCTGATAACAACAAAAGAACAATATATGGGTGGTCTGCATGGAAATCTTGCTGTGCATAACAGGATTTTCTAAGCCCTGGTTGACATCTGCCTGTGTTTATTCTTTGTGTTTAGAAAAGCTGCTAGCCAGCTACAGCAGTAGCTATATGTATCGGGGAGCTGGGACACCAGATCATTTTGTGTCTACCCCAGACCCATGGACACGAAGTTCTGCAGATAAATACACCCAGTTGTCAGCTCATTTCCCCTCTGACCCAGACACAGGTAGAGATTTTTGGACAGTTCTTCCCTGAACCACACTGATATTGGAAATCATGGCAACTGACAAAAGCTCTGCTTGGCCAGTCTGGGACTTAACTTATAGAAATACCAACGTCTGGAAAGCCATGGTGACACTGGGTGAAAACAGTCACTGCTCCAGTCAAAACAAACCAGCCTCATCCCCATCTTCCTTGGGCACCATCCTTGGACTGACGTGGGGGTGGGACACATCCAGAATACTCATGTCTCCATTGGATCTGCCCATCTAAAGTCTTTCACAGTCAGTGGGGGGAAAGTGCTTCTTGTAGGGGGTGATTCAACTCCTCTTGAAGCTAGCTGTGGATCCTAGAAGAGTTCACTTCTCTCCACTGACTGTGACAAGTAGGAAAGATGCTGGTGCTGTGGATATGTAAGATCAGAGGAGGTGTCATCAAGCGCAAGGTGTTTCCCAGCAGAGTTACAGCACTATAGCAGGGTTGAAGGAGGGCGTTGCATCTTTCTAGCCTGCCTGGTTCAGCAGGACCCTAAAGGGCCCTTTCAGAGCAGCAGGAGACCTCAGTTGTACCAACGTTCAGCCAAAACAGGCTAGTGGGAGAGCCTGGGGTTATCTGGAAAACAAGGGTTCCTCACAGGATAGCCAGCACCTCCTACATAGCTTACTACAGTTGCTCCAAGGCTCTTGACCTGTAATAGCATCTTCTATTCTGTAGTAGCATCTTCTACACAGCAGAATCTGACCAGTTACTCATTTCCTTTGCAGCCATTTTTATGACAATCCCATCCAGTTTGTTGGACAGTCTGCTTTCCAGTACTTGCCAAAGCTCCACACTCTGTAAGTTCACCAAGCACATCCTCAGAGAGGTAACACATCCAAGCTCCAAGCCCTGTGAGCTGGACACCTTCATGGCCTTCACCCTTCCTCTTTCCTAGAGCCCTTGTGCCAGTAGAAGACCATGAGGCTACTCTTATGGCCAGCCCCAAAGGCAGTGAGCCAAGGAGTAAACACTGCAGATGTTTTCTGCTGAGGAAGAATAATTTTGAGAAGGGCATTTTTGAGGGAGCAATTCATTCCTCCTGCCCACCTAGCTGTCAGGCACTTCTAGGGTCTCCACAGCTGCATCAGCACCAGCAAAGACCACACTCACAAGTGCCGCTACGTTTGCTGCATGCTGCTCAAGCAAGCCCTGCACTGTTGTGTAGTTGCCCAAACATAAGGCCACTGAAGGCATCTGCTTTCCTCCACAAGATGGAGAAGCAGAGGAACACGTGTCCCATAACACCAACACCATAGCACAAATAATCTTACTGGGCAGCCAGTGGTGACAGTGCTTCCTTCACATGTATGGCCCTAAGCCTGCTCCAGGGCCACCACCATGTGGTGGGCACCATCCAGACCAGAATGGGTGCTCCACATTGGCTGGCCTGGATGGGATGGCTTTTCAGCTAACCTGTTGTGGCACAGCACTAAATATTGAGGCAGAGGCAACCTCAAAATCTCTATTTATAAGCCTCACCCAGTGTCTCACTGCAGGAACACACACTCGGGCAATAAAATAAATCCTTCAAATAACCATGCATTCTTTAGCTCCAAATGCATAGACTCTGGGAGGCTTGGGTGGGATGCCCTGCTTACATTCCCCATGGTAATTGTTTGGGGTTTTTTATTTAATTTGGGTAGAGATCATGCCAAGAATGTCAGTGGTTGGGGGAGGGTCTGAGCTTGCCAAGCCTTCTTGCATAGAAATGCCCAACTCTGGCTCACTGTATCTGCACTGCATGAGACATCTGCTCCACCACCCTGCCGGCAGTGGCATGCTGATGAGAGGGGCACCTTTGGATCTGGGCCTCTGATCACCACATTTGGGTGTGAGAAAGCAGGTTTGCCACCGTGGCAGAGGGGTCTGGGACCTTGGGCAGCTGCACTTGCTTCTGGGTCCTCTGTCCACCTCACTTCACCCTCATTTCTCTGCAGATCGCTCAATGGTGCAACAGACATCAGAGAATTCCCAGACCTTAAAGGCACCACCAGCCTAGAAGTTTTGTGAGTGGCAACTCTCTCCCTTTTACCCTGCTATTTGTGCTCTTCCTCCTTCAAGGTGGTCCAGGCTGTTTCAGCGAGGACAACTTTCACAGTGCTGTGCAGTTGGTTGTCTTCAGCTCTGCCTCTCCCTGGTCACTCATCTCTCTGTTTCATTTCACCCCTGGTGGCTCGTGAAAGCAGCTTTTCTCTCCATGAGTTGCTCTCTCGGTACTGTTGAGTGTGCTCCAATCTTTTTTTGATTTTTTTTTTCTTCCTTCCCTCTGTGTCTGTGAAGGAACGAGCCTTTGGGTGCAGTGCTTCAGCGTGGTCTGCTGAGACCCAGTGTCTCTGCCCATCCTGAGACCAGCACTGGCAGTGCATTGCAGTGCGGGAAACATCTGCCACCCAGGCTCGGGGCTCCTGGAACTGGTCTGGTCCCACCCTCACACCACCAGATCCAGGAGAGCAGGAGCTTGGAGGATATGCTGTCTCTGGCCACCCACGGTTCTCCTCTCCAGGGCACTGGTCCACACGCTGTGCCCAAACTGGGAGCACAGCTGGCGACCCCAGCCCCGGAGTGTGACATGGCCGTGTCTTGCCTCAGGGACAGAGGGGCACACTATCCATCCCCCACACATGGGTTTCTGAGGCAGTCGTGGCTCCAGGCAGATCACCAGTGTGGACAATGGGGAACTGGGATGGCAGAGCATGCCATGGAGGGCACTGCCACCTGCCCTCGACGTGGCCAGGGACAGAAGTGAATTCAGTACTCAGCAGCGTCCCAGAATTTCTTATAGGCACATTCACCTTTACCGGGTCCAGCAGCAGTGCCCACTTCCAAGTCAGTTTCTGTTTCTCTCCAGGTATTTCATTATCCCATTGATTTTGTCTCTCCTGCCACCATCTGGGACCGGTAGCTGGGCTTGTGGGTCACAGATTCTGTGTGCTGCCTCTCAGTAACGCCATTTCTTCTCTCTCCTCCACTCCTCTAGGACCTTGACCCGGGCAGGCATTTATTTACTCCCCAGAGGGATGTGCCAGCAGCTGCCCAGCCTCCGAGTCCTGTGAGTAACATGTTTCTCTGTCCTGCCTGGTCTTTAGAAAAGTGCCATCAGAAACGAGGCTTTCTTCTTGTCTAGCTCAGAGAGGGACCAGCTATGGAAGACCATCCTGTGGTTCTTGTTCCCATTATCTTTTCCATTCAGAAAACACCACCTTCTTAGGCACTACCTTGAGCTCTGCATGTTCTTGAACTTGCTTGCTTCATCCCAGCGTGATGCTCTGGACTCAGGGCTGCAAGCCATAAGGCACATCCCCATTTGCCTCCTCCTTGCTCTGCACCAGTGGGAACTGTCTGCCCCATGCAAGGAGGGTAGAGAGGGTGCAAAGGGCGGTGGGTAAGAACGGCAGCAGCATTTCAGGGCTCCCAGCTATACACAGCACAAAAACCAGGGGTAAATCACATTCACACAATGCTCTGCCCCAAAGTTGGCTTACTGTAGTTGAAGCTCCAGCAACTGCCATCATCTGGAGGAAGGATCCCCTTCACATCGCGGGAGGGGGCAGGCCTGACCTGATGGAGACCTGCAAGGCCACCTCACGTGGTGCAGCAGTGGCAGATCAGGGTTTTGCTCAGAGTCTCTAGGTTGCTTTGGCTCTACCTGCTTGGCAAGGCACTGAATGATGCTGAGTGGGGGGATGTGCTTTTTTCTTTAACTTGGTACATGATGAAATCAGCATCTCAGAAAGACTCCTGCATCTTCTCAGGAGTCACACCCCTCGTTCCTGAGATCCCCAACTTTGTCTGCAGTCCAAGACATCCTCAGGAAATGAGTCATGAGCCAGATTTATACAAGTTTGCAGCCTTAGGGCAAGCAGGAGGCTTGCCTCTCATCAGCCTTTATACAAGCAAGCTGAAAATGAAAACAAGTTTGTTCCAGGAAAGCAACAGGAGTGAATTCTTGATCACAGAAATTGGAAACAAGAGAAAAACATAAAAATAAAAGAACACAATTTGTAACTTAGCAGATCACAGCATTTTGGCTCCAGCTGCCCCTGTAGGGAAGATCTCTCATCTGTAGACATCTGGACCAATTCAATGGACATCTTGCCATGAAAGTGTAGCCTTTGGAATGGCTCAGGCTGTAGGGTCCCAAGTACTCTGTTTATGTTTGCAAGTTATCAGACTGTAAACCTTTGCAGCAGAGCCTGTTCTTCAAGCTTGCCCCCTCCTCGTGGGAGACTTTTATTGGGACACCTCACCTTGTTCCTTGTTCCTTGTTCCCCTTTCCCAGTTAATTTTACTGACATTAATTGCATTGCTTTCAGAGTTTGGAGAGAGAGTATGTGGGCCAATGTTTGTGCGTGTTTACATATCTCTTGCCTTTGAAACGCATTGGCCTTCTGTCCCCACAGAGCTAGTGGTTGTTCTCGCTGCTTTCCCCGACTTTGCCAGCGCCTTGGCAGGTTGTCAGGTTGACATTGCGACCATGACACATCTGAACACAGATGATACAGTTAAGGCTGTATTTCTGGTCTCCTACTGCTCACACCACGCTGCAGATTTTCTGCAGAGACCTTGCACAGGGGCTGTAAGAGCCACCACAGGGGCGTGAGGCTCACGGCCATGCTGCGACACCGGTCTGTGCGTGGGCACTGAGCCCAGCACACCCAGGCAGGGCAGTCTTGCTGAGCTTGAGCTTGGCATCAACCTGCCATCGTCCTGTTGCTTTTTTCCAGAGCTTCTGCTCAGGGCACAGATTTGTCTTTCCTCTCAAGCAGAAATAGAGGAAACTTCCCTGAGCAGAGCTCAAGTCCCTTGATGCCACCAGCACCTTCATCCTGGTATGTCCTCAACAAAGCATGAGTGACTGAGGCTGCTCTGCTGGTAGATACTGGGCTGCATCTGGTTACCCTCACTCTGGAAGAACCAGAAATAACTCCTGGAGCTGCGTTCTCCCTCCATCACTGTCTAGCTAAGCCACTGCCCTGTTAAGCCCAGTGGATTGACACAGGGACCAGGGAAAAGTGACTGATGCTATAGCTCTTTCTCCGCACTGGGTGACAGTCTCCAGAGCCAAGCACAGAACTTTTGTTTGCTTTTCCCTCCCTCCTCCTCCCCACCATGGAAAACTGGTGGAGAGGGGGTTGGCAAAAAAATAAATAATTGAAATGTTTTACCAGCAACTTATTGGCAGAAAGATGGAAACTGAGTTTGGAAAGTCAGGGGAGAGGCCACATACAAAACTTTACCCTGGGGCAAATTTCCCTTGAACAACCACAAATCCAGCCTCTGCTAGTGGGGGAAAGAGCTGATTTTAAGCATTACTCCTTACCCAGCCCATTTCAGTTTTAATAAATTCACATTAAGCTATGCCAGGATAGGTTTTCCTCTGACTAAAAGTCACTCTACCCTGAAGCAGTGGGGACAGGAGTTTGCTGGGAATTGCTTTCAAGTGACAGCACTTGAAAGAATGGGGACCAGAGGTTTTCACCATCTGTAATGTCCTGTACCAAATCCCTGCCAGTGCCACAACCCCTTCCCTAACCCTGGGGAGAAGCCAGGAAAGGCTGAATGGAGAGCAGGCAATGGGCAGTTGGGTTTGCTCTGCCAGGAAGGACACAAGGCAGCTGGCTGGCTGCTCTGCTGGCCAAAACCTCCCCAGGCTCTGCAAGCGCATCTGCAGCTTTTGTGAGCACCGCCATCCACAACAGCAGGATGGGAGCTCTGGCACAAACACCTCTCCACTTTGCCCACGGAAAAGCAAGGCTGTGCACAGCAGAAGTTGGCACAGATGCATTTCACAGCTGACTTGGGGCTGGGGAGGAAAAGCCCACCGCAGCTGTAGAAGCAGCTCCGTCAGTCCACAGCTTGTGCTGGAGGGAGCTGGGGCTGGATGAGTAGGTAAACCACCGAGCAATCCTTGCCTTGCACAAAGACGCTCAGAGCAAGTGTCAGGTGTGAGCAGAGTGGAGATCCCCCTTGCCTGGGGTTACTACTCTCTGCAGCTGTGCAAAATGGAAGTCAAGTCATCCCCCTCTCCAGCCATATCTGCTTTCTAAGGGAGGGCTCAGGGGCACTCATTTTTTGATGTCCTAACATTACTGTACTGGTCCTTCCCCTGCAGAGACCTGTCACACAACCAAATCGAAGATCTGCCCAGTTTCCACCGGTGTCAGCGGCTGGAGGAGCTGTGAGTAAAGAGATGCCCTCGCTTGCACCATGCTCTTGCACCGGTCTGGCTGTTTCGGGGAGACAGGCAGTTCCCACACAGAAACCTCAACTTTCACCAAGCACTGGGAAAGTTAAGCGTTATAACTCACTATTTGGACTGCAAATGGACCAGAGCTCCACACTTTGCCCTGTGCAAATACAGAATAAAAATACATACCCTGTGCATAGGAGCTTAATTCACTCAGGTCTTTTCAGAGGTCCCAGCCACAGCAAACAGAAGTAGGATGTGAGAGCACTGAATTTTACTTCACTAACTCAAGTCCCAGGATGAGCTAATCAAGAATGGGGTTTATCTATACCATAAATGTCTTCTGCTTCAAGGAGGGGTCCCATGCCATGGGCACAAAGCAGCTCTTATCCACGCTGCTCAGGGCTAGCCCCTCCGTAGAGATTGATGCTTTCCTCATGTGTAGCACTTGAATTGGGTCTCCTCTGGACCCTGGGAGGCACCTCTGTTGCTCTGAGACAGAGTTATTCATGTTCAGTTCAAAGCGTCTGGAGATCTGTCCCTGCACTTCAAATCCAACAGAAGTTCTTGGCCTTTTCGAGAAAACAAAATAAAAATAATAGACTCCATGATTTTTTATAGAATTCTGCAACCTGGAAGAATAGATGTGCAGCATCCCCACAAAAATACAGTAGAGAGGTCCCTGGTCTCTGCAGCACCCCAGCCTGCATGGCCAGACCAGTTCATCCAGCCTTAGCAAAACCAGACATAAGGACACTGTGTGAAATCACATGAAAACAAGAGTTACATAGCCCTTGCTGCCTCTTCGGGAGCTCTGAGGACACAGTTAGAGCTGGATGTATTTTTATCCAAAGTACCCCCAGCAAAATGTTTGAAAAAATAGAATAAACATCAAAAAAAGGACAAACTTTCAGAATTCCAAACCTGTAGTTTCACACATTGTGCCTGAATGTCTTCTTACAGTATTTTATAATACACCAAATTCAGACTTCACATTAATATAAAAGCACAGTAAATCCCTCTTTCAGTCTACTTTTAAGTCAGACTGACTGTTTCTTAAATTAACATTTTCTTACAAAATGAGTATTTGGTCCCTTAAGCCCAAAGTTATCAACCTGTAAGCCCCACCCCCACCAGGCATCAGCATTCCTGCTGGGAAATGTTTGAAGCAAGTCTGGTGGTGCATGGTGGTACAGCCTGGCATGCACACAACTTAGGTGTGCCAGTCGCTCTGCTGTATCTGCCAATGTGCAGGTTTTTACCTGCAACACACAGGTGGTCCCTCGCAGCTAAACATCCTTGAATGATTTTTCACTAGCTTGCTCCAATACCCCTTCTTCCCAAGCTCCACCTCGCCCACTCAGTGAGACCCCCAAATTTGTACACAGAGCTTCCCATGGCCCTCACTTGAAATCTTAGCTAGAAGTAGGACCAATGCCTTCTTGGCTACATGGGGCATTGAGAAACCAGCAGTAGAGCAGATAGGAGAGCCTCAAGACCCTCTCTCTGAAACACGAACGTGTGGCCAAATACCAGCTGAGACATTACGGCCATCATGTGCAGGTCCTTGTGTGAGATGAGTCAAGATCATTTCTGAGTCTAAAGGCAGGTTTAGCTACCCAACAAACACCCTGGGGAGTTGTTGTAGGCAGAGCACTAGGCAGTGGCTGTCTCCCCTTGCAGAAGGTCACACATCAAGACCACTTCTGCAGGTCTGGGAATTCATGATGGGCATTTTGCAGGAATTTTTTAAAATATTCACCATTGTTCCAACTAGGGAAAAGAATATGGAAAAATCGTGAATGTTTCCCACAAAGTGGATGCTGAGATCAGTTCTGGATGTCTATCAAGGGGCATGGGGAGCGTATAGGTCAGTCAGCAAACACTGACCTATACACTGACCTAAACAGTCAGCTCTTACCCTGCTCCCTCCCCTACCCCAGGGAGTGCAGGAGGCTGCTGGAAGGCAGGTGTGCAGGGGCTGAGGCACTTTATGAAAATACACGTGCAGGATGTGGATGGTGGGTTCAGCAAGACATCAGGATACTTCTTCATGAAAAGCTGAGATGCCTTCAGCCCTCAACCCCCTTCATCATCACCAAGGCAAAGGGCAGCACCGTATAGGGTGCTGAAGGGTCACACAGAGCTGTTTGCTGACTTACCAGATCCAAGCTCTCCTCTTTTGCTCTGGACAAAGCATTTGCAGGCTCATGATGGAGCAGAGTGGGAAATCAGTATGGCTTTGGGGATAATGGGGCACCTTTAACGGCCTCACATCAATGGCACTTACTGTGCCATGATGGAATCAAAAGGAGAGGCTGCCTGAGCCCTGGAGCTACCCATAGGAGACAATGGCTTTGAGCTGTTTTGTTGTTCATCCTGTTTACCCCTTGAAATAAGAGTAGGTCTCCCAAGCTTGAATGACAACTTCCACTGTGACAGTTTGCATCTGCTGCCATGGGACAAAGATCCCTACAAAGTATGAACGCTTCCTTCAGCTATTTTCTCAAACCAGTTTTTGTTTTTTTCAGTGGTCTCCAGCACAACAGGATCCATGAAATCAGAGCAGACACCTTTGTGCAGCTGATGGCCCTGCGCTCTATGTAAGTCTTGTCTGGCAGGGGGAATGACTGGGCTTTTTGCTGGGGGAAGGGGAACCATGAGAACCCAGCCAGGCTGATGTGGAGTTTCCCAACCCCACTCCCTCTGCCTCTGCTGAGAGGTTTTGCTGCCCAGTCCCTCTTCCACTTCCCCTTACAAAAGAAGAGGGCACAAACCTTCTCCCTGGCTTTCCTTCTGCATGCAGACACCCCCTGTAAATAAATTCATTACCTGCCAGGCATGCGGACACTCCACACCATATGCTCTAACCACACGCTGCAACGCGTACGTTGCACAGCACAGCACACGTTACAGACACCTGGCTCCTAAACGTCCATGCAGACATGGACTCGTGGCAGGGATTTACCACGGTGTGCATGAGCTCTAGCACCCCTTTCCTTACACATGCTAGTCCTGGGCCGTGCACTCCTGGGACATCCGTGCAGAACATCCCATTTGATTTGGGACTGTCTCCCCACAACTCAAAAGCATATGTTAGACATATGAAGTACACACAAGCATGCATGTATCATACACGCATAGTGACCTTGCAGTAGACAGCCCACTTAAGTGCCTGGCATCTTTGAGAAGCTAGTAAGGCTCCACAGGCATGATTCTCCCTGTGACGTGTGGGAAGAGCCCTCCAAATGCTGATGGTCTTAATTTACTGTTCTGTTAAGGACTGAACTGAATTGCATAAAAGCTTTTTCCCATGGTGCAGCAATTTGAGTGTCATTTAATAGGCCAGCATTCCTAGAGATCCCGTGAGTGTCATGTACACCATGTTTACAACTGCACGGGAACACTCACATATTACATGTAACACTACAGACCAGCATGCAAATACAAGCATGCTGCTGCCACACTATAGTCACACAAACGTACAGCTGAGCATGTAAGCTCTAGCATTTGCCTTTGGGTATGTTGTGAGTCCCTGTGGGAAGGATTCAACTCACCCAATGTTAGCCTTCTGCAGTGAGATACACACATCTGGGCAGGCACCCCTGGCTCCCTTCAGAGCTGGAGAGATGTAGATATATGTAGGAGATCGCTCCTGTAGTCAGCCTTAGGAGAAGAAATGCTTCTTGATATGCAGGTTCCTCTCTGCTGATGACAGAGGGAGATGAGCCCTCTAGCTCAGATGGAAGCAGAGCTTATTGAGGAGACTCAGGGAATCCTCCCCAAACCAAGACAACTGTACATGACAGGAGACACTCTAAGATAACCTTGGTTCGCCTTCCACACAGCTCCTGACCCTATTTGCCCTTGCCTGGGCACCCAGCAGTGTGACCACATCAGAGATGCTCTGGCACTAGGGCATAACCTGTCTAATGCTCTGAGGTTTAGCATGTTAACATTAAAGCTCCACATCTACAGAAATGAACCCAAAAAGGAACCTTTCCCATTGGTCTCAGTAGAGGAGCTCCTTGCAAGGCAAACTCTTGTGCCCTCTGTGAGAAACCACCCATATATAGACACAAATGTATTTGTCTCCAGGGAGCTGCAATGAGACAGAACTTTCTGCCGACCAAGGGGCTACAGATCCCACATTTGCTCGCATCGAACCCCTTGACCAGGCCGGTGTCAGCAGCTTCACTGTCCTGCTCTGCACCCCTCTTACTGGCATGTCCTTGCCTTGCAGAGACCTGAGCTGGAATTACATCCAATTTATTCACCCAGAAGCCTTTGTGACCCTGCACTCACTCACCAAGCTGTAAGTTGCAATGATATTTCTTTCACAGTGGGCCATGGACAGCAGGTATCTGAGGATCTCAAACTGACTCCCCAAGCTATGGGGACACCGGGCATTTAGATATCAGAAGGATGCAGTGCTGAGGTGCATGTCTCAGCACTGACATGGGCAGACCAAATCCCAAGGTTTCCTATCAATATTAGAGGGATGATGAGAGTGCAGAAGGGGCCGTCTTCAAGATGCTTTCACCCTGAATACTTAAGGCAGTACCTTCACTTTCTGATGCTTTCATACCTGCCTTTGATACCTTTATGAAAGATCAGCATGATAGACCATTTCAACAAGAGTCATCGCAGACCATCTTTGCAGGTTCTGGAGGGGTCCCCAGTCCTCAGCCTCCTCACTAAGACTCTTGGGTATTTTATGAGCTGGGAGCTGCCCTATTATGGGAGGAGGGGTGGGGGAAGAGATGCATGGGGCAGATATGTGCACAGGGAGGTAGATACCACCCAGAGCTTTAAGCATGGGCATTAACCCCTGCTCCTCATTTCCCCCAGGGACTGCAGTATCAATCCGTTTATCTTCAGAGGATCCTGGTCCCCATGCAGCACCCAGTCCCATTTCAGCATCACATTTGAGGGAGCAATCAAGGCAGGCAGCCTGGCTCTCCAAGCCTCTGCTTTGCTGAGATACCACTAGCAGCAAAACCCTGACCGCAGTCTCCTTCTCTGCTTTCCCTTCATCAGGGACTTGACTGATAACCGGCTGGTCACGCTGCCTCTGGATGGTTTAGGTGGACTGACCCATCTGAAGCTCCAAGGCAACCCGGCTCTCTCTCAGCCCTTCACCAAGGAGAGCTTCCCCAAAATGAGGTACTGGTGGTGTTGGCTCTTTCACTTCTGGCGCTCAGCACAGCCTGTGTTTGCTTATAGCAATCAGCCTCCTGCTTTCCTTGTTTATCTCACGCTTTCCTCCATCCTTTCAGGCCAATAGGTTGAGGAAGCTTCATCTGCTGCTAACGCGCCTCATCTTTTAAAGTCTTCCACAGGAGAGCGGTGATGCACTCCCGGGCCCGCCACCCCCACCCCAAACACACACACAAGTGGAAAGCATGGAGCAGGCCCAGCTCAGGGCTCCTCTCAGTGGAAAACATTCCCAGAAGCCAGTCCTAGCTAATGACATCCAGCTTTCCTTCAGTAAACTCTGTTTGTGTGGCCGTGTCTTGTCTGCTATGGATTAATGAGGAGCCTGAAGGGGTCAAACTGAGCAAGACGAGGCTGCAAAAGGCTCGGAACGCAGTGACAGACTGCAGGCTCTGGCTCTCCTGACCCTCCCTTAGTGGTGGGTCTCCAGTGTGGCACCTGCCCTCAGGCTAAGAGGCCCATGGTCCAGATGACTCAAATTCCCCTGAGGTGAAGCCATCTTTTGCTTGGGTCTCCCAGGTAGTTCCCTTGGAGCCAAGGATGCATGAGCTGATGCTCCCACTCATCCAGTATGGGTTACCAAGGCTGGAGCTTCTCAAATTTAGACACCCACCGCTGGGGTCACAGGCCACTGCACCAACATTGGGCTTAATAGCTCAGGTCCAATGAAAAGTGTGGAGCTCTCACTTTGGCCTGCCTCAGCAGCGGTGCCTGCAGGGCTTTCTCTTCTGACTTTTTTGACTCATCATAGCTGGGATCTGCTGCATGACTGGTTTCCAAACAGCAGGGGATCCCAGAAGCTTCTGGAGGGCTTTCCACACCCAAGATGGCAGTCCCTTGTGCAGAGCGGGTCAAGTTTAGCACTTCCAGGGGCGTTCCTCCTCTGAACTAATTCCATTGACATCTGTGGAGCTGGTTTGGATTTGTACCAGAGAGACTGAGTCTGCAGGAGTGGTTCATTGAACCACGCCAGGCAATGGACCCATTAACTTTTCCTAAATTTTGGGGTACTGCCATTAAGTAGTCTTATTCTTGGGGCATATGTCTGGAGGAATCATCTGAGAACAGTTCTTAGCCATCCTGGGAGGATCTGTACCTCCCTACCACCTTTCAATAATAGGATTTAATTTGGAGCTTATACAGGAAGCAAGCTTGTATACAGAGTTTCCATAGCCTCCCGGGGCTCAGCCAGAAATGTTTGGGAACTTAAAACAAAAGCATATTTTTAGAATATAAAGTTTCACCATATTTACTGATCTTGTCAGAAGACCTTAATTGTCTGGAAAACCTGAGGTTCCTTTACCTTCATCAGCAGTCTTCCTGACTTCCAGCAAAGAAGCAGGAGTTTGCTGTCTTTGAAGAAAATGCAGCTGCTGAGTGATAGCCTGGTATTTCATCCAGGTGATGTTCAGCTGCTGTTTAATTAACCTTGTAACACGTGGTATAATTAACAACTAACAATTCTGCTTTCAAGTGGAAATCAGACATATTAAAATAACTTGCTACACTTGAGAGACTGAGATTTCTCTGCCTGAGCTGGCAGGGGTGAGCCATGCGTGCTCATGGAGCTGGAGTTTGGAGGTGCCTCTCTGACCTTCAGCAACAAGCAAGGGGGACCTTGCACTTGCTCAAGCGCTTGGAAAGCTTCTCACCTTGGCAAAAAATGGCCTTGTGGTAAAAAATGAAGACTCCACATGCACATGGCATATTGCCAGAGGGCATGGGAAAGACAGGCTAATTCAGTCTAGGGAGAACTGCAGAAATGTTTTTAGGAATTATCCGGGAACTTTAGTGCAGTTTCCAAACCTGGTGCTTGACAACATCCTATTGACAGACAGTGTCTTAAGCGCCAAAAGTGGGGCAGTGCAGAGACACTGTGGGGTGACTTGGGTCTACACTCTTTCCTACATGGAGTCTTTCACCAGAGCAAAGTCCTGCTCCAATGTAACCACCACCTGATAGACTGGCTTTTGTCACATATGGGAATTAAGCAAAAAGTGCAAAGCAATGGAGAGTCAGGTCATGGACGTCACACACCTAAAAGTTGTGCTTTCCCCCTTTGCAGAGTCCTCGAGGTACCTTATGCCTACCAGTGCTGTGCCTATGGAAGCTGCAGCAGCTTCTTCAAGATGTCCAACCAATGGGAGGCAGAAGACATGAGCCCTGAGGAGGAGGATCCCCACAAGAGGACCATGGAATTGTTTCCAGGTCATGCTGATAATCACTGTAAGTAAACTGGGCTGAATGGTGATCAATCCATGGGCAGGGCCATGCTGTGAGCTAGGATGTGATCCTGCATTTGCAGGAGTGGTCCCACTGCCAGCCATGGAGTTACACCTGCCTCAATCCTTCTCCAGCTCTGGTGGCCAGTTGCTGTGAATGGGCTTCAATTAGTGTCACTGCATTGGAGAAAGAGCTGATCTGGTGCATCCAAACCTTCACAATCTAACTGCCAGAAAGATCTGGCAGTCTTCAACAGCATGGACACATATGCTAATTTGGCCTTGCTGACCATAGAGGGAGGCTACTTAAGCCACTGAAAGGTGGCTGAGGTTACATGGGACAGCTTCTGGGCTTGATCATTAGACTTCTGGGCAGTACAGAGCCTTTGGCAGGACATCAGTCTTTGTTGCTACAACATACAGGGGATGGACCCTAGGATTGATCTGAATAAGAGAATGAACTCAAAGAACTGGAATGTGCAGCTGGCTGGAGGTAGAGAGACCTGTGTCTGTGCTGCTTTTGTGCACACACCCTGATGCTACAGCAAAGGTCAGGGTTAGGTATGAGCAAAAGGACACATTTGGGGAATATGATGAGCTCAGCACAGGGGCTAGCCTATGCAGGGCAGAAGTGGCTCCACAGTTAAAGATGAGAAGCGCTTTCTGTTCAAGAGTCATTTTATTCTGTGGTCCAGAATGCACCTCTGCATAGACCTCCATGAAATCTGTTGCACGAGGCCAGCAGAGGAGTGTGCAAAGCACACCTCCTGCACCCACAGACTCGCAGCACAACAGCAACTCCAGGCGGAAAGCTGGTGTGATCCCTTTGCAAGGGAATCTCAGAATAATGTGAAGAAAAGCATGAGCCCCTTTACTTCCTCTGTAACTGCTGGAGAATGGAAACAGCATTTCAGGACACAGCTTGGATGCTGCATTTGTTTATATGTTTGTGTAAATACAGAGGCCACATGCACTTCCAAAGTCTGAAACGCCCTGTAGGGAAAACTACATCGTGCTGTGTGCCTGTAGGAGATGGGGAGAGGGCTGAGTCCCTGGGGAGCACTTGACTGACTCATCTGCTCCTGGGAGCACCATGCACCCAGCCATAACCACGGGCTCTGCAGAATCTCCTCCTGCATCCTAAGCAGGCAGGACTAGATCTGGAGACAGCTATTGACCCAGATTCTCTGTGTTACAGCAGTGATGGGAGGCAGGATGACCCAGGCACTTTATGACACAGCCAGCGAGTGAGTCACAAGCCCTGCGTCCCTGCTCCTGCCATCTGCCCGGCCCCAATCCTTCACAGATTAAGAATAAGCTTTAGCAAAGTCCAGCCAGAGGCTAGCAAGTGTGATTCCTACCAGCATGATGTGGCTCCTGGAAGCATGGTAGACTTGGTGGTTACACTGGGCAGACAGTACAGAGGAGCCATATGTTACAGTCATTGCTGCAGGAATTTCTTCTCACCTGGGTCACTTGTTCCATCATAAATGCAGCCCATACTTTAACAGTCCTTGTGCATATAGAATCATAGAATGTTTTGGATTGGAAGGGACCTTTACAGGTCATCTAGTCCAACCCCCCTGCAAGATCAAGGACATCTCTAACTAGATCAGGTTGCTCAGAGCCCCGTCCAACCTGACCTTGAATGTTTCCAGGGATGGGGCCTCCACTACCTCTCTGGGAAGCCTGTTCCAGTGCCTCACCAGCCTCATTGTAAAAAATTTCTTCCTTAAATCCAGTCTAAATCTGCCCTCCCTTAGTTTAAAACCATTGCTCCTTGTCCTGTCACAACAGGCCTTGCTAAAAAGTCTGTCCCCATCTTTCCTATAGGCCCCCTTTAAGTACTGGAAGGCTGCTATAAGGTCTCCCCGCAGCCTTCTCTTCTCCAGGCTGAACAAACACTCGAACATATAGTTCAGGTGTTTGCCCAGCAAATTACAGCATCTGTGAAAAGACCTGGTTTGCGGCCAGGGCCCATAGTACTGCTTACAGACCTGCCCTTGCTGAGCACCAAAGCATTTGATGTCTCAAAGGATACTCTCTCCTGGCCCTGTCAGCAGACCAATGCCCACCACAGGCTCCCAGACCTCCAAGCCAGTCTCAGTCTCATGGATTATATGTGTGTTCATGAGATATTAGGACCAGAGAGGAATGCTGACTGATTCTGAGATATGCCAGATGAGACTATCAGCAGCTCATAAAGACTCACATTTTCAGATGTTAAAGCACTGGGTTTGTCTTGAAATATCAAACCACAGAGGAGAAACATGAAATGCACAAGAACCTTCCTTACTGTGTGCAGCTTTTGCAGATGACTCTCCTTACAATTCAGCAATGCATGGTCTACTCTTGACGATGAGGGTTTTGTGATATTGCTATTTGACTTAATTAATTGTTGCTTTATTTCTGTTCCCAGTGCTTCCTTTTGGATGGCCACCAGTGATATTTAGCTGTGTTATATGAATCTTGTAACGCTTCCTCATTAAAGAGGAAAAAAAGCTCTCAAATATTCCTTCCATGCAAGAGATAAAGTGGTCTCGTTAAGAGAAAATAACTCAGGGCTCTGTCCCTGCAGTGTACAGCCAGGCTCATCAGGGCGCTTGGATGCTGTGGGAGAACTCGTGAGGGAGGTGGGGCATGCTTCCAGATAGCCGTGTCCTCTCAGCCTTGCGTAGTGCTTCCAGCAAGGGACTGAGAAGCCCTTTACAAACAAGTCCGCAGAACCTCACAGCCCGGTTGTGAAAGGCGACCTGTCCCAGGCAGCCATGTAGGGGCAAGAAATGTGTTCCCGGTGGCACAGCCCTGCTCCAGCAGCCAGGCAATGCTGCCTCCCGCAGTGTGTCCTGCTCCCGCATCCAGCACCCATCCCTCAGCCGAGCCCAGCACCCAAGGGACCGTCTGACTCCAGCCACAGAGCGCACGTGGTGCCACGGACCCCAGGGCCAGCTCAGCTCTTTCCCATCCTCCCAGATGCCCGGGAACCCCCTGGACACCACCCAAGTGTGTCCATTCACATCTGAGTAACAGCCACCTGAGGCCCAAAGGAGTGTGGTTAGCGCACGTCTCATCACTCTGTCACCTTGTCACGACAGATATTTAAGGTCCTGTTTCCAAAATTTTTGGTGCTTGGGATATGCCTCTTTGGATTATAATTGGCAGCATTTAGCAGATACCCCCTGCCCCAAGCAGCAGCCCAAAGATGACTCGGGGGCTTGTCACAGGACATCCACCCAACACTTCCCAGCTCCAGCCACCCTCCCGAAACTGGCTGCAGAGGGAGGATCGGCAAAGTGCAAGCACTGCCATTGCCACGGGGCACTTCCATCACAGTCCCAGCACCCCCCTTCCGGACCACTGGTTTGAGGATAGAAAGGGATGTATTTACTTACAAGCATATGTTTGCAATAATGGAACAAAGCTATAGGAAGCGAGAAGAGAACACACTTGTATGGTTATCCTTGACAATTGGACACTGCTTTCCCCAGTCCAGCACCTCCATTAGCTTGTAAAACTAATTAACTTTTGCAACCATCCAGCAAACCTGGAGGGTCCTTAGAGCTACACTTTTCCTGCTTCTGTCATTCAAGAAGGCTACTCAAGTCCCCCAGAAAGCACCAGCCCAGGCCCCTTGCAGCCACCCATGCCCTAACTCTGAGGGAGAGAGCAATTGTCTGCAAACCCCACATGGGGACTGCCCTGGCTAAGGCAGATAATACATAAGGAGAAGGAGCATCCAGCCCAATGTTTTTTGTTCTACCCCTTGTCCAGCAATTCTCCTCCTCTTCCTCCCACTTCCATGTTGGTACAGCTGGCTGGGAACCATTTTCCATGGGAAGGGCACTCCTAGCAAAGTGGGTTTTTTCCATAAGGCCTCAGAAAGTGGAGGTGCCTTAGCAAAATTCAAATAAATAAGGGCTACTTCAAAAACAATGCAGTCTGCCCTGCTAGAACACAACAGCCATTTTCTTTTCCCTACAGTTCCCAGGCTGGGAGAAGTACTGATTTCCAGCAGAGGGAGGTACATTTTCTGCTTTGAAACCCGCTGTGCTGGCCAAGGATTGCTTTGCAATTCACAGCTAGCTCAGTAGTCCAGGCAAAACAAAAGATCGCTCCTTCACTTCATGCAAATGTTTAACCTATGCTTAAAAACAGCCTTTGTGTATTCTGGCCCTTTGAAGAGAAAAGGGATGGGGGCAGATACACTTTAACATTACCGTGGGCTGGGTGGCAGGGGGGCACAGAAAGTGCAAGTCTCTGCATTGATTTGAGTATCGTGACTGCACATCACAGCCTCCGCACTGGATGGAAAAGACACTGGAGATTTATAAGACTATAAAATACAAGGAGGAAATATTTTTCCATCCACTGTGAGTGTTTTCTTGCCAGACTCCAAAGCAGCAGTAATATTTCAACTCTTATACAGACAGATTTTTAAAATGGCATTTTTTTTTCCAAAGCGCACTGAAGCCGAGAAAGACACAATGCTTGTCAGGAGGCACTAAAGATAGCACATTATTTGTCATCATTCTTTAATCAAATAATCCCAGTTGTATTTTCAAACACAGGCAGGGAGCAGACCTCATGAGAGGCACCATTTCTAAGCAGATTAGGCAACTAAATCCCACTTAGGTTAGCCTTCAGCACTGTGGAAACTCGCTTTCCTGGCCAGTGTCTCAGCTGCCAGGTGCACACCTGGGCACCAGCATCAGTCATATCATCCAAGGGAGAGTTCATCCCACAACCACAGATCCAGCTCCCTGGCTATCGGGCTGTGGCAAACACAAAAGACATCCTTTCCCCTTCCTCCCGCCCACAGAAAACCCTCCGAAGATCTCCACTGGGAGCAGAAGGCCGTGCTGGTGCCATGGGTGGGGATGGTGCAGCAGGACAGCAGCTGTCCTCACTGTGTCCCAGCATTGTGAATCAGTGGTAGTTTAAGAAGAGGAACAAAGCAGAAAAGCATGTCTTGGATTAGATTAAGAGGATGCCATTCTCCTTGGTGATGACCTACACCTACAGACCATCAAAACTACAGCTGAGGTCTCAGCCCCATTCTCTTCCAGCAGCTTCTCCTTCAGCCAGGGAGTCTCTGCCTGACCCTCAGAGACCCCAAGCCTGGCTCAGGGTGCAGCTGCCAGCATGATGGAGATGCTGGCCCAGCAGGCTGGGCTCTGAGGGCAGTACAGTCTGGTTGTATAAACCCCATGGATCCAAAGTCTGCAGGCATGGGCAATCAGTCTGCCTTTAAGCAAATCCAGGACTGGGAACCTCCACGGTTAAAAACAAGGCACCACAGACCCAAGAGATCATAGGACATAAAATAAAGCAATAAATGTTGGGTTCTCTTGTCTTTTTGCTTCTGAGCCATTTGGTGGTGGTGGTGGTTGCTGACGAAGAATTTGTGCTGCAAGTAGAGACTAAAACGGCTTTCTTTGAACAAAGCTCCAAAGTCCTTGTTGATGAACTAACATTGGACAAGGCCTGCCCAGAAAGCTTCTATTTAGAAGATGCATTTGAAGGCTTTGTTTTCTGTAACCACATAGGCTAGAGTATTTCTTTATTTTTAATAAAGCATGCTGGGATGAGGGATCTGCAGTCACACAACTCTGGGATCTGGGGCTCTTACACTTCAAATGTTGGGAGTAACCTAAAAACAGAGGGGTTGGCCACATTGCAACCCACCAACGTTTACAAGACCTTCTCCCTCTACAGCAGTGACTGCAGGGGACAAACCAGACATCAGCAGCTACTTTGAACCTGTGGGCTGGGAACTGGCTGGGAAGGTCTGTTTTGAGGACAGGCAGTGGGAAAAGCTTCTGGCCCAGCTAGCCCCGAAGGCTCTGCTCGTTCTTCTCTGAGCATCATTTCTCATTGTTTTGTCCCCAGATGACCTAGATGCAGATGACCTCCAGCTGGACCTTGAGGAATCAAAGCTGCACCCCACTATTCAGTGCACGCCAAGCCCCGGTGAGCAGCCAGGGAAACCCTTTGAACACAGCTGGGATCCTTTGAGCTTCTCTAAATCCCCAGGATCCCACAACCCTTCCCGCAGTATCTCACAGATGTACAGATCAGAAGCCTGAATGGTTGGGCTTTGGCCAAACTGGGGACAAGTGAGGAGCTTCCTTCTCCCACTCCGATGTGTCTGCTCTCCTATGAGGAGAGGACAAGGTCATGGTATCCCTGATCAGGTATCACCAGCTCCACCAACCTGCCTGCAGTCAGACTCTGGCTTTCAGGAAGTTCCTGTTCCCTTGCAAGGCTTAGACTTGCTTCGTCCCAGCCAGCCCAGAATATTGCATGACAAGACCTTGTCCTTGATCTCCCCATCATACTTGCAGCACTGCAAACTGCAGGGGTACTTTACTCTGTTTCCTGAGGAAGGGAGAGAAGGGAGATGCTGGACTGCACCCAGCCACTTTCTCCTTACTTCCATCAAAAACATGCCAGTGGATACAGACTGGCTGGGACACAAGGAAGCTGCCTTCTGATTTTGTCCCTGTTCACAGCTCAGTGGTGTCCTACACAAGCACAGCTGGAGGCTGGAGAGGCCTGGCTCCATCCAGGCAGCTGTGGGACACTGGCAGGGATGGAGTTTTCACCACTTTTCCCACTGAGTTTTCTGCAAAAGAGACAAGAAGGAACAAGATTTTATCAGAGGGCATGCCCTGCTGCCTGGGTACAGAGGTGCTGGCTCTCTAAGGAAAGCCAGCCAAAGACCCACGAAAGCCACCCCCTTTGAGCTGAGCAAGATTTCTCCGTTTCCTCTGATTTCTTTTGCTCTCTACCACCTAAAACTTGGCCCATCCTGTTTCTGGTTTTGCTGAACTCCCACCCTGAGCCCCTCACTGTAACATGTGAATCGCTCCCAGAGGCAACTCTTTCATTGCACTGTCTCTCCCCGCTCTCTTCTTTTTCTTTTAGCAAACAGCATTGACCCCCAGTCCCCCTTTTACCTGTCCATGACCTTTCCTTCTCACTCCCCCTTCTCCCCATGTCCATCCTCCAGCATTCTTTCTCCTGACATCCTCCCACGTTCTCCTTGCCCAGGCCCCTCTGTCCCTTCCCTGCCACCCCAGCTCCCTCCCTCTCTTCCTCCGCCCCTGCTGTGTCTCTCTCCTGCTCCAACACTTCATCTCATCTTGGCCATCCCCTCCGTGCAGAGGTCATTCATGCAGAAACAATAAGACACCACTTAGCCAAGGTCTTGAGTGTAAGGGCAGAGGCTGGCAATGTCAGAGCTGGATGCAGCATCCTGCCATCTCTCGCACATCTCCACACCACTAACTCCAAGGTCCCAGGGGGGTATGTGAGAGGAGCAGCTAATGGCAGAATGGCCCAAATGCCAGGCTGACACCAGGAGTGTTAGTGGGTCTGGAGTCCCACAGAAATGTGGGCCATTATGGTCATGAGTTCCTTTGGACAAAGGCCCACATGGAGCTCAGATTCTGTCCCATTGAACAGCATAGGGCAGGTGGGACGTGAGAGCAAAAAGGCTTCGCCATGCATACGGTCATGGGGTGGCAATGCCTTTTTACATTTTAGGAGCTCTGATAAGTTTGCCATTTCTCACATTTCACATATGACCTCTCCCTACACCTCGTTTCTGCCCTGGGCAAGATCTAAGAGGAGGCCCCCGGTCAGCATGCCAGAGGCACCCCAGTGTGGGGACAGGACAGTGTGGGGAGCTGCACTGCTGCCATCCTGCTCCGGAATAGGGCAGTGTTGTATGCTCCTTTGCGGCCCTCAGCATTCAATAGGCAAGGGGCTGGTGGGGCCAGGAGAGGGCTTGGACCTGGCCGTTGCTCCGAGCAGCACCACTAGAGCAGAGCAGTATATTCTGGGTTTAACTTTGGGGTTTGTTTTCTTCCAGGTCCCTTCAAGCCTTGCGATCACTTGTTTGAGAGCTGGATCATCCGCCTGGGAGTCTGGGTCATCGTTCTGGTCTCGGTGCTCTGCAACGGGCTGGTAATTCTGGCTGTGTTTGCCTCTCCCAGCTACCTCTCTCCAGTTAAGTTCATCATCGGCTCCATAGCTGGAGCCAACATGCTGACTGGCATTTACTGCAGTACGCTGGCTCTCGTCGATGCCCTGACCTACGGCCAGTTTGCCAAATATGGCGCCAGATGGGAGACTGGCGCAGGCTGCAGGGTGACAGGGTTCCTGTCGGTGTTTGCCTCCGAAGCTGCCATCTTTCTGCTGACGTTGGCTGCCGTGCAGTGCAGCATTTCAGTCTCCTGTGTGCGGGGCTATGGAAAGTCACCCTCCTTAGGCAAGGTCAAGGCTGCTGCCTTTTGCTGCCTGTTGCTGTCCTCTGTGGCTGCCGTTCTGCCTCTCTTCTCCATTGGGGAATATGGAGCATCCCCTCTCTGCCTCCCGTATCCCATCCCGGATGGGAAACCTGCCACCCTGGGCTTCACTGTGGCCTTGGTGATGACAAACATGCTCTGCTTCCTGACTATCACGGGCACCTACATCCGACTCTACTGCAACCTGCTGAAAGGGGAGTTCAGTGCTGTATGGGACTGTGCCATGGTCAAGCATGTGGCCTGGCTGATCTTCACCAACTGCCTCCTCTACTGTCCAGTGGCCTTCCTCACCTTCTCCTCCACACTCAACCTCTTCCTCATCACCCCAGAGGTCATCAAATCTGTCCTCCTTGTGGTCCTGCCCCTGCCTGCCTGCCTGAACCCTTTGCTCTACCTGCTCTTCAACCCCCACTTCAGAGATGACCTCCGCCTGCTGAGGCAGAAGGGCCAGGACAAGGGGAGCTACCCCCAGTCCTGCGAGGTCGATGACATGGAGAAAAGCTCCTATGACTCCACGCAGGCTCTGGTGAGCTTCTCCGACATCGACCACATATTCGAGACACCTGATTCCCTGGGAGTGCACCCCATCCTCGACAGCTACAGCTTCCCCCCCATGACGCTTGTGCCCTGCCAGCAAAGGGTGGGCACCAGCGGGAAGGAGAGGGGCTTCTCTGAGCATTGTCCCTGCCTCAATGACAGTGAGGTGCTGATCGCTTCAGAGAGTCGAGATCCGGCTGGCAGCAGCCTCCGGATAGCCTTCTTTCCCTCCCCGCCCACGCCACCCTACACATCTCACTTATAAACCTCCTCTGAGTAGCCATGCCAAACAGCCCCACACCACACACTGAGGGCCAGCCCCAGCGCCGGGTGGCCAGCAAGGTGACAGCAGGCTGCTCCATGTACAGCACCAGTACAACCCGTCTACCCTCACCCCCCATCATATCTGCCTGGGCAACCAGCACCGCTCTGCCAGCTGCCACTCGCCTGGAAGGGCTCTGACTGAGCTCCAGATACTCAGAGCTGGCCATGGGAGGAGATAAACCCCCTGCGCGAGTGTTTCCCCTGCTAGGGACTGCCTGGGAGAGAGCCCCATCAGCTCAGGAGGTGGGTCTGGGAGACCATCCTCCTCGTCATCCTACAGCATCACAAGCTAGGAGGAGCCTGCATCAAAGCCAAGCATGTCTTCTCAAGGCAGAGATGTCTTAGCAAGCAAAAGCCATTGCTCTGTGGTAGAAACACATGGAAATGGCTGACTGCGATGACGTGGCCACTCATAGGGACCTCAGGCCTTGTCTCCAGGGTCCTCCGCAGGTCCCACAGACAAGGAAATGGGAAATGGGCTTGTGTCTGCCCCACACCATCAACTGGAAGAGCAGAGGAATTGGGTTACAAGCAGTGTATCCATGTGTGCACGTAAGGTTTGGAACGCCTCCATTTTGGGAGGCTCTGCTTCATCCACTGGGAGCCTCATGGGTTGGGCAGAACCCCCACTTTCAGATGATACCAGGAGCTGGGGATGCTCACATGCTCAGCCCCTCTTTCAATCTGGCCCACAGTGTCTAACAAGGGGTCTCTGAACCCTAAGGCAGCCAAATCCAAACACCTCCCTGGAGAAATGTACGTGCTTTGCCTGAGGTCACTCAGCAGTGCCTGGCCAGGGCACCCAAGGGAACACCGGGCTCCCTCCACCTTCATCGCTCCCTCCACCTTCGCACGCTGCAGCACACCTGGGGCACTCCGCCTACAGCCACCTGGGTCCTGGTCAGGCGCACTGGAAATAGGGTCTGGCTCCCTCACTGACCCCAAACCTCGCTCCGGGAAGAGGCTGTTGGTTCTTGGGTACACGTCCTCCAGGCAGAATAGCCATTTTGGGGGCTGCATTTGCCCTCCCCTATTTTAAGGGCAGCTCATGTAGAAGGAAGGAGCAGAAATCAGCCTTGTGGGATGATGGCATCAGGAGGACACAGGCCACTGGGAACAGTCTCAAATTTGCTCCCTGCAGCTCAGGGATCTCCCAAATCCATCCTCTCCATCACAAACCCTCCCACTGCCACCCAATGCAGCAGGGAGCCCGCGGTCAGAGCTCAGGCCCTGGGCAAAGCTTTGGTTCTGCTGACATTACTGCAGCTGTATAAGTCGTTCATTCTTGTGAGATAATAAATGAGCCCCGTTGCTGACCAGTGGCTAGCTTCTGTCCTCTTGCATGTGAAAAGCACCTTGCTGGTTCATTCAGTGGCTGGCTGGCTGCCTGCCTCTCTCGGCCAAACCAGGCTGCTGCTGCTTGGATGTTGTCTGTATTGCCTGAGTGAGGACTGCGACATTGCATTGTGACCACGTGAGCTGGTACCATCCTCCTCACCCCTCTTCTTCAGAGGGAAGAGCCAAACTGCCTGCCTTTATGCAGCAGAATTACATCAGCAGTGTCCCTCTCCAGACCCCATGGGCCAGACCCACCTCTTTGCACCCCTGGTCTGCTGCTCGGCTCCATCTAGTGTCCGCGTTCATGAGCAGGACAGAGTCTGCTGCATAAAAGTTTAACAGGGTGATCAGTTTATCATATAACAGGGTCTCCCATGCAAAGACAGACTCCCAGCCAGAGGCTAGCTCTGCTTCCCTTCTCTTCACATGAGCCCTGTAGTCTTATCTCAAGAAGAAAAACCTGAGATATCAGCAGAAAATCAGAAGAATGAGACGCAAAGATGAGAGAAGAGGATGAGAACCCCAAATTCCAAACATAATCCAAAGCTCTGCTATGCAGTCTGGTGGGAACTATGAAAAAGTAACCCCTGTTGTAATACCTGGATCCTGATCCAGACTTCTGATATCCTACAGATGCTCAAAAACAATTCTCATGCTTGGCTCATTAAAAACACTGAGCCATTTTGTTCTGTTTCCTTAGGGCTGCTCACATGCACATGACTGGGAAAGACTCATATCTAGTTAGATTTGCAGAAATAAAATGTTCCTTCAGAAGCTGGATTATACATCCCCACCATAAATTCAGATTTCCCAGCATGTATCCTAACTACATAAGGAAATCCCTAATTATAAGACACCCCAAAATAAGCCACACTGACATTGACACAATGAGCATCATTACAAGTCACAAACTAACGGCAACACTCACTTGCCTGAACTCCCCTGCACTGCACTGCTGGCAGGAGTATCCATGCCACACTAGCAGGCATTAAGGTACCCAGATGAACACTTGACAGACAGCTGTCCCCAATGGATGGTGCACATGAGCTCTCCATGGGCACTGGGCCATCAGGGGACAGTCACACAACATCATGGTAGCAGGAGCTGAGCAGTACTTGGGACAACAAAAGCAGGATGTTGCATGGTCAGTGTAGCAGAAATTGAGTCCCCAGTTGTCCCAGCTGGTAGATAGGGTTCCCAAAATGTATGGATGTTATGCATGGATGTTATGCACACTTCCTACACACACGTCAGTGTGCATGGACAGGCTGCCATGGCTGGAGAGACTGTGGTGTAGAGCCAACAGCTTCCTCTTGGGATTACATGAATTACAGCCCTCATCCAACCCGCCTGTCCCTTATACAGTCTCAGCCTAGCTGAGATGTTGCTGTGATGTTGTCATAGGTGTCTCAGGTGGTGACCACCACGGGGTAGACCCACTAGCAAACAGCATTACAGACATCCTTCATGGTACTGAACACAGAGGAAAGGTGAGTCTGAGTTCAAGACCGGTAGGAGTCTGGCACAGCCAGCTTTCCAGGGCTCATGCTTATCACCTCTGGAGCTGGATGAAGAGGAGGAAGAGCATCTGAGAGTGTCCAACCCAGGAAGAGCCTGAGACAATGACAGGGTTGATGCAGGCACAGGCACTGTCCTTCCCAAGAGCAATAACATTTCCCCAGGAAGCTGTGGAAAACTTCACTGCAGGGCTGGGTAAAAGCCCTCCAGAGCATGCAGGCCCCTTAGTAGTCGATGTGGGACTTCCCACCCCCTCTCTCACAGATGAAGCAATGGCCAGGAGCCCTGCTGGTCTTGTCTGTGCTAGAGCACAGCACAGCCCAGCACAGTCCAGCTGAGCCCTGCAGCACCTCGCTCAGGGCATCCACAGTAGATGTTGCCCATGTATGTCCTGACCATTACCCTCTGCTCACCCATAATCCCTGCTTCACCCTGTCTTCTGCCTCACTTGGGTCTTCAGGCTCACACCTGGAGGGTGTCCCCTGCAAGAGGGACATTGCCTATGACAAGGAAGGCTGCAGGGCACCTCTGGGGCAGGAGGGACTGAAAGAGCACCAGGCCACCCCAGAGGGCTTTGAGCCCAGAAAGCAGATATGCTGCAAAGCACAGCAGCACTTCATTGTTGTTTAGTGTGGAACCTCTTCCCATCAAGGGTCCGTAGGCTGCCTCCAGGGAAGCTCTGGTAAAACAGTCACCCCTCGAAGCCAGTGCCCATCTCATGGCAACCCAGGAACTGTCTACCCTAAAGAGAACAAAGCTACCAGGTACAGATCCTGCGTGATGCGCCAGCCAGCATCCTCTTTTCTACCCCGCAGAGCCAACTCTCCTCAGGCTCGGAGCCCTTCCTCACAGTTCTTCTGCACAGGCCAGTCTCCTCGCTTAACTGAGTATAAGCATGTCATGGAGCAGGGATGAGACCTGTTCCCTCTGCTTCCCCAGGGCCACGAGGACCCCCTCAGAGGCCATTTAGAGCAAATACACCCCAATGCTCTCTCTGAGCTGTGGTCCTGGCAAGATTACTAAGAGGAAAGGAGGGAGCATAAACACAGAGTATGTTCTGTCCTGGCCCACAGAGGTGCCTGAGAAACAGTGAGAGCTTATGGATCTGCAGAGGTGCAGGAAACAGAAACCAGCATCCTCCCCTCTGCTATTGCAGGCCATAAATCCAGAGTATGAACTCTCCGGCAAATGCTCATTAAAGTGCTTTTCATCACATCTCTAACAGTGTACATGTGGCTTTCCACCCTACCAAACACTAAATTCAATAATTATCAAAAACAAAAGTGAAAGCACTCCTACACCACTCCACCTCCTTCTTAGCAGCTGATTTGGCCTTTACTGGTGCCAGGCTGACCACCTTCATGCATCTCAGCCCTCCGCCAGTCAGTAGGTAACTGAAGGTAACCCTGCTGCTCCACAGGCAACACAACCAGCCTGGATTACCCAGTCCCATGGGCAATCAGGAGCCAGCTTGGACTATGTAAACCACTGCTGGTCAACCAACAGAGGTGTGAAATGACTTCAGCAAGCCCAGAACAGAGGGAAGCTCCCCATCCTCCACCAGCAAGAACTCATGAGGCTGCTCTTCTGCCTCCTGGACTAAGCTTTGGCAGTGAGATACCACACTGTCTGGATACCTCCCTTCCAGATTATCCTCTTCAAGGCCACCAAATGTTAGCATGGGCCTCCCAACAGCAACCAGAGGTCCTTGAGGCATCATGAGCTCTTTTCATTGGAGACAGGGCTCCCCTGGATTCCAGCCTTTGGAAGGGGATGTATGCAACTGTGAGAGACTGAAAGAGTTAATGTCTCAAACATTGTGGTGACTTGAGGCACCATTTGCATGGCGACGGCAGGTCGGCGAGCATGGGGGGGGGAGCGAGAGCGGGACGTGGAGAGTGCGTCGGAGGACATACGGTTCCGGGTTCTGCCGCACCTTACCATCTATGGCCAGAGGTCACACAGAGTTGATCTGAGGAAGAGGCTTGCAACCGCCCGAGAGACCCCTCGCGACCACCCCCCTCCCCCAGCGCCTGCGCAGAAGATTGAGAACTTTCTAGAACAAGAACCATGTACGTCCTGAAGGGGCGTGCCTGGAGGCGGGGATTAGCTTATCTTATAAAAGACATGCCCGCCCCCCCCCCCCCGGGAAGAGCACGCGTGCCCACCACTGGAGGATTGCCACGTCTGTCATCGTCATCGCGGGATCCAAGGGTGGTGATACTTTTTCTTTCTCTTTCCTCCTCTCTTCTCCTTTCCTTTTCTTGCTTCTCTCTTCCTCTGCTCTTCCAATATATATGCAAGTTTGGGATTGGGTTGCCCGGAAAATAGCTCCATTGCTAAATCACCTTTGTTCGTTCGTTAAGCTCGCCAGTTCGTTAAGTTTGTCCGTTTGTGGAATTCGCCAGTTAATAAAGTTGCTGGCCAGCCTGTTCCTCTGAGTCATTGTCGTGACTCTACCGACCACGCGGCTCTGCCAAGCAGAGATTGGCTTTTGTCGGTACACAAACCGTCGGGGAATCAAAAAGATTCACCCCTCTCACAACCCACCGAGTGGGACGAGACAGCAACTAAGAGAGTGAGAGAGCAGTTTAAGTCTGGGCCCCCTCCCTGTAGCAAGATTGCTCCTGGCTGGAAGAGGTCTGGATGCCAAACAGCCCCAGACAGCAGCCAGTGAGTTGCACCTCGTGGTTGGACAAGTGGAGCTGGGCTGTGAGTCCCAATGCGGTAAGGCTGCAGCTCTGTCAGTGTGATAGACTGGGTTGGCAATGGCCCCCACTCAGCTGGTGGTGCCGGGACCCCCCGACACACCAGAGGTTTCCAGGAGCTGATGGTGGCACATGTTACAGGCACTGCCTGCAAACAGCCTGAGTGAGCAAGAGGGCACAGAGGTGGTGGGACACGTTGAAAGGGAGGAGAACAAGGCCACACTGTGGGTTACATCTTGGCTGATGTGGCCTATTCCAAGCAAAGGCCCTCTGGGTAGCTGGATGACATGCGGAGCTGCTCTGGAAGCCATTGTCAGGGCTGGGCACCTTTGAGGTTGTCCTGGTTTCAGTTGAGATAGAGTTAATTTTCTTCGTAGTGGCTGGTATGGGGCTATGTTAACGGTCACGCGTAACCGTTACGCGTGATGGAGCCCTGCTTTCCTGGAGATGGCTGAACACCTGCCTGACCATGGGAAGTAGTGAATGAATTCCTTGTTTTGCTTTGCTTGTGCGCGCGGCTTTTGCTTTCCCTATTAAACTGTTTTTATCTCAACCCTCAAGTTTTCTTACTTTTGCTCTTCCGATTCTCTCCCCCATCCCACCGAGGGGGAGTGAGCGAGCGGCTGCGTGGTGCTTAGTTGCCGGCTGGGGCTAAACCAGGACAGTCCTTTTTGGCGCCCAACGTGGGGCACGAAGGGTTTGAGATAATGACAGATTTGATTGGAATGTGCCAGATAGAATATATAGCTGTTATTGCTGTTTAGCTATTAATCAGCAGGCTTCTGTGCTTGCCATAGGCTTGCTTGCCTTACTGTACCCTTAGAGTCTAGGGCTCGTTAGTGGCTGCTTTTTGCTTTTGCTGCCTGCCGTGCTGCTGTACTGCTGATCACCTTACTCTGCTGTGCCTGGGAACATTTTGATAACAGCAATGGCCTTGCGCCTGGGCTGGCAGATGGCCAGGGCATCGCTGCTGTTTCTGTGCTGCTGTACTGGACAGGCTGGAACTCCGCTGTGAACTCGAGTCGAAGGGACTGTGACCTGTGGATGAATCCACGTGGGAGCAGGACACCCCAAAGCGTCTGTGCCCATGGATAAGCCCATGCCAGAGCAGGTATATCTTGAAACGTCTGTGGCCATGGTTACGTCTGTGCCACAGCAGGTATAGCTCTGAAGGGATTGTGGTCCAAGGATAAGTCCACGCTGGATAAGGTGCACCTCGAAGCATCTGTGGCTGTGAATGAAGTCCATGCTGCAGCAGGTACACCTCGAAGCATCTGTGGCTGTGGATAAAGTCCATGCTGCAGCAGGTACACCTCGAAGCATCTGTGGCTGTGGATGAAGTCCATGCTGCAGCAGGTACACCTCGAAGCATCAGTGGCTGTGCATGAGGCCATGTTAGAGCAAGTTTACTTCTGAAGGTACTGCATTCTGTGGATAAGTCCAAGCTGGAGCAGGGGCAAGGGGAGGACTTCATTGCAATGTTAAACCTGATGGTCTGGTCCAAAGGGACCAGGGGTGGAGATTGTAATGGAAATACCTTTAAATTGTTGTATCCCAGGATTTGAGTTGCGTGTTGTGGGAATTACTATAGCAGGAACCCCTTGTTGCTAGCGAGGCTAGGAGCAAGGGGAGGAGTTCGTTGCAATGTTAAACCCTATAACCTGGTCCAAAAGGACCAGGGGTGGACATTGTAATAGATATACCTTTAAATTGTTGTAACCCATGATTTGAGTTGCATGTTATAGGAATTACTACGGCCGGAACCACCTGAACCAATGGAGGAGAAGCCTTACAAGAAGCAGTGCAAGTGCAGCAGTGACCTGACCTGAGCTGGTTTTGGTGCCCAATAACTCCAAGCAACACACCACCTGAGTGTCCTGAGTAACAACCATAAGAGATGAAGCCCAAAGTCATGGACTAAATGAACTCAGTGGACATTTTGTGGACATTTATGGACATTTTACAAATATTTTGTAGGGGTGGTCCATAGACTAAGGGAATGATATGTGTGTATTATATCAAAGGATGGGAAGGGTGATGGTGGGTAATGAGAATGTATTGAATAGTGTGAGACCTGAGCATGACGTAAATGGTATGGAATAAGGGGTGGATACTGTCCTGGTTTCAGTTGAGATAGAGTTAATTTTCTTCGTAGTGGCTGGTATGGGGCTATGTTTTGGATTTGTGCTGAAGACAGTGTTGATAATACAGAGATGTTTTAGTTGCTGCTGTACTAGTCAAGGACTTTTCAGCTTCCCGTGCTCTGCCAGGTGCAGAAGAAGCTGGGAGGGGACACAGCCAGGATTGTTGATCCAAACTGACCAAAGGGCTATTCCATACCATATGACGTCATGCTCAGTATATAAAGCTGGGGAAGAAGAAGGAAGGGGGGACATTTGGAGTGATGGCGTTTGTCTTCCCAAGTAACCGTTACGCGTGATGGAGCCCTGCTTTCCTGGAGATGGCTGAACACCTGCCTGACCATGGGAAGTAGTGAATGAATTCCTTGTTTTGCTTTGCTTGTGCGCGCGGCTTTTGCTTTCCCTATTAAACTGTTTTTATCTCAACCCTCAAGTTTTCTTACTTTTGCTCTTCCGATTCTCTCCCCCATCCCACCGAGGGGGAGTGAGCGAGCGGCTGCGTGGTGCTTAGTTGCCGGCTGGGGCTAAACCACGACAGAGGTTTCCCCTGCACGTCAGCAAGGCACTGTCAGGACACCCTGAAGGGAAGAGACGGCATGTTTCAGGAGGATTTTGGCCCTGAGGGACCCGGAAGCATTGTCTAACAGGACAATGTAGACACAGTTTGTAGGCACTCTCAGATGTCAATTTTTCATTTGTTCAGCCCTCACGGCTGTAGATGTGCAACTCCTCTGAAATAAAGCCAGTGAAGCAAGCACCCTACGGTATTATTTTTTCATTTTCATTGTTTTTTCCACCAACGTTGTGATTTCTGGAAGCCTGGGCCATGATTCGGAACGTGTGGGATGGCAGTGCTGCCGCAGCCACGGGAATGCAAATGATGAGAAGCAAGCTCTGCGTGGGATTGCAATATCTGGTACTAGCCATGGAGGTCAGAGAAAAGCAGAGACATTTTGGAGAACGGAAGCACATTTTTGAGACTGAGACAGACCACACATCAGGTCTGGCAGCTGACCTCAGCAGTTTCAGGTTATACCCTGAGCTACCAAAGTGTTAATGCCTTTTGTCTACTCTCCAGTGACATAAAACCATATTCACATTTTCAGACCATATCTTCTAAACATGCTCCAAGAGCCATGACTGTTCAAGACCTGATTGGGAACTTCCAGGCTATCTCATTCCCACAAAATTTGCTGGTTTGAGCTCCTGGAAGCAAAACTGAGGCATTTCATCTCAACTTTTTGTCTGTGAATATTTTATTAACGCTAATTCCTGCTGGGATTTTTCCCCTGCTGTCCATTTCTCCATATGGACACTGTGCTCCCAGCCCTGGATCCCCACGCACCTCTTCCTTCCATCACAGACCCCAGGAAGGGGATGCTGGCTGGTGTAGGCACAGACAGTCCAGAGCCAGAGCATCAGGGGGACCAAACATACTGGCTTTTGTTCTCAAAGTGAAAGACCTTGTGATCTTCAATCTCCACTGGCCATGGTGTAGGTTTCCCTTGTATCTGCTGCATTCTATGGTGTCTGTCAGAGTTTCGGGATGGATTTGTTCTGATTCCTCTGGGAATGCCAGTACACTCTCCTACTACTATGATGGGAAGTATTCTGCTGGGAAGCAGAAGTATTCTGGGAAGAATTCTGCTAGGACATTTCTTAAATCTTGGATGAAAGCAAAGTATGTGCAAAGTCTCTCCAGTTATGTTTCAAGGTATACCAGTACACTCAAGATCCTTGCTTATTGTCTTCTCTTCAGATGTATCCAGGATGTCATTGTACAAGCAAGTGTCAAGTTGACCCTTGGGAAAAATCACAGGAAAAGCTGAATTCCCAATGTGAAAGCCAACATGGAAAAAAGAAAAAAGCCCCAGCTTCCTGAATGCCTCAAAACTGAAGTAACTTCCTTGCAATTAGTGAGGAAGAAGAATCACACTCAAATACTGGCCAGTCATAAACTGAGTCAAACACCTTTACCTCTTCTGTGGCACTTCCCCCACTTAAAGAATTAAGGCTTAAAGAATTAAGGCTTAAGAAGCTTAAAGAATTAAGGCTTGGCTGGGACAGAGGGTCTCTAAGTAATGTTCACTATCTCCTATCCTAAGGGCTCCCAGGGAACAGATATTAACAATGCACAGGTGCTTAAAGATGCAGAAAGACATGTTTTCTGATGCACTTTGGTATTTACTTACGATTGGAAATAAACATCGCGGATTTATATGACTGCTAGTAAGGCCTCAATGTGGAGTGAATGATGGAGGGAGTTGGGGAATGCTGCAACTGGCTCTTTTCTTTCCCTTATATTCACTGGGATATGCTCTTTCTGTAGCTCTACAGGGAATCAAGCAGCAGTCCCCACTTGGGATTGGAGTTGCCTTTGTCTTTGTCCACTCAAGACAGTCCGTGTGTATGTAAGAACGCAGACAGCACTCTAATACCAGAACTGCTCCAGCTAGGGCACTCTGCCCTTTAAATATGGGATCCAGCTAGATGCAGTTCCTGCTGCATCCACACCCAGGACACGGAGCAAGTAATATGTCCCTGCACATGGGCTAGCCAGCTTCCCCATGCCAGCGTCACAGAGCTCTTGAAATGCTCTTGAAATGCTGGTCACTTGATGGGAGTTAGGACTAAGTGCATCTCTGAGAGCTCCCAGTTCTCAGCCTTCATCTGGTTCTCAGGCACAAGGATGCAGAGAGTGCATTGCATTAGCTACCTGTGGCAAGTATCGCTCAGAAGCAGCAGATGATGTCTCGTTCCCTCCAGAAGTGATTAACTCAAACGTTTCCTTGAACAGCCTGAGGGGAAGAGCAAAGCACCAATCTCTTGACTGGCCCAGCAAGAGCCAAGAATACATGCTGTGCTGAACTGAAAGCAAGGGGAACATTTTTATCCTACTTTCTCAGTTTCCAGTGCCATAAACTATTCGTGATGGTAAATCTATCTGAGTGAGATTAATTAGCATGTCTTACACTTCTCCTCCATTGCATCCCATCACAAGAGGGTATCTGTATCTAAATCCACCCAGAAGTTTTTGTATGAATTTGTCCTTCTTGGCAAGTACTTCCAAATCATCATCCCCTCTCCCTCTTTATACTCCAGATAAGCTTCTTCTGCCTGCTCAAAGGCTACCTGTCATTTGTCTTCTCCTAAATTTTAATAATATCACTATTAAATATCATACTTTTTTATATTAGTTGTTCTAGTGGTGGGTGAGAACCTATCAGGCGTAGTCTGCTTTTAAAGATAAAGTATTTATATCATTCTTATCACTTATTCTTAAGAATAATTCCACACTATTCCAAATCTACATCAAGAATAATCACAAAATCACAAAATCAGAATCACTGAAGTTGGAAGGGACTTCTCTAGTCCAATCTGTCTACTCAAGCAGGGTCAGCTACAGCAGGTTGCATCCAGTCAGATTTTTAATAACTCCATGGATGGAGACTCAACAATCCCTTTGGACAATCTATTCCAGTGTTTGACTACCCTCACAGTAAAAAAGTGGGGTTTTATGTTCAGATGGAATTTTCTGTGCTTCAAATTGTTCTCATCGCCTCTTGTTCTGTCACTGGGCACCACTGAGAAGAGTAAGAGTCTGACTCTCTTCTTCGTTCCCTCCCATCAGGTGTTTATACACATTGACAAGATCCCCCTTAGCCTTCTGTTCTCCAGGCTAAACATCCCAGCTCTCTGAGCTTCTTTTCATATGAGAGATGCTCCACACCTTTAATAATTTTGTCGCCCTTCACTGGACTCTCTCCAGTAAGTTCATGCCTTTCTCGTACTGGGGAGTTCAGAAATGGACACAATACACCAGATGTGGCCTCAGCAGTGCTGAATAAAGGGGAAGGATCACCTCCCTGCATCTGCTGCCAAGGCTCTTCCGAATGGAGCCAAGGATGCTAGTGGCTTTCCTTGCCACAAGGGTGTATTGCTGGTTCGTGGTCAGCTTGCTGTCCAGCCAAACCTCCAGGTCCTTCTCTGCAGAGCTGTTTCTCAGCCAGTCAGCCTCCAGCTTGTACTGATGTGTGGCATTATTTCTATTCCTACATAAGCCTATGCATGGTCAAGAAAAGACTCTACATGGGCGGCTCTGTCTTTCTATATTCTGCAAATGCTATTGTATGTATATTTGATTTCAGGCATGTGCATGCACACAAACACACAAATATCCAGTAACCATGAATATGTGCACATTATTCACTTATTTCTATATAAAAACACCTTATCTCACCCCAAAGTCCTGCAACTGCCATCCTAAACTGCCTTGTGCATCATCCTGAGAAAGGAAGAAAATTATTCTCTGCTGCAGTGTGCAGAGCTGGGCTTATTCACAGCCTTAGTACTGAGCAGTAAACAAGCCTTCTCAGCACAGAACAAGGGGAATAGGGATTTCTCTACAGCATCCAACACTGACTGTTAGAGAGAGGACACAAAATTGGATTAGCATGGCAATCTTACGTTCTTTCCAGAGCTGTGGTTCTCACCTCACAGGTTAGCCCATGACACATGTCTTTCTTTTGCCAAAATGTTGGACTTTTTCTGGCATCCACAGCAGTTCAACAAGCCCAGTTCCACTTGCCATGACTGGTATTTCAGCACTGTGAGGTATCAAGATCCAATGATGGCAATCTCATTTACAAGTATGCATTGACTTGTAAAGGGAGCTATACTGATGGAACTTCAACATTAGGAAACCATAAGAAACAGGAAATAGAATGGCTTACTTTAAATTACAGCATCCTGTCCTGATTCACCTGATAGCATTTGGCCCATAGCCCTCATCCATTTTTTTTCGTTGAGACACAAGAGAGCCATAGATACTCTTGCATTCAGTATCCAAAGTCAGACCTGATGTTTATGGAGGAGCACGTAACAAGCTAAGGAACATGTAAAATTTCAGTTAACAGCTGAAAGGTGCCAGTTCTGCTGCGAGAACACTAAAAGGAATCAAGTCTATGGCAAGAAGTCTCCTTCTTGGCTCTTCTGGGACTTAACAGCAAGCAGTTAAGACATTTACTCAACATGCTGAAATAATCTTCTTTGGATTTACAACTTCATTATTGATTGCACGGTGTGGCAATGACTGGGTAAAGGCTGGGACGCAGCAGTGCTCTTCATGTATATTATGCAGTGAATGTGACCTACTGTGAACTGTTGCTCATATCATATAATGTCATAACTCCAAGAAGGGAAACAAGGCATGCTGTATACAGGCATATTGGTGTCCAAAACACAGAGAGTAATGGGACATCTTTTCCCCATAACAAAAATCAAACATGTTCTTTCAGTTTTCAGAAACTCATTGCAGTTTCTGTCACCCAAAAATAAAGGGCAGAAATGCCAGGCTGCCAAAGTACTTCCTTTGACAGTATTAAGCAACTGCTCATTCATTTATGACTATCATCACAAATGGATGGCGACAATCAGGACAATCAGAATCCATTTTTTATTTATTCCTTTTCAAAGTGTTCCGAAATAAAATAAAATATAAAATAAAAAGCAAGACCCACCAGGGGACACGGGAGACACATTCTTCATAAGGAATACAGCACTGTGTTTGAAGGTAATGTCTAACACCACATCAAAGACAACAATCTAAATACAGCAGGGATTGGCCAACCAGTCAGCATCACACATAAACATTATAAGATCTATTTCTTTAAACTGATTAGCTGATTTTCCTGAAGTGTAAATCAAGTTGACAGCAAAGCCATCTACAAGCTAAACATGCATTTTCCCCTCTTCCTAATGACAGCATTTTCGTTGCTTGGGGAGAGACTGGATTCTTTGAGGTATTGTCTCCCTTCCTTATCCAGCAGCCTTAGAGACAAAAAAACTTCTAGCCTGTAGGACACGACCCATGGTCCCTGACCCATTGTCCAGCTCAGGGACCTCCTGATGCACCACAGCACGCTCCCAGCCTGCATGTCCAGGTTTTCCTATCACACTGCAGAGGGACAGGCGGGAAGCAGGGAGAGATGCACAGTTGGTCTCATCCTAACATAACACTTGACCAGAAACATTGGGGGCCCTGTTGTTTGCAGATAACCAAACATACTTTTTAAAACTTATTACTATAACTTTCCCAGCCAAGATATAGGAGAGAGCAAAGGGCCAGGAACTTTGTGAGTAGAGGCAAAAACCAGCTCCTCCTCTCAAAAACATCATCCTACATTATGTTTACACCGCAGTGTGTGGGAAGCACTGATCCTGAATTGCTGCCAGTCTAGGATAAAATCCAGCAGCTGCTCCACACCACCTAGGAACTGTTCAAGGTTAATTCTGAACAATAACAACAACAACAAAGGCTAGTTTCATTACGGATGATTTCCTGAACCAGGGGAAGAGAGGAGGATGGAGCCAGATGAGTTGTTTTGGTGGCAATGCTAACTTTTCCTAACATCAGCTGTTCAGGAAACTACAGCCTTCAGCAACACAGCTCAAGTGACTCTAATCCTCAAGGAAAAAGCAAATGCGAAGTTGGGTCCAAATTCGTCATTGAGGTTAAAGGGGTGCCCAAAAGGAGTCTGTGCTCCTACACAGTGCTTCTACACAGTGCTTCACAGCCAGGCTCTTCCTCTCCTTTACTTTGCTGCCCCACAATAATGGAGCCAGTTAATAAACAGAAAAACAGTTGCACCAAAAATTCTGCAGTTGTTTTAGCTCCAAGCCCTCAGGAAAAAAGCCTTTTATGCTTTTAATTTTTTTGTTTTTCTCCTGCATTTTTTGCCAATTGAATCAATCAATTAAAATAATGATTATTTTCCTCTCCCACCTCCTCTAGCCCACCTCTTCTCTTCCTTCTTCTCCCACTCTCACATTTAGATCTTTATTTTTCCTCTATTTTTTTTTTTAAATTTCTGGTTTGGAAAAGTTACCTAGCCAGAGTTTCACATTTCCTTTTGCCACCACATTGAAGACATTTGAGGAATATAGTGAGTGAATTTCACCCTGGACACACACATGTTCAGCTACGTTAGGGGCAAAGGGAAAAAAGACAAGAAGGCAAAGCAGTTTCCAGTTCAGTTTCTACGGCTTGGCTGGCCTTTCTCTGCCTTGCTCTGGTTGTTCAAATCCTTCACCTACCCCCGTCTCTCTATCTCCACTTTGCTGCACCACTTCTTCTCTTCCTGTTTCATCTCAATCTTGTTTCTATTAACTGATTCCTGCTACATACAGCTCTTCATCACCCCATGCAAAATAAAATAATTTATAAGAAAACAGAAAAAAACCTGTGCTGCAGATCTGAAGCTGCCAGGGGTAAGTCAAGTGAGCAAAGTTTTGAAGAGTCCAATACTCTCTTTTGACAAATTCTGGTGAATAAGGAACACCCCAGAGCCCCTGAGGCTTGCAGGGGACAAGGGTCTTGATCTGACTGTGAGGTCTGTCCTGCCAGAGTCTGTCTGAGACAGAAGCGTTAGTGGAACAGGCTGAAGAGATCCGTGCCATAAGGGAAGACAGGCTGAGGCCCTGCATGCTTTGCAGAGAGCACGAGCAATGATGGGGAACTGCTGACAAGGCTGCATCTTGGCCAATGTGAAGAGAACCTGCGATTCCCAGGGGAGCACATGCCCGTCAAACAGAGGCAGAGATGGTCCCGTTACTTGCGGTGTTGACTTGTTCCTGTGGCTGAAGCAGAGCAATGGTCCTTTGGCTTTTACTCCCATCACATAATGGACAGCGGGAGCCCTCATCTGTCCTCCAGACCTCCGCTGAAACAGTGCATTAAGGTTGGGATTTTTGGAGATCTGCTTCTCCCTCAGGTTTGTCTGAAAATCCCAGTCTTCAAAGAACAGTGAAACACAAAGGCGAGAAGCCACAGTCAGACATCAGCACATGCTGCACCACCACTTTCTTCATACTCCCACATGAGCAAGAAACAGTAGAAAGATTTTGCATCAGAGAAGTTGTACTGCGCAGACAGTTGGCAATTCAGTATCTCCTAATCTCCCTTATCTGCAGACAGCCTACAGACATCTTTAGCAGTCAGTACCAGGAGAGGGGGCAGAGAGCAAAGCCACGGAAGTCTGGAGAGGTACCTCGTAGGAAGAGGTGTTTGAGAAGCAGACCTGGTGAGGTCTGTGTTCCAGATCACAAGTAACGGATGCTAAATCCTGCCCCCAGGTCACTCAGAATCTTACCTCCCTCTACACAGCAGCTCTGGCAGGAGGTATTTCCATCTCTAACTTAACTAAAGCCTCTGACTTACCTCCCCCAAGTGCCTGCAGTTGGCTTATGAGATTTCACATCGTCAGACATGTTTTTGCCAGTACTTAGCAGCAGCTTCCTCTGCCTGAAATATCTGGTATGCTGACATGGTTTAACCCCAGTCAGCAACTAAGCACCACACAGCCACCTGCTCACCTTCTTCCCCCCGCCACCCCGCCCTGGTGGGAGTGGGGAGAGAATCAGAAAAAAAAGTAAAACCCGTGGGTTGAGATAAAGACTGTTTAATAGGACAGCAGAGGAAGAGATTATGATGATGATGATGATGATGATGATGATGATGATGATGATAATAATAATAATAATAATAATAACAATAATAATAATAATAATAATAATAGAATGTACAAAACAAGTGATGCACAATACAGTTGCTCACCACCCACTGACCGATGCCCAGCCCGTCCCCGAGCAGTGATCGCTCCTCCCCCACCAACTCTCCCCAGTTTCTATACTGAGCATGACGCCGTATGGTATGGAATAGTCCTTTGGCCAGCTGGGGTCAGCTGTCCTGGCTGTGCCCCCTCCCAGCTTCTTGTGCGCCTGGCAGAGCAGGGGAAGCTGAAAAGTCCTTGACCAGCGTAAGCGCTGCTTAGCAACAACTAAACCATCAGTGTCATCGCATTATTCTCATACTAAATCCAAAACACAGCACTATACCAGCTTCTAGGAAGAAAATGAACTCTATCCCAGCCAAAACCAGGACATATGCCATTGTCTCAGCTGTGATCAGGAGTAAAGATACGTCCCCAAAGTCCCTCATCCTCCTTCATAGCAGTCCTTAATGACTGCTCTTTACAAAGCCTTGGGGAGTTTATAGTGAAGTGAATTGTATCAACCAAGTGAAAAAGAGGAAAAAGTCAGCATATAAAGTTCTTCATCCTAAACTGATCGTTTGTGTTCCAAACACTGTGTCCAGGGAACCAACCCTCACCTCTTAATGCCTCCCCCATGCTTAAAAGGAAGGCAGAAATTACAGCTGTCTCACCATGTGCATACCGTAGGGTGAGATGCAATTCACCTTCCAGAAACAAATCTTTCCAAGCTGAAAATGCCTTTTTTCACATGATATTTTTGCTCCAGTGAAAATTTCTTAAAGGAAAAAAAAAAAATAGATCCTACCAGAGGTTAGAGCTGTCAGAAACAGGGAAAGAAGAGGTTAAATAATGGCTGCTGAACTGGATGAGATTCATCTTACCAGACTAAGTGAGTCTGCACCATTTCAGTGTGGACTGGAGAGTTTCCAGATTTGAAAGGGAAAGAAAAAAAAATTGGACCTCAGCTGACTCAAGGCACCCAGGTAGCTCCTGCTGGGTGCACACACTCTTCCCAGCAAACTTGGTGCATCTACTCTCTGTCATCTCCAGTGTGGTAGATGTAGATAAAGTAGCTGCTTGGTACGTCTAATCTCTGTCCTCTACAGCCTCTCCTCAACCAGAAAACCCTCAAATTGCACCACGGGTCCACTGCTAGTCAAGTCCAGATTGTCCATCCCAACAGCAGAAATATTTCTTGCATCCAGCACAGTTGATATGACTGCAAAGCATATTGACCCTTCCCAGATTACACTGCCATGTTTTATCAATCACTTCGAAGTTTAGGGCCAGGGTGATACCCATGAGCACAGGTAGCTTTCAAGGTGACAATAACCTTTCTGGAAGGAGTCTGAGCCTCCTACAGCTTTTCTCACTACCTTGCATCAGACAGGAGAGGTTCAGACCTGCAGGCCAACCCCACAAGCAAGACAGCCATCAAGGACAGGCATGTTCAACTTGTCTGGCAAAGCTTTGTGGGGCCTCTGGGTGCACACATACATGTGATGGACCTTGAGAACTTAAAAAAAAAAGAAAATAAATTCCATTACAGTTCTGGCAGTCCATAATACTGGGGAACTTTCATTTTCTGGTGAGTTCATTTTTCCTCTTCAGTATGATCTCTTACATACTAGAACTCCAGGGACACGAATTATGGCTTATAGAAACATAGCTCCATAAAACTTTAAAGCACATTATGGCAGCAATCTTTCCTGCATAAAAGGCCTCCTATCCATTTCCCACCCCAACAACCACATCACTCAACGCACATCAACAGCCCCATTGCATTATTACAGTAAAAAGAAAAAGCCTTATGGCTGTCATATTTAAACCTATAATAGAGATAGGTGGGTATTACCTTTTTATTCTAGAGGAAACAAGTGTCCAGAACACAATATCAACAGAGAAGTCTTTACAGAAAGATTTTGCAGCTATCTAGGCAAGATTCTCAAAGCATCACCTTTTTCACCAGTGTATAGGCATGGAGACAGCTGCCTTTTCAGTTTTCCTTCACTTTCATCTAGGCCTTTTGGTTAATGAACAAATAAAATGTGAACTGACATAGTTCCACGTGCCTTGGACCTTGTTATCTAACATCAAAACACAGACTGGTTTAGAAACAACATTGTAAAGCATTCTGAGTTGCAAAACACAGCTAAAGGAAGTTTCACCTTGGTCTGGTGAACAATATAAAGATTCTGGAGCACTATCCCTACACAAAAAAGCCTGTAAGCAAAACATGAAGACATGTTAGTAAACACAACACCACCAAACAGAAAATCTCTTAATGTCAATTTATGATTTTGAAATAATTTATACTATTCCAGATATGTTATAACAGCAACCAACCTGTCCACAAGATCTTGGAGAGTTTCTAGACAGAGAAAACTTAAATATAAAAAAACCCCTATAATATAACATACAAAAATTAAAAATAAATGCTGGAGCTTTTATGGTCTTCAATAGGATGTTTAGATTAAACTAGAATACAGCCCTGTATGCAGAGAGATGAAAGAAACCTAAAATAATTTTGGTCAGACCAGCCCTCTGGAAGGCTCCAGTCTAACTCCCTACACAAAGCAGGACTAACCCCAAAGCAAGATCAGGTTGCTCAGGACTTGTTCAGTTAAGTTCTGAAACCCACCAAGGATGAGGATCCCACCAGCTCCTTGGCACCTGTCCCAGGGCTGCACCCCTCAAATGGGGAAAAATTTTGCAGCAGAATTTCCCTTGCTGAAGTTTGTGTCCATGACCCTTTTCAATGTGGACCTCTGACATGGCCGCACATTAGGTAGTTGCAGACAGCAAGATCTCCCCTTTGCCTTCTCTCCTCCAAGCTGAAACCCAGCTCTGTCAACCTCTCCTCATGTGTCCTGCGCTTCAGCCCCCGACCACCTCATCTGGACTCTGCAATATGTCTATGTCTTTCTTATGCTGGGGGACCCCAAAATGCACACGGTACCTCAGGTGTGACCTCCTAAGTACCAAACAGAGATGAACAAACACTTCCCTCCACATTTACTAATGCAGCCCAGTATGTGGTTGACCTTCATTGCAGCAGCATCACTACAAGTATGTTTGGGAAACTGTGTCAGAAACCTTGCAAAAGCCAGGGGAAACAGCACCCACTGATCCTCCATCTACACAGCCAGTCATCTCACTGTGGAAGGTAATTGGGAAGCTTTACCTTTAGTAAAGCCACACTGACTGTTCCTAGTTACCTTCTTGTCCTTTCTGTGCCTTCATGTCTTTGGACATGGTTTCAAGGAGGATCTGCTCCAAAACTTCCCCAGGGACTGAGGTGAGGCTGATTGGCCTGTCATTTCCTGGATCTTCCTTCTTGCCCTTTTTGAAGATGGGTGTGACACTTGCCTTTTTCATGGGAGTCATCAGGATCCTTCCCCAGCTGCCAAGAGTTTTCAAAGATGATGTAGAATGGCCTTGCAATGACATCAGCCAGCTCCCTCAGTGCCCTCAGGTACATCCTGTCTGGTCTCATGGGGTCCTGTGTGTCCAGTTTCCTTAAATGACCTATAATTTTATCTTCTCCTAATGTACCTCTCTCTCCCGAACTCTGCCACTAGGCATGGAGACCAGGGAGGCCATGCTAGTGAAGTCTGGGGCCTTTTCTATGTCCTTTGTCAATAGGACACCCAACCCATTCAGCAGTGGGCCAACATTTCCTAACTCCACCCCTGCACATTCAAGCAATGTTTCTATGTTCCTTCTGGGCAGCCCAACCCTGCTTTCACTTTCTGTGCACTTCATTTTTTTTTTCATTTGAGCTTAGACATGAGTTCCCTGTTCATCCATGCTGGCCTCCTGCTGTGCTTGCTTGACTTCCTGCAGATCATGCTAGGCCTTTCTTCTGTTTGGGGAGGTCATCCTTGAAAATTTAGCAGCTTTCCTGGGTGGCTTTGCACTCTGAGGGCAGCCTCTATTGCAATCTCACCTAACCCCTGAATATGCCAAAGTCCGATTTCCTGGTGTCAGAGTTGTTATTCTGCTGCTCGCCTTCCTCACTTCTCTCAAATCCACCAAGTCATCATTCCAGCAGCCAAAGCTGCCATCAGCCATCACATCCCCAAACAGTTCTTCCTTATGCATAACTGGCAGATCCAACACCTCCCATAGCTGGCCTGCCCAGCACTTTCATCAAAAATGAAATTACCATTAGACATCATGGTGAGGCTCTTTTTGCTTTTTTCCCCTCACCTTCTGGCCTATGAAATCCCTGTCTGAAGCCTCACAACATCATGGGACCTCTACATCAACTGCACCGGGGCCTTCATCATACTGGCTAACCCGAATACTCAGAATGAAACTCAGTTGCAAGGGAAGGGGGCAAAAAGCTCCCCACAACTGCAGGATCTAATTCTTTTCTGTGTGTCCTCCCATCTGGGGACAGAGACCTCCTGGGCAGCATGCACCAGACCTCTCCAAGGAGTGCTGGGCAAGCTAGGGATGTTCTGTGCACTACCTCCACTCTGGTCCTCTTGTTTTAGCCTTTTAGGTACACTGTCGTCCTTCTCTTTTCATTACTTGTCCCATGTAATCACTTGGACTCCTGACTCTGGCACTCCAGCCCTCTCCACCAGCAACGGACATGCACGGGAAAGAGTACAGATTACACACATGTCATGGTATTCTAGGGAAGAGGTAAGACTGAAGGCCATGTGTGAAACTGAAGGTCTTGATTTGGGTGAAAACCCACTCTATAAAGATGAAGGCAAGAGAGAGGCAGAGACGCGTTGGGTCCCACAGTCACTTCCTCACAAGCCATCAAGGGCACGCTCCATGCCCAACCACCAGCAGTGCAGCTGTGAGTAGATGTCCCCTAAGGTACAACTGCACAGCCATTGGGAGCAAAGTCAGGTAAAACGGGCTATGAAACAGGAACAGGGGTTAAATGTGTGGCAGAAGGTGAAGAGAGACTGGTCCCAGTGGCAGCAACTCCAGTGCACGCTATGACAGCCAGCAGGTGGGCTCCTCAGTGAGCGGCAAGAGCACCGCGTCAAGCCCTAGGCACAGGAACAGTTTCCAGATCCTGTGCCCACAAGCACTGCTTGGTGCTGTCGGGGGATCACCACTCCCTCGTGGTGTGCAGACTTTCTAGTGCTGATGCCTGGGAATTCAGCCTTGGGGACCAGGTCAGGGTCACGGGACTCTCCCAGCACACCCTGCTATACAGTGGAAAGGACATGCTTCCACAGCCACCCCACTTAGTGGATGGTGTAGCTTGTGTGCTATACATGCTCCCACATACAGATGTCAACCAGTGACACTTCCTTTGACGTTTCCAATCCAGACTGGATAAAGCGCTGAGTAACCTTGTATTGGACACAACACGACAATACTCAGATACTGCCCTGCCTAGATGCCTGGTAAGCTAAGAGGGACCATTAGCTCCTGCCTGGGTGCTTCAGAAGAAATACCGGGGTCTTTCCAGCCACTGTCACATACACACACACATGCACGGTGTTTATATAGTTCTTAACAACACTGATGCTGGGAAGATTCGTTCTTTGTAGAGCTGCTAGAGCAGACTTGGAGCTACTCTGCCCTCACGTGGTGTGTGGACATTTCTGCAGTAACGCATCTCTGCATTTTTATGGCTATCACTATATCACATCCTTATCACTGTATCATCCTTATCAATGTCTGTAGAAGATGCTCTACTCATTTGCACATGAGCTTACGGACCGTTCTGAAAGAACCTGACAGATCACATCCAACAAGCATCTAAATCACACCCCAGAGACACATGCCATTTTGAAGATGAGCATAAGATACCATCAGATGCTTTTAAAAGCGCTTCTCAGATCACAGCTGTGAGACAGTCCTTACAATATTCCTGAAGACACTCCCCAACTCTGGACCCTTGATATCCAAAAGTCCTTTTAAATTGTCTCAAAGATCTCACCTAAGGGACAGAGCCAAGAGGAATTTGAAAAATCATCCAACGCCAGGAACCATTCTGTGACTCTCTTGAAAGCTGGAAAAAATTCTGAACTACAGATCCAGCACACCAGAAACCACGGCCAAAGGCAATTTTGAAAATATATAGATCTAAGGCCCCACCAAAGCAGTTTATCAAATGTCTCAGTGATCCCACTGAAGGGACATTTAGAAAATGCCCATAGGGCATTACTGATGAAACAATTGTGAAAATCGTCAAGGCAGTTGTGAAGCTGCCCTAGAGTCAAACCATATGGATTTACTGTGAACATCTTGGTGATACTAAAATTGCCCCAAATAACACCACATAGAAGCCATTTTGGAAGTGATCTGTAATGTCAAAGCATAGCCATAAACACCCCATTAAAAGGACAATTTAGAAAAACAACCAAAAAATCCCACAAAGCATCCAGTATTAAAAATCTTTTGTGTGATTTTTGGAAGCATTCTCATGGGGCCTTTTGAAGGGATTTATACAATGATCCCTCAATCTTTTATGGTCCTATTTATAATGGCTCCTTTGTGGGGATTTGGGCTTACTCTTGATAGCTCCTTGGCAGTATTTTTGGTCTCTTCAGTGTGTTTTCACAACAGCTCCATGATGGAGGTGGGGTATTTTTACAAGAGGCATTTCATAGATTTTTTGAGACAGTTTACATAATGGTTATGTAATGGTGTCTTGGGGGAGGATCAGAGATTTGATTTAAACTGTCTGAGTGATGTTGGATTTGCGAGTATTTTCCCTGTTAAGTCTACATTCATTGGACCACAGCCCCCATTTTATGCCATGAAGAGCAAAGAGAAGTCAATCATAATTGCAGGATTTCCACTGCTGACTCTAGTTGCAGGGGAAGGGCTAGAACAGCCATATTGCAGACAGCTGAAGATAACACCACCTTGCAGTTCAGAGGAAAAAAATTGAATCTGCTATGAATCTTTCCATGCTTACAGACTGCAACAATCCCAAACTGATCATCTGTCCATGGTCCATCAGTGAGCCAGGCCAACATTGACTCCCTGCCAGCTATCAGTCCCCTACAAAAAAAAAATGTCAGCAAAGGAAGATGTGTGGGGTAGCCCTAGAAGAAAGAGAGCCATGATGGCTCAGGTGCAGCTTCTCTTGGAGATGCACCTGATCATGACCCAGTAGAGCAGCCAAGGCCCTGCATGTGATCCATCTTGTTGCTAAACTGAAACTCTAGCCAGTCTTATGTGGTTGCTTCTTCTAAAAGGAGAAGCGTCCCCGACTTAAGCCATGCCCAGAATTGTTGCTTCTCTGACCAGAGAAGGCAAAGCTCTGAGATGACAGTGTGGGGATCTCTGCTCAGTCAGGGGACGTGCATCCTTCTGACTGCTTCTGTGGGCTGCAGACAGTGACTATCACCTCCAACAGCGTATCTGCCCTAGACTGAGCCATGTTTCCTTGCCCTCTGCCCTCCCTGTTCATGCTATTAGTGCCCACACAGACACGATCACTCCTCCCAGACCTGAGCATGTCCTTACGGATGTTTGAAAAGTTCAGATCTTGGAAATCATCCCAGCCTTGACAAAGGCCTTATGTCTGTCTGGCTAGGAGGAGGGCTCCTGTTTGACTCCCAAGTCTAAAGCACCAATGACTTTTAATGCCCATGCCTGAGGTTCTTCCTTACCCCCTCTAAGTCTGTCCTGCCTCTACATTTATGAAATATCACCAGAGACTCATTGGAAGCCTCCCTTCCACAGATTTCACATAGCAGTCATGAAAAGACATGCTGCCCCAGAAGGACAGTTGCAGTCTTGTTACTAACCTGAGTTTTATTATTATTATTATTATTATTATTATTTATATTTACATTGCCCTCAGCTGTATCCAGCCTGGCCAATATCCTGGGAAATGGCCTTGTGCTGCTGTACTGATATGTTACCAGCCAGATGGCTCCCAGCTCTCTTCACAGCTCCAGCAAGACTCTTCCAGACATGAGAAAGAGTGACAAAACCACTCCCCTGCAAAGAAGAAAAGCAGAGGGGGGTTGTCATGTTTGCTTCACAGACTTTTGTAGAGGGATATTGAAACAGAGAGAGCATAAAAGGAAGAGTGGAAGGTATTGTGGAATACTTTGGGAGAGCTATGGGTGAACATGGACCACAACAGTGACACTCACAACCCTGCTACCTCTTGAGGATGGAGCCTAGCCTGGTTCCCTTTTCCACCACTCCCCTGACAGCGAGCATGAGTTTCTCACCCAGGGATCCAGTTGGCTTGCTCCACAGTAAAGCCAGATTGTAAATCACCATGTAAGAAGTGGAGGATCAAAGAGTCTGGGTTCTTCCACGATCACAGCCACAATAATCTTGTCCATCCCAAACTGGTAAACCACTGCTGAAAAATCTGGAGTGGCCTGCTTCTGCTCCAAGCTTGAAGGAGAGCTTGAGTGCCCAAACACTGTCTGTTTTTCCAGGAATGTCAGTTGCTCTGATATAAGAAATCACCTCTTCATGCAAACCTTGCCTTATTTTCAACTGAAGAACATCCATCAGGCAGCTGGACTTGAAAAGAATAAAGACATTTCTTAACCCAGGGCTTGTAACAAGAGCTGAAATGCAGTAACTGACTTTTCCTCCTAGAAACTGCAGCACAAGAATTGAAAACAGACTCACATGTCCTCAGACGAGCAGCTCAATGCAATGCCTAGCTGAAGCCAGCAGGCACTTTGAGTGCTGTAGCCTTTGAGTGCCTCTAGCTGGTAGAGGATTATCCTCTAGAGGATGTTCCCAAATCTGGTGGTGGCTTTTGTCAGTTTTGACCTAAGTGACTCACAGTCAACCCAGTTCCAACCTTTCTTCTTCTGCCTTCCCCAAACCATTCCTCCTCCCATAACAACAAAACAATTCTGTGTGCCCAGCCAGCATGACGAACTTGTCTAGTGTGGGACCAAAGATATGAGAGTCCAGAAAAAAATGGAAGCTCTTAAGAACAAAAATGCTGCATTTTGGGGTTGGTTTGTTTGGTTTTTTTTTTTTTAAGATCTGGTATGCAAAACCGGAGAGGGTGTGGGGAATCAAAAGCATGTTTAACATAAAATATTTTCTCTGAGAATAAACAATGAAAGACATCAGTCTAACGTTTAACTGTACATTAGCTCTGTTGTGTTTAAGCCTCCAAAAAACATTTTATGACTTAAGAAGTATTTCAAATAAGATCAGTTTGTTCACAAATCAAAATTGGTTTGTAATGTTTTCTCCTGTACTTAGGCTAAAGCTCTTATTGATCTGTCCTGGGCACATCTATTTTGTCTCTCTAGAGTTCTTGCACATCTTTACTCCTCTGACACCACAGACTAATGCCTGCAACTCACGCTGGCACTGCGAGCTCTTAGGGTATATGGAGGCAGACGAGGCTGGCATGGCTCTGTCCTATCTGCCTTTGATGCACTCTCAGCTCTTCCAAACTCTATGTATCTGTTCCCTGAAATCCTTGTGCCTCCCTATGATAGAGTTATGCTCGTCTCAGCCACATCAGTCATTTTCCCAAAACACACAGCCAATTGTGAAAGTATTGCATTTCTCAGACTACTCTGATGGCCAATGACAGCTCTGAAAACTTTTATCACTGTGATGTACATGACAGTAAGGAAGGGACAGGAGACATTTCAACCACGATCCACAAGAACCAGTAAATGCAAAATATCTCAAGCTGGGAATCTGGGCTCTGCACTGTTGGTCCCAAGTGAAATGGCCTGACTTGCCTTTCTAAGGAGAAAGACTGAGTATGTTTGAGAGAAGGGCTGGAGTACAGCCTGAGATGTTGGGCTTCATGGCGATCTCGTCTCTGTACTTAGCCTACGTGCCCTGGAGACACAGTCTCTGTGCCCTGGAGACACAGTCTCTGTATATTAATACTGGGGCAAACTAGATTTGATTTGCAGCATGAGTGGCGGTGTAATAGCAGCTTTCCCAGCACGGCTGGTGCAGGAGATACTGAGGTAGGATGTATTGCAGCTCTGGTGAGCCAAGCCAGTGCATCTGCTGGGTAACTGCTTCCCTGATATCCTAGCACAGGGATGGGAGAACACCTCAGTCACCATGAGTGCTGTGTTTTGGTCAGGCCATTCCACAGGGTAGTCCTGGGGGCACGAGGAGCTGGGCCCTGGCTGACCTGAACAGGTCTGCCACACATGAGATTCAGTACCATCTACCCCAAGAGTCATGCCACACAGACCACCAACACTACTTCAGTGTCATGCCCTATCCCACCACATCCCAACTGCCTCTTCAAATATGCCACAACACGGGCATCTCCTCCCAATTACTGGGCTGGCACTGTCCCAGCGGCAAGAGGTCTCTAAGTTTGAGCCAGCCTGAGGGAGCAACCCAAAAGGAAGCCTACGGATAAGGTTCTCCCAAGTTTCTTCCCCATACTGTACTAGCTGGGACCTTTTTATGCAATCCCAGAGGACGCTCCAAGGATAGGACAACAAGTCCTATCAAGTCAAGTCAAGGAATTTAGCTCTGTGGACATTAACACAGACTCAAAGCACAATTTAGATCGGAGGTCTAGGAAGTCCTGGAAGTCCTAGGAAGTCCTAGGAAGTCCTAGGAAGCCCTGGAAGTCCCTAGTCCCACCCCACTCAAAGCAGAGGCAACAGCAACATTACATTAGGTTGCCCAGGGCCTTGCCCAGGTACATTGTGGGTATCTTTGAGAGCACAGTGCATTCTTACAGTGTGTTCTAGATAGCATCACCATTGTGTGATGGAACCACATTCTCACACACAGGGATGGCATGTTCATTTTCCAAGCCTCTGGAAATTTTAGCTTATATTAAACTTATTCTGAAAATAAATTATTTACAAATATTTACAAATATTTACAAATATTAGCTTATTCTGAAACAGTGGTACTGTGGTGAGTTTATTTGTACGTTATTTCTGAGCGCTATGATGTACCTTGCTCTTGTTTACACATTTACAAAGGTGATGGGTTTTATTTTCTTTGGTTTAATTCCTTTTTCCTTTTTAAAAATACTTACTTAAAAGGAAAAAATATATGAAGAACATTAATGTGGAGAGCAACTCTATAGATCTGTCAACATAGAAAAGAATGTGTACCTATTTCATAAGCATACAGTATAACAGTACTTTCTGTACGATAGTTTTCATGCTTTGTGATACAAAGTTTAAATTCAATATGCAATTTTTACTGTGGCTACCTTAGTTTTCCTCGGATGTAAAAGAATATCTCAAAAAAATAAAGGGAATCATGGATTTTTTTAAACAGGTCTTCAATACTGTCAGGGATTTCATATATATCCTTGGAAAATCAACATGAGGTGCATGCAGAGGCTGATTTGATGTGTCTGTTGGGAAATGAGGAGTGCATAGCGTGAAGGTAAGCACTGGGCAGGCATATGCTGACTTTTTATCTCCATTACTCCAGGCTGCATCTCTCGTGAACTGACAGTCTGTTCTGACACTCTGGTCAAACATCCCTCTTGATTTTAAGCTCCAAGAGGACCACATGATGATGTAGTCTGACACAAATTTTCACTTACTGGTACCTGCCTCCAGCACAATAATTTCTGCTTGAACTGGATCTAGAGAAAGAGACGCTGCATGCAGATTTAAAGATCCTACATGGCAGGGCATCTGCCAGCTCTGAAGGTAGTGGTTAACTGCCCTCCTGGCTAAACACTGATTGCTCATCTCCAGCTGCTGGATCCTGCCAAACCTTTGCTTGCTAGATTAGCACTACTAAGGTCTAACAAATCCTCCGAACCCTTGTTCTACATGCAGCCTCAAAACAGACTGATCCTACCTCTCTGAGGAGGAAGTTTATGAATTAATGATCAGCCTTCAGGTCAGGATAATATCTTAACCTCCGTGTACAGATTTCTTAACTCAGAATTTGTTCTACATTTAGCCGAGAATTTATCTCAGGTCACTAACAATGACTCTATACCGACTACCTGACTAGATGTATAGCTTCAGGTTTTAAAATGCATCCCCAGCCACCTGGCAGGATGGAAACGAGCTTGAGGGCAGGGGGAGGAGCGGAGGCGGCAGCCCCCGTGAGCTCAGGGTTGTCAGCTGGAGGCGATCTGCCGGAGATGTTGAGTTGTGTAAGTGGGAAGAGCTCAAAAATAGCACTCGTTTAAAAATCCTGGAATTTTAAAGCGGTATTCTGGGGCTTCACTCCTGGTCTGGCTCCGGCAGTCCCGGCAGGGCCAATTCCAGGGTGTTCACCCTCGAGGAGTGACAAAATGGGAAGGCAGAGCGTGACCCGTGCCCGGCACTCAGTGAGGGACCTGCCCATGCCTCCAGGCCCATCCCCACCAAGACAACGGCCAATTAAAGTGTAATATTTCACTCGAACTTCCCCAGACCTGACCAAGCCCAAGCCGCTCCTGCCGCTGCGGGCCCGGGCACCCGCCCGGCGGGGTCACGCTCGGCACCGCTTCTTCCCGCTTCTGTGCGGGAGCGCTCGGCCGGGCCGCGGGCCCAGGATCCCGGTCGAGGCGGCGGAGGCCGGCGCTGCGGGGGGGCGCGGGGCCTGGCCGGGCCGGGGCGGCGGCAGGAGCCTGTTGCCCGGCAACCGCGAGGCACCCAGGGGCGGGGTCGCGCGGCGCCTCGGCGCGGCGCGATGACGCCATCGGAGCGCGCCGCGCGGGGAGAGGGACGGGAGGGGGGGAGGCGAGGTGTGCGGGCCGGGACCTCTCCCCGCGGCGGTGAGTGCGGCCGGGCCGCCCCGAGCGGGCGGCGCCGCGTTTCGGCGGGGCCGCGGGCGGCCTGTGACAGCCTGTGGCCGCCTGTGGCCGCCGCCGCGGCGCAGGGCGGGGGCGACCCGGGCGGGGCAGGGAGGGAGAGAGGGAGGGGCGGCGCGGCGCGGCGGGAGGGCGCCCCCTGGCGGCACGGCGGGCGGGCCGTGACATGTGGCCGTGCTGGCTGTGCCCGCAGGTGCCGGGCGCCATGGCCCCCCCCAAGGACATCATGACCAACTCGCACGCCAAGTCCATCCTCAACGCCATGAACGCCCTGCGGAAGAGCAACACGCTCTGCGACGTCACCCTCCGCGTGGAGCACAAGGACTTCCCGGCCCACCGCATCGTCCTGGCCGCCTGCAGCGACTACTTCTGCGCCATGTTCACCAGCGAGGTCGGTGGGCCCCGAGACCGCGGGCAGCCGCCGGCCCTGGGTGCTCCGCGGGTGGAGGAGGCAGGGCCGCCCACCGCTCGGGCTGCTCTCTGTCAAGCTGCTCAGCAGCTGGGCCTGGATCCCCCCGTGGTGGCCTAGGATTCCCCCCGGTGGCTCTAGATCCCCCCGTGATGGCCCTGGGTCTCTCTAGAGCCCCTCGTGGTGGCCCTGGAGCCCTCTGGATCCTCTCCTGGTGGCCCTGGATCCTCTCGCGGTGATTCTAGGTCTCCTCATGGTGGCCCCAGAGCCTTTTATCGTGGCATGGTGGGAGTTAGAGGCTGCAGTGGGACCGTGGTCCTGAATCACTGCTGCATGACCAACCTGTGCACCAGCGAGCTGCCAGGCTGAGGAAGGCTCTGATACATTTACTGATTCTTCTAGTGGTGGTTTCTGGTCTTCATGCTTCTGGGCATCTTTCTTGCCGAGGGTACCAGCCCTAGTGCAAAGCCGTGCGAGCCATGGTGTGTGTCTTAGACCGGGTGGTGAATTAAGGCAGCCCTTTAAAGCTGAAATGGGGGGTGTTTAACTCACGTTCTGGTCTCTGTTTCGCGCTGGCTGATCGGCTGGTATGTGTTGGGTTGTGCTGTTGCTCTGGTGAAGAGAATGTAACCTCTGGCACTGGCGGTGGGGGGGAGACTATAAGCCCCTGTTGCTGTACGCAGCAGATCTCGCTTGTGAGGACCTTTGCTCTCACAGTGCTTACTGTATTGACGTGCACGCTATTTTTCTGAATCACTGAAAGGTAATATTTGAGTTAAAGCTAGCACTCATTCGTAAAATATGAGATGCTTTGCCTGGCTTTGTCTTTTATAAGTTTGAATCAGTCTTTGTGGCTTTTTCTTACAGAAGATGCTTTCCTTATCCTAGCAACTTCCCCATTAGCAGGGAGAAAAATTACTAAGTAGCTCAAAGGTCCTAAAGACCTCTCTGCTAGCCCAGTAGTCCTTGCAGGAAAGAATAATTTTCTTCTTTGTTTTATCCAGCAATGAACACTGTTGGCAGAGATGTCTGTGTGCCTGCTTCTCTTTTTTTCAGTGCTGTGTTGGGTCAGCGGGTGTCTTAGTTTTTATAGTCCTGTGCAAAGCAACCAAAAAAAGACATATGTGGACTGCTCACATACCAATATATTTTCTGTCCATGTCTTCATGAAATTTGTAAATTTGTCAGGTTTATGCTCTTTCTCTGCATAAAGGAAATGTAATTAAAAAAAAATACACAAAGCAAATTCAGTCCCTGGAGGCTGAAGTTCTCTGTTTACCAATAGCTTCAACATACACAGCAGTATAGCAGACTATCTGTGATTCTTTGTGTTTGCCCCTACGTCAGTGTCTTTGACTTCCTGGACTTTATCTAGGTAGTCTACAGAGATCTGATCACTCTGTGTGCCACAGAACGTTCTTTGTGGCTGCTAACAAAGGCTGAGGATTGGAATACTTTGGATCTAAGCTGAGATCCTCTCTCATTCCTTTTTTATACTCTCATTTTAACTGTAACATTGTAGTGACCTTAATTCATAGATGTAATTCTTCCTAGAAAAATAAGTGCACCCAGTGCCCAGTGGGCATGATTGCTCGATCTCTCACGCTTCCAAATTACCACTGCTTTAAGGGTTTTACTTCTTTTGCTTAGTTTGTATTTCTTCCAAATTTGCTTTTTCGTATGGAAACCCCAAAATGACAGACCTGCCAAGTGGCACACACAATTACTGAGTGTTTGTGGGAGAGCGTTCTTTTCAGGAAATGACAGCTTGGTAAGCCTCAAAGTGGACCTGCTTCCTATGTGTGTCAAAGACAAGTATGTCGATGAGTGTAAAGGGACAGCATTTGGTTGCTCTCCAAACATTTGTGGGTACAGTGTGTTTTGGCCATGGCTGTAACTTGAGGGAGCTCAAAATGATGGATTGCATAATGGACTAACAGTCTCTGCGAGGGCTTCCTTTGCATTTCATCGCTTGCCTCCTGTGAATTTGGGGACTACTTGGCTAGCTGTGATGTGTGGCTTTTGCCTGACTTGGGCTACACAAGGCTTTGTTCAGAGCTGATCCCTGGGTTATGCCCACTGTCATTCATGATGTTACATCTGTCCATGGCCAGTGTAGCACTGAGACTGTCATCAGAGATTATCATCATAAAGAACTGCGTTTGTCGGTCCCTGTGTCTCTAGTTTCCTTCCTTCTCTCACTTCTGACTTTTAACATTTACTTTAAAAAGCACTCAATCTTACTTAGTATTAATTTCTTCACATTTTCCATTCCCATTTTCCAAAATGAGGAGAAGACACTGGTCACCTGTTGAACCTCTGGCTTTTGACACTTTTCTCTGCCCCTGTGCTGAGTAGTGTGGGAAAACTGAAACGCCCATCAGTTTTACCTAGAGGGTTCTTCCTTGTGAAAACTGAAGAGCAGTTTTAGAAAATGCTCCCCTGGATCCCAGTTTTGCACTGGTATTTCTGTCTTTGTTTGGACAAGTTAGCCTAACTCAGGATGTGTTAAGAGCTGATCATTGGCTCCACCTCAGAAAGAAACTAGTCTGTCTTCTCTTGGAGGGTATGTTCTAGAAATGGAAGGGTTTTTTCCCCTAGAACGTGGAGAAATATTCTTCTTATTCTGAAAATAAACAGCTTCTGCTTCCAGATTCTTACATGGTCATCTTCACTGTACTGTGAATGCCTTCCAGAATGTGGTGAGCCACATATTAGCGCTGTCATGCCAGCATTTCTTTTCCCCTATAGGTGAGAAGAAATTGGAGGGGTTCATTACAATATACTTTTGTGTATCTGCATTAGTGAAGGCAAAAACAAGAAGTGGCCTTGGATGAGAAAGTGATTCCAAAATTTTAGGCCCATTCTCCTGCAGTGAGTTGCATGATTTATGGATGGAATGGGAGACAGCAATGTTATGTTTCATGACAGAGCTATGACCTGCAGCCCCTGCCTTAAGGCTTTCAGCAACTTAGGCATCCTGGTGTAAAACTCCTGATGTCTCCAAGTGACTCTCCTTAACTATGGGGATGTCTTTTCCTGGACGCTCCAGTTGATTTCTGGATCTGTACTGCTGCATACTTTTAATGACATGTTAGAGATGTGCTTCTATTAGGAGTACCAATCCCTTATTGCTTTACTTCCTGCTGGTTAGCAGAATTCTGATATTAAACAACAAAGGGGGAAACTAATCTGAAATTCTAACAGCAGACATGCAGAGATATGTCTCGTACCACTGAACACCTGCAAAAGGAAAGCTGCTTGTACTGTGTTTTGATTAGCATTGCATGACCATAATTTTGCATTGCTTCCGAGTCCAAATATGTGGATGTATGGATAAAAGAGGGACACTCTCTGTCCCAACAGCACAGCACTAAGCACTGTACGCAATTCTCTAACACTGCATATGCAGTCTGGAGCTACAGCTCGGAGTCTTCATGGGATGTTCAGAATCAAGTTTTCTCCATTCTGAGATCCTTCTTTAAGGTGTGATGCTAGGCTTGCAAGTTATTCTGCACCACATACATTGTGTGAAGTTACTTGAAATATTTTCTTCCTTCCAAGCAGTCTTGGCACATGAGTAAACTGTGAGCCAAATAACAATCAAGTAGTGGAGTGTAGCTGAAGTACAAGGGAAGCAGGAGGTGATCATCTCTATAGTATCAGTGTTGTCCCCGTGGTTTGTGTTTTGGTCAAGAGTATAAAGAGAGTATGTGCATGGCTGATTATTGATTATTGAATATTGGTTGTGAGGACAGGAGCTTCTTTACCAGCTCCATGCCTATCTGTGAAGAACAGATGTCTACAGCTTCTACCTGATGCAGTGTAATACGTTACCAGGAGGTCTGGTGCCCTTGTAGTCTCCTGTCAATAGATGTTTGCAACTTATTATCCTCTTTCTTCTAAGTATTTATGGTCTACATCTCTATTTGCTTGTTGGAATCATATGAACATCTTGTCTGATCAGTTCTGACCTTTGGTGACATCTGTACCAAACAGCTTAGTCTTGTTTAGGGAATGTTTCATCGAACCCAAGTTAGGAACTCATTTTAGCTTCTAAATGCAATGCACACCCTGTCATACAGCAGGTCAGACAAGGTAATTTGCTGTTCCTTTCTGACTCTGGATGCCATAAAGTTTGTTCGCTGTGTCAACAGACTTGAAAAGTCTCTTCCCTCAAATACTTTGAGTATCACCATTACCTCCTGTGTTTCTCCTCTCTCCTGTGAAGTGTGTATCTCTGCATCATAGAAACGGCTCAGTCTCAGCAGAGACATTTCTTCCCTTCTGCTGCTGTGTCATCGAATGCCTCTGCAGAGGAATATCCTTGACTGCTCTTGTTTTCTCTGCTTCTGTATTACCTCCTTTTTCCCCAGCCATGGCAGATTCTAAGCCAAGTGATCATGCTTTGATCATGCTTCTGTTCACTGAGTCTCTGCTCAATCTGTCTGTAACCAACTTCAGGCTCATTCTTGGCAAGAAAAGTCATGGGCTTTCATCTGAATCGTGCTTGCACTGATACTGACTACCTCTTCAAAAATCATGGGGAAAAAAGGTTGGTTTTGCAGCATGCTGCATGGAGATATCCTTTTGTTGAGGTCCATTCATGCTGACAAGCTTGCAGTTATGTGCAGGGTGTGATTAGTGAGTTCACCTGCTAGCCCACTGTTCATGAATCATCAGATGCTGTGCCAGCAGCTTCGTGGTGGATGCATTAAACTACAAAGCTGATGCTTTGTGAAATATAATCTTAGTTTTGTACCTGTAGAGGTGCAAATTTGGTGGATTCACAGAATTTACTGTTCCCAAAGATTGACTGTTGAGAGGGTAACATTCGTTGGAAAAAACAATTATTCCAAAATGATGTATCTTAGAAGTGATAAAAGGGTCAGGGGACAAAGTCAGGATTGTGTAAGTACCATCACTGTATGCTGTATCATTTTACTTTCAAATGTTTAAGCTAAACCTACACTAACTTTTAACTCTGAACTTTATGGCCTATAAATAGTCATTCTTCTTAGGAACCTTCACCATAAGCTTGCAGAATGGATCAGGAATTGAACTGTTAGGAAAGATTTTTATTTGGTTTGGTTTTAGAGCAGAGTAGTGAGGTGGGGACTCCATGTAAACTGCAACATGTCATACACATCCAGCCCAGGGAGGAATCCCCCTGGACTGTTTCATGTAGTAAAGCTTGGAGTTACTGCATGGAGGAGAGAGTTTAATTGTCTTGCACAAACGACGCATGTAACTTCTGCTATCTCTAACCTCAGCTTGTTCGTTTTACAATGCAGCTTGACTGTCCTCCCGATCCATAATGAACTTTGCCTCTTTTATTCACCCTGTAAGTGAATTCTGTAGGGAAATTCCCTCCTTCCCCTTACTCTTTAAGTGAGCACAAGAAGAGAAAGGACAAATCTCTGTTGAAACCTCTCTGACAGATCACATTTTAAAAAACTGCTGAGCATTGTTGGCTTTTTCAGTCACATTACTGAAAAATAAACCTTTGTCTCCCTTCTAATTTGCAGCTCTCAGAGAAAGATAAACCCTATGTAGATATCCAGGGACTGACAGCCTCCACCATGGAAATCCTGCTAGACTTTGTATATACAGAAACTGTTCACGTGACAGTAGAAAACGTCCAAGAGTTGCTCCCAGCTGCATGTCTGCTTCAGCTGAAAGGTAATTGCCACGTATCAGCACAAATTGCACAATTGCTGCTGTTCAGAGATTTGGTTTGTCTGACCTTCTGTAAATGGAAGAGAGATTGTGGGAGGCATGATATTAATAAGTACTTATGTCAAACTTCTTCTGTTGTCTTGTGCGCTGTGGTCTCATTGGTAGAGTAACTGCCTTGGGTGGAAAAAAAGATGATAAAACAGGTTATTATTCCATGCTTTGGGCTACTGTATTTCTGCGTGAGAATTCCCAGGAGGAATTGTGGGCTGTATAGCACATAAATGTTACAGCTCAGTCAACTTATAACAATAAGCAAATCCTTGATGTCATTTGACCTGCCGTCATAGTATGTCTGGGTTGTAACAAACTGGTTGATGTCACTGCACATGCACCTATGGAGCTATCCCAGGCAATTACCCAAATCCCAGGCAACTATCAAAAAGACATTGGAGAAAGCCTAGAAATCTGGTAGCCATATCCACTAGCATATACATTTTTTGTTTATAATCCATGGATTTGAGTCTTTTCCTACTATCAGATTTATTTCATTTTTTTCATTTAAATAGAATAGCCAGAGATCAAAACAGTCCAAACACATGGTCTACTGCTTAGTGTTTTCACATCCCTCCAAAGAAATATTTGCATGTGTGTGGTTCTGTAGTATTTTTAAGCTTGTTATTTGAGTTGGATTTTCATTATTGTTTAGAACTTTCTTTTCTGAAGCCCTTTCCAAAGCAGTGGATTGGTAGTAAGCATGCAGTGCTCATTCACCCCTCCAATTTTCCGTAGGTGTGAAACAAGCTTGCTGTGAGTTTCTAGAAAGCCAGCTGGATCCATCAAATTGTTTGGGCATTCGGGATTTTGCTGAGACACACAATTGTGTTGATCTAATGCAAGCTGCAGAGGTCTTCAGCCAGAAACATTTTCCAGAGGTGGTTCAGCATGAAGAGTTTATCCTCTTAAATCAAGAAGAGGTTGAAAAGCTCATCAAGTGTGATGAAATTCAGGTAAAACCTGAAAAGTACCGTTACTGTGCAAAGCATTGAAGTAAAAACGTTGAAACCAATCAGAAATTAGTCCATACTCCTAGGGTGGACTTCTCACACATTTCCTGAGTTTGAAATTTAATTTCCAAGAAGCTTCTTCTAATTTTTTAGCCATGTAATCTCAAACTGATCAGTAACATGTAGCTTCTGTGTAAGAATTTGTTGTCACACAAGTGTTTCTTGCAAGTAAGGCAATCACAGTTAGTTACCTCTGTGAGTTCTTGTTCCCTTGTCTCCTTCTTTCCCTGGAGGAGCTTTCAGAGGTTACAAAGACAAGTTGTCTCAATGCCTACATTTCAGAAACACCCCCAAGACTTTAACTTCTATTTGTAGACCTTTGCATGCTACTCAGCAGCACAAGGAATGCATGTGTCATCCCAGGCATTTGGGTGTCCTCTACTTTTACAGGCAGCAGAACGCATGGTGGTGCAGGGTAGTCTTCAGGGAGTTATATGCAAATTTTGTTCCCTTAAGGTTGGTTTCTGGAGGATTTATAGCCAGGTTCTGGCTGGAACCTGTCAAATACTTTTTTCCAGATTTTCTATGAATATGTATGTTCTTGAAAATTGAAATAAGTTGAACATTCCTTGATAATGGGGAGTGGAGTTGGGTTTTTTATTGAGATGGACTTCATCAAAAGTTGATGTTTGCTTCTGTTCTAAAAGAAGTGATTGAAGCAATCACAATTCAGAGTTCCCAGTAACATGAACTCTTAGAAGCAAACCGACGTAAGTGATATCTATGGTAGAATTCCTGAAAAGCCAATACAGGGATAGCCAGAGGAGGATTCTTGATGTATGCCTTGAAAGTCTGCCTTGAAAGTCTGCCTTGAAATTGGCCTTCAGCCAAGCTGACATCCTCTTGTTAATAAGTCTGCTTGACAAAGAGCATGCAAGATAGCAGTGAAAGACCCTGGCACAGGCTGAGGCCAGCAGTGGAGAAAGGCTGAGTGTTTTTGGTGTTTAACAAGCCGCAGCTTTACTACTGTGAGGGTTTGAGCTTATGTGGGTTGTGGCAAGTACTGACGTAACGCTTCTGGACAGTGAAGAGGAAATAATGAGGAACTTGCGAACGACCCAGCCAAACTGATCAGATGATCCACACAGGCGAAGTAAAATGCATTGTGCATTGGAAGGACTGATTCAGGCCTTGCAGGCACACAGTGGGGTGTGCATTCACCTTAAGGAAGTGAATGAAGCAAATCTAGCTGTTGCTGCGCCAGTGCAGAGGTGATGTGCTGTATCGGAGAGTACTGAGGGAGCACCCTCGGAAAATCCCCTGGCTGTTCGAGAAGTATAATGGCAGGTCCTCACTGTGATGCTGTGGTTAGTGTTACTCATCATTTATCAGAAAACAGAAATTATTTCCCAGATAACAAAACTGTTAAATACATCAGAGGACAGTCAGTTTGGGAGGGGATAAAATGTTGTGGGATTATTGCATTTGAGGAGGAGGTGGGGAAAATTGAAAACAATGAAGTACTCTGCTCTCCTTTTGAGAGCTCTAATTGTCCTTTCCCTGTAATTCAAGCAGAAAGAGGCCATTTCAAATTACACTGTAACAAATATAAATCAATGGCTTGGAAGAATTGCCTTACATAATTAACCTCTGTGGCTCCCTGCTTCAGAACATTCTGCAACAGACAGCTTCAAACTGAACTTCAAAGTGTACCAGTCATACATCAGTGGGAAGGCTCAATCCTCTTATTACAGTATCTCCTTTTATTTTCGTATTTAATAACAGTTAACAGACCTCATGATAATAAATTCATGTCTGATTTGCTTTTACATTGGATGATCTGAAGATGTGCAAAAAGAAAACCAAGCCTAAATAATGTATTATAGAGCTTTTTACAATTCTTTTGCTTTTGGTAATCATAGATGTCCAAAGCACCTGAGGTTCTCTAAAAGTATCAAATTTAGATTGTTTAGTCAGTGTAATCTCTGGAAGTGGTGTAAGCACTAGCATGTGCTGGTCCTAAATGGAGAGGGAAATAAACCTGTCAGAACAGTAACATTCACGCCCTGGGGTTCTTCACTCTGAAATCCAGTTGTTTACAGTTTCTTAAATGTGGATTGAAATTAAAAAAAAGCCTTAAATGTACCTGGTACGGTTCGGGTGTTAAAGGGGCAGTGCACGGGGCTGCAGGGGTTTAAGTGAGACACTGCTCCGCGAAAAGGAAACGTGATTCTGATCATCTTTATGATGGTACTTTGCATTTTGCAGGACCGTAACTCCTGTTCTGCTGAGAAGTCGGGGGAGCTGCCCTGTGAGTTACAGCCTGTCACTGGGCTCTCTCAAAAGTGGCGGCTCCCAGCTTCTGGCTCTGCTGGGTACCATAAAGCTTACTTTTCTGGCACTCGTACTGCCAGTTGTTGATCTCAGCTGTAAGGAAAAAACAAATGCAGTTTTAAGGAAAAAAAAAAGAGGGAATTTCATAGTGCTTGTAAATACAGCTCATGGGAATTTCCACAACAAACTCTTACTTGAAATGTCCTGCTCTCTCGCTAGCAGTGTCAACAGCCTGGAAGTTGTCTGTTCCACAGCAGTTGCTGAAATATTACCCTGCAGTCTGATCAGTATATGTCTCCTCTTTCCAGGTGGACTCTGAAGAGCCGGTTTTTGAGGCAGTTATAAACTGGGTGAAGCACTCAAAAAAAGAACGGGAAGCATCGCTGCCAGAACTGCTGCAGTACGTGCGCATGCCGCTTCTCACTCCCCGCTACATCACAGACGTCATCGACACCGAGGTATCGGCAGCCCGGGTCTGTGGACACAGAACAGCTAGGAGCCAGTATCTGTGTGTGATTGCCATGTTCCCTGGTTAGACTCCTGCTGTCCTAACAGAACGTGTTAAAAGCTGCTTTCTCTGCTGATGCTTTTTGATGCTGACACTATGGAGTTGTCCCTGTTCAGCTGGAGTGCCCAGTGTTTTACTCAGTAGTAGTTTGCTGTGCCAGCAGTTACAGCATTCTACTTTTCAGCTGGGAGGGCACCCCATCCGCAGCAATTAGTCGGTTGTCTCCTGATATATGTAGCACCTTTCTGTTGTCATCTGCTACAGTTTTCTAACAAGTGCTTTCTGCCTTTCATTCGTAAGCGCTAGCAGGTCTCCTTCTCTATAGACCTGGCATGCGATCCTAGGGAGGAAATGGCTTCTCAGAAATTGTTTCAGGTGCAGATGGCAAGCAGGTACCTTTGAATGAGAAGGACAGCAGCTGTGTAGGTCCAGGGCCAACTCACAAGTCAGAGCCATATCTAATGCTGCTTCTTTGTGTGGCTGGCATGTTGCAGAGGCAAACCAAAATGTGGATGATGATAAGAGATAATTAAGCTTTTGCAATGGAAGTTTAATTCCAAACAGGGAGTGATGCTGCCCCATGCAAGGTTTGACAGGAAGGCACAGAGAAGTTCAGGCCAGCATTCTGTTTTGATGGTGATGTGAGGTAATCAGTGGTTACTAGCCCTTGTCACCTGACAGGTGCTGAACGTTGAATGACAGACTTCTCTACATAGAGAAATGGCTGATTTAGCAACATCCATCTCTAATGTGATATAGCTGCCTTTTACAGATGTTCTTAAATAAGGGCAGCTAACAGGCAGTTAAGTTGTGCCAGAGCTAAAATGTGTTTAGTCAGATTGTTATGATCCCCTTTAAACTGAAATTGAAGCTAACGCCAAAGGGACTGGTACCAAAACAATTAGATCTGTTCCAAAACCAGCCTAAGACAGTGTGTATACAGGGCCCCAGCTTTCCTACTGCGCAGGATGGCCTCTCCAGACTGGAGGTGACACACACTGGTGGGGTATCATCATCTTGGGACAGCGTGGAGAGTAGAGTGTTGGCCCTGTGTGGCATCATCTGCTCTGAACACGCTGGCCTTCTTGCACAAGCACCAAGAACTTGTAAAAATAAATCTTAACTTATTGCAGCAGCATATAGCACCAAACACCCAAAGGGAACTGAACGCTGAGCATTCAGAGGAGGTTGGTCCAGGCCTGCAGCCTGGGAGGGTAATGCAAGGAGGAGACGAGACTGTCCTTGGGCTGCAGTGCCCCCCACTTCTTTTAAAGAAGACCTTACTGCTTCTGTAGCCTTTTTATAGCTCCATGTCCCATGTGCACAGGGATCAAGCTAATAGATCCAGCAAAACTGCTTTGTTGTACTGTGGTCCTTGTTTCTTCTTTGGCAGCAGATGCACACAGAGAGTTGATACATGGGGCAGATCCAGCCAAACTGATTTCAAGTGTAGTTTCACTGCCAGTCCCCCTTTTCAGACATACTTCTGCTGGCTTAAATGTAGCAGAAGCGGTTGTTCCTTAGTTTTCCAATATAGTTATTTTCATTATGGAACCTGCAGTGCCAGACTTTGTGTGAGAACTGAGCCATATCTTTTTAGCTGCAGTCCAGTCTTAAGTTGTCTTTGCATTTTCATGTGTGCAGTGTTTGCACCATGACACTACTAGCCACAGCCTGCACACAAGTCATTTTAATGCTGTCTGAACTGATGAGAGTTGGCTTTAGGACAGTTCTCATGAGGTATCTTAAAATACATTGCATGGACCAGTGACTCATGTTTTTCCTCAGCCTTTTATACGATGCAGTCTGCAGTGCAGAGACCTTGTAGATGAAGCTAAGAAATTTCATCTTCGGCCCGAGCTCCGGAGTCAGATGCAAGGACCCAGGACAAGAGCACGTCTAGGTGAGCAGCAAAGGGAAGGACAGTGAAAGGTCTGGGGCATTGGCAGGTATTGTATTATACACCACGTCTAGTGTTGTAATTGTGCTTGTAACGCACTGTTAAAACACGACTTGTAATTGCACTGAAGTGCTTCACAGCAGTAACTTGTCGATCCACAGTCCCCAGTGGTACAGAAAGGGGACTGGAGCAAAGGACAGAGGTGGTTTTTTTGAGAGCACAGTTGCTTAGTGGCATATGCAAGGGACTAGGTGGTTGCCTTTAATCCCAGGCCTCTGCTGTAACCATAAAACGAGTTTCCTGAGTTGTTGGTACCTCCAGATACATTTGTCTCAGCATGCAGCTGTCCAAGAAGTGTGGGAAGAGTTTCTTCCTGTCTAAAAAGGCAGGTATCAGTGTCAGAAACAAAAAGAGCTGCGAGGTGAGACAGCTGTGTTACAGTGAAGTTAAATTTTCAAAGGGAATCTCAGAGGGGAAGGCACAAGGAGGGAGATGGAGAGGTCCCTCTTTTTCCTTTCAGAGGTACTTCCCTCCCTGTCCCCCCACCCCCAGTCTTGTTAAGGCAAATAAATGATTATTTCTTCCTCTATTTCAGTAACTCCTACCAAGCACAGTCACTGAATTGTTGGGAGAATGCTTGGCTTAGGGCTATAAGCACTTGAGAGCAACATAAACAGTAGGAATGACCTGCAGAAGAAGGAAAAGTATTTTACTGGCTTCTTCCTGACTGTGGCCATTCCTTACCTGATGCCCCTTCTCTTAGCTTCAGATTCACTCTCTCTGGACTGTCTCTGCTCTGCCTTTATCCCAGGCACACTCACAGGGCACTGCTATCAGTGCCAGCATTGACCGCTCTTCCTGCAAGCAAACCTCCCTGCGTGTTCTCCAGTGCTGCTGCTTGTGTGGTGGAGAGGGACCCTGAAAAACCCTTCAAGGCCACTTCCTGTTATTAACACTGTTTTAAGGGACAGAAAGCAGTTTATCCACTAAAGGAGAAGGGCAAATTAGGTTTGTCAGAGACACATTGATTAGATTTTTTGGCCTGAAGGGAATGTTGTTATGATGTGGTTTGACCGTCAGCATAGTCCAGGCCACAGCCTGTCTCCCGTTTTTCTGGGAACATCCTACATCGGTTTCAATGACATGCAGTTCAGCTCAACCTGTCATTTCATAAAGTCACGTTTCATTTCATTCGTAGTGGAAATGCTTCACCCGATAAAGGAGACATCACAAAACTGTTGTATTGTTTAATTATACAGGCAAAAACTGTGCACCTTATTGCTAAGGTTCATCTTCTGGATTCAGCCCTACCTTTTTTAATTGATTCAATACAGAATCACAGAATCATACAGGTTGGAAAAGACCTTTAAGATCATCAAGTCCAACCGTAAACCTAACACTACCAAGACCACCACTATATCATGTCCCTACTATCATGTAGGGTCTCTACTATCATGTCCCAATACCACCTGCTGTCAGCAATGCTCTTATCATGTGTCACATAAACTGTGATCAAGTTGTGTATTAACTTTCTGTGGGATAAACTGAAGCGATTGCACTTTTTGCTGCCATACTGCACGGGAGGCTTTCCAAGTTATTGTTGGAGCTCTTTTGTGAATCCTTCCCAGTTATTTTTTATATTGTTCCCCTTCATCTGAGGTGGCAGCTGTTTTGCTTTGTGACAGGCAGGGTCTTGCTAAATCTTTGTTGCTCAGTGTTCGGTCCTTCTGCAATGAAAGCTGGAGAATTCTAAACTCTAGTAAAACTCCCTGTTGCAGGAAGAGCCCAAGGGATTCAGGGTATGCTCATCTATTTTTAAAACAATGATAAAAACCTACCACTAAGGCAGTCATTACAAGGGAAGTTAATAAGTCTCCAGGTCATAAGTGTTATTTAACTCTCAGGGAGAAAATAAGAAAAATTCAGGGACAATCTCAGAGAACAAGAGGTAGAGGGAAGGCAACTTTGAAATAAAATACGTAAGACTTAAGAGAAAATTCCTCTGAAAATATTTCATGAATTCTTCAGGCTTCAGTCAGCCTGACTTGTTTCTCAGTGAAATGGTGAACAAAGGTGCCATCCAGTCTGGATGTCACTTGCAAATGAGGGGAGAAGGCCCTGTTTTGTGAGGAGGCTGCAGGGAAGCAGCCATCCCCCTTCAGCTTTCATGGGCTGGTAAGAGGTTTGAAAAAAAAAATCATGGAAAGACTACAAAAGAAGATATTGTTGAGCCAACTTAAGCACCTAACTTAGCCAGTTTGTCTTCTCGGAGTCCCTCTAACATTAGGAGGAACAGGCCTCCAGCAGACAGCTCCTAACACCTGAGTTAGTCTTCCTGCCAGACGCCCTGGGAGAGTTTCTCTCTCTTTCTCCCCGCTGAGGATAGAGGGAGTCCAGGTGTCTGTACCCAGGTTAGGTGCCAGTTTCAGAGTAGTGATGAAAACAGGGATTTAGAGGTGACTTGTTGCACCAAGGAAGGCTCAGAGATTCTTCAGGTGATTCCCTTGAGGTGACCCTTTGGTTGTGAAGGGATTGACTTGACTTTACTCTCCCTCTTTGCTCTAGGAGCTAATGAAGTCCTGCTTGTGATCGGCGGCTTTGGCAGCCAGCAGTCACCTATTGATGTTGTGGAGAAATACGACCCGAAGACTCAGGAGTGGAGTTTCTTGCCAGTAAGGGACCATTTTTGACCACCACTGGGTCAAACAGGCTGTGATCAAACACTGATCCTGTAGCATCAGCCATATAACATTCCTCTTTGGGCTATCCTTTGCGTTTTGCTTAGAATTTCTGCCATAAATTCTTTAGAGCTGCTGAGGTTTACATAGTGAATGCTGAAACCGCTTCACATTTGCAGATTTGCTAAGTAAGCTTTGTATAAGAGGTGGTTGTCATATTTCTAATCAGATGAGCCTACAGAGACCCACATCTTTGTTGTGGGAGTGAGAGCTATCATGTTTCTTATTGAAGGGGTGTTAAGCTTTAAGGTTAGTGATGATAACTGAAATGTCAGTAGGAATAGTATAATCAGTCCTGCTTTCAGGCAGGCTGCATGATCTCTCTGGTTTCATTGTTTCTGAGCATAACGGGAGATTGTAGGGAAGAGAGAATTCCTGCACTGAGGACTATTTCTACCCACATATCAAATGACCTTTATCTGTGTGAAATGGTGGAGAACTGCCTCTTCTTTAATATTGCTAATCACAGAAGACCCTCTATCACCTGGTGTCCCAAAATTCTGTTCTTTTTTGGAGGCTAAAAGCTTCAGGTATTTTCATCAAATATGCCGAGTCTCCACATTTTCCCATTAACAGTCTCTGCAGGGAGCCAGTGGGAGGCATACAAACCCCCGAAGACCATCAAAGATTCAGTAGCAGCATAAGATAAATGACATTTAATGCAAAATATTTTAGTGCAAAGAGGCCTGGCCATGAGAAGAGAGCATGGCAGAGACAGAGTACAGGCAGAGGAAGGCAGACGCAGTTGTTAAGCATTTCAGCCAGGGCTGTATCCTTTAAATCCGTAGTGCTGTTTGCCTCTGTGGTAGTGGGCCATTTTCCAAAAGAGCAACAAAAGAGGATGGAAGAACAGTGGTTGGTCTCCATGAATCAGTGTTATTTCTTCTCCTTGACCTTTTTATTCTTTGTACTGCTTTAGAGCATCACCCGTAAGAGGCGCTACGTGGCTACAGTGTCCCTGCATGATCGGATCTATGTGATTGGGGGGTATGATGGTCGCTCTCGTCTCAGCTCAGTGGAGTGCTTGGATTATACATCGGATGAGGATGGCATCTGGTACTCCGTGGCTCCAATGAACGTACGGCGAGGCCTGGCGGGAGCCACAACCCTTGGAGGTATGTCCTAGTCACCATACTGACAGGGCAGTACAGCCTGTTCAGTTCTCGTCCTGAAATGCCCTGAGCTGGTATGTGCAGAGTGGGATGGCTCTGAGGGAGGAGGTGAGCCTGAAATTCTAGCTTCTCATCATTTGGATGTAGAAATGGAAAACTTGCCCACATATCCTGAGAGGAGCTCTGCCTCTGCTTCATTCTTATGGCATGTGTCTGTGCATCGAGGGAAAGGAACTCTCTGAGGGATTATGGAGTGGGAAGCTCTCGGGGTGGTGACAGTGTCGCGTATTACTGAGCACAGGACACCAAGTACAGCAATAACCATCCAGCACTGGAGAGAGGCTGAAACTGGAGCATGTGCAGAGGAGGATTCTTAGGGCAGACTTGGGAGAAGAAAACTACTTTACTGAGCAAACCAGAACACTTCAGCTTGCTTATGCTGCCAAAGCAAAGGCCAAGAGGGGATATGATGGTTCTCTATGAGTATAACTTGGCATGAGAAGGAAATGGGCAATATAAGAATTGAGTAAGAACAAATGGTTATAAACAGGCCAGGGGAAAATTGGTGTGGAAATGAGAGGAAGTTTTCTAGCCATTAAAATAGCAGTTACTCTAATGAATATTCTGTGCTTTAATGCTTATATTAGAATATCTTCTTAATAATTAATATTGGTTAAATATTATTCATTTAGATTGTTAATAATCTATTCTAATGAAAATTCTCTTAAAGATACAGCTGCTTTGAAGATGACAGATTTGTGAAAGTGTTGCATGAATTAGGTTATCCAGTATAAGGGACTGATCTTGATGATCCAGGCATGTCTTTTGGATCTTCTTTCCTTTTGCTACCTGCGTGTTTAGTACCTTGTAAGCATTTACTCTGGGGAGGTGCTGACAGGATGCTAGTGACAGGCAGGGTTTGGGCATGGCAGTGTTTCAATAGGTTCTGCAGCATGAAAAAAATAACTGGCATGTGTGTGTTCTCTTTCGTCCATCAGCAAGAAGCAGATTTAAGGGCCAGATGGGCTTTATGTTTGTTTAGTTTGTCGGGTCTGTGAGCAGGCTAATGCAGTGAGCTAAGGTGAGGAGACTGGGTTTGTCTTATCTTCGAATGTGCCAAGATCTGTAGCTGTTCCTGTGTTTCGCAGTCCATGTTGTAGGCTTGCTCCATCTGTGAGGGTCTTCTTGCTCCATGTGCATGCTTGATACTTGACTTGCTGAGTCCGACCTCTGTCTAACGTTGCAGACATGATCTATGTTTCCGGTGGGTTTGATGGAAGCCGACGTCACACCAGTATGGAACGATACGACCCAAACATTGATCAGTGGAGTATGCTGGGAGACATGCAGACAGCACGGGAAGGAGCAGGGCTTGTTGTAGCTAATGGAGTTATCTACTGCCTCGGTAGGTACCCTTAGGACCTCTAGGCATTCTGCAAATACTTGCTTTTTACAGAAATGACAGTGCAGATGCTGTCTGTGGGGAGCACCCATTATGTCATGTCCGCGTTAGAAGAGGAGATTTGACTTTGCTGCACTGGGCACTGCACAGCTCTGTCAGCGAATGCAGCTTGTTCTCACTGTCACCATCGCAATGCCTTAGACTGGAGCGGCCATATGACTACAGTAAATGCTGTCAGAAGCAAACTGGACACAGTCAGCCTACATTTGAGGGATGGCTGAAACGTGGGGGATGAGCAGTGCCAGCTGAGGTTTGCAGGGACTAGGCAGTGGCTAAGATGCCTTAGAGATGAAGCAGATAGCCGCAGGACAGAGGATGCATCTGCTCCACACAAAGCAATGTTGGCTGTAGTTCTCCAGAAATGTATCCTGAGCTGTATGTGTTCCAGCTCCTTTCTGTAGCACTCGTTTCATTTTCAGAGACCGATGCCAGCTTTGAATACGGTGAGAGTGGTAGAGGGCAAATCACTCTGAAGACTTCAGTAAGCTCGTTCTGTAGATAGACCTTCTGGGTCCCAGAAAAGGCAGGCCCAGCACTGTACCCACGTTTGGTACAGTCCTGTTCCTGGGGAGTCACAGATATTGGACACTGGTTTATGGGTTTCGCTTCCCTCTCCCATATCCATCTTCCTCACGCTGTCCCCCAAAGCAGATGCCAGCATGCTGCTCCTTTGCTGAAGCTGCACAATGAGATTTCTTGGTATCCTCTTGTGAAACAGCTCTTTGAGACATCCCAGCCTATACTGTGTAGCCTCATAGCGTCAGCTAGTGGCTGCAGCACACAGACACTGAGCCAGCACCCGGTCTGGAAGCTGTACAGCATCAACATTGGTATCAGCATGCTCAGAGGCAGCTCTGGGCAGTGCAGTGCTAACCTGGTTGTACTGGTTCGGAGAGGTGATCCTCTCTCTCAGCACGGCCCTGTGCAGTGTAGGGTTAGAGCTTGCTCTGAGCTGGCTCCAGTCTGGCATTGCAAGCTGCAGAGATCCTCTTTGTTCCACCAGCCCCGGCATGCTGTGAGTTGTGCTGATTGCAGTGCAACACTGTACTAAGGACGAACCAGGCATGTTATTGCTCTCTATGCAGAAAACATTTACCAGAAGTCAGACCCATGGTTTGCTCCTGTATTTTGTTTCAGGTGGCTATGATGGGCTGAACATACTGAATTCTGTAGAGAGGTATGATCCCCACACTGGACACTGGACAAATGTCACCCCAATGGCCACTAAGCGCTCAGGTAAGAGCCCACAGTCCCTTGAGGTCAAAATGTTTTGTGCTGCACTGAGGAAACAGTCACTGCTGGCTTGTCCTGCTGCCCTGGAGGATGTTTACTAGCCCCAGTGGGTAGTAAGGGATGATTTGGGAAGGGATGATTTTAGGACACGCTGACTTAGTTCCCCAAGAGAAAGATTAATTTTCACATGCCTGATGTCTCCATCCCATGCTAAGATATGTATAGAGGAATGTGGCAGCGGGGTTTATAGGTTACAGGGAGGGAAGGAAGTCTTGTATGACTTCCATAGCTAGGAACAGTGCGTGGCTTGGAGAAAAGCTAGCAAGGAACAAACTACAGACTGTAGTGCAAGATAATGGGACAGCTTGCTAAGTCAGTGCTCATCAGCTGCACAGGACACGGCAACAGCAGGAGTGCTCTGGCAGGCTGCTCCTTCACCTGCACTCTGCTTTGTGAAATGCTGGGCCTCAGCTCCTGGGCAGCAGTAACACAGCGAGCAGCGCTGCCAGAGCAGTGTCACGCTGCAACAGTCTTAGGCTAATGACTTGAAACATGGTGCAGTCACACATCAATTATCCCCCCACCAACTCTTAGTTTGTCTTTCCTGCTTGGCACCCTATCTGAGCTTTAAGTTTGGCAGTTGTATCTAGGAGAAAAATATAGTTTAAATCCTACTTCTGGAGTAACCTTCTGTCTTGGCTCTCCTTTGTTTTTCAAAGGAGTTCCTGTGAGGCTTGTGCAGCTCCTGTGTGCCCAAGTGTTGGCCCTCTGCTATTGCACTGCGCCGCAGGCCGCCTGCCCCAAACCTTCATGGCTGTGCTAGCGAGCAGCCGTGGCCTTGCTCAGCCACCTGTGGATGGGCAGGATGCTCAGTGCCTCCACAGCTTTGTGGTTTTCAATACAGTAGTTCTGCTGGGCTTACGGGCCCTCTTTCAAAACCCTTTTGAAGTTGCTTTTTCTCTAGTTCTTTCAATAAATGTCCTTTACAATTAGCCTAGGCAGCTTTGTTTCTGTTTGTTCTATACTGCAGTGTTCTTGTTCAGGGACAAGTGCTGGTTACTCAGTTAAAACTGGTCTCTGTTCTAAAAATATCTAAGCTTTCTTGTGCCTGCAGTGGCATTCACCAAAACCCCAAGCTTTAAATATTTACTCCTGTGACGGGGCTACTCCTGTTAAGTGTGGGTTGGGAAGTATTTCCCATATGCCAAGAATGGATTTGATTTAGAAGTTGGTTGCTTTCCACATCCAGGAAGACCCCACATACAAACACGTGATAAAATCTTTGGGTTTTCCTACCTCAGAGTCAACATGCAAGACCTATCCACGGATCTCTAGAAAGCTTAAAGATGAGATGACTTTCCCCAAGGGGTCTGTTGTGTGCACCAGAGAAGATGGCTTCTGGCAAGACCAAAAGCAAAGAGGTCAAGGGGAAAGCCTTTTATAAGAAGCGTTTCCCAGGTCCATGCTAGCTTCCCACAAGACTCAGAGGCTTTTGGTAGCAGCGCCTCGGCCCACAGAGCAGGCTTCTCAGTGCCACAAGTGAGCAGGAACATTGTGAGGCTCTCGACCCCGGCACTGACTCAGCCAGGTTCCTTCCTCAGTGCTGTCACCTGGAGCACTGAGGTCTGAAATGGGGGTGTGCCCAAGAACACTTTTTGGCCCAGGTTTTTGTGCTGCTGCTCTGTGGTAATACCACCCCAAACTACTAGTAGCTTAGATACCAGTTGCACTTGCAGCCTTCATCCTGGTATCAGTTCCAGTCCATCCATCCTGGTGACCTTGGACCCTGTAGGACTGCTTTTGCCCCAGGGCTTTGACACTCTTTCTAGAGCTGTCTGCCTGCGGGTCTTTGAATTTCAAGAAAGATCAGGACTAAAACTAATCTTCCCTTTATTCACAGAGATTGTCTCCTCCTTATGTCTCTTCATCTCTTAGGACAGATTCTGGAGGTAGGCCACCCCTCAGAAACCATGGCCATATTGCATTGCTAGACCCAACCTCCCTGATTAGGCCTTGGTCTGGTCTCTCTTCTCAGCCAAAGTCTTCCTTACTGAAGCTATCAGAGAGGCCACTGGGGCAGCCTGGCCATTCCCAGCTGTTTTGGTGCTCTCAGCAAGGACAGACAGTGAAAGTGAGGTTGCATTTAGTGGAACAGAAAGTTTCTTATACCCTGTTTGTAGAAGAAACAGATTGGTGCCCAAGAGCTGCAGGGTAGCTGGCTTGTTTCCTTCGGGATATTCATCAGTGCAACATGTTGATGGTAACAGCCTGATATGGTTTACGCTGCTCTCGAGACGCAGCTGGAAACAGCAGCGGCTGTTGGCAAGAACACCTAAGGCCACAAAGTGCGTTGTTATCTTACTGCATCCTTTGGTGCTTTACTTGAAGGGGGCTACAGAGGAGGAGCAGAGGCTGGCAGGGGTTTATTTTCTGCTGTTGTCATAAATTCCTGGTTGGGCCAACTGTATTATTGATTGCTTTTACTGGGGCAGGTGAGAACAGCTGTTCAGACAGATGCTTCAGTCACTTACACCTCTGACTGTGCATTGGACACCAGTTTTCATTTCCCTGCTTCCCAGAGGAGTGATGTCAAAGAAATCCCTCCTCCAGCTTCACATGGAGCAGCATCATTCTCCTTGTAACAGCCAGGGGCTGGGTGACACCAGGGAGCCAGAAACACCAGAGAAACCTGTCTCTGTGGTGACAGAGTCCCAGCCGGGTACCCACCAGCAGAGCGAGCCTTGTGCTGGTCTGTTCAGGGGGTTGGGGTGTCTTTCAGCCAAAGTGAACATCTCATGTTGCTACTGCTGCCCTGGCTGCAGTGTTGCTCAGTCCTGCTTATGCCAGAGGTTCAGCAGCATTTGGTAGAGTTACAGGTTTTCATGTATCGTATTGGAGACAACAACAACAGAAGACACTGGGTTATGACAGCTCTTTTGTGGGAGATATAAGCATAAGAAAATGTCCTCTGAAGAGGGAGGAACTGACCTAGTTCAGCCTTGTAACAGCGAGTCCCGGGCACGGTGCTGACAGTGTTGCTCATGGGTGTAACTGTGCCACCTTCTCTCTCTCCAGGGGCTGGAGTGGCTCTGCTGAATGACCATATTTATGTCGTTGGTGGGTTCGATGGGACGGCACATCTCTCCTCCGTGGAAGCCTATAATATTCGCACTGATTCCTGGACAACTGTAACAAGCATGACAACCCCCCGCTGCTACGTGGGGGCCACCGTGCTGCGGGGAAGGCTGTATGCAATTGCTGGGTAAGCGGCTGCCCTGGGCTGGAGAGGGAGATGCCCTGAGTGTCTGTTTGCTGGAACAAGTGAGTTCAGGTGACGCAGCCTGCTGCCCTGTTTCAGGTGGCCTCTCCTCACGTTTACATTTCAAGTTTTATGAGAGGAGACAGCCCACAGAGTCACTGTGCCCAACCTAAATAGGCAGCATGATGGTCCAGGGCCAAGACAGGCAGGAGAGCAGCAGCAGGCAGCAAAACAGAGCCTAATGTGGTGGCTTTATTTCAGGCCATTCCTGCTGTATGCAGCTGTCCAGTCTCCCAGGAAGGGCTCTGAACGCCTCAACCTCTTCCTTCAGCAGCATCCCTCACCTGTAACTTTCTGTCCTTGCAGATACGATGGCAACTCACTGCTGAGCAGCATTGAGTGCTATGATCCCATCATTGACAACTGGGAAGTGGTAACCTCCCTGGGGATGCAGCGCTGTGACGCTGGAGTCTGCGTCCTTCGGGAGAAGTGATCTGGAGGGAACTTACAAAGAAGAATATCCTAAAAAGTCTCGGCTGGAGGAAGAGTCCCAAGTGATTTGCAGTGACTGTTCTTGAGAGTTGTGGATGCTGTGGAAATAGGCACCAGAACAGCAGCTTTCTGTGCTGCTTTTGTCTAGAGCATGTGCATAAACGTGTTATCTCAGCAGTCATTTGAAATCGGGGGCTCTGTGTGAAGCTGGAGAAAGGTGGTGAAGTAAATCAGGAGAAGCTGCATTCTCTGCTGTTCCTGTGGCTGAGTCTATCGGCAGAGCAGAGATGCCCCCAGCCTTGGCGTCAGCCAGTCTGGTGAATGCTTCCAAGGACATGTACATACAACTGGGTGGTCTCTTCAGCCACTGCAGGACCACGCAGGTCCTCAGTTGCTCTCAGCCACGTGGATGTGTGAGGGTGAATCCAGCTGCTCTTATGTTCCAGCTTCAAATCATCTTGTACATACTGAATGTTTAAACACGCTCCTCAAGCGCACATCAGTGCAGAGCCAATTGAGCGAGCATGTGTAAGGGGGTCCTGCACTGTAGCTGAGTCTGCAGGTTCCTCACAGGTCTGCACACAAAAGGAGTCGCAGATTAAAGCTGTCAACTACTGAGACCCAAAAGTCTGAGGCTGCAGGGGACAGAGGGCAGGGGGAAAAGCACATTGCCTGGTGTAGAAGCAGGTCTGCAGCATTTGTGTTCTGATCAGGGGGCTCAGCAAGGTTCATCACATCATATTTCCCTTGAAAAGCTTGACAGACCCAGCTGCAAAGCGCTGCATTTTCTGGCAGCAGGAGCCTTGCTGTGATGTGGCAGTGCCTTTGCCTCCCGCCCCTGTGGAGAGGTCACCTTGCAGAGGCTGAGGCCCTGAAAGTAGGGACACAATTGCTACTGTCCACATTGATCTTGCTGGTAAGTGACTGGGGTTCATCCCTGGACAGACCTCTGTCCAGTGCACCCACATCAGCCTTTCAGTCAAGTTCTTTGTGTTGATTTTCCTTTTATCTAGGATTTTTCTGCTTCCAGGGCCATTTCAGAGTGACATCCACAATTCCGTTTTGCCCCTTGTTCTCGGCTGTTTATTCCCCTGCCTCGTAACTTCACATCCTCTTACACTAGCTATCCTTCGCCTGCCCCACAAACCCCAAGTGAGAGCTTCATCACTGGCTCACTAGAGCACTCTCTCCTCAGCATGTCTCCTGCCTCGCTGCGTTTCTGGGAGCACGAGCTCTCCTCCGCCGTCAGCTTGGCCCTGCAGTGCCTGGGCTCTGTATAGTGCTGCTCGTTGAGCTTACTGCTGACTCCTTGCTTGGGGGACAGGGTGGGACCAGGGACGTGGTAGCATGACTTAATTATGCACTTTCAGCCAACGCTCTGACCTTCCGCATTTGTTTCTATCACACAAGTGTTCTGTGGTTTTGTTTCCTATGTTTATTTTTTAATGAAAATATAAAGAATAAAATATTTCCTGAGCCAGCAGGAATTTAGCTTCTGTTTTCTACCTTCAAGGCATTTATCTAACTACTGTGTGGAGGGTATGTACAAACCCCCTGTTAGACCAGGCAGCCACCTTCAGCTGTGCCTCTGCCCTGGTAGTAAAAAACAACTGCTCCATCTGTTGAGATCCACGGCACAAAAACCTATCAGGCCTGGAGGACTGGCTAACGGGGTGAATTTGTTGCAAGATCTGCTTGAGAACAGTGTGGCAGCAGAGATGAGGAAAAGACTGTGACAATACTGTTATAACAGAGCCCGCAGTTGCAAAAAATAACAGCTCCTTTGTCCACCATGGAAATGTGGGATGAATGGAGCCCAGTATTTGTCTGTTGAGGGTGAGGCTACAAAACACCTCTCCAAAACCTTCTGGTGATTTCAAGGCAAACTGCAGTGTCCTTCCCCAGCAGCCTTTGATGACTCTAAATGCTATCCCCACTGCCTCGTACCCTAGTAAACACCTCGCCTGTTATTCTAGATTTTAAATAGCCTCTCCTGACACATCTCCCTCAGGATGAACTTCTTTGTCACTCTTTAACCAACCAGAAGTATGTGAGGAACCAAAACAGTAACAGGACTTGCTTGGGAGAGTGCAATATTCACAAGGAAGCTCTCACTGATTTCGTACATGGATCTGTCTTGCCCCCTGCACCTCTGACACCGGCAGTGAGACGGGCACGTGGAGGAGGAGTTCCAGGCTACCAAACCTGGAGCTCCTCTCCCTTCCCTGACGAGCCCTGCTCTCCTGCAAAGGCCTCTGGGGGAATTCAGCTCCAGAAGTGACTAGTGCTGGAAAAAACATGTCTGGTGTGTGGTTCTGCTGAAGCTCAGCAGACTGAAGCACCAGGATTAGAACTGGGTCACAGCAGGGCATGACCCCATGACAATGGCCAGCAGACCCATCACTGCCTTTCCAGGACAAGATGTACTGAAGGGTTTGAAGAGGGACTGGTATTTCCAGCTAGATAATTAACAATACAAATCTTCAAAATGGGCTGCATCTGTGCATAGCTGGAGATGAGAGAACTTACAGGCTACTGTTGAAGGTAAAACAAAGGGTCAAAATATTCTGCTTGGAAAGAAGCTAGTATTGATTCTCACAGACCAGTAGGAGCAAAGCTCTGCTCCACAAGTAATCTAGGAGAAAATGCTAAAATGCAGAATTTTCTACACCAGACAGCTCCCACCCAAGAATGTTAAGAATTGGCTAAAGATCCCTTTGGGTTGGTAGGTTTTTCTTTCTTTCTTGAGAAGTTCCAGAGGACTGTAACAAAGACAAGCCCCACACCACCAACCTGCCCAGCTCAGCACAGCCTCACCCAGCAGCAGTCGTGGACCACAGGCTGGGAGACAGCAGTGTAGTGTTGTGCTACTCAAGGGGGTTTTATGGGAAGTGGATCTTGCCAAGAAAGCTTCATCTGAAGTTAATTTGACTAGCAGGTGGTATCGAGGTAAGTGTTGATGCAACACTGTTAGCTTTTGACTTGCAACCTGAATGGACTTCAGCTGGGCCAGGCTTACTTTCCTCTCCCCCCATCTGGCCCGCATCTCGCTCCCTACTTACTGTGTTACCAGCTAAATTAGTATGTGCACACTTACTACAATGAAGCTGAAGCCCTACAAACGCATATGCATTTACCTTGTATGCATAAACGTTGTATATGTGTATGCATAAACATTGTAGCATGGCATGCTACAACCAGGTCAGGGAGGCAAGAGGCTTTGCTTCATGCCTTCTCCACTGGAACCTCGTGCAGGCAGCAAATGTGTGGGCAGGAGCAGTGCTTCCCTCGGAGGCCGGAGAAGTGACCCATTGGGAGGCTCCAAAGTTCTGGAGGGGGTAAGTGAAACCGAACTCTCACTGCTCAGGTGTCTTTGAGGCTCTCAGGACACAGCGCACTGCCTGAGCAGGGACGGAGCCAGGGCTCCTGGGCATGTTCACTCTGGGTCGTTTTTGTAAAAGTGGTGTTTGCAGTTACACAGGAAGAAAGGAAATCACAGAATCGAAGAATAATTGTGGTTGGGAGAAGCAATCTGGTGGTCTGTAATCCCGCTTGGAGGAGATCCAGTTTGGATGAGGTTTCTCAGGACCTTGTTCCATTGAGTCCAGAGTATCTCCAAGCACGGGGATCCTGTGACTTCTCTGAGCCCCTGAGTTGCTCTGGCTGCAGAGCAGATCAGAATGCCTGTCACCAGCCGCTGTTGGGCACCGTCTGTTTCTGCAGGAAACTCCTCCTGCAGTGTGGTAGCGGGGAACTGCTGAACTGCAGGAAACCCTCTCTCTGGTGCCACAGGCACCAAACCCCGTGGAAGGAGGACACACCTCGGGAGGATGCAGAAACTTGACAGCCCAGCCTCCTCTACAGATAAACCTGCTGCCTGCGCCTGGCATTTCACAGTGGCAGAGGAAAGCTGAACAAAGTTGCTCAGGGTGGGAATTGGAGATGGCAGAACTGAGGACGTATAGAAACGTCCTCTTTGCTCCCTGCAGCGGTCCAGCAGAGCCCAGCCAAGCCCCCTCTGTCACCGCTCTTTAGGGGAAGTCACTGTACTGAAAGGGTTAAATCCCTGACAATCCCTGACTAAGACATAGACTTGCATTTTTTTAGTTTCACTTGCATCCTTGTTCTCTTTTGTTCTCTTCCCCTGCAAAGATAGTTTTGGTTACCTGCTGAGCAGAGTTGATGGTGGGACATTTCCTGTGACTTCTTGCCTGATAGGACTAAACAGGCCTTGAGCAAGCTCGTTAGGCTTCCTAATTAAATCACTGATAACAGGAACTCAGGATGATTGTGCCGAAGATAAGCACCAAAGAACTAGCTTAAATCGACCCCCTTGTAACATTCCAAGGCCGAAGGACTGATGAGCTAACTCAATGACTATATATGGACAAAGGAAGCCCAAAGTTCAACTAGTGGACAAGTGAGGAAGACTATGGAAGACCACCAGGAGGGTGAAAAGACCCTAACCCTAATTTTACTGCACATGCTTGGACTATGTAAATGAATTCTGGGAACTCATCACCATAACACTGCCCTTTTCAGGAAATCTGATGACTATGTATGATTTTTCTGTATATGAACTGATGTGTTGTGCTAACCTGGCAGAGCACTTGTGGCGGAGCGATCCCCAGTGCTGCCCAGCGCTGCAATAAAGAATACCTGCTTAATAGTCATCCCGACTATTGAGTCCTGACTTTGGCTTTTCACAGCAACAGTACCATAGTGAGGACAGGAGTCTCAGGCCTTTCAGCTCACCAGAGTTGTTGCCGAGTCGCACGGCTGCGCCAGTCATCGCTGCAGGTGCAGAGTCCCCACCTCGGTGCAGTTCCTCAGTGAACGGAGACACCCCAGCCCCTGCTCAGCCACCAGCCAAATTTTTTGCCTCTTTCAGGCAAATCAAGACCTTTCTGCGGTTGGTTTGCGTGACTGGCTTTTGAGTGGCGGGTGCCCCAGGGCTGCTTGCGGTGGGCGTTGCTGAGCTTCACACCACCCGCTCCCCTCTCGGCTCCACAAGCCCCAGCACGCACCCAGAGATGGCTCAGGAGCTCTGATGCCCCATACGCTTCCACCTTACAAACACCAACCTGCTTCACAGGACTGTGGGGTTTGTGTCTACCAGCCACCCTCACCTTGCAGCTCATGGCAGGGAGCAGAGCTGAGGCTGACACAGCATTCAAGACTGCGATTGCCGAGGCTGGAGCCTGAGGTGAGCAGCTGGAGTGCTGATGAAATCCTGTATCTTTATTTAGTGCCTTGAACATCCGTTCCCATTTCTGGCTTCTCCTGAGAGTTTTCAGGAGCAGCCAGTTGGGGCACAGCGAGGTACCAGGAGAATGGTGTATATTTACAGTAAATGGTCTGGAAAAAGCAAGAATCAGGGCTCTTCTGGGATCTGTTTTACCCCCTAAAGAAGCAGTGGCTACAATCAACAGGCCTGCTTCAATCTTTCCAACAGTGCTAACGGCGGGCTGCTAGCAGCAGGTCAGCATGAAGCCACAGTGCCTCAAAGTTGCTCAGTGAAGAGCAAGCCCAAGAGTCACTTGGGCCCCAGGGCCTCATCTCCAGCACTGCTGCCCGTAAGCACTGACACAGCCTCCTGCTTTTCCCAGGCTCTTTAGGGTCTGGCTGAACTCTGGCTTCCCCTCCTGGAAAACATTTTGTTCTGAATGTCGGCACCTTGTCCCCTTCAGTGCACTCTTGCCCTCCCCTTCCCCGTTTCTGAGGGGGTTCTCTCTGTACCAAGCAGCTAAGTGAGCTGCTGTGTGTGGCAGGAAAAGAGCATGGCGCAGGGCAGGCTCTCAGAAACGCTGATGCAATCGCTACATGCAAAATACGTGCAGCAGCTTCGCAGGGAGACAGTTTCCCTTTGTCCAGCATCAGCTTTCTCTGACGGCTGTAACAGAAGTCAGGCGTCTCCAGGTCCCCACGCCGGGAAGCGGCTGTCCCCGACGGGCCCAGCTGGCGGGCAAACGGCCTTGCGCTGCCGCTGCTCGCTGCCAGCTTGTGACCAGCCCGGCCTGACACAGGGATCCTCCGCGCCGTACCGCTGCTCAGCCCGCGCTGCCCGCCCATCCGCAGAGCGGGGACGGGAAGCTTTGTCAGGCCCCCTCGCTTCACCCATGCCTTAGCACGGGGGCCCCCACGGCGGCTGGCGGCGAGCCCGAGCCGCGGGGCACCCCCACAGCCACGGGAGTCGCCTCAGACACCACGGGCCTGGCAGGAGCCCCGGGGCCATTTAAACCTCGCTGCTTCACAGCGCGGAAGCTGCTCCTGGGCTGTCGGCGGCACCGAGGTGCGGGCGGGGTCCGCCGGGCCGCGGCCCGGAGCTGAGCCGCTGAGGCGAGCCGGAGCCACCCCTCAGCTCCGCGCATGAGCACGGCGCGGCCTGACGTCACCGCCATGGCCCCGCCCCTCGGACGGCGGCGGCATCCAGTGCGGCTGCGCGGCCATGGCGTCGGGCTGCGCCGAGATGGAGCCGGCGGCGGCGCTTCCTCCTTCTCCTTCTCCCGCCGCCGCACCGGGCTCGGCAGAGCTGGTGTGCGCGCAGGGCCGGAACCTGAAGGCGGTGCTGTGCCAGCGCTGCGGGTCCCGGGTGCTGCTGCCCGGCGCCGCCACCTTCGCCCGCCGTGAGGTACCGGGATGCGGGATGCGGGAGGAGGGAGGGAGCTGGGGGAGGCGGCGGGAGGGAGAGGCGCCCCCTGCTGGCGGGGCGGTGACGCTGTGTTTCCCGCAGCTCCTCCTGCCCACCATGAGGAAGAAGGCGGCGGCGGCGGCGGCGGGCGGCGGCGGGGACGTGGTGAGGGAGCACTGGCTGGTGCGCGACATGTTCTCCTTCGAGAACGTGGGCTTCACCCGCGACGTGGGCAACGTCAAGTTCCTGGTCTGCGCTGACTGCGAGGCGGGGCCCATCGGCTGGCACTGCCTCGACGACAAGGACAGCTTTTATGTGGCGCTGGAGCGCGTGGCCCACGAGTGACACCGGCGCTGCTGCCTGGGCTGGGGACGGGGGCGATGGTCCCGGGCACGCGCTTGGGGAGCTGGGCTCGGCCACCGGGAGCTCCGCCTGCCCTGCAGCCTGGCTGCCCTGCTGCCTGACAGCGACAGACTGAGCCAAGGCCCAGTGGACTTGACCGCGGCTTGGCCACCCCACACCTGACTGACCACAGCCTGGCTACCCCACGCCTTGACTGACCTACAGCCCAGCTGGTCACCCCACAGCCCAGATCCACGGACCCACCGGCACCGAGAGGCGTGGCACTGGCACAGCCAGCTCCTCACCTGAGCCCACACAGGAAGGACGTCGTTGGCAGGAGAGTCCCCTGTGACTGCAGGGATGGCTCACTGTGACAGTTTTGCCAAATAGCTTGATCTGCCACTGTTGCTAGAAGCAGCCCCAGGCCTTCCTGACTGCTCTCCGTCACTTCTTCCTTGTGTGGCTGCTGTTTTTCAAACGTGCTAAGATGTCTCTTTCAGGCTGATCGGTTTGTGACGCAGCCATGTAAATGTGGGTGCTGGCACAAGGACAAAGGGAGGACAGGACTGCTGCATTGAATCATCATGGTAGCTTAAATTGTCTGAACTACAGCCAAAGCAGTTGTAGGGTTTAAGGCTGTATCTTCTGTTGATTTTCAGAAGAAATGTTCCCTGCCCCAAACCCTAACATTTAGGTTCTCTAAAACCTCATCCTACTTGACAACTGTAACCTGTAAGAGTATATGACCCCTAAAGTGTGTGTAAGGCATTTTAACTAATGTTGTGTGCAGTTTTATTAACTGAGTACTTGGAAATAAAATAAGATACAGGTAGAGTTTGCAGACAGCATAGGCTGATAGAATGGCAAATAAAGGAAATTTGCAAGATCATAGTATTTCCAGGCAGCAAGAATGAAGAGATTCCAACCTGAAAAGGAATTGAATCATTGGACAAGCAGTGTCCAGTGACTGCGTGTCTCAGTGCTGAAGAATGTCAAAACAGCCGTGTGTGTATTAAACAGAGAAGTCGGGAAGGAATTTCTCTTCTGTAAAAGCAGTTGGTAGGAGCAATGCTGGGATATTGTGTCCAGTTTTGGTCTCTGCCTTTTAAAAGATGGGCACAAAGCTGACTGAAAATTGAAGGAGGCTGTACCAGCCATGGTTCTCACTGTATTTATCTTTTGGTAATACAGCAGCTTTACAGTGATCGTCTTGGGTCCCAGAAGACATGCCTTACTGCAGGAGGGGTATCGGTATGCTATGCTAATAAACACTTTTGGTACCAATGCAGCTGTAAAGGCACAACTGTCATTGCGCTGGGATGATGAAGTCGTATTTGCCACCAAAATAAAGATCAGTTGTACTTAAAGATTAGCAATGTTGCTGCCACAAGGCTGTGGGGGAGACTTTTTCCTCACTCCTCTACTAAAATGGTTTTGCTGGCAGGAGTCTGTAAGGCAGGCACAGCCTCAGGCAGGTTTTCCAGAAAGGCATCCTGACAGCGGGTGAGGGAGGAACAAGTTCTTTCTTCATCCAGTGCTTGAGCACCTATGCTTTTAGGATTTGGAGACTCTGCCTTTACTGTAGAAGTAGAACAACCAAGATGTTGGCTGTTCTGGGGCTGCTCTATTAGAAACCTTTGCTGTGGGCAGTCAAGATTTATTAATGGAAGGGAGAGAAGCATAACTCTCTAGTCTGGTGATTGAGGCTCTCACTTGGGTAGGAGGTGAGTCTTGTGCTATGTCCTTGCTAAATGTGTCAGATGCACATTTGACATGAAAAGGTCTTTCCTCCTGCCCTTCTTGTTTAGCCTTAAGCCTGGTAACTGCACAGGTTCATCAAGGAAGTGTACCTAGAGGGCAGGAGAGCTTCATTTGGGTTCTGCACAGGCACAAAGAAATAGTGGGATCATGTCACTTTAATTTCACACTTTCACTTAGATTGTTGTCTCTTACGGAATGTGTTTTGACCTGTAATACCTAGATTATAGTCAGTGTTACTAAAATATAATATGTGCTGTGCAATAGTTTCATTTTGAAGACGCCACTGTGCAGAACAGGCTTGTGGATACCGGCTTGATTAATGCTGAGTAAATGACACTTCTCAAAAAAATTGTACATGTGGATTCCTGATATTGGGGAGTAGCCAGTGGGTGGCACTGGGACAGAGCTGAGGTGGTGGCAGCAGCTTTTCCCAGTCAGTAGCATGCTTCCTGGAGAGATGGGAGACCTCGGGTCAAAGGCCTTCTTCACATCAGCACTGCTGCGATTTGAATCCGCTTCAGTGTGGCGTTGCTCAGTGACGGTGAGTAAGGAAAGCTCCTCCTGCCCTTTAGTGTGAGAGGAGAGATGTGCTGAATGGATACATCCTCCACGGGATCCAGGTTTGGTTCCTGCTGCCTTAAATATGAAGTAGGATCACACAGTTTGTGGAAACGCTAAGAAGAAATATACAGTCCATTAGGAATTCATGGGAGGAAACTTTTGTACCACAAGATCTTGGGATCTTTCAAGCTCAGGTGAGATCTTGGCTTCCTGCAGCTTGGGGAAATCGTGAGACACCCTTGAAGTCCAAGCAGCACAGGCAGGGATGTGGTGCCGGTGAAGGTGCAGCCATGCAGTAGAGCTCTGCAGTTTGACTGCTGATGCTCGGGGGCCCATCACCTGGGCTAATTCACATCCCGAAAGCTGAAGTGAGAATTATGAGGGGAAATAAAAATGGTGAGGAGGGAAAAGGCAGCATCACTTTTGTGGAATTTGAGCCCAGGGCAGTTGCACTGTGATGTTAACTGAAATTTAGAGGAAGAACATCTGCAGTCAGCAAACCTCGCCTTAGGGGGAAGGTCTGCTGTGTTTATGCAACAGACAGTGACATCAGATTTGGGAGTATCTAATGAAGCGCTGAACAGTTTTTGTGTTAATGACAGCTAATAAAAATTTGGATAGTCTCACAAATAAACATGATCTTTTAACTGCTTTTTATCTGGCATATTGAAAAACTGTTTTCCAGTTGCCTGCAGGAACTTCTAGGAAAAGAAGGATAGACAAGAGCCAACCTTCAGGTACAGGAAGCGCTCGCACAAGACCTGTTAACGCTCATCTTGCAGCTTATCTTTCTTTATCATCAACAACAAGACAGAGCAGAAACCCTTATTTCCACATGCAGGTTGCTTTTAAATTAATTTGAAAATTGATTCTTCTACATAAATAGCTGCGTAGACTTTACTCATAAGACCCATTCTGCATTAAGCTGTAGCCCTGCCAAGAGAGGGAATACTAACAAACCTGCTCCCTTGCGCTGGCCGATTCCAGCAGCGAGGTGGGTGAGGACCGTGCATAGCAGGACACAAAACTCCGGCACCTGGGGCCTTGCCTCAGTGCTGCTTTTGGGTGGCGGCAAATAACAAGTTTGTCTAATTGCTTCCCAGTCTGAATTTAAGGCATGCCTGTTTGTATTGGTTAGGTGCTTATATACCATATATATAAATGTATTTAGGATGGGTAAAAACAAATCTTGCTCCACTCTGACTCAGGTGTTGAGACTGGTTCAGAGCCCCAAAACCATGGTCTGGGCTTAGGCTGATATTGATGCCTTGTGTAACTTCACCTCTCTGCTCCCTCTCCCACCCAAACCTCTCCCTCAAGCCAGCTGCTGAACCCTTTGCTGAGACCGTTCAATTTGCTAACTTAGTGTAAAGCTGCTGTTCTTGGGCTGCTGGGTTGATGAAGCATGGGAGTTTGAGCTCTGCAGCCTGCATGAGGTAATCGGGAGGCAATGGCAAGGTGCAGGTCTTCCCGGTTTTGGCAGCAGGAGGCTATGAGATCAGCTGAGCTGTCTTGGGTAACTGCCACAAGTCATCCCTTGCCAAGAGGTCACATTCACACCCTCCCCTAAATTAAGTACATTTCACTGAAATAGGTAAGTGATGCTTGGAGCAGGGACTGGAATTCAAGGCTTCCTCTCTCCCCAGCTCCACAAGTCAGCAAAAAGGTCTTGGTTTCTGGGCCTGACAAAACCCAAGGTCTCTCTGTGATTGCTTAGCTCTTAACAGAAATCTTTGGCAGAGCGGTTATGATGATATGGACTTTGAAATAATAACTTGGAGGACTTTGCTGTTTGCCTCCCTGCTGTGTTCTAGAGCTCTGCCATTCAGCTAGTCGTCACGTAGGCAGCCAGGAGGGCTTAAGGTAGGATCTTTGTGGTACCTGCAGCTCAATGTGTCTGTGGCACCTGCTGCCACCACATATGGAGACGAGGAGCTCAGCAGAGTTCAGAAAAGAGCTGTGGATTGATAAAAACAAGGCCAGTTGTGCTAGGAGAGCTATTGTGACATTACATCTACATATCTTGCCTTGCTTATTTCCCTAAACCACCAGCACTACAGAGCAGAACTGTTACACTGTGTGAACAGATACTGCCGTATCAGCACGGGCAGTTTCTACAACGCGTGGTATTAGGGAGAAGAGGGGTATCTGAAATGTATTATGAATATTCTCTGAAGGTCATTTTACGTGTCTGACGTTACACTCCTGGCAGGAACAAGAAAAGTAGGAGGAAAGGAAACAATAGAGAGGAAATAGCTTCGGGGTCCTTCCACAAATAGTGCAGGGAAATGCTTCCCTGCCTTCTGCAAAGCCAGGTTAATAAAGGCCAAACCCTAGAATCAAAGGAACACTAAACCACCAAGTATTTTGCAGCTGCTGGGGGACACAGAAAGAAACCACAGCAGATGAGTGGAACTTGCCATAAAAGTGCAAAGAGAAAATGAGGGCTTTGATAAAAGCCAGCTTTATGCTCCTTTTAACCAATAATTTTGTTACGCATTTCAGCATAAATACTTTTGTGCTGAGTTGCGAGTCAGTCAGGTTCTTAAAGCGCAGCTTTCTTACAAGTGCAGCTGGACCTTTTTGTGTCAGTGAGGGTAGAGAGGAGGGAGATGGTAGCCTAGCAATCCAGATGAGAGTTACTGAACTGTGGGGCTGCACCCCCCAGATGAGTGAGAGAAACTGTGCTGGTTTTGGCTGGGATAGAGTTTATTTTCTTTGTAGTAGCTAGTATGGGGCTGTGTTTTGGATTTGTGCTGAAAACAGTGTTGATAATACAGGGAAGAGTGGCTATCTTCGCAGGAGTGTGCTTCAGAGGAAGCGCGCAGGAGTCTGAAATTATCTGACCATGCACAGCGTAAAAATCAACTGCTTTGCTCCCTAAATGCATTCACTGAGGAAGAGTGAGCAGGTTCCTGGGTCACTGAGATAACACTTCCATCTCCTGAGAGGGGGAAGCAGGCTCTGGAAAAATTGTTTCCTGCATCTTTCCTAAAACTTAACCCAGAATGGCACAGTCCAGCCTAGAGGTTGCTGCAGTTCAGCTTTTGAAGTACTGCGTGTGTGAATCTGAGAGCGCTACGCAGGTGGTAACAGCTTGTGGCAGAGGATATGTCCCTTGATCATCACATGGTCACTTCCTAGGGGCTTCAGTTTTGTCTTTGGTTAAAATATGAACTGTTCAGGTACAGCTTCTGCATGGAGAAATACACGGTTACCCTTCCCTCCTTGGCACAATTATATCAGATGTGTAGGCAGGGAGTGGAGGGGAACAGCCCAAGGCAGGCTGTGAACTCATAAATGCAGTTGGGCCTGAAAGTGGGGCATGTTCTGACCAAAGCAGCCGCCGTTCAGCCGCCAGAGGAGGCCAAAGCAGTAAGAGCCAGGGTTGTGGTTTTTCCAGCAGCCTGCCTTCCTGGCGGGTGTTAGTCTGGCAGGACAGGTCAGAACTGCAGGCAAAGTCTGTCCTTGAAAAGTCTTTCGGGGCAATTTGTGGCATCGATAGGAGCCACATGTCCCTGGGGCGAGAAGCTGCGCTAGGAGAGTTCCCTGCATGGATGTGTTTATCCACACTTCTCCTCACTGGGGAAGCAGCAGGGAGTTTGTGTATACTCAGCTGTGCTTCTGCTCCCCCTTTCATGTTCCTTATCTTCTGAGAGTCTCTGAATTCCCCCGGAGGAAGGGAGACAGTTGCTAGCCTTAATCGCTGTGCATGCAGAGGCAGAGTGCTCGTCTGAGTGCTGCCAGGAGTCACCCTCTGCCGTTGTTCAAACCCAGCTGGAAGAGATGCCCTGAGAGCAAGGGAAAATAAGCAAAGCCATGTCAGCACAGGTATCCTTCCCCTCCTTGAGCAGCTGGCTCTGCACGCTGCCTGGAACACTATTAACTGTGTGCTCTTTCCATGGCAAACATCCAGACCGCAGCTCATTGCAGAATCCCTGGTTAATTTGGAATCTCTAGCAATGGAGCATGAGGACGTGGCTCCAAGAACTTGCTGCCTTGTGCTTTCTCGGGGAGGGAACAGTCTGTGACTCCTGTTCTCTAGAACAGGCAGAAGGACTCAGTTCTCTGTCAAACTGTGGCAGGTCCAAGGGGCTAGCACCAAAAAGGGTAGGAGGAAAGAAATGCCAGGACTCAGCAAACACGGGACCCAACTCCTGAGGAGAAAGGATGCTTGGAGAAAGGTGCAGCTTCAGACTCTGGTGGGAGGAACCTGCCTTGATAAGGAATAACCAGGAGTGAGAGATGTAGCTGCGGGTGTCAGCAGCAATTTGGAGGCTCGGTGCCCTCGGCAGCTCGATCCCTGCTGCAGCCACAGGTCCCCCTGTTTGGCTCTGGTGCCGATGCTCCACAAGGCCCCCATGATGCCAGCACCACTCAGGGGGATCTGGTTCCATCCCTTCCCTCCAGGGCAGTGCTGGGATTTGGGGATTTCTGTTGGAAACCCAGTTTGCTAGCACCGAAAGGCAACGTCTGTGTGCAGCTGGCCTGAGACCCAGTTCCTGATTTTGGGAGAGGTGAAGCCACAGTGCCCAGTGCTGCATGTACTCAGAGCAGCACAGCATAAAGTGCAGCTTCTGACTACTGGGACCCTCTTGCTCTACTTCCTGGCATCCCCTGCCTTCCCAGCCAGATTTATGGGCTGCTGATCCAGCTAAACTGGTGTTTAATTGATGTTGACGCAGACATCAGTGAAGAGAAGTTGTTGCTATGTGCAGCTGCACCCTAAGGCCAGTGCAGTGCTGAACTGGGTGCACTGGTTGCAGTGGGGGTCCTGCTGTGCACCCGCAAAGCCGTTTTGCCTCGTGTACACACCCTCTGCAGGTTACTGTCCCACCTGGAGCTCTTTGGCTGACTCAGTACACACAGTGCATTTAGCTCTTCATGGCTAATAGGAAAATGAATGCTCAGCTCTGTTCCGATGCTCCTCTGCAATCAGTTAGTGTCACCACAAGTTCCCTGGGGATCTCAAATCTGAGACAGTCCACAGAGTTCATGTTCCTACCTGCTTTACTGCTCAACAATCCATTGGATTTTCTTTAAAACCACCCTGTATGCACTTAAGACAGCAAGAACCAACTCAGATCTGTGACACTTCACCCAATCCATGCTGCCTGACCATCACAGATGGATACAGCCCTGCCAGTGGCGTCTCTGGACTATGGATGTGTTGTGGTTTAACCCCAGCCAGCAACTAAGCAGCACGCAGCCACTCGCTCACTCCCCCCCAGTGGGATGAAGGGAGAATTGGAAGGGTAAAAGTGAGAAAAACCTGTGGGTTGAGATAAAGACCGTTTAATAATTAAATTTTTTTTTAAATGTAAGGGAAAAAACAACAAAGAGAGAGGAAAATGAAAACCAAGAAAAACAAGTGATGCAAAAGAAAGCAATTGCACACCACCAACCGACCAATGCACAGAGAGTCCCTGAGCAAGGGCAGTCCCCGCCATCCTCCGCTCCCCAGCTTTATTTCTGAGCACGACGTCGTATGGTCTGGAATAGCCCTTTGGTCACTTGGGGTCAGCTGTCCTGGCTGTGTCCCCCCCAGCTCACCTGCTGGCAGGGTGGGGTGAGGAGCAGCAAAGGCCTTGACACTGTGCAAGCACTGCTCAGCGATAGCTAAACCATCCCTGTGTTATCATCACTGTTTTCATCACAAATCCAAAACACAGCCCCGTAGAAGCTACTGTGAAGAAATGTAACTCTATCCCAGCCAAAACCAGCACAGGATGTGAACTGTTTGCCACATTCGCTGACTGCACCATCAGCTGGCTGGTTTCTTGGTAAAAAGGACCACACAGCAAAGAATCAGTACAGATAGGAATGTCCAAACGCTGGAAATACGAATAAGTTGGTAGATGGTGCTACTGCTTGACCAGGGAAAGAAGGTTAACTTTGCAGTGAGAGAGATCTGGTCTAATGGGTGATTTAGTTACCCACACAAAAAGAGGCCAATTATTGTAGCAGGACAGGACAAGGTATATTTTAGGTATCTAAATCAAAAGTTAGTGGTGGAGACCACAACAAAATTTGTAGGCTAGGGTCAGTTTACTCCCAGGTAATGAACAGAACCTGAGCCAAGAAGTTTAACCAATACAGGCACAGGCAATACAGGTAACTAATACAGTTACCGAAGTCTGACACAATTTGAGACGGAGGGGTACCAACCAGCAGAGCAATGCAAAACTCGCAATACAGAGATGGCACTGCAAATAGGTGAGTAATTCAGAAGGCCTTTTAATTGTAAAGTAAAGAAAAATAGGTGGACTTGATGGAGAAGCTGTTTCAGCTTTGACAAATGTCAGATGGAGGTTTGTTACTGCAGACCAGCAGGGAAGAAGCACTGTGTGAAAGTCAGGACTGAAGTAGCATTTAAAACAAGCAGGGAATGGAAGCAGCCCCTGCAATGTGGACTTTTAGAGAACAACAAAATAGGGCAGGTGGTCAAGTCCATGCTTGCAGGAGCAGGATTAAAACAGTTGGAAGAACAAATAATGTAAGATTTAAAAACAGGGGATGTACTTAAGGCCATTAAAAACAGGATCTTATTTAAGGATTACCTACAAGAAACCATGCTAATAGCACATTAAGGTTACAAAGTCAAATGATCAAGGTAGAGAATGCTGATATTAAACTTGCTCGTGAAACGTTAATCTCCTGTGTACATACTTCTGCTGCAGTTCTGCTGACTATCACATAGGAAATCTCACAAAACAAAAGGAGAGCCCAGCCCTTTGGGGTTCCAATCTGACAACTCAAGCACATCCTTCCACTTACTTGGACACTCCCTGCAGGGAGAGGACAAGGCATAAACAGGGTATAAGCATATAATTAGATATGCCTATTGCACATGTTCAGTGTTCAGGAGAGGAATGATTCCTTCCCTTGCATGAACTACTCTAGCTGTGTCTTCTGTGCTCATCATTCCCATATCTGAGGATTTCCAGCCCATCTGGAACGTGGAGTGTGTAGGTCAGAAATTAATTCATCCCTGTCTAGCTGGATAGTTTTCAGCTCTTAATGAAAGGTATTTCTTGCCACCCAGCAAACATTCCCAAACACCTCATGGAGAATCCATGTCCTCCCATGGCGGTTTGGCCTGAGATCAGTGGATTAAGCATTTCCACCTGTTGTATATTCTCCCCAGGTTCTTCCTCCATTTGCTGTGTGCAGCACTTGAGATAAAATGTACAGGTATGCATGACAGGATAAACATCTCACACTGCAATCAAAGCCCAGCAATATGAACTGGTTTGTCACAAGATTTGCAGCGTCCCACTCAGACCTGTGCATCCCAGGTAGCCAGGTGCACCTCCGCTTGCACAACCAGTTCCTTTGCAGGGCCCTACGTGCACCGCCCTGACCACAGAGCAGGGTTTGCCTCCCTTTCCAGGCAGGGCTTGTTGATATGCAACTTGCTGAGGAAATGGAAATCTGCTGTCTACATACCTTCTGCTACAGGGTGACCCTTCTGTACCCAGGGAGAGGTCTACAGAGACAGCTGCAATGGTTTCCGATTTTAAGCTGATCTAGTGAAACAGAGCGTTCTATTCTGGTTGTCTTCTATTGATTTGCACGATTCATTTAGTTCACATCAATACAGTCAGGCAGAGGAGGACACAGTGCTGTCTGCTCATGCAGCTGTGGACTACTGACATGCGGCCCATAAGCGACATCCAGACCTGAATGGCCAGATGAGCTAGTTTAGGAAGTACATGACCACAGCCAGTGCTAAACCAACTAAAAATCTCATCACACAGCACAGGAAAGTACTGTTTTTCCTCATTCTTGCTAGCTAGGCTTTATACAACAGTTTTCCTTACCTGCCATTCCCTTCCCAGTCTACAGAGAAAAAAAAGGAAGAAAATCCCTGTTTCTCTTCCCCTTCCACCTCTCCAAAAGGCTAACGAAGGTGCTGCTTTACTTGATGTCAGGAACCTTGTCCCTCTCCAGCCTCTGCAGAGCTAAGAGTGTATTTTGCGACAGCCAAAGGTCAGGGCTGTGCAATAGGAGGCCCCATAAAACTCCCTAGCAGGCTGCCCTAGGCAGGGTGTAAGGGCTGTCTTGTAGAGGAGAAGGATTAGACCAGATCATATGATTCCAAGTGAACTGCACCCAGTATTGCAAAGGAAGATTAAAACAAAACCAAAATACATGAAGATCCCTATCAAGACAATTTGGAAGGAATTCCTCGTCAACACTAAAAAACACCTGTTCCTGTAGCAATACAGGACGCCAAATCCAGGAGGAGACTCTGGATCCAGGGACTTTCATGGACCCTGGCAAGGCATTCAGCTAGCTGGGGCGAATGGAGCAGGATAAAACAGACAAGCAAAAACCTGTAGCCAGATGATAGTTTGGGATGAGAAAATACAGGCTAGTGGTTCAGGAATTCTCTGAGATGGGAATCTCTGAAGGTGGGGAGAATATCCTGGGGTAGTGATGCTGTTGCCCTGGCCCTCTTCTATACGCTTCCCGCATTTGCTATGGGCCACCACAAAAGAAATAACACTGAGCTCAGCAGGCGTACGTCTGATGCAGTGTAACTCTTCTTTCATTTATGTCCTTAGCAATTTCCTCATGTGTATTATATGGATTAAATATGATATGGATTAAAAATTATATATCTAAAACCAACCCCTTGTTCTCTGCCACACCACCAAAACAGCCAGGAGGCATTAACAATGCAAAGAGGGACCCCACACCAGCACAACGGCGCAAACATTCAGCCCAGCACTAATTGCTCCTGTGTCAGCCCGTGACAAATGCACGCAGGATCAGCATGGACGTGGGCCCTCGCTTGCAACAACCCCCTTATTGTGCGCACATCAAGGCGATCAATCCCTGCTTTGGAAGGCACCACCCTGTCTCACCCTCAGCAGAGAGCCCTGCAGCCTTGCTGATAAATCAATAAGCTCCCGGCTGCCCCTGCGCCGGGATGGGAAGGGAAGGGGCTGTGTTTGTGAATGATTAACTACATTACACCTTCCCTCCCTCTGAATCTCAGTCCTGTCCCTGACCCCAACCATGTGTTTTCCTGGTGCTGTTTAATCTGACCTGACCAAGAGAAAACCTGGGTGCTCATTTTGGGAAAAGCGATGAGGAAAGAGTGGCAGCAAAGAATGAAAGTACATGGGGTAACACTACTGTCTGGGAGCTAAAAAAGATGATTTTAGATGGCAAACGACACAGGGAGTCATGAGCAGGTGGCCATAAAGGCTGCAGCTGGCCACAGCCGTGTCCTGCTGCAGTGGGAGAGGGGTGAGAGGAGTGACCGGATCCGTCCCCGCTCGCCTGGGTTATGTGATTCACCATATCAGGAGGTGAAATCCCTGTTAAGGAACTGGCTGCTACAACATGCTGCTTCCTGCTGTAAACTGCTGTGAGCTTGCCACGTCCCTTCACCAGCTCCCAGCCAACGTCCAGGATCAGCTCCAGATCTTGCATCTAGAATTTAAAATAATTAATAAAATCAGTTATATTAGAGATGGGAAGAGTCATTCAGAGCCACAGAATAAAACCTGTCCCTGAGGAGCAAGGCCGTCATGCTGATTAGGTGCCCTCCCGACCCTGGCCTGAAATGGGCTGAAACATCTCACAGTGCAAGGCTGGCAGCCACAGGGCACGACTTAAAGTAGAGCAGGAAAAACTGCACTTCCCCGGGACATGCAGAGTCCCCATCTAGTCTCACCCAGTGTCTGCCCTGTTGCTACGTAGGAATTTTCCAAACAGGCACCTTGGATGTGGTTTTCTGGGCTTCACAAAGGAGCCATTTGGGAGGGAGAGTCTCTCTCCCATGAAGCAGTCAGAGGGACTGTATGCTTCTGGAAGGAGCCAGATATAAAGCTAGGATGAAGTACACAGGACTAAGGGTGGATATTTCAAATTGAATGAATTTGCAGTCAGAGAGGAGGAGGTGAACCTGAGTACTCAAAAAATGAAGTCTTGGTAAAGCATTGTCCCCATAGCAATGAAATCTGAGTATTTTATGCTAGTTATACACATGCAGTCATCAATTCTCACACCCAGACAAGTTTTCTGTGACCTGAGAATACGGAGGAGTCAAGACCTCCCTGAAATCTATGCAGCACATTGCTGTTGTCAATCTGACTGCTGGAAAGTAGCGCATGGAAATCCCAGGTCATCTCAGGTAGTTACAGACAGGTAGTTAGCAGAAAGGTACGGGGTTAAGGCTACCACATTTTTAGGAATTCACTGATAGAAGTGCATGTGCACGCATTATTTGTCCAACATTTCTGAGAAAGAACAGAAAGCAAGAGCTGCATAGTTGTACATTCAAAGAAGGCTCATCCAAAACCCTCGAGAATCCCCAGACCCACTGTGCAGCTACAGAGACTTTATCACAAATACACAGCAAGTCCAGCACTTTCTGAAAGTATCCTATTCGCTGAATACGTGGTACGCAGCCTGTGCTCCGTGGGCCTTGATAGCATTACCAGACACAGAGAAATCCTGGACAAACATAAAAAATTCTCATACTGCATGCAGAAATGAGAATGCATTCCTTCCAGCAGGAAAAGAGAATGTGTTCAAGAAAACCTGGATACATGATAGCCCCTTGGACTTGACATTATTGTTTAGTCAGATTAAATCAAATGCATTTCACTCTGCAATAAACATTTTTCTGGGTATCCAGCAACGCAAGCTTCTGTAAGACTGGGTTATTTCTTGTCAGTGCATTAACTATGGAAAGGCACACCGAGGCAAATGCAGCTTGAAGTGCCAACTGCGTGGTCCTGCTGTCTTGATGCCCCCTTCTATGCCAGATGAGAAGCACACTGAAGCCCAGGGAATGAAGCTTTATTGCAGCTGATGCAGTACAACAGAACAGATTTCAGCCGCCCAAGTGGCTGTATGAAGTCTGACAAAGAGCATCAAAACCTGATTTTCTCACCAAAGTCTGACAAATACTGCATGCAGATGGAGCAGTCCTGGTAAATCCCAATTAGTGGGGATAACACTGCATTTCAGAGCTGAGGTATATGTCAAAAATCCATTTCCCAATAGCTGTTAAGACAAATCAGACCACGTAATTAATACAGTAGTTAAGTATGTGAAAACCTCAGTTTAAGCTGGACCAGGACATACTTTAACACCCCAGCATGGCCTGAATCTCTGATTTTATTTGTCAACTAAGCTGAAAAGAGTACTCACTGCACTCACAAAATGATACTTAATTTTCTGCTTTTGCAAGGTGTCAGACACTTCTAGTTTGATGGTTCTGTAACACTTCTAAAGGAGAATAGAATACTACCGGTGTGATTCTGTACCATTGACAATTCAGGGTCTGACCCAGGGCTAAACTGCATTGGCAGAGTTGAAAGGATGGTTAGAGCACTGTGAGTGTTATTTCAGGGCAGAGCATTTTAAAAGCATGAATCAAATCTTTCACGCTCCTAAGAGTCCATCTCAATAAAACAAGCAAGTCCGCTTGAGGCAGTGGCTTAAAAATCATGAGATTAAAAAAAAAAAATCACTGTGGGCACTTATTTTCCATACATCTTAGAGCTTAGGTCAAACTTTGCTCACAGGTTGAAAATTTCCTTAGTAATTTGGAAGAGCAGAACCAAATATATCTTTTTGAATGAACGCATGAAATTCTCACAGATTCACCTGATGCCTAAAATGGGAGGCTTTAAGGAGTAGCAAAAAAAAGAGAACACTGAAATATTTGTAATACAATCACAACATGTGGAAGAATGAAATCCAATTTGGCCTATTTTCTCTTTTATGCTGGAGGAAAAGGATTCCCAAAGCTGGGTTTGCAAAGGCCAGATCAGTCATGTGGTGCTGATACTTTTGTTTCCAACTGAGAAAAGCACGACAGATGATAAGAGAAGAAAAAAAAGAACATTTAACTACCTTATTTTTCCTCCAAAAAGAACAAAAGAAACTGAAGTATTGTAGCTATTTTCCTCTTTCATTTTCCATTAGCAATTGCTATGATGGCTTATGATCACTTCAGGTGTGATCCCTCCCATCTGAGTATGAACACCTACAACTGCAGATTTCAGTTCTGCCTGTCTCAGGCAACTAGAACTGTCCTGGTCTTCTTTACTAAACAGCTTCATTAAAGAGACTGTCTGAGCTAAAGGCACTTTGCAGCCAAGGTCATACCCCAGCGAAGTTAGGCTAAGCAATTAGCATCAAACAAAGGAGGTGAAAAAACAGAAAGACAAGTTCTTTCAGGTCTCAGAGCTGACTGGAGCATATTACCAGAGGTTAGCTGGAAAAGGGATGGAGGTTACTAGAAGTTTAATGTTGATTGGATTTTTCAAATATGTACCAGCTTGATAGCACTAAGCAAATAGTTTGTGCTTGTTGAGGATTAGATTACATAAAAGCAGAGAAGACTTATTTTTAGAAAACTAATTGCAAAGCTGTATGTACTCCCCTGATGTCAACTGGCATAGCCACCCAGCTCGTGGTTCAAAAAAAGGTTTCTGTTTCACACTCACAGTATGCTTATTGAACAGGAGCAGGAGGAACTAGATCCTTCTGAAGCTTGCTTCTTGATATAAGTACTTGTATGTGTGATCACTCCCAACCATCCCTCAAGCCCTAGTCAGCCTCCCTGTGGTGTGGAGACAGTCAAATTCTCTAAATACAGCCAGCTTAGGACTGTCTTATACCTTATCTGTTTTTCAGCCACGCATTACTTTTGGCATCATTCTTTGGAAAAACAAGTATATCAATATTGTGGTTTTTTCCCCTTCCTTCGTCTCTGTCCTTATCTCTCGATCCTCTGCTCCTTGCTTTCTGGAGGACTTTTGCCTTTCTTTTCTTTCAGTAATTCTGAGTGTGCACCCATGCAGGTTTCATTTCCACACCCTGTGTTGAAATGATCACAATGAAATTGAGAATAGCAATAGTAGCATCCTTAGCAGGCTTTAGTTACAATGCCCTTGAGATCAGGAGCAAGGGGGTTCATCACTTCCCATCACTTGTTCCAGCTGACTGTAGACCCAGCCTGACACGACTCCACCACACTCCCTTCAAAAGCATCACTTTTGTTTGGGTTGACCACAGGAATGGAAGTTTACACAGGAAGAGGAAAACATGATCTAGTCTGTTATTATTTAAAATGTTTCACATACCTATCCAGCCAGCAAAGACTTAGCTCTGCAGGGGGAGAAGCAATTTCCTGAAACTGATGCCTGTGCTTCCCTTGAAAGGATGGTGCTCCAGTTAACAAACTTGACACGCATACACTACCAGCAGCTGCTTTCCACCCAAGAAGCAAGTTTGGCAATCTTATTAATATTTCTGTTAATGTAACCCTCAGGACACACCACAGGGTTTTTACACTTCCCATCTAAACACCCAACTTAAACTGGGGCATTTAAACACCAAAGTTACTGATTTCAGGAGGATCTACATGGCTTTCCAGGTCTGGTCCTTTGGCTTTAAATCCTTTCCATTGTGTGACTCTTTATTCCAGTAATAGTTGGTACAAGCACTGCTTTGCTTGATGACGGTGCAATGGAGCTGTCTCTTCCCTCCTTGGAGGGAAAATACAAAAATTTGCTCACATCTCAGTCTTCTACCCTTAGAGTTGAGCACTCCCACAGAGCCTGCCTGCAGGACTGGAGGTCTTTGGGTGTTCATGCTGTGATCCAGGCCTCATACGGCCTGGCCGTTTCGCTGGCTGCTTTAACTGGGCTCTGTGCACCACCAGGCCCGGGAGCCCCTCGGGCAGAGGGCTGAGAGCAGCCCCCCAGCGCAGTCTGACCCCGGCCAGGGCTCCCCTGGGCTGAGCTCTCAACCCGCCGCCTGCCTCAGGCCTGTCCCGCCAGTACGAGCGCTGACCACCACAACAGCAGGCCCGGGCCCCTCAGGTGGGCAAAGCTGCTCTCCCCCTCTCGTTCTCCCCGCCGGCCACTGGCTCCGGGGACAGCGATCCCCCACCCCGCGCCCGCGCCGCCCGCCCAAGGGACCAGCGAAACCCGCAGCGGAGCCGGCGAGCGGCCAAGCCTGAGAGGGAGGCGCTGGCCTCCGTTGGCGGGAAGACTAAGCCCCGCCTCCTCCCCGACCCTGGTTACGAATCAACCAATAGCTAGCGCAGGAACGTGAAATTCATATCTGCGATCCAATGGCGCACAGCCGGGCGCATTGCACGCGGCCAGCGCCCGGCTCCGATTGGGAGAGCGGACGGTCTCGACGCGGAGACACCCAATAGTGCCGCGAGGAGGTTACGCCTCCGAGCGAGGCGTAGCCAATGAGCAAGGCGCGGGGAGCCAACCGCACCGCCCCCCCTCCCTCTATAAGGCGGGCCCGGGAAGGGCGGCCGCTTTCGAGGTGCTGCCCAGACCCGTTGCGCGTCTGCCGCTCCCAGCGCTGCCCGCCGCCGCCCGAGCCATGGTGAGCCGGGCGGTCGGGGGAGGGGGGCTCCCGACCGGGGAGCGGGGCTCCCGGCGCCGCTTCGCTCGCTGAGGCGGCGCGGGGGGGCGGGGCGGCCCCGCCTGTGCGCGGCGGGAGGCGCGGGTCCGCCCCGGCCTGCGGAGTCCGCGGCGGGGGGGGAGGAGGAGGAGGGGCGGGCGGGACGGGCCCCGCGCTGGACCGTGATCGCCGGCGGGCCCCGAGCCGCCCCGATGGGCCTTTGCCGTGCCGCGTCCCGGCGCGCGATCTCGTCCCAAAATGGTGGCGGCTCCTCCGAGAACATGGCGGCCCGCGGCGGGGCGGCTTTCCCCGGTGGTGGCAGGACCCTCGGCCCGTGGCGGCCGGCTCAGAGGTGGCGGCTCCCTCAGAGGTGACTCCGGCCCGGGCCCTTCGCAGCAGCGGGGAGCCGCGGCCCTGCCTGGGGCGGCCTCTCCGGCCCCGGGCGCAGCCAGTCCCAGGGGTCCGCGTCTCCCTGGGCCCCCGGAGCGGGAAGTGGTGGGGCGTCCAGCCCGCACACCGCGGTGAGGGGGTGAGCTGCTGGGGTGCTTTCACGGGTACCTGTTGAATATAAAAATGGGGGGGGGAACCTCCTTGGGGTTTGTGGGACCCGGAATGGCAGGGGAGGTCATCGCACTGGGTGTTTCTGGAGGTGCAGCTTGCTGCTTTTCTCCTGGTCTTTGCACCCGCTGGAGTCAGGTGCCAGCTGTGGTGTGAGGTGGTTTGGAGAGGTCAGGGAATGGGCTGATGGGGAGATTTCCTGAAGGACTTTGTGAGCCTGGCTGGGTAAAAAAGCTGAAGTGGAATGACCTTCTAAGTTAGGAGTCAGCCTTGAAAGGACATCTGAAAGGTATGATAATGGACTGGGACATCATGAAGAGGACAGAGATCATCTATTGAGCTGTGCAGCACAACAAGTGGGAGCTGTCAGTTGGAGTCTCTAGGGCAAGTACGAGGTCCTTCTCCATGTGGTGTTTGTCCTGTAGATCTCTCTTTGCAAAGAGATTGTGGATATCAGAAGGTTACATGGATTTAAAAAATGTAGCAGACTGCTTCTGTAGGGTTGTGAAAGCATAGGAAATATTTGTTGAACTGAAAATGGTTAGGAGACTATTGGAGGCATGTGCTGCTGTCCTTATCTTGTTCTTACCGTTCCATGGGGGGCTGTTCATGGTCACATTTTTTTAAATTAAACCAAATCAAGAATGTGAATGCAGTCCATCACCTCCGCAAAGGATGCAGTTGCTTTTGAGTTTTGTCCTAGGGAAACCATGTTCCTTGTTATGGTATGTTGTTGAACTTGGTCTGAGCTGGTACAGCTGTTCTCATGAAACTTGGCTTTCCATCAACTTCACACAGATGAAGCTGTACCTGAAATACTGTGCTGGAGAGTACAAGGGACCTAGAGCATGATCCGCCAGTGCAGCTGGAGAGAGGTGGGCTTCTTCAGCCTGGCAAAGAGTACAGTAAGGGGCCACCTAGTAGCAGTCTACAACTTTGACAACTATTGAAAGGGCAGTTACAGAAGACAAGGCAGTACTCTTGTACTGGAGTGCATCATATAGCAAAAGGAGACAGGTAATAGAGGCTGGAGAGGTTCAGGCTGGGCTGGGAAAATTCTCTGGGATTTTTCACTGAAACTGATTCTGTGCTTGAAAATAATGTAAGTGGGGAAGAGCATTTAGTGTTAATTACTTAAGGATTCTGTGTTCTGAGTTGTGGCTTGAATATAGCACTTAACAGTACTGTCTGTAGGACATATTTAAACTGAATTAACTATGAAGCTTCCATCAGTGATGTGTAAAGGCCCAGAATTGTAATGAGTGTGACAGTTATCTCTTGCCTGTCTTTACAACTTGGAGATTATACTTTCAAGGCTCAGATTTTGGTCTGTTCTTTAGTATTCTTGGTACTGCAAGACTTCTGCTGCCATGAAAAGGCTCTGCAGAGCAAAATAGGCAGTCTCTTAGTGTCTGACAAAGATTTGTGTTTCATTAAGTAGCCACATACTATTTAAAAGTACTTGGCAGAGTTGCAGGAAAGCAGTTGAAAGAGACCTCTCAAAGCAGGGCTAACAGTAGCACCAGGCCAGGTTTTTGTGACTGACTTTGTCTTGCCAAGTTTTGCAAACCTCCAAGGATGGAGATCCCTTCCCACCTCTCTGGTGACCTGTTCCAGGGCTGCACCACTCTGCTGGGGAAGCTTTTCCTAATGCCCAGCCCGAATCTCCCAGCCTCCTCCTAACATCTGACCTGAACCCTCCTGCAGAGTAGAGGGAAGGCTTCTTGGAGCCATGTGTCTCCTTTTGTAGCCTGGCACATTGTTTGCCTTATTGAGGATGAGAATGCACTGTTGAATGTTGAGGATGGTTTCTGTGGTAACCCCCAGGATCTTTTCAGCAGGGCTGCTTCTCAGTTAATTGCTTCTTTGTACTGATGCAGGGAATTACTCTGCCCCAAGTGCTGAACTTTGTACTTTGTCACAGTAAACATGCCACGTGTTTAAATGGCACCTGTAGGATCTGGTCTGTGGCTGTGTTGCCCAAGTTGTATTTTCAAAGACTTAAATTTTCTCTTTGGAACATGAATGATTGTTGTTGCTTTGTGTAGTTTGAAGTAGTGGTGCTAATTCATTTGGTGGTGGAAAGGGCATATCTGATGTCTTCCATGCATTCACCTCACTTGGGTGTGCTAGTCCCTACATACTTCCTTTCACTGACCTTCCCCAGCTGCTTAGGAGCTTCACTAACAAAGTGTGGATCACTGACAGGACCTCAATACAGGTGAGGATCCAGACTGAAGTGGTGGTATATTTCTACTCTTTCTCCTCTCACTGTAGCAAAGAGTTGCAGGCTGTCCTCCTGCTTTCCTGAAAGGATGATGTGGCCTAATTCATTGCCATGGGCTTCCCTGCAACAGTGCAGCCTTGGTGGGCTGCATGCGGAAGCTGCTTTTCCTGTTGTCCTATTTGCAGTGTGTAGGCTGGCTGTCCTCTACTGCTGCAGTACCTTGCCAAGCCCAGTGCTTTGGCCTGGAGAACACTGGAGTAGTGTGGCAGCAGCTTTGAGTAAGGCTGGTTGCAGAGATGTGGATTGCTTTTCTGGAAGCTGTATATCTGAATACACAGCTTGGATGGGGAGCTGAAAAACAACAGTTCTCAGCTGTTCAGTGCTGTGGTTGAACAGGTGATGGGTTTTTTAGCAAATATAGATTTTAATTTCTTGGGGTTCTGAAAGAAATTGAAGGACTGCGCTCCTACTTTCCTGCATTGACTGTTGATGTGGACTGGGCAGTTCCAATCTTGGTTATCCTGGAATTTCAGGAGACAAATTAATTGTATCATGCAATCATAGGGTCTGAACATAGCTAAATGTGACTGTTATTCAAAACTGTCCTCTATGCAGGCTCTTCTAGAATGTGTTTGACTCTGTCACTCAAAACCAGAAGTTAAATATAAAATGCCACAGATTAACTAGGAGTTTGGAGATGGTTCCATTGTGGTTTGGCTTTTACTATTCAAAACCCTATGCTGAAATATTAAGGAAGCTGGATTTATGCTCTGGACATCAAAGGCAGCTTGGGAATCCATAAATTGGTATGAATAGATCGTTTTGCTGACACGAACTATTTTCTATGTAGCTTAAATGTGGTAGAGTTTTGTCTAGTGCTAAGGAGTTTAGTACTTTGCATACAGCAGTGTGATGTGAGGCCTGATGTTCCGTATTTGTGAAGTGATACTAAGGGTTTTGTTAAGCAAATACTTTCTTACAGAATGGCAAAGTTCCCTAAAGTGATCAGGAGAATTTTTTTTCTAGGTATATTAAAATGGCCCTTGCAGAAGGTTTTGCTCCCTCTGGTGGCTGTGCTTATGTGGCTCCTGGGGCTGGAGTTCTGGGGGTGAAGTTTTTCTGGACACTTAGACCAGTGACAGGTGTAGTCATCAGTTTTTCTGAATATTCCGTGTTTGTTTTGAAGAGAAGAGTTGGCTGAAGTATTTGGAAGAGTTGATCAAACTCTTCTGTTTGGTTGAGGATAGGAACAAGGAGGAATGAGTTTGTAAAAAGGACAATGCCCCAAAGGGTCTTTCTAGGTGGAGGTGGATAATGACTGAAAGAGGCTTTTGTGTTCTGTTGTATTTTGTGCCAAATGCCCCTAACACCAAGACAATAAGGCCAATGTTTTAATAGCTTTGCAGTATGGGAGTTCAAGCTGTGTGTGCTGAATGTTTTCTAAACAAGGAAACTGCTGTTTCTGCTGAGTGATCCAACTTTTTTTCTCCACAGCGTGAGTGCATCTCAGTCCATGTTGGTCAAGCTGGTGTGCAGATTGGCAATGCATGCTGGGAGCTCTACTGCCTGGAGCATGGCATCCAGCCCAATGGTACCATGCCAAGCGATAAAACCATCGGTGGAGGTGATGATTCCTTTAACACATTCTTCAGTGAGACTGGTGCAGGAAAACATGTCCCTCGTGCTGTGTTTGTGGACCTTGAACCAGCAGTCATAGGTAAATACAGTGATCCTGTGCAAGGGACTGTAGAGCATGCTGTAGGATTTGATTTAACTTAACATGTTTTTTGACTAAGGGATCCAATTCTCTAGTCCTGCAAAATGCTTTGGGGCTTTAAATTTTTACTATGCAAAGCTTGCCTCATCCTCCTAGTGAAGGAAAATACCTGGCTTTATGTTCATTGAGACTGGCAAATGTGTGCTCTGGAGCTCTAAAGAATTTAAATATTACCTTTTGCCAGCCTGTGGAATTAAATGGGTCTTCTGAACATTCCTTATGCTTTTGCTATCCAAGGAACTAGTTATAACCTCTTGAAACAATATGGTATAATGTGTACAGCAGTCAATAGGAACCTTTTTAAAAGATGTGATATGTATCATTAAGCAGATTTCTTTTTGTACATTGGAATGTTTCCTGTGCTCTCCCAAAACAATCTTCTACTCTCTGTAGCTTGAATAGTGCTTGCAGAAATGAGTCTCAATCGCTAGCCTAAATTCAGGGACTTCCAAACATGCACTTCAACTTCCTGCTGCCTTATCTTTGAATAACCATCCACTCTTACCCTGAAAATCAGTTATATCCCAAGCTCTGGCAACACTGGCTCTTAGTGTTCTGATATCCCATGTTGTGATATGCCACATTCTGTGGCATTAGCTACACTGCCAGCCCAGTGTGAAGCTCCCCAGTTTCACAAGACCTGTGTTCCTTGTGTCATGAATCTTGTTTTTGCTCTTGCCAATGTGTGTGCCTGAAGTAATTCTGCTGGAGCTGGTTTTGTGGCTGTCTTGCCTTAAGTAGTGATTTGGGGTGCTCATAGAAGGGAACATGTGTTGCCTGTGCTTGTGTGGTTGCTGTGTTTATCTTTCTGCAATACAGAGAGTTGGGAAGGGGAGATGAGTGACTAGGCTTAGGCTACTCCTCTATACCCAAATCATGGGTCTCTTGTAACTTACGTTCCTTGTACACCCCCAAACCACTTTCTGTGGCTAATACAGTAGAATGAACTTCTGCAGGACAGCAGAAAGCTGTTGGGCAGGTCAAGGGTGGGAATGCTGGACTGATAACTTTGAAATGAGCCAAAACACCCTTGGCTGTACACTAATACCCCCAGGAGCTGTTGCAGGTCTGGCTTTCTGTTTTCTTGAGCCCCATGGCTGTTGCTGTTGCTTCCTCTGCTGCTGGCCAGGTGGTGGCTCTCAGCAACCAGAAAAGGCTGAGGAATGAGGTGAAGGAGAGCAGGTGGCAAAGCTCTTGCCTTGCTTCTGGGGGGTGAGTAGCTGGTGAGTCTTGGGACAAATGGTAAGAGGTAGTGTTCCAGCATTTGTTAATGATGCAAGTGCAGTGTGGGGAGATGGGCAGAAGGCTGTCTTATGAAATACTTGGTAATACTAAAAAAGTTAGGGGTTTGTGTTAAATCATGCCCCTTTCCGGGGCCTAGCCTTCTTTATTCCTGCCCTGCTTATTTGAAAATTGATCCAGTTTCCTGGGCAGGGTTAGCATGAGTCTTCCCATTCATGCAGCATGTCCCTCTGCACTGTGTTTATGAAAAAAAAATCTGTTGTGCATACAGCAGCTCTGTAGCTGCCATGTGTGTACACCAGGGATTTCTGGAGCTTCCAGATTGGTGCTGCTCTTAGTGAAAGCAGCAGGACTGCTGTACATGTACACCAGCTCTGGAGATGTGGTGGTAAAATCACATCAAATTTTCCACTAAGAAATAGGGCAGTAACATGTCTGGGAATTCAACACAAGTCTTTAAAAATCTACCCCAGATACTTAAACATGAAGGCTAGCACATCCAGGGGAAAGCGGAAAGCATGGTTTAGCTGTCCCCTAAACTCTAAATTCTTTATTCCAGCACACTTTCACAGTCAATGACTGATTCTCTTAATTCTTCAAGTTTTATTTCTTCCTCAGGACCATCTTGACTCGTTTCCCCTATCAGTTATGTTTTTCTTTAGGTTCTATATTTTTCCCCTTTACTGATACTTGTCCTTCACAACTTGGAGTGGTTATGCAGAAAATCTTAGAAATGTATGTATTTTGAATGGTAGACTTCTCCAAATTGTTTTTATTTTGGTGCAGCTTGGAAATACTTCAGAGTATTGGATTGCAAACTGCAGTGGTAGCTGGTCAGTCTAAATTGGTTCAAAGAGTAACTGTGTTTTTAAATCTTGAATTCTACTTACCTTTGTCTTGCTGGCTCTTTTTCAGATTAGAAAAGTATGCAAAGAGGCAACTTCATCTGTAGTTAATAAAGCTCTTTGCTTTCCACCTGATTTTAATTAAAGGAGGCAGTACTGCATTAGCATGCAACTCAAGAATGGCTTGAGCTAAACCAGTGACAAAGCTATGATGAGTGTCTTTGTACCTTTGTGGTAGGATAGAGCTTTAGCCTGCTAGATGTAAGTGCATATTTCTGATAACTAGTGGAGATAATAACTCTAAATTATTCTCCAAATCTGGAGCTGGTGGGGGATGCTGTGTATTCATTTGCACGGTTTCTTTATAACACAGCCATTTGCTGGAGCTTAACAGCTCAGTATTTGAATAACTGAATATCTCTACAAGAGCATCTCCTGTTCCTTTTGAACATTATTCTCTACCCTTGGCAGAAAGTACAATTAAGGGAAAGGAGGGGATGAGCAAGTGGTGTAGGCTCTGACTGCCCACAACTGCAGAAGCAATAAGGCAACATCCTGGAGAGCTTGGAAGATAAGGGGGAAAAGCAGTATTTCAGATGCTGATCTGCAAAGTGGGCCTTAACTTGTCTTTAAACTGGAAGAATGATTCTGCTGCTACAGTCCACTTTTAAATTGTTCTGGCAGGTCAAAAATTTAACCTTATGTGTAAAATGGGACAGTTTCTTAAGCAGGAACTTCATTTTTCTTGGGTATTCAACATTTAGACTGTACTAAGTATTGTCACCTACTGATGGGTAGAATTCAGGCTGCTTTTTATCTGTAAGGGTTTAGGTACCTTGTTCTGGATGCCCTCAGAAGTTTGAAAACCTGGTCTACGTAGAAAAGTTCTTATAAATAATATTAATCTTCTCTCCCCAGATGAAGTTAGGAATGGGACATACAAGCAACTCTTTCATCCTGAACAACTGATATCTGGTAAAGAAGATGCTGCAAATAACTATGCTCGAGGTCATTACACAGTTGGGAAAGAGATAATTGATCTAGTTCTAGAGCGTATCAGGAAACTGGTAAGACTTTTTCTTTGCTGAAGGCTCTTAAACATCTTTCTTTATCCGGTTTTACAGGATTTGGAAGTTAGGTTATCAAAAATACATAGGCCTATAAATTGTGCTTTAATTTATTCCATAGTAGGAGAATCTGTGGACTTAGTCTGCATCTGTTTTTATTCTTAGCCAGCTGAGAATGGTTGGATTATTCCTGTCAGATATGACTTTCAAGTGGCCTAAAATGCTGATGAGGTGCCCAAAACTTCATAGTTTCATGTTTGACTTCAGAAAGACAGGACTAAGAATTTTGATTTGCATAGTTCCTGCTGGAACAGGATTGGTCTCTGGCTGGGGTTCTTGCAAGGAAGTTTAAATAGGAGTTTTTCTTCTGTGGTTTAGACTTTCGTTTGCATTTCCTGCTGTTATAATTTCTGAATTCATTTTGTGGTAATAATAGTAGGAAAGGAATAAATATCAGTAAGTTGGGATGTCTCAGGCTCCCCAGTACTTTGATCATGTGGCAAACTTATGAAGATGTCAGCTTAGAAGGTTAGAGTGCCTTTTTTAGGGCTGCTAAGCATGTACTTTACCAAATCTGTGTCACAAAGGTAAGGAATTCTCATTGCACAAAAAAATCCAGAGTATACCTCTGGTGCTTTAATATGGAATGCTAAATGAGTCTTACTGAAAAGTACACCTTTTGCAGATCAAAACTGGTATTATTCTCAACACTTGGCTGCCACCACCTCTAATTAAAGCTAAGATAAGTTTGCAGCAGGCTGTACTTTGACCTGAAAAATATGGTTGCAATTTCTTTTTACAAGCTGTTGGAAGTCCCTGACAGTCCTGGGAATCAAGTGAAGCATCATGGGGCACTTCTTTGAGGACAAGGCAGTCTAATTTCTTCATCTGAGACGACTAAGCTGGAATGGCAGTGTAATACATTGACAGCTCACTTCCCTGAACTGAGTTACATGCTTGCAACTCTTAAAGGATTATACCCATAGTTCTGGTACAGGGGATTGCTCCATTTTTGTGCAGGCAGAGAAGGTCAAATCAGTGTAAGGGGTAGATGGTCTGTAGTTCTTTGAATATTGTTGCTTTTCTTGGTCATTGTTAATGGCCTTGGCCTGAGAATTGGGTGTAGGGGAAGTTTTCAGGTAGTAATTTGAAGTGGAGAGGTCACCCTCCAATATGTGGGGGGTGTAAAATAGCCAAGAATACAATTTTTTATGGGGCAGTTCCTTGATTATAGCTGGATGAACCAAATTCAATATTACTTCCCTGAAGCTTGAACAGTTGGTATGTGTCAGAATTCAGAGTTGTCTTTCTTGAGCTTGTTTGGGGATTCTTAATGTCCACACAATTGCTTTAACACATGTATTTTCTCTTTCAGTCTGATCAATGCACTGGCTTGCAGGGTTTCCTGATTTTCCACAGCTTTGGGGGAGGCACTGGCTCAGGCTTTACTTCTCTGCTGATGGAGCGCCTGTCAGTTGACTATGGGAAAAAGTCAAAATTGGAATTTGCCATCTACCCTGCACCACAGGTCTCGACAGCTGTTGTTGAGCCGTACAACTCCATCCTGACTACCCACACCACTCTGGAGCATTCTGACTGTGCCTTTATGGTTGACAATGAGGCCATCTATGACATTTGCCGTAGGAACCTGGACATTGAACGCCCAACCTACACCAATCTCAATCGCCTCATTGGTCAGATAGTCTCTTCCATTACTGCTTCCCTCAGATTCGATGGTGCCTTAAACGTGGATCTTACTGAATTTCAAACTAACTTGGTGCCTTACCCTCGTATCCACTTCCCATTGGTAACATATTCCCCAATTATTTCGGCAGAGAAAGCCTATCATGAGCAACTCTCTGTGTCTGAGATAACCAATGCTTGCTTTGAGCCATCCAATCAGATGGTGAAGTGTGACCCTCGCCATGGCAAGTACATGGCCTGTTGTATGCTGTATCGTGGGGATGTTGTCCCCAAGGATGTCAACGCTGCTATTGCTGCTATCAAAACCAAGCGCACAATCCAGTTCGTGGACTGGTGCCCTACTGGTTTTAAGGCAAGTCTCAGTTACATCATGATTTTTTTTAAGACTTCTCATTCACTGTCACAGGCTTATGGAGTGTATTTTTTGATTGAGATGTTCTGTAGGTACCTGGTTTCCATTTTGAGAGATGGAGATGTAAGTTCTTATACAGAGCTGTTTTCTCAGGAGTGAAACATTTCATTCAACTACTGTCTGACTTCTTTGATTATAGTCACTGTCAAATGCTACAAAGAAATTCATGGTCTCTTCTGCTTTTCACATAGGTTGGCATCAATTACCAGCCACCAACGGTGGTTCCTGGTGGTGACCTAGCCAAAGTCCAGCGGGCAGTGTGCATGCTGAGCAACACTACAGCCATTGCTGAGGCATGGGCTCGTCTAGACCACAAGTTTGATCTGATGTATGCCAAACGTGCCTTTGTTCACTGGTATGTTGGAGAAGGGATGGAGGAGGGGGAGTTCTCAGAGGCTCGGGAAGATTTGGCTGCACTTGAGAAAGATTATGAAGAAGTGGGCACAGACTCAATGGATGGAGAAGATGAAGGTGAAGAATATTAAATACAACAAAAGTGAATTGCAAGTCTTTGCCATTTTACTGCCTCTTCAGTAGTGGTGTAAATCATGTTAAATAATCAGAATAAACTTCTTTAATCAAGACATTTGGTAGTGTCCAAACACTATGTACATTTGTTAACTATATGCAAGTAGTCCAGGAGATTTCTTTCTGAGAAAGATAGCTGAATAAAATAATCATGCTGTGGTTAGATGAGTTCTTGTCCTTAAGGCATTGCTATTTGAAGAGCTAATAGTGCATATTTTCTAGAACACAAGACTAGAATGTGCTTGAGCTTTTGCTGGAAGGATGAGTTGGCTACATTTTTTCAAGGCTCTAAAGCTGGTGTCATGAGGCAACAGGAACTAACCTTGTATTACCCTTAAGAAAAGATGTAACACCTTTAAAACCAAAGGCTATTTGAGTTAGTTTTCTCCTGTACTTAGACTAGCATGGGCCAGTAACTTAGATGCTGTAACCTGGAAGGGGAAGAGATATCCAGAAAGGGTGTGCCCGTAGCATGAGGAACCTGCCATGTCTCTGTCAGAACCTGTGTGGTTGTTGCCCTGGTGTTGCTTTGTCCTCCCATGGAAGGAACTGCAGTCCCTGCCTGCCAGCTTTCTGTGGAGTCAGCCTTTTGCCTGAAGCTGTCTGGAGCAAAATCTCAGGGTTAGCTGGCCAGGGTTAAACACTGGTTTTCCCGAAAACTAATTCTTTTGCAGAAGTCATTAGTCCATGGGTTCAGATACGCAAATTACCATCCTTCTGCCTTCCATGTAAGCTGATGTAACAGGAGAGGATTTGGCTAATCAGGTTATCTTCAGATGTGGACAGCCTCTGTCTGAAACCTTCTACATGGTCTGAGTGAGGGCTTGGGGACACAGGGCAGTGATCCACAAGCCACATAACCTGACTATTTCCAAGCCTGTGTTGGAGTTGGGTGACTGAGGAATCTCTCCCACAGAAGTAGCAAAGATGAAAGACAAATATGTTATGATGATTGAATACTGAATGTGATTATAGGACACCAAAGTCTGACTCCAAGACTAGATTTGAGCTGGAGATTTCTTCCCTGTCCTACTTCAACTGTATTTATATTCCTTCTGATTTAATAGTGGAGCATGATTCAGGCCAAGCCTCGAAGCCTGTGTTAGGTGATGGAGATGCACACACCTGCTTAGCAGGAGGCTTAGCTGTGGTATGAAAAGTGCCTTAACTTCCTTCTGGATGGGAAACTTACAGTACTTGGGTAATGCTTCAGTATTTGACATCAACTCATAAAGTGGGAATCTTTCCCTAACCTCAGTTTTAACTGACTTGGGTGTGCTTATACTACTAGATGGGGGTATCACTTTTAATTTAGATTAACAGGCTGCTGCTGTTGATCGAAGGTCTAACAGAATAGCCTGGTCTGCAAGGGCCGACCTGTAATTTGCTTAGGCTGAAAACTTGTCCTGAATTACTATGTTGTTTGTGTTCTTGCAGCCATTGGGTTGAGTCAATCTGATTTGAAATTAATCTAACTTATTGGAGATGGAAGTTACCAATTTTATACAGATGGAAGAACAATCTTCAGGCTTTATAACCTAGATGAGCACCTCAGACTGTCTTGTCAGCCATGGTCTTGTGCAGAATATACAGATGCTCTGTAAATCATACCTCCTGCCATTTGGCATAGCTGGGCATGTCCGAAGTTTCAGTGAGTTTCTCATTTGCTTTTGCTTGAGTTTTTATGTTCTAGGGTAGATGTAAGTGTAGAGAATTTCAAATCCTGTTGACTAGCTTATTTTCCTACTTACTGGATGATTAAGCAAATGTGCTAGGCATAACCCAAGAGACCGTCGCATTCATTGCAAGTCAGATCGACTTCATTTCAGTGCATGCATTCAGATCTGTAATGGCAGTGCCCACAAGAGGAATATGCAAAGGAGTGTTTCATGCCTTGCAGGTGTCTAGATCTTTGGTGTGAAACTTTGTACTACTGGCAGATCATGAAGAATGCTGTGTGGCTGCAAGTGCTGGCACCATAATTTCCTTTAAAAGTTCTGTGTATCAGAGGTTGTGTAGGAGTGGATTTCTGAACTGGCCTTCAGTGTGATCTTTTAGCAATGATTTGGCTCTTCTATCTGGGATTCTTTCTTTCATTATTTCAGGCTGGCACGCCCTGTTTCCTGCTGATACTGTCTAGTTTTTCACTGTACATGTGGATTACCCTTATTTAGAACATTGCTTATGTGATGGGAATTGGTTTGCAGTGTGTCAAAATGCTTTATCTGGGCATGTACAATGATGAGTCTGTGCAGGACACAGCACTCTAGCATCCTTGTAAAAGGCTTGTGCATATTGAATGCTGAGCACTTTGTAAAACCGGGACTGACTAGGGAATCTCATTCCATGTAGGCATTAGATTTGAGGTGCATTATGCTTTTAATTTTTAAAAATAACGTGATGCTACTTTGAAAAGATGGTACGCTGAAACATGACAAGCATCCACTGGTGGAAGGTCTGACAAGATGCTATGTCACTTGTTAGCCATTAGACTGATGCTGAAAATACATTATACATTCTCAGCCTACATCATACTCACATTTTCTTTATATTAGTATTAAGAAACACTGTTGCATTAGCTAGTGGGCAGTTAGCTCTCAGCATAGGCATCTGCATAGTGAGCTAAGATAGTCTTTTTCTCAGATAAGAAGCCAAGATAATTACAGCAGGAAAATCCTGCTAAAACTGCTCTTGCTTCAGCTAGCTGCAGAAATCCTTAAACATGTTATAATTACTAGCTGTATGGTTGAATTAACAAATGGGTGGTTCATCTGTTTCCTGAAATGTAGAGGAGATCCTACACTAAATTAAAATTTGAGTGTAAGAATGAATACCTGAAACTTGCAGAGGTTAAGATTAGCTGTCACTTAAAAGAAAATGCTTTCTTTGCACTCTGAAAGCCTTTGTTTAATTCTAAACTTCAAATGCATGTTTTCTTTGGTAAGAAATCCCCATACTTCTGCTTTGAACAGTCATGTGCGTGTTTGCACTGGCAGAAGTGCAGGCATTATCTTGTGGTAACTAAATATACCTTTACCTGTGTGGTGACACAGCTTTCTCCAGTATTGAGATTGGCAATTAATAGCTATCACCTGATACAGAATAACTTCTATGACTCATTAAGTGGAGGAGGAGGAAGTGAGCTAGAGCCCATGGTGGATTGCTGTGAACTTTGTTGTAAATTACTGGTCTTATCTCTAAGATCTGTTCTAAGATAGTGCTGGTGCTGTTCCAGGGGAATGCAGTGCAGCAGAATTTGATTTCTACCCACTCTGCCTTCTGAATAAGCAATATGAATAGCTTTTAATGTGTTAATGTCTATATTATATATATAATTATGTACATTTCTAATTTCTATAGTAAGCATGCCACAGTGTAATTGCATGATAAAAATCTCTGGTTTAGCTTTATGGACAGTATAGGTAACATAAGCTTACAACTGCACATGCTGCCACCTTCTTCTACAGAGCAAATTTTTCTCAAATAAAATTCAGAAAGGGCTTTTCTGCCTCAGATACTTTGAACCCTGTCAGATAACATTCACCCTAGAAGCCTGTTGCTGAAAAGTATGAACTTGTTTAGGAGAGCATAGCTCTTTGGAGTTAGAACTGGTGAGTGAGACTTTAATTGAAAGTGAATAAGTAAAGAAACAATAGGGTGAGTCCATTATTCTGGTGGAGAAAGAGGTAAGATTGCAAATTATGCTGTTCTTGGCAGTGTTTTAGGAAAATACAAAGCATTATCTGAAAAAAATGGATAATATGACTTGGTATTAAAGATTCTCTGGCTTTACCTTCTGCCTTTCTCCACAGTGTAATGGAGGGGAGTCAGAGAATGTCTCATGGGCAGTTTAGAGGGATTTCTTGTGAAAATTTTGAGGAACTAGTAAAAAAGCTAAGGGAATAGCAGTGTCAATTCATTACTTTGTCAATATGCTGCTATAAATGTGCATGTAGTTTTTGATTGCCTTGTCCCAAGCCTTCAGTCTTGTTAGGCCTTCTGTTGACATACTGCTTCCACTCTGACAAATTCTCTAAGATGAGGCAGATGTGCTTGACTTCTGTGCTTTTCAGTCAAATCTGCATGAATGTTGTAACAGTGGAGATCTTGACAGCTGAAATACAATGCTGCTAGGGTGCTACCCCATGCCATTCTCTTCTGATGTTTTGAAATGCCTGTATTTCTGCCAAATAAAACTTTGTTTGCCTTTGCACAAGGTCATGTTTTCCTTTATGTAGGAGATGCTTCACAGAAGTAAAACTGCAGTTATCACTATTTATAATGCAGAGCTATTTTAATGTAATGGGATGGCTTTTTCACTTTCCTTGCTAAAGTATTGTAACAACCGAAGATTCAGATTATTTTGCAGATTTTTCAGCCAATGCTTTTATACCTTTTAATTCATTTATTTTACAAGCCTTAAAAGTTTTGGAGGAAAAATCAGCTAGGGTATTAAATGTAGATACCATATCTTGTATAGGAACTGTGAATTACCAGAGGTGGGAAGGTACAGGGGAAATGTAATTGAGGCTCCTGTCAGGAATAAGATACTGGATTAGGTGACTCCTGATCTCACCAGTTCTGACATGAAGTTTATAAGGAATTACTTCAAAATAAAAGATGTTTTTGATTTGAACTCTGAAAACAGGGACTGGTCTTATAAACAAATTCAGCAGCAAAGAGCTGAAGAACAATTTTCCATCATATTGCAGAACTCCACTGGAAGTGCTGTAGGGATTTTCTGTGTGTATTGGCAAGGTGATAATGATTGATCCCATCCTTCTGTTTTGGTCTGAACTAGAGGGAGGACTAACTATGTAACTTCTAGACTGTGCAAAGATTTTGATCTAAAGATTTCTTCTAAAAGTTGGGCAAGAGGATTAAAGGTTTGTAGTCTCAGCTGACTGTTATTGGAGAGAAGGAATGAGAGCATGATGAAGTGGGAGAAACTACATTGCTCTGAAGGTATTGTAGGTGCTGGCTGAGAAGTACCAGAAGACTAAATAAAAAATGAAAAAAGGGTAAGAGTTGCATGAAGAGTGGTGCCTTCTGCGGAGCTTTTCAGTGAACTGAGTCAGTCAAAACCCAGTCTCATCATCTTTCTGATGCCGTGTGCCTGTCCGTTGGCTTTCTGAAGACCCTGCTTTCCATGGCCAGCTACATGTGACATAAAATGTTAACTTGTTTAAAGATATTCTTAGTTCTTGTGATACTGTCCTGTTTCCTCAGTGATTTGTAAAACTTCCAGTCACTTTTCAGGAGTATGTTTCACAGTTTCTCTGCAGCATTGTTTTGGTTTCCCTGGGCTGTGTCAAGAGCTTGGAGTACTTGGGCACAAAAAGTTAGTCATCTTTTCAAATGCTTACTAGAAAACAACAGCTGTAAATACCAAGTGTGAGGGTCTAGAAAACATTCCAGAAACCTTCAGGAAATACTTTTTGCTAATATTTAATACAGATAGTTAGAAATGCAGGATGACTTAGGAACTCTGAAGTGAATTACTCTTTCTGAGAAAGAAAGGAAGTGCATCTCGATGCCTTTAAAATGCAGTACTCCAGCCCCCTAGATGAGCTCAGTTCTGCTTTAAGGTCTACCCCAGGCTTCCTATGTGACACCAGTAAGTGTTTGTGTGAGTGGTCTCTCAATTTTGGCCCAATGTGTGCAACAGTATGTTACATCAACTGCAAAATTGAGCGGTTTTTGAGGCTGCAGAAACAGCAAGGGTTTAAGCCTTTCTTTGTGGGTTTCAAAAAGTGGGAAGGGAGTTCTGATCATAGGCAGGAATATTTAAATTCACTTTATAAGATCGGGACTGGAGATCAGATGGTCATGGAGAAGATGAAAAAAAATTCCAGGACAACTTTACAGGCTTGAGTTTCTCTCCATATGGCTACAATCAGAGCTCTAGAAAGGCTGTCCCAAATGTGTTGCATTAATACTGGTTAGGCATTTCTCCCACTTCAGCTTTGTTACCTTTTGGAGGTGATGGGTGATGTTTAACTGCTATTACACTGTGGTGAGGGCCTGTTTACAACTCTGCCTAAAGAGCTGCAGTTCTTTTATCCCTAAATATTTTAGGATTGAAATGGTGAGATGCTATTGCTGGTCTCTATTTGCATACTGCTACTTAAAGGCCAGTCAGCTTTGCTACTCAGGCAGTTCATTGAACAGAGATCAGTGATGGAGATACTTGGGCAGTTCATAACTCTCCCAAACTCTGTCCCTTATGTTTGGTGGGTAAGATTCATTTTTCCAAACTTTATACCTGAAAGTGGGTTACCTATAGTCTGAGCTAGGTGCACTAGGATTCTTTTGCAATATCAAGGGGATTAGGGGAAAGAAGATAATGGGAACAGTGGGCTTTTCTTGTCCATTCCAGGTGGTAAAGTTAGAATTAAGTGAATTTCCTGTTGAAGGCCTAAGGTGTCAAGTCCAGAACTACGCATTTTAACTTCTAGAGACTTGAACTGGGACAAATTCCTCTGTCCAAAATGGCTCAAACTTTCTGAGAATCTGTTCCTACCCTGCACTTTTAATCTGTTGTTTCTGTGAATTTTTCTGAGACAATAACCTCTATGAGGTTACTGGCTATCAATGTTCAAGTTCCTTTTTCAGAGATGGCTGCTGTGAGTGGCTTGTTGCAGTGTTTCAAAGTAGGGATGAATTCCAAGCAGTGTTCTCCAAGAAGGCTGCCAAAACCTTACGCATCTTCATGTTACTTCTTTTGTTAGAGCTCTATGGCTACAACTGTCAAATGCATTTCATAGTCTTACATCATTACCACTTGCAAAAGCTACTTTTCAGTTGGTTATACTGAGAGTAGAGATCTTTGTGGCTTTTCAGTTATTTCAAAATCCAGTTTGTAGAACCTGCCTTGGGTGAATGCTGCTGGTATGCATTGTTTCAAAGAGATGCTAATGTACCATTTTGAGCTTGGCATTGCTTTCCAGCAGTTCTGGAGTTGATCTTGTGCAATTCTGCACAAGTTGTCAAAGCTGTGTCCCATGCGGAGTTACTTTCAGTTTTATGTCTGTAGCTGCTGTTAAACCAGCTTAACTGTTGGCTATTGCTATCGCAGTCCTCAGTCTCTTCTCACCCATACAATCATGTTTTTGCTTTTGCGCTGCCTCTGGCACTCAGCTTTGTGTTAAATTGGCAAGAAAACTTATCCCTTGTTGGGGGAAGAAGGGCATAGTTTTCTTTTGCTGTCATGAACTAAGATGGCTCAGTGTAGGATCTGGGTGCTGGAGCGGGGATCAGGGAAGTGTGAGGTACCATGGGTCAGCTACAGCTGCTTTCGCACCACAGGCTTGACTGTTTTCTGCTGACTGGGACAAAATAGTTTCTGCCTTTGTTCTTCACAACTTATATGGAGTGTTTATGTGGAAGGCAAAAACATGTGCATGTATGTATGGAAGTGTCCCAGTCACGTCTCGGAGCACATTATACAACAGTTTCTGCCATTGTCCACAAATGCTTTTGAAAATGGTGTTAATGTCTTGCAGTAAGCACATATGGCACCCAGAAATGGAGGGTTTCCTTTTCTCTGACTTCCCCCATAATTCAGGCAACAGTTACTGGCAGTTCCATGCAAAGTACTCTTCTGTTCCTTGTTTTACTTTTTGCTGTGTTTAGTGTTTATCTTCCTCTCTCTGTTTTCAAATTCTGTGTCTGTTTCTTTACTTGTTCACTGCTGTTGCAGATATCAACAGTGTGTTTTAAGTTCCAGCTTTGTCTATTACAGCATATGTGCAGTGGCTTCATTATTTTCACTGCCTACAAGTATTTTAATGTCTAGTAAGTGTCTGCATGTGTTAGATTTGCCTGATGAGGCTGAGTGGGGTGGCTTGACTGCATATTGATTTAGACCCTGTTTACTTTTGATTAGATGTATTAAATACTCATACATGTTTATTGCAGACACTTCTCTACAGCACCTATGTGCTGATACACCCATTTTTTGCTAATTGTAGGTGCTGGCAGATCAAGAGCAATCCTTACTGTTGTACTTGTGGTCACTAGAAAACTTTTCTTGTTCAGTCTTGTACTTCCTTGTGAAAGATGCTCTAAATTCTCTGGGAGATTTTGAAATGTTTATATCGTCTTCATCAGATGTGTGTGGTTCCAGATATGAATGCAATAAGCCAGGCTTCCTTTGCAAAAATCCCTCAGAACGTGGTGCATTCTGAGGGCCTGATTGCTGTTTATTTTGGTAGTTTATTGACTGTAGAGGTCCTAAGTTCTTTCCATTGCCAGGTTGCTTAATCATATCCTTTCCCTTTTGAATGCCTTCTGGCTCCCCAGCTGGTTTTAAACCTGCATGCCATCTACCAGATTCTGTTATCAGTCTACTTTGTATGATTCATGTGGTTTCTTACCACCTTTGCTTTGCTAAGTGACCTTTGTCATCAGTATTGTCTGAAATACTTTCTCTGCCTTAATTCATGTAGCTCTTACACATTCTCCAACATACCTGAGCAATCTGCAACTATTTCTGCATGTTTAAATCCCTTCTAGAAGCAGTTTTTCCATGGGTCTTCATCAGTGAATGACAGTGGTTTAAAAACCAAACTTTTTCTTATATTCTGACTCCTTGTCTTGTTCAGTTTTGGACTGTAAATTTTTTAGTGTATTTTAAGTGACCCACAAGGCCTTAGATGACTCTGTGCATATTTGCCATTTGAAACATGGATAGTAGCTTGTTGGGGAAGTTGAAGGTTTGGGTAGTATCTGTGTATTTGAACTAAGCATGTAAATCCATCCTGAATGCAGCTGCAGGTTACCCAAGCACAAGGATCCCCTGAATCCTATGCTATTGCACAAGCTAATGAAGTCTCCTTATTGTCTCTTTAGTTTTACCCTTTATGTATCTAAAAGCAAGTGAATCCTGGAGTGTGTGTCTGGGTAATCATAGGGGACTTCAGCTGTAGCAGAGGCAGGAAGCTTGACTAGGAACAAGATTGGTTAATTAAACCTTTTCTGCAAAACCAGCTTCCCTCCTTGCCTGGGCCTGTGTAGTGTCACTGCTTTGTGGAGAGGAGGGCAGTGGGTTTATCTGTGGCAGTGCAATGCGTCACCACTTTGTGCTAGCGGGCTTTGCAAGACTGGCAGAAGGCACAGTCTTCTTTGAGTGTTTTTGGTAAAAAAGTGCTGCTTCTACTTGCCCTGTGCAAAAACCACAGCTGAGTTCAGATACTTTTGGGGGAACAGTTGTACTTTCTTTCACTGCAGCCAAGGGGTTAAGGGTGGATAAGCTGCATCTTCATTTCTGAAATAGTTTTTTCTAAGAAAAAAAATATGCTTTGTGGTTTTATGCATCATGGCAAGTTGTATTTCCCAAGCATCAAGGTCTGGAGCTGAACTACTCACCCAAGGCTCCCTATACAGTCAATGCAGAGAAGTAAGGGATTTTACAGTGAGGTTACTCTGACCTATTTTAGACACATGCTTTAAGATAATGAACCTTAAAGCCTCACCCTCACTGAGTGCTCCATTGATGACTGGTCCCCTGTCAGGCTCCACGCTTAACCGGAAGAATCCCACTCTCTGCATGTCCTGCCTGGAAGCAGATTGTGTCCCACACTGCTGCCACTTGCTATTAGCATGCCAAAGAGCAAGAAGGTACAACCCTAATTTGTTGAGCATGAGTCAGCAGCTGCCTGAGAGCAAAGTGAGGCATGTGAAACAGCACCTCAGCTCTGCCTTTCCAGTGCTTCCTATGGCTGTGCTTTGCTTATCCTTGTTCTTATGGTGGTCTGGCCAAGGATTTGGAGTAAGACTTTATTCAGCCTTTAATAGTAGCTAATGATAGGGTATGGAACTTAAAGAATTTTATTAAAAGTAATGCTGAAGGCAGTTGCACAACTGCAGAGGACTTTCCACATTTGAGCAGAGGTATTTTAGTCCTCCACATGCTTACCAGCTGTTTTTACCTGTCTATTGACATAGTCCCCACTAGGAGCTGTGTGCAGCTGTGGGACTTCCGTCCTCGGCCAGCTCAGTTCTAGCCCACAAACGAGGCTCAGATTTCCTGCCTACCCCTTCAGTGTGGCCCCTCTGCATGGTTTCCTGTAGCTGACATCTTCAGCCTGCAGTCTGAAGAGTTAAGAGCTAGTGGTGCGTTAGGCTTCCCCAGAGTGTAAAAGGCATCATAGAGACAGGGAGCAGGCATGTCAGCCAGCCCAGAGCAGGGCAGTGGCATGGAGCGCAGCTTCTGGAAGAAAGGTGAAAAAATACCAGGGCATCTATGTATTGAAACCAATGTTTCTTTTGTAGCAAAAGTTGCCAGCAAAGTGTACCTAATTCTCCATCTAAGAATGCTTCTGCTCTGTCACCCAGGACACCATGCGAGACAAACAGTCTGGGTACCTAGCACCAAAGCAAGAGTCAGTAACGTGTCTGTGAGCTGGAAGCTATGCTTATAAAATATCCCTAGCCTGTTATATCCAGAATAGTCCGTGTTTCTAACCAGGATCCTGAGGTTGCAGCAGCTCTACACTAATAGTCCTTTTTCTCAAGGACTGACATGCATCAGCATCTCTGGGAGCAGATGGCTTTCTGGAAAATGTAAAACCCTTCTCTGGCCTTGATGATGAAACTCAGACTGCTTTGCAGGTTTGTACAGGCTGCTGGTTTGCCCAGGAAAACTGGTTTGGCTTGATCTGTCATAGATTCTGCTTACTAAATCTGTTTGTTCCCAGGAACCTATTTTCTTAAAGAGCTGAGAGGCTCAGCATATTTCCTTCCCTGCCCTGTATTGTGATCATCTAAACATGTAGTATTTTAATTGGGCCAAACTCTCTGCTGATGAAATGAGTGCTTTGACTTCAATGGAGTTTCACTTATCTGTGACTTATAAAAAAACCCTGGCTGTAAACTCCATATGTAGTGCTGATTGTCTCTGGACATGGTAGTCCAAAACTTGGACTCTCATGGCCAGGATCTCCTCCAGCTTGCTTCTAGGTAATTCTGGAGTGAAGGTTGTGTAATATTAGCATGTTTTCTTAAGTATTGCTAATTGCAGAGCTTCTGGGAGCAGTTTGGTTAGCTCATTCAGTGTCCAAAGTGCAGATTTCTTCTGTCTGTTTGGAGGCCCAGGGTATGGTCTTTCCTAAAGCTCATCTTAGTGTTCCTGTTGTCCCAGGCCGATGCAACCAGCACTCGGTGGATGCCAGAGGAGCTGGCTGCAGTTAGAGCTCTTGCTGCGTTACCAGATTAAACTGAACAGACTCCAGGCTGCTGGGATAAAAGGTGCCCTCTCCTGACTGAGGTCCTGCTTCTTGCTAGCAGCTCCCCTTCATGACTGCCCGTTCTTAGTACTGGAATTAACAGTTCTGTAGTGCGGAAACAGATGGGATGTGACTCAAAGGTACCAAGTATCAATCTGAATCAATGCTGACTTAACTGGAATTACTCTGTCTGAGCTGGTACCCAGCTTTTAAAAAGGAAAGGTGGTCCAGGATAGCATGGGCATGTACATAAAAGGGGGGAAGATTGATCTTTTTTTTTTTTCGGTGTCTGAGTCAGATACCTAAACCCAAGCAAGTCAATGCAGGCTTTATGAACAAGGTGCTCCAGACAGATGGTGGCTGGTGCAGAAGAGTGAAGGAGGAGGCTTGCACTAGTAGGAAAGTTCACAGCATGGTTCCCATCCAACAAGACACAAAATAGGATTAGCTAAATATCCCTACAGGTTGATGGGACTCCCTGTGAACAAATGGTATGTGAAGAAAGCTGTGCTGAAGCCGTATGTAAAGGGACACTCAGATGTGAAGGATTCTGGATGGATCCTCTATACAGAGCTCAGCTAGGCATGGGACTAGGCACAACTGAGTGAGGGTGGGGTAATTGCCAAGGAAAAATCCCTGACCCAGGGGTACTCGGCTCCCCTCCAGTCAGAAGCCTTGACAGTCCTCACCTTGGGCCAACCTGATCCCTTATTTCTTGATGTCTCTGCTAGGTCACCACCAGGACAGCAGCTGCTGTGTCTCTTGGGTGTAATACTGAACTGCAGCAAATGGGAAATTCTGCTCACTGGGAGCAAATATAACAGGCTTGAAGAAAGCCTATCTAATAAAAGGTTTTAATTAATGACAGTCAACTGAACCATGAAGAAGGAATGCCTGCATTCTCATTCCAACTGAGTGAAATCTGCTTTCCTTTCTGCAGTTTGTGCTTCTGTAATACTTGGGGAATTCATCACAGGCTCCAGAGCCATTGATTTCTAAGCCAGACAGTACTGTGCCATGTTAATCCCCTGAACACAACAAACACTCTGCAGATGTCACAGCAGAAGGAGGATACAAGAGAAGGCAGCGTGCAAAAGCACACGTTTGTGTTGATGAAGTGTTTACGTTAGCAGGTAGCAAGGTGGAAGGACAAGTGGGATGCCTGATGGGGTATACAGACCCTCCAGGGCTTACTGCTTACCTTAAATCTCCATCTTGTCCAGACCTGAGCCACCTCGCCCTCCCTTCAAGGCACCTGCTTTTTATCCTTGGGTCATCTCTTGATCTCCCTGCTCTGCTCACTTTTAGATCTTTGTAGCAAGTGCTTTTTCTCCTGTCATAACTTCCAAGGCAAAGCACCTGTTGTAAGTGGTTTTTTCCATCAGAGTCCCATAGGAGGCCTTTGTGGCTGTATCAGCAGAAATGGTCCTGCTAAACATGGTCCTTTCAGCTCTGACGGAACAGCTCCTTAGGGAGTCATTGCCAAAAAGACTTTATTTGCCGTACACCTGAAACCACTGGTGTTTAAGCATCCTTGAAACTCTTGGGGAAACTCTCTAGACCCAGTCACAAAAGTAGTGCTGCTCCAAGTGTTCTCTGTGCCGGAGACCTTTGAGATCTGGGGGTGATGCAGAGCAGCTGTTCTAAGGTGATCAGGTGATTTGCACTGGAGGTTCCCTTGGTGTAAAATGAAAGTGTAAACCAGACATGGGGTATTTTACATGTATGGCTTAAGATTTCTGTCTAAACTTGACATTGCTTTTGTTCAAGGATGTGGGTTTGTTGACTTCTGTCAGCTGTAGATAAAATTCAGCAAAGGAAATGGCAGGACTGTCTTCCTGGAGCTCATGGACTGAGATGCTCCCAATGGCTGAGGTCTCTCCAGGGCTCTGAGAACCTGAGCCTGGCTGTCGCCCTGAAGCCTGGTCAGGGTGTGACTCCTGGGACTTGCGTGTCCCTGCAAGGGCGAGACTTTCAAAAGAGCTCAGCTCTTAGTGCTGACACCAGGTGCTGCGCCTTCTTGAGGTGTGTGCTGATCCAGTGCCGGCTCAGACCTGGCACCTTCCCTGGCCAAGCACCGCTTCTGAGCCCGTGGTGTGTTGGACGGGGCCTGAGCTACGGGGCTCAGAGCAGGCTACTCGTGTCCCTCTGCAGCACGGCGCTGGGGGTGTCAGATAGTCCTTGGGGTTTTAGTCCTGCGCGGCTCTGCGTCGCCCATGGGTTTGCAGCCAGGAAGGCTCCAGTGATGATGGCTCAGAGCAGAGGAGCCCTCCCTTTGCCTTTCTCTGCAGAAATGCACTTTACAAAAGCCATTTCCATTCCCCCCCGCCTCCATTTTTAAGTGAGGGGTAGAATAAGGCTCATCATCTTCAACTGGCAGTGGATGCTCTGTACATACTTTTTTATTTACTCTAAGGATGTTCAGATAGCTGACAACTTCCTCCTGCCTCTAAACATGTCATGGGGAAAGTGGTCGTCTGCGGCAGGGGAGCAGCCGCGGAGGGAAGTGATGCGATGGCAGTTTGTGCTGCGTTTGTGAAGGCCAGTTTCCAGTTGATGAAATGACCTGAGGGCCGGGGGCTCTCGAGTCATCAGCTGCTTCTGCCCTTGGGAGCCTGGTGTGTTTGGAACGTTTTCAACCGCTTTGTTATTAACGTAGTGACCATCTCTTGAAGTTTTATTCAAAATTTTAGGTCAGTAAGTGAAGTTTTATTAAAAATTACAGCATGAGCGTTGTGTGCTCATCGGGGAAGTTGGGGGTGGTTTTTTCAGTTGCAGGGTGTAACAGCCCCAAGGTTCCTTTCATCTAGAACAATTGCTAAAAATAACGAGTGCGGCTTTAGGCAGGGAGCTCCGTGGGAGCCGCTGCCGCCCTGCGGGAGGAGGCCCGGAGCGCCGCGGGGGGCGCAGCCCGGGCGGCTGCGGCCTGGCCCCGGGAGGGCCCCGCGCCGGCCCGGCGCTCCACGGGCGGCCCCGCGGCCAGTGCGCAGTAAATGGCGGCGGGGCGGGAGCGGCCTGGGCCGCTCGGTGGAGCGGAGCCGCGAGTGGGCGGCGGCGGCCGGGCCCGGGGGGGAGGGGCGGGGAGGGGGCGGGGCCGCCCGGCCACGCACGTGCGCTACGTGCGGCGCCTGCTGCTGCGGCGGGGCCGCCCCTCCCCCCCCCGCCCGAGCACCGCGGGGGGATGGGGGAGCCCCCCCCCCAACCCGTCCCGGTTAACGGGGGAAGGGAGCCTCGCCGTGCGCCCCGCGGGGGAAAGGGGAGCCCCGTTAACGGCCGGTGCGGGGGGAGGGGCACCTCGCTGTGCTCCCTCGGGAGCGGGGGAGAGCCCCCTTACCCCGTTAACGGCGGGGACCTCCCCGCGCTCCTCCGGCGCCGGCGGAGGGCTCCCCCACGCCCCCCGGGCGGCGGGAGGACAATGGGCCCGGGCCCCCCCGTGGGACGCGGAACAAAGGGACCGGGCCGGGCCGTGGCCGCCCGGGGCTCGCGGCGGTGGCGGCCGGGCCCAGACAATGCGTCCGCGCGGAGCGCGCGGCTCCGCCCCGCCTGTGACGCGGGACCGGCGCAGCCAATGGCGGCGAGCGGAGAGGCTCTTTAAAAAAAGAAGCGCCGGCCGGCGGTGGCTGTCAGCTGGGGAGGATCCCTCCGCGCATGTAAACAGAGCACCGAGGGGCCGCCGGCCCATGTGCCGCTCGCCGAGGCAGCGGCGGGTTCACGGCGCAGGGGTGTGCGGCGGCCGCCCTGGCCCCGCCGGCGCATACAGAGCGGTCCCTCAGTCGGGGGCGGCCGTGCTGGGGAGCGGTGCTGCCCGGGGTGGCGGGCAGGGAGCCCGAGAGCGTAGCGCGGTGTCGAGGGGCCTCCCCGAACCAGCGGTGCTGGGGGGAGCGGCCACGAGAGGGGCCGGGTGGGCCTGAGGCCCGGGGCGAGGGGCTGCGCACAAAGGCGGCCGAGAGCAGGGGGAGCGTGGGACTGAGGCCTGGCCGTGCGCCGGGCGGGCTCCCGCGGAGCGTCAGTGAGCAGCGCTCCCGAGGCCTCGGTCCCTGCCGGCCCCTCGGCGCCGAGCCCGGGCAACGGCCCGAGAGCAGCGCGGGGGCCGGCGCGCTGACCAGACCGGGCTCCGGCCCTCGTGAGGGGAACAGCGACCGGCTCTTCCCCGCGGCGGCCACGGGGCGGGCGGGACAGCGCTGCCCGCGGGCCGCGCCGGTGGCACCGGGCCCTCCCCGGGGTCCGGCCCCGACGCCCCCTCACAAAGGCGCGTGACGGGGCGGGGCGGCCGCCGCCCCCTCCCCCCGCCCAGGCCGGGGCGGACTCTTTTTCTCTCGCGCTCTAGCTCCTTGCCCCCCCACCCCCCTCCCGGCGGAGGCGCACGTCCCGTTCCAGCGGCGCTCGGCGGCCCAGCGGCTGTTGAAGGATTGTTCGGAGCGGCGGCGGAGCGGCGGCGAGCGGCCCCGGCCCGGGCCATGGCCGAGTTCCTGCCCCCGCCCGAGTGCCCCGTCTTCGAGCCCAGCTGGGAGGAGTTCGCCGACCCCTTCGCCTTCATCCACAAGATCCGGCCCATCGCCGAGCAGACCGGCATCTGCAAGGTGCGGCCGCCGCCGGTGAGTGCCCGCATGGCGCCGCTGGGGAACGGCCTTTGTGTGGCGGCCCGGCCCGGCCCGGCCCGCCCCGGCGACCACCCGCCCCTTCCCCCCCCCCTCCTTCACGCCGGCGGCCGCTCCGCTCCCCTCCGGCGCGCAGGTGATCCCTGGGCAGGTGAGGCCGGCTGGGGAGGGCCGGCGGGGCCGCCCCCTCCACTGCTGCGAAGTTTCAACGCCCCCGGGCGGGGGGCCCGGGGCCGGAGGGCGCCCGCCCGCCCGTCCCCGCCCGCCGAGTCGCTCCCGAGTGCCGGAGTTGCCCGGCAGAAAGTAGCCGGAGCGGCCGCCGGCTGCCAGCGGGGGAGCGGCGGACCCGGCCGCGCCGCGCTCCCCGCCGCGCCGGGCTCGGCCTCCCCGCCTGCCCCCGCTGCTCGCCCCCCAGAAGTTGCGAGTTGGCCGGACCCCTGCGGCTGGGGCGGCCGCGGGGGCGAGCGGTCCCCGTGCCGAGCCCCGAGGAGGCAGCTGCCTGGGTGTTGCCCTCCATGTTGGCATTGTGGTGGTGGAGGGCTGTGCAGACCTCTCCTCGCCCGGTCCGGGCTCCGCGGCGGCCTTCCTCCGGCCCTGCCCCGGGTCCGGCTCGGTTTTAATGCAGGTAACTGTTTCCTCAAGTTGAACAACATCAAACTCCGCAGCTGTGAGTTTGGCTGGTGTCTTTGCGAGCTGAATCCTAGACAGACATGGCCACCATTTTAGAATGCAATACACAGTGGGAAGAGTAATAAGCCTTCGTCTTCATCATCATCATCATCTCGACCGATGGTGTAGTCAGCTCAAAATTGGGGTGTGAGTTCTGATTTCCTTTCGTTGGTCGACTCAATTTACTGAGAAATACTATGAAGATCTTAGAACCATAGTTTGTGTAGTCATAGTTGTTAGTTCATTTAAGGGGATAAAGAACCGCGCTGGTGGGGAGAGGGGCCTCTTAGAGTAAAAATCTAATTAACAAGCATGTGTGAATCATCTTTATTTTGAGTGAATTGCTCTTTCTCGAAGTGGAGGGTGGTGCAAGCCTGGGGTGGTGTGGCTGGCTTGAGGTAGTTAACGTGACGGCAACAACTAGAATGCTAAACAGCAACCTTAAATCTGAGAGCCTTAAATCTCATCCAGCCAGAGGTGAAGCTGACAAAACGTTTCTGCAGACTTAAGTTTTGTGAGTGAGACTTTGAGTTCAAAGAAATAATGTTCAGAAACACATGCTCCTCAGTTTCATGTTTTGATCATTGCTGGGACTCTTGTTGGTAACCATCCTTTTCCTTCCAAATTAAAATAGAAGTAACTCTCTGCATTACTGTCAGAGATGATAGAAATGTTTGTAGCAGACTGAAAAATGTGAATCTCATTGGAGAGGAAGATGTTTCTGTTCTCTGGAGGAAGAGTCCCGGTTAGCAGTGGTATGAACGCACACAAGAAGGCTCTTGAATTTCTATCTAGGTAGCATACACCAGTCCCCCTTTTCATGCAGTGTAGCCAAACGCTGACATAGTTATGGGGGTAAGATGGGTTTTGTTATACAGTCGACATTGAACTTGTGTAATATTTTTGAGTAGAATAATCTTCTTGGGTTGTATATTGTCAACGGTATTTCAGCAACTGTGAGCAGAACAGAATTTTTATGAAGGCTTTTTCTTTTGTGGTTTGTTTTTAAAAATCTCGTCTACGTTGCTTGGCTGCTTGTGTAAAAAGCCAAAACCCTATAATGAAGGCTTCTTGTAAGCTATATTATCTGTTAGAGACTCATAAATGAATAGCTCTCCTAAGGAATGATTTACTTATTACATCTGCATTTTCAGCATGCTCTCATCCTCGCTTACAGAAGAGCTACTATCTATCTGTATTTATGATCATATGTTTCACTGAACATATTTAGTAGTAGGGTGAAAATAGTTGGAGCTGCTGAGGGCTGAACACCTAATAGTTGTATGGGGCCTGGCTTTCATGAGAGCTTAGCTACCATGGCTCTTATCTACCCTAGATAATTACTTGGATGACTTGTGCAAGTGCAGTTGTTCGTTCACCGGCCTAGAGCATAGAGGGAGCCCTTCCAAATCTGCCAGAAGAAGCCTTGAAGTTGACGTAGTTCCTGGCCTTCCTCCTGAAAGCAGGAGACACAATGAATATTCAGTTATTGTTCTCTTCTGTGTAATCGAGTGGTTTATAGTACTGTGAGCTACAAACTAGACCGACCTTTTCACAAAATTATATATGTTCCAACCAAATGCATTGTTTAGCGACGGCCGAGGTTTGAAATCTTCATGCATCCAAGTGAAGCTTTTGCCTGTGTTCTTAGTCTGGTTATGTGCCGGTAAGCAGTTAGGCAGCACCATGAACTGTCAGGGTCTATGCCGAAAAAGGAATTAAAAATTTGATTGCTGGGCTTGCATTATTTTAGCTTAAACTCTCCTGGATAAGTATCAGCAGATGAATTTGTGCTTTTGTGTCTGAACTGCAATACAGAATAATGTTGTGTGAGACTGGTGGTGCCCAAACTGTAGCTTCACAGTATGATTCATGAAGAAGTCCTTACTCCTAAGCTAGCTTTGATGTTTCAGCACCAGACCTCGCAGAGGAGAGCTCCCTGTTCTCTGAAGGACTGGGGTCATCTTCTTCTCTCGTACCTTTCTGCTAGCATTAGTTGGGCACCAGGTAAGCTTGGAGAAAGCCACATCTGTGGTGGCTTCTCTTGTGTGGCAGGTTTGGAGGACAGTGAACTGTTTTGTGAGGGGGGTATTGAGGCATCTGATGTACTGTAGACATCTGGGTGGAAGATAGTAGATTCTGGGTGATTGTTGAATGTTCACGGGATGAAAGAGCATCCAGGAATGTAACAGGAGGTATAATTTCTGCATAGCAGTTTCCAGTTGAGCGCTCAAAAGAAGCTTTCTTCTCTTCATTCCAGTTCAGTTTGTTCCAGTCATCACTGATGACTTAGTTTTGCTCTTATTTGGGTGACTCTGGGATACTGCAATGACTGTCTTGTAGAGGGTGCAACAATAACGGCTTTCACTGACGCTGTTTTGTATGACATGGGAAAGCAAAGTGAAGGCTTTTTGTCAACAGTCTTGAGTATAAGTAGGCAGTGGCACTGGCAGCAGAGTGTTTGGATGAGATAAGGGGCTTTACCAGCGGTGGTTGCTTCTGGTGGTTTACGTGCTACGTAAAGTAGAGATGCTTTGACTCTTTGCTGCTGAGCTGAAGGTGGGGAGCTAGATGCAGAAAAGTGGATGGCGTACAACTTGTTTGCAGTCCATCGCGTGCTGTGCTGTAGTTAGGATTCTCTTCTATGAACTGAAAACATCCTTTATTATGATTTCTTTATTTAAATTGTAATCTGGAACAGTGGTTTATTCCAAAACTTGGCATGTCAAGTGGTGGCCTTACGTTCTGGAAGATTTTATGATAGCTCTGCAAATTATTGGGGGCATTTAGAGGAATGAAATGAAGTATTTCTTGAGAATGGTATCATTGTGATTTGAAGTAGGTAGTTAATAGTAATTAATGAAAGCAAACAGTCTAACAAATTTGAAGCCTAGCTTCAAGAATAAAAGGTGAAATGTAGAGCATCTGATGCCATTCCTGCTCCAAGTTTTCTTGAGAATGGACTCTTCCTTCTGCTTCATTGTGTAGTTGCTTTGCTGCCATGAAGAAATAGCTAATAACAATTACTTAAGCCTTACTTACCATGTTAATCAGTTTCAAAATATACAGTATTGTACAATATACTAGAAACATTGTAACTTTCCCATGGTCAAACATGAAAATTGAGAAAATTCAGGCTAAATTTCATTGCTTTAAATAGTGTGAATATGGAGAAGTAGAGTTAAGGCCTCCAAGTAACCTTAAGTCTGCCCTGATAAAAGTAAGCATTTTAAGATTAGAAAGCCTGTATTAATATAGCTGAAATCTTGAAGGAGTTGACACTGAAGGCCTCTAAATTATTGACTCGCAGTTTTCGGTAAATCCTGGAATACTGGGAAGCTTTCAAGAGGACAGGAGGAATTAATGTCATTATGGGTTTAAATTCTTTATGGGTGCAGGAGTTGTTGACCCCATCTCACTCCAGGGTAGAAGAATGGCTGATGCAGTCCTGAGCAGGAACTCGAAAGGTGATAGTATGAAATGCGATTGTATGAAAACCGGCGTTGCCAAATTAGTTTTATTGTTTTCTATGAGACTATGTATTTGGTTAAGTCAGTTGTGTTGTCATGATCTGAGATCTATAAATTAATTGTGTTTCAGTATTCTAATTATAATAATTGTTATTGTGCAAAATTGATATCATGCTGAAGGAATCACAAATTATTTCAACTATTAACGAGAGTAATGAACGATACATTTCTAATGGTCTTTCAGAACCTCAAGCCAAGGGTATCTAATTTTCATTAAAAGTCTAGAAGAACAAAAGAAATTATTCCGTACAGATTGCAGGTTTACGGCGGGTAGCTCATTGTTATAGAGGGATCCCGGTTGCCTAATAAACAATGCATGTTATAAAACAGTAATCACTTAAGTAGGACTCAATGTGAGGTTTTACATTTAGGAACAAAGGAGCGTAGGTCAGTCTTAGAGGAGGGAGGGTTATGGAAAAATAACTGTGGATCCTTGTGGAAGCCAGTGTAATGGTAGAACGGATGCTTTGGCTAAACTGGTGAATGCAGCTCTTGACATTCTCGGTGAAAAATAGGATGGTTTTACCTCTCTGGTAGCATGAGAGCGGGAAATACTGCATGCAGAATCCTGCACTCCTTTGAGAATTTTAAAAAGATGGGACAACTAGAGAGGGTATGGAGAAGTGTCAAGAAAGTTCTGCACGTGGAAGAATGGATTTTCAAAAATTTAACCATAACAGAGCTTGAGTGGTGAAACCTAAAGGCAGAGGGCTTCTGAGAGCTGAAGCTGCTGCTCCAGGGACATGTTTTCAGGAGCAGCGTTGATTTAAACAGTGTCTGTTCAGGCTGCTCATTCAGCTGCTTGCTTGATTTATTTTCATTTTTATGGAGAAAAAGGAAACACAAAGCAAACCAAAACCCCTTCATTAAACTATGGACTAAAACCAATTCACTTTTGGAGCAACTGCTTTGAGGGTTCTGGCAATCTCCTGGTGCTGGAGTTGTAAAACATAGCACTGCTAAACCAGGAATTAATGTGGAGAATTGTTGTGCTTTGTCCTAAACAGGAAGTTGATCGTGATGATCCCTCCGATTTGATCATACACAGAGGCTCAGTCAGTTGATTTTATCAGAAAGAAAACAGAGAGATAACTCGATTCCACTGCGTAAGTGAGCTTCATAGGGAGAAAACCATAGGTACTGCGTCGTTCATCAGTCGTGATGAGAAGCGCGTGAGCCGCTGGTTCCTGCTCAGCGTAAGCCAGGTTCCTTGAATGAGATAACAGGGCATGCATTTTTGACTGCGGAGGTGATCAGCTGTTAGGAAAAGAACAAAGCGGGGGGGGGGGTGGATTTGCCCCTTTCTGGCACTTTGGGATCAAGAATGGGCGTTTTTTTGGGAAGAGATGTTTTAGTGCTGAGGTTCCTGTTCACATGCTGTCAAATTCTTGTGAAGAAAAATAGATCAGTCAGTGAAGCTCATTAGGAAATGCTTACTTTAAATGAAGAATTTGCTGCGTTCAATACAGGGGTTGTACGGTGAAATTAGGTAAATTCAGAGTAGGTTATTTACTGGTCTCCTCTGATCTGTAATTATCAGGAAAATATGGAAAAGGAGTGTTATTTTACTAATTGCAGCTGCCCTGCGCAGCACTGCTGTGGTGACCAGCGGTGCGGCTTCTGGACTTCAGAAACACTGAAATGTTGGAGTGTGCTTAAAGGGTGGTGAGAATATCCTCTCCTTGACTCAGCCTCTTCCAGTGAGGGGTTTTAAAGATTCATTCTGTTCAGCTCATTGAAAATTTAAGATGAAACAGTTTAGCCTGGAACTCTCTGTATGGGGCAATAGTAGCAGCAGGTGTGGGGATTTTTTGTAGTTTTTTGTTTAACTTAAGATAAACAGTGTCAGTTAGCTAAAAGCCGAAATCAGAGTTTCAGACTAAACGCAACTCCCTTCCCCAGCATTGAAACTAAAGCTGACAGTGAATGGAACTAATTTATGCCTGCGTATCCGTTGGGATGTGTTTTCTCTCGAGCCCAAATTACTGGGTTCTGTCTGGGGGGGGGGGAGGGGGGAGGTCTGTGACCCGTGTTCAGGAGACCAGGTTGAGTGTTTTTAAAAGCCAGGGAGAACTTCTGGGATCATACAGCCTGCCACCCTTCTACGTGTCTGAGTAAATGCTCTTCACTGAAAGTAGGTGCTTTACAAGTGAAAATGAATCTGAGCAGCTTGAACGGGGAGTGCTGTCGATAGCTGGGGCAGCAGAGCGTTGCTGTCGCAGCTGTGGAAGCCGCAGGGGAATCCCTGGGGCAGGGGCAGAGCCCTGGTCAGCTGAGGATCCACGGCTGCTGATGGATGGAGCCAGCAGCGTTGTCCGTAGCCGGTCTGCTTCTGTTCTGGGATGGCTGTTAAATTCAGATCTTTTCTTAATCCAAGGTTTGGATTAAGAAACATCTAGGTTTGAAAGCTGTTGGTTACACATCTGAAGAGGGCACAGGCTGTCTCCAAAGGGCTGTGATGGGAGAGCTCCAGAAACAGTTGTCTGCGCTGTCTGTGCCACTTGCCAGTTGGACATCCTCTGGGAACATCCTGCGGGATCAGACCAAAGATCCGTCTACAACATACTGTGTCTTGAGTGAAGATGGCAGTAGCTCTTGGGACCTGGTGCCCTTGGACGCTGACAGCTCAGTCTGGCCCCGGTACTGGTGGATGCTCTGCTTCAAGGTCTAGGTCAACACCTCTGAAGTGAATCGGGGATCTTGGATTGCTGCCAGTGCACTGACCCCAACGCCCCACGCATCTCCAGCTGTTTGTGCAGTGCTGCTGGTACGTTGCTTGCTCTTGGTGCTGCCAGAGCCTCTGTATCTGTTCCTTGCAAGCAGTTGCCTCCATGGAGAGAAAACTGGTATCTCCTGTGTGTAAACTCTGCTACCTATTTTGTGTTGATGTTCAAACCCTATGGGTAGTTTCTGTCCTGTACCTTTGGGTCCCAAGGATGACGCTTGAGAATCATCTTCAGCTTACCTGAGCTTTTATTTCTCTCCAAGTTTGGAGCTGGCACAGAAACACTGGGGTTCAGAGAGGTGATTCCCATTGCAAGCTCATCTTTGGCCGTGGTTCTCAGATGGGAAGGATTTGTGGTTGTGTTTGTTCTCCTTTGCTAGTCTGCAATACATAACAGAGCCCAGTTTTTGTCTCAAATGAGAAGTATGCCACCGAGCTTACATTATTGAAGAGTTCTGTGTGTAAGGTATGTTGCTGCACCTGGGGTCCCTTCTTAGCAAGAAGGAATTCAGTGTTCTTGTTGGAAAAATCACCTGTTGGAAAAAGCAAGGACTGTGTCACCACAAACTAGGCTACCTGATGATTGGAGTTACCAACTAATGTTAGCCTTTTAACAGGGTCAGAGAGGGATTAGTTCCCGTTCAAAAGGAAGCTTTGTGGATGACCCACTGATACTGCTGGGGCGATAAACGGTGGTGCGCATCAGTTTTGCATAGATTCTGCCATCTGAGTTTCTTTTGAGTGTGGTTTGAATGTAGTCATAAAACCATGAGACTAAAAGGGACCTCCGGAGTCACCGAGTCTGCTCCCTCCCTCTCAGAGGCAGCAATCATCTAACACCTTTGCAAAGGCAAGATCATAGCTCTGGGAACAAAGAATGTAGGTCAGGCTCGCAGGGTGGGCATCCTGGGAAGCAGCGAATTGCTATGGTTAACTGAATGAATATGTGTTTCTCTGGCAAGAATTGCTAAGATATTCTTTTGGATCTTACTATGAGACGCTGTCTAGCAAAATAATGAAAGTGACGTCTTTTTTTGTGTCTGACATTGGAGAGATTGCAACTCAAATGCTACTTGCAGTTTTCAAAAGATGTTGAAAAAATAGGAGAGGTTTCAGAAAAAAGCCTGAGGAAGATCTTTATTTGCGGGGCTGGAAAGCTGGTCCTGTAAAGAGAAGAAAAAAGGATACTTGTTTATTGAAAAATGTCTTGAAACATTGCTTCCAGGAAGCATTCATGAATAGCTTCTTGGATGGTAAGCAAACAAGATATTTGGTTAAAAATGAGATGGGGATAAGAGAAAAAGGAAAGTTGAAGCTAACTAACTTGTAGAACAGCTTACCAGTGACAGTGATAATTTCTTGTTCACTTGAACGCAGGGGGTGGTTAAACTTTAATTAGAGAGTGAGTTTGGATGAGGTGCAAGGTTTACCAGCTGAAATTATATGAAGCCTGCCATCCCTGTAACAATGAATCTGGAAGGAGGAATATAGGAATAGCGTAGACATAGTTCTCCTGACCATTTGTGATTTGCATTACTACTTGAAATATTAATGTGATTCTTAGAGTGTGCCTTCTGCACAGGTAGATTTGTCTACAAAGTTTATAGAAAAGTTTGAAATTTTGATGTCAGTCTCATTTTTTGCATGGATTTGTCTTCAGGTTTATTCTGCTAGGTCTGGTTAAGAAATGCATGCTAACGTAGGCAAGTGATTTTGCATGTCTCTTGCAGGCTTCTAACAATCATCTATGGACAATAGAAAGAACAAAGTCATTTCAGATGAAGAGTCCGGGTGCTGTAAGAACTCCTGATTTTTTTAGGAAATTCAGGTTTTCTTGCTTTTTGCATATCCTTAATCTTAGTGTTTAGCGTGGTTGTTGAAAGAAACTTAAAATGATCTTTTTAAACTTGTTTGGGTTTTTGTTTGTTTGCTTGTTTCATTTTGTTTTTTTTAAAAAAAGGGGGAAATCCAGACCAGTTGCTTTTGAGGACCTTGCAAGTGCATGCTGGATGGAAACGGCTAGTCTCACAGATTTCCCAGACACAGACTGAAGGGAAGTGGGCCTGTAGAGGTGGTTGGTGTGTGCTCTTCTCTTCCCCAGCCAAGCTCATCATGCGGATCAGCAGATTTGCAGAATTGCCTTACACAAAAAAGCTGCTCCCTCTTGCGGTGCTGCTGTGTTTCCGAGGCACATAAAGGCATTTCTTTCAAAACACACTCGTCTCTCAATACCCCTTCTAATGAACATCGCATATATCTTAGCAAGTTGTGCTTCAAAATGCATGCAAGCTTTTTGTTGAGTAAATAATATACTTATTAAAGAAGGGTTGAAAGCATCTTGTTTAGGAATTGAGGAACTTGCCACACCCTGGAATATAAGACGATAAATATGATTCTCATTGGTTATATTGACTTTGAGTAGTTCAGATCTCCAGAACTAACTGTTTGTGACTTTAAAATGAATCGGTGATAGGATGGCCTGTGTACTACACCTGCTGTAATGTCTCCAAATGGTGAACAACTCTGTATCTGTAACTAATGTCATATGAAGCAGTTTGTGGTAAATGGGATGTGCCGTAGTGTGTTTCTAAAGTCAGAAGTCTTTTTTATAATTATCTGACATGACCTATTATATATAGCATGCATTTCCCTTAGCTCTACCTGCTTAAAAATGTCAAAAGTCAGAGTAAATCCAGTGTTACCTCTCATTAAGCCAATTTACCATATCTCAACAGAAGTTCTTGCAATGACTTTCTCCTTGCTAAAAGTTAAACTGTTTTTAAGGCTGTTAATTTTTTGTTTCTAGTTGATGGACCTGTCTGCCTGATAGACTGAAAAGCCACCTACTGAAAGTCCTGTATTGAATAGATTGAGTTTCCAAAGCTTCTCTTTGTAAAACAGCTGATGTACCATCAAAGTGTTCTGGTGTGCGTATTGTTCATTCAGTATCATTAAACTTAAACTGTAAGGTGTAGAAAATACCTGTTGTGGAAGCTTGTGTTGTCTGGAGTTGTGTTACTTTTTCTGATGAACTAGATAACTAGTGCTTTGCTAGAGCAAGCATCTGTGGCCAAAAAGAAAAGAACTTCCCAAAACGTATGCCAGTCAGTAATAAATAGGAGATGTATGGAGCTAATCAGCTAATTCTGCAGTAGTATGTTTTGGTACACCATGTTGTGAATGACGTATTTCTGTAAGATAACACACGTAAGCTTCTTCATTTCCTTTCATAAGCGGAGGGGACGAGCTTGCTTCTGTCTTGCCTGAAGACAGGCTGCTTTCTAGCAGTGGGTACTAAGTCTGTATCTATCCTGGGGACCCTTGTATCTTTATTTCTTTTAAGATTGAACATGAGCTGGAATCCGTAGGAACAGGTGGGAATCCTGTTCCTCCTGTTGTGCCCCAGTGGCACACAGGCTTTCCTCTGGGCTTCTCCCCAAAGCAGCTGACTCTGTGCCGTGGACATGTGGCCCAACCAGAAGTCTCCTGCACTCTCCTCTCCCCTCTTTGGCTTTGCTGATGGTCTGCCAGTACTTTACCTGCAAGCGATAGCCCCGAAGCACAGCGTCAGGGCAGTAACAGTGTTAGAGGTAGCGTCATTGCCTGTGTGAGCTGAATTCTTGCTCCTGTTCTTTTTATTCCTGTTTCTTGTCCTCTGCAGATCCTTATTACAGGATCCTGCTTTAGGGTAATGCACAGCCCACCTGGAGACAGCCTTGGCTTATTACTTAGCTAAGCAGTCAGTCAGCACATGCCTCTTTGTTTTCATTTACTCTCTCAGCCTAAGCAAAGTGCTTAGGATCTTACAGCTCTCCCTTCAGCAATTTAATTTGGTCCCCAGAATGTCCCCTGGGTGTTCTGTGTGTCATTACCACTACGTGTCCTCTCCTGGTTTGGTTGCCTGTCTTCTGTCTTCACGTGCAGAGCAAACTCCAGACTTGTGCCTAATGACGTAACCCGTCGGTTCAGCTTGAAAGTCAGATTTGCTATGTTGAAGTATGACACTTCAAATCTTACCCTAAATGTTCCCAGTCATGTTTCTCACCTTACACTTTGGGGGCCATGTCAGGACATTACAAAAGAATGTCAACCCTTTTCTTCGTCAGACTTGCAATTTTCATTGCATTTGGTGTTCTGGCAAACAAAAATGTAGGGTTGATTTTATCTAGTTTTTTAAGAACATTGTGCCATTAGACACCAGTCTTAGTCTTGTGGTTAAAAGAACAAAAATGATTGAGAAGCATGTCCCACTGGTTGAGGACTGACCATCCTCTTGATAATTTGTCATCCTGACCCCTCTATTGTCATCCAGTTCAAATTTTAATTTCAACCTGGCCTTGCCAAGTTTTGATGTGATGAAAATGCCTTGTAAGATCAGAAAATGTTTCTCTTGTTACTAATTTAGAGGTCTGGATTAGTCAACGTACGTTTGATAAAACGTATACATTGGTGTCCCTCTTTGCACTTCAGGTTTACCACGCTCTCGGTGACTCTTGCATCCCTCCTCTCCAGTTGTGAAAACTCCTGGTTCTGCCATGGACTTGCTCTAGTGACAGGATGGGGTTGTCGTAATATAGAATTGAGCTGGATGTTTGTATGTAAGATAATTGCTTTGCAAATCCTTTATGGTTGTTTTTGCTAGTTAGTTTAGCATGTCTGCTAAAATAACAAATATTCTGCTTGTGACACTGATCTTATTTAAGCTGCCTTAGTCCGCAGGCATTGAAGAAACATCATTCTTTTTCCTGGTAGAAAGCTCTTGTCTTACTCCACTATCGGTAGCTCTCATGCATGTTATCTTCGTTCTGTAATTAGTGATAATAAGATACCTTTATATGTAATAAATTACTGTCAAGTTTTAAATCAAATCTAATTTGGTTTAGTGAAGCTGTGTATTGCCAAACCAACTGCATGTGATAGATGTCAGAGATGTAAAAGATAAAATTGCTTTATGGTTCTGTTTATAAAGAACACTACCAGTTGCAGGTATTTTGTCAAAGTAATAATAATCTTTTTTTAATTGGTCATATTCCAGCTGTTCCTGAATGTTTGCAGTCAAGGAATTAAGAAAAGAAGCTTTTTTTGGTTTTGTTTTTTAGTGCAGCTGCTGTTTGTTTTGGAGACCAGCATTTATGAATGCTAACTGCTGCATTTGTCCTTCATGTGCATTTAAAGTCTCTGCTATCAAATGTTAGTCTTTCTGATCGAGGCAGGTGTTACAGTTTGGGTCACGGTTTACGAAACTTCACCGTGTTCTGTGTTTCGTGTGGTAACATTACTGAATTTGCTAATAGAAATGACATCCTATCTCAGAGTTTGTAACTGAGCTTCCGTTACTCCCATTTGAAGCGCTGGGTGGTTTTGACCTGCGCGGTGGCAGCATGTCCCAGGGAGTTCTCCTCTCGCTGGCCAGCAGACACGACCCTCAGCTGTCGTACAGTTCGCACTGAGGCACGGGCCTGGGCAGGCGACGGTTGTCATGAGACGTGGGCGGATAGCCTGTGCCGCACCTTTAGCTACCCCGCCTGGGTAGGGAGAAGACGGGCTGACTCGGTGTGCAACTGAAGGCTTATCTTTGAGGACAGGTCATTAGTCCCCAAATGTCATTTATTTCGTGGTTTCAATATCTGTCTATTTTAAAGGCCCAATGAAATATTGAAGGCGCGGACAATGAGATTGACAGGAGTGAACTCGGCGTATTTAATTTTTTCCTGCTTCCTAGGCTTGTTCAACGTTAAGTAATTTGGAAACAAAAGTAGACCTCACCTCAGCTGGAAGCGCGGTGGCCGACAGGTCGGGACGCAGCCCTCGCCTTCGGGAGGTGCTGCACAGCCACCGGCTGGGATCCGCCGGGCGCTGGAGGGGCACGTGCTGTGCCGCTTAGGGCTGAGGAGCGTTGGGGAACCATGGAGACCTCTTCCGTGCTTCGGGCTTGCCTGGCTTTTGACTGGCATATAGAGAAGTTTCCTTCATTTTCCTGGTCTTTTGATGAAGCTCTACTTTTTTTCCAGGACTGGCAGCCTCCATTTGCATGTGATGTCGATAAGCTTCACTTTACACCGAGGATCCAGAGGCTCAATGAACTAGAGGTAAACTGTAAAGCTGAACATTGCTTCTGCTCCAAAATGTTTAAATATTTTTTTGAGAGGTGGTGTTTTCCAGTGGATTGACTGTGAGCTGTGTTTGACTTGAGCTGACAGCACTCAGGACCTCTGAACATCAGTTTTTAATTAGCACAGAAATTCATCTGTTTCAGAACCTAGTTAAAAACATACCAAGCATAAAAAGTAAAGTTAAATTTGTTAAAGGAACATAATTCAGGCCTTTTCCACACAGAGGTGCTTATATGTGGTTAAACTCAAATTCTCAAGTGCCATAGAGTTGTGTTTGCATTTTGCACGCATACAGCATCTTTTAAAAGTAGAAGAGATGAAACATTTACAGAGTGCTTTAAAAATAACAAGCCATTTGGAAGAAACAGTTACAAAATCTGGATTCAGTTGGTGCAAAATTTGCTGTTCACAAGCGCTTTCATTCACTGTTGTCATGAATTCCAATTGGAAGAAGGGAGCGGCCAGGAGTCCTGGTTAGCTCGCTGCTGGTACGGACTGGAATGACGGTGACTCTTTGCCAGCCTGATTTCTCTCGTGATGCTTGCTTTCTAAGTCCTGATGTGGTTATGTGAAGTGCCAGGGTAAGGGCTCCAACGCTGGCTTCAGATGCTGAAAAAGAAAGAGGTTTATGTGGATGCAACGTGGTTCGGAGCTCTCTCTGGAGTTCAAGAGGAAGCTGGTCTGAATAGACATGGCCATTTTTTACCTTAAGAATAGAAAATGTGATAACAATGAAATGTGTCCAAATTAAAGTCTAAGCTACTACTCTTTAACACAGCAACAGTCCAGTTATCTTACTGTGTGAACTGCTATGCAAACAGGCTAGTTGGCTTTCCCTGCCCTGCCTTGGTTTATATCTATAAAAATGAAACAAATGCAGTTGGGAGTGAAAAGGGCTAACAAGAACCCCCTTTTTGGTGTGGTTTTGGGGGGTTTTTTTTGAGGTTTTTGGAGCAGATTGTTTGTTTGTTTGGGTTTTTTTGTAATCAAAACATTGGTTTATTTTTGGCTTATTACAAATAAACCAAATTATAATAAACTGTTACATTTATTAATGTAATACATCCTAGCAATGCAGCAAGTTTAGGTAGTTTTTAGCAGTAATAACTCATTGCTTGCCAGTGCTCAGAAAGTACCTTTCCAAATGCAGTAAAAGTTAACAAAAAATGACTTGAGGAAAGGCTGGCGGTATCTGTATGGCATTTTATTTTTCTGCATATGACGAGAGGGAAAAATGCAAAATTACACTTGCAGAGGGAAAAGCCAGGCAGGCAACTGAGGCTGCAACATTATAAACACTGGGATACAAAAGCTTAATCTGCATTTAGTATGCAGTTAATTTGTTTGTTTGTTTGTTTTCAGGCCCAAACTCGTGTAAAGCTGAATTTTCTGGACCAGATTGCAAAGTTTTGGGAGCTTCAAGGATGTACACTGAAAATTCCACATGTGGAGAGGAAGATCTTGGATTTATTTCAGCTTAACAGAGTAAGATTTATTTCAGCTTAACAGAGTAACAAGGGAGAAACTCTTCCTAAAAAGATGTGTTATCTCAGTTTCTGGGATGGAATCACAGTTATTCAAGGGTGATTTTGGGGTATATCTAAGCTGGAAAAAGTATTACTTTGTTTAACCTAACATAGCTAATGTGACAAAATAGTAGGAAATACAATATTGTGGGAGTTTTCATGTGAGCTAGGAGATCAAATTAAATTTCCAGATCATCTTTAAAGTTGAACTTGGATACAAACTAGTCAAGAATAAACTTAGGCTTAACTGAAGGAAGCTTCTGAACAATGACAGCAGTGAGAAAAACATTTTTCCATTAGAAACATGGGAGAAAAAAATGCAATTACTTTTAGGATGAAGCTTGTTAAACTTCTCCAGAAGTTTATGTATTCTGATAGCAAGGCATGGGATTCACTGACCCCGAGGATATGTTCTCTATGTTTCTTTATGTTTAGGTTAGTTTTTATTTGGTTGATTTTGAGCCTATTTCATAGTACTTGTTCCAGTGAGAAGAACTGGTTGTACTGTGCTAGAAGGTCTTGTTGGAATACAAAGAAGAAGTGTGACAAATTCTCGAAAGTAGGCTGAATTACTGTTTGGTCATTTAATAAAGGTGCTGACTTGTTTGTAAAGTAATTCAAGAAATTTACACTTCCTGAATAGGCTATATGTTACATGTTCCAGTTACAGCTTTTAAACAACTTTCATGTTTTGGTTTGAGTTTTTTTGGTTGCTTGTGTGTGTGTGTTTGTTGTGGGTTTTGGTTTTTTGTTTGTTTGTTTTTTTAAACCTATGTTTTTCTAGTTTAAAACAGCAATTGTGATGTTGTCTTTTCTTTTAAACTAGCGGTGCTTTCCTTCAATGATGGTAATTTTGGTATTAAATATATGACCATTTTGTCTTCACTTTTTAGCTAGTTGCAGAAGAAGGAGGATTTGATGTAGTTTGCAAGGAGAGAAAATGGACCAAAATAGCCACTAGGATGGGATTCGCTCCTGGCAAAGCCGTGGGTTCCCACATCCGTGCGCATTATGAGCGCATTCTGTACCCTTACAACTTATTCCAGTCTGGAGCGAGCCTATTGGTAAGCTATATTGAAGCTAACTGAAGTCCAATTAATTTAGCAGCCAGTCTGTTGTTTTTTGTTTATTGATGGAACATTTCCAAAGGCTGCATTTTGCGCTTTATGGCATGCAGGTGACAAGATGCAATCTGTGGTGTTGATGCGAGCAATTCAGAAATCCATGGGCAAACTTTTAATCAAAAATAAAGTTTTCAGAATTACTCTTCAAGGTAACCTCTTACTGACTGCTTTGAATACTACCTTTTTGTATTTTCTCTCTACAGTTTACAGAAGCGTCATGATAACGGACATTCAGACTTCTATAACGATTTCTTTAATGCTGTTCTGTCAAATGCAAAATACTGCTTTATTCACATGGGTCCGTCTCTCTGATCCAACAAGAGTGCTATGGGTCTGTATCACTTGTACATAGGGTGGCTGAGGGACTATATCAAACCACGGCAGTTTTGTGGCAGTAACTCATCTCGCTTTCACTAGGGGTGTCCAAGTTCAAGAATGCTTCATGGTTATTGCAGTGTAGTTCACAGTACGGCTTTTGTTTCTTTCAAGCTTAAATCTTCGTTCTTCCTGCTTACATTTGCCATTAAAACAAAATTCAGGGTTGGTTGAGAGTGAAAGCAGCGTAATCTCTAATGAAGAAAAGGGCTTTTCTTCTAGAGCAGTAGTCATTTATTTGGAAAACCAAAATAGATTGCAGTTGCCAACACTCTTACCATGATGATCTTTGTAAAAGATTAGCAAGCAGTAAAAGCCCGAACCCTGTTACAAGCATGTCCTAATCTACAGAGATCAACACTAGCCTTTTACATAAAGCTACCAAAAATGAGGGAGGGATTTGACATAAGTCAATAAAGGTTGGAATTGAAGGCTTTTTACTTAGCTCTAATGATGATCACTTTTCAGCGGAGAACAGCTAGGTTCTGCAAACCCTTCAGAAAAAATAATTTAACTTGTTTAGGTTTGAGTGTTTCACAAATGGAGGATAAGAACAAAATATAGTTGAAGATAAAAAATCTTCGTGGTAGGGACACTACTCTATGAAAAATATTTTGCCGTGCCTCAAACACATTCATGTTAGGCAATGGAAAGCAACACCATTTTCTGAAGGCATTTCATTGAAAACTTTCCAGTTTTCAGAACTAATAAAAATGCATTCTCATTTTTTTTTAAGCTCGTGTGTTTTGTGACACCTCGCTTTGCTTTCATATTTTCGAGGCATACAGGGAAAGATCTAATTAAAAGCTGTAAAACAGTTAACGTGGTGCCACGCTCCCCATGCGAGTGTCTGTCACGCAGTTGGTGTTTACATTTGTGGTTTTCTCAGTAGTGGACCCTTTTAGAAGAGAAAAGCCTTCTCAAACAAGGTCACGCTGCTTTTTAAATGTAACTGTCCAAGCTCTCTCTTGCAAGGGGCACCTGAAAATTGTTCCAAACTGATGTGTTCGGTGGATGCAGTTCTGGAAAAGCTGTGTAGGTATGGTTAACTTAATTTTTTAAACACCACCACCCTCCCAAGCTGTTAAAATATTCCCCTCCCATATGTGGCAGAGATGTGTATTTTCAGTGAACCGAGAGAATCCACAGAAATATGTTGGGTTTAGCTCACTCTTCACTCTAAGATTTGACTACTTTTTTTTTCCTTCCTGACAATGTTGTCTTCCAACTGAGTTTGTTTTGCAATATATTTTTTGAGGAAGAATCTCAGATGAGATTCTTTTTGGCTTTCTTTCGTCTGTTCTCAGTAAGTGGTGCTTTCCCAGATGCTTCTTGTGTAGGTGTCCATTTTATTGTATGTCTATTCAGTGCTTTACTGGGAACCTAAGCATCTGTGATTTTTGTTTTTGGAGAAGATGTAGCTATTCGATTTGACAGCTGTCAGTTTGAGATGTGTGGTTCCTTCTTGTGATATTTCAACAAGCCTTTTGAGAGAAACTCTTCATGCAGCCAGGATGATCATCCATAAAAGATTAGTGCTTGCATTCACTGATTTTTTTGAAAATTGTTTTAATTGGTAGTACTTGCAATATTCATTGACTTTTTTCTGCAAAAGCTGAAAATATGGAGTGATGTCGTTTCCGCTGATGACTATACCATAACTTAAATCTCATCCAGATCTGTGTACAGCATTAATTGTTTATGTGTGGCTTAAACTGGCTCCAGGAGTTATTTTGACAAATATCCCAGCTGGAGGTATTTCTATATACATACTAAAATAGTGAAACTATCTGGAGCTGTTCAGAGGTGAACAGATAGCATGTTTTTATTAAAGCTCTTGTTCAGTCAAACAGCAAAAATTTCTTAAATCAGCCAGTTTCTAATGCTCAAAGCAGCTCTCCACAGGGGTGTATTTATTTTATTCTTGTCTTGAAACATGGGACTAGACAGGTCTTGAGTGTTTGGCTCCAGAGTAGTTGCAGTAAACCTGTTGGTGTACTGGTTCTTACTATCTGTGCCTCTCTTGTTCTTAGCCATAGTAACCATCAGTACGATACTGCAGAATCATGCTATGTGCCCAGAGGGTACATGTCCGTCTACATGGATTGAGGTGTCCAGAGTCTTCTGTCAATGCATCTTCAGTGATGGATTGCCCAGATGTTTGCATGATTTAAAATACAGCTACAGTTGCGGGGAGGCTAGAGGTGGTCTAGTGGTGTTCTGTTTTTCAGTGAATACAACGGGTTCAGGAATTCTGGGTCTGGAATCTTTTCCAAACTAAGGCGTTAATGTCCCAGTGGGATTCATATGTCCAAAGATTTATATGTGTATGCCTCTAATAAAGGTGTTTCTGTGTGAGGGAGTTCTCTGGGACCCTTTATTGTTACTGGAGAAAAACAAGCCACCTCTGGAGTGTCATGGTTCTTATCCTCAAGTGGATACATAGCAGGGGTAGACCAGTTGTATTTGGCTAGTACAGGGAGCCTTGGTGATCAGCTTATGTATAAATTACTACTTTATAAACATCTAAACCTGGAGAAGATGAATTGTATCCCTATACTTTTTTCCATCTTTTGATATCCTGGAGGCCTTGTGACCATTCCTGCTGTGTCCTTTGACTGCCTGGCGAAGGAGCTGCTACTTAATGGTTTCAGCTGATGGGCTTTTAACTTACTCTCTGCCACCGTTTGGAGTTCAAGGTCTATGTGTGCAACCATCTTCTCAGAATAAGGGATCATGATCACAATCTAGATCACAGTATGTAGGATGAGCTTATGGTAAATTATTGATAGAAGCTTAACCTTACCAAGAAGGCTCTGCTAGTTGGGAGAGGAAAAGACTGAAGAAATAGCAGCTAGTGTCCTTGGTTAAAGACCTATGCTTGCAGTTGATCAGGTCAGTCCAGGAGTAAAATAAGTTCAGAGGAATTCCCATCCTTAAGACAGGACTTACACTTCTAGTTCTTCTAGGTACAACTGAAAGTGTTAATTAACAGCCATTTCATACTACTGCTTTGCCTTCAGACTACTGAGGCACTGGGAAATGTTTCTGCTTAAACAGTTGTTGAAACCTCAATATTTAGGAAATGTCTTCTGGGCTTTTTTTCAAGGAACAGTGTGCTCTCTCTCTTTCTTTTTCCTTTCCTTTTTTTTTTTTTTTTCCCTTGGACACTCCACTGAAGTGAGGCAAGTTATGCTATTTGTTGTTTTTCTTTCCAGGTTTCATCACCCTTTTGTTTAGGAAAAGCTGTTTTCCCTGTAGATACTTGCTTTCATGGATCATATGTCCTCTGTTACTAGGAGTAGAAACTATTTTTTTTTAGTGAAAGTTTTGGATTTCACATGACGACATGATTCAAGGAACCAGAATTTACAAAAGTCATTAAATTTGGCAATGTTCTATGTAGCATTACTCTCATTTGCTTTTCTGTTCCCTCATCCTCGTATTTTTCCTACTCACTTGCCTTTTCTGCTTGTCCATTTGTTTTGTCCCGAGCAATTGTTACTTGTGACTTTCTCCCACTGATGGCAATGTGAAGTAATTCACGGCATCTTCTCTCAGCATGAGCTTTCCGGGAGCACGCTCTTCTGAAGAGCTGGCTGCCGTGCTCTGGGGCCTCCAGGTACGCAGCACGGAAGCGTGCCCGACTTTGCAGCTTATGCACAGGAGCAGTAAGTCCTGGCTGATGCTCGAAGTGGGGTGGTTTTGTGCGTGTATTTAATGTTGAAATTAAGTCAGACATTTGCTTTCAAAGAATAAGTCTAGAGCTTACAAAGTCTGAGATCGAAAGCAGTCCTAAATGAAACAAATTCTGGAGGTTTCTTTGAGCAGTGTTGTGGACTGCCTGTGGGTGATAGGTAATGATATCCTGCTACCCTTGACTGGCATTTCTCTCTTGTTAAATACACATTTCTTTCAGCGTGGACTTGTCTTCTATAATACCACTTTTTTCTCCTTCATCCCCCTTCTGAGTATCGTTTGTTTCTGAAAGTCTGATTTCGGTGCTGTCTACAGAGCATCAGTCCTTATGCTGCTGCAGTGGTTCTCTTGCAGTTCCTGTCCTGTTTCTCTCTTGCTGAGAAAAGGCTTGTGATGGGAACAGATGTTAACTGGGGAACTGGGGATCCAGCAATCCGTGTGAAATACTTTCTGACAACATAAGACTCTTTTCTTTCTTCAGGATTCGTTGTTTACTCGTTACAATCTGTTATATTTTGTCTGCTGTTACTGAATGTTGTGTGGCTCAACAAACTTGGAATTGTCATTAATTATTATTTTTGTTGCCAACTGTATGCACAGTTTTCAGCAAATAAATGTGTTCATTCAGTGACTTGAAAGAACTAAAACTGTTCTTGCATCTTCTTCTTCCCTTTATTCATGCAGCAGCGTTGTCCTCTCCAAAATACAGAAGGAACGTAACTTCTGCGATGTTCTTCAGACAAAATTGTATTTCATTTAAGGCAGGGATATATGACAGGCTGTAATTTACTTTTATATTGCTTTGTACATTAGCATTACAGTAATGCAATCTGAGGACACTATAGCAGTTTCCAGTATGCTGTTGATACAGACTCCAAAAGCACCATCTACTAGAAGAATTGGTATTGGTATTCCCATAGAGGAATGTTTGGTGCTCATAAAATTTAAAGGATGACTTCAGCTTTATTTAAGATCCTTTATTATGGTTATTGCAGTCAGTAAAAGGGCATGAAAAAGTGATTTTGTGACTTGTTCAAATAGGCAATGCTATAATTGTCATAAATACTATTTTTATTAACTCAGCATGGTAATTATTAAAGCCCTGTGTACATTCTTTCAGATTAGCCAGGAAATTGTTCTACACAGAGTTTGTATTAGAAGTGGAGGCAGAAATTAAATAATCAAATTGTGTGTCTCTAGTGCTTGCAGAAACCAGATCTCACCAGTGACACAAAGGACAAGGAATATAAGCCCCATGATATTCCACAGAGACAGTCTGTTCAGCCATCCGAAACTTGTCCACCTGCTCGTCGAGCAAAACGCCTAAGAGCAGAGGTGAGAGAATCTGTTGTTACATGGGTAATGCTCTGTGGTGAGCGGGCTGGAAATCGTAATGCAGTGATAGTTTGCCTAGCAACATGGCACAACAGGTTTTAGTTAAGTTACGGGACAAATTTTATCTTGATCGGATCACTAAATGTATATGCATAGTAAACAGCTGTTTAACTTTTTCTTTGTCATTGTTAAATGTACCTCAATATTTATAAATGCATAAATTTTAAATAATATGGTAAGGATTGTGTGATACTTTAAAAAGTGTGTTACTGTGGTTGGGAGTTCTGAAAGGCTCTTCTGCTGAAGCTGTTCCCCTTATATGGTAGTTATGAGTGTGTATGCTATAATAAAGTTTTTAGCATAATTATAAATAATATGGGGGTCATAGATTAAAATACAGGTGACAAATTCTAGAAATTAAGCTTGTCTTTTGCAGCTTTGATCTCTGTTGTTTCCTCAGAGGACAGCCAGTGAACAGTAGTTATTCTTCAGATGTGTTGGGAGGTTTCTGTAAATCTTTCAGGAGTTGAAGCCAGGTGTTAGAGCAGAGAAGGTTTTTATTATAACATAGGCATTGTTGTATTTCATTTTCTACTCTGAGTTCTATCAATTTGCCATACTTTCACCATGTAATATACGGAAAAAATCGCATAACATTAAGTCAGTAAGGTTTTGTAAGTCAAACAGGATTAATCTTTCATGTGCTTAAGAAATAATATTTATTTGGATAAGCATAAAATTTATTGATTATCTCTGCATAGAGTTCTCTTGTGAAGACATATTTTAGGAGATCGCTATGTGTCTCTTGCTGGAAAACTCTTCTGCTGTGGCTTCAGTCCTTGCAGACTGATGTTCCTGCCCTCGGAGAGTTTACTATTTCTGTTGTTTGAGCAGATGAAGAGTAGGGGAGGCTCGTTCCCAGGGGACGGTCTTGTTAGTGGTGACATCATGGGTTAGGAAGGTCATGATTGACTCTCTGTTTATAATCCAGATTTCTATTTACGTTCATTTCAGCCTCTCTATTAACTCCCATTGTTCCAGTCTTGGTCTTTATTACTACCAAGTAGTACAGCTTAGTTGTTGCAAATTCTGCCTATAATTATTCTTAGTTAATAAGTTACAACTAAGGTTTTCTAAAGCTTTTCCACTCAAATACTTGGTTACAAGTAGGTTTATCATTCTAAGAGAACCTCAGTAGTTTGATCTGAAACTTTCCATTTGAATTATCTGCCTGTGGTTGAAAGATGCTAGTTCTCACGTATCCTTTAAAGATTAACAGCAGGGCAAATATATACTAAAATGTGATCTGTTCCTCTGATGGTGGTGTCAGGTGACACTGCCTAACGAAGAGTGCGTGTTCGTGTCATTTCTGTGAAAGTTAACTGCTCGTATTTCGCCAAAATGCAGGGCTACCCTGTCAGCTCTTTCCCTGAGCGCTGCTGATGTCATGCACCTAATTTTTGTGGAAAGAAAATACTTGATTAAGAATACAATTGAAACGTACAGAGCTAAGGCTGAATTGAGCAGCATGGACTGACTCGCTCAGGAAGTAGCTGTAGTGCTTTAAGACAATAATTTCCAAAAGTTAAGATTTGTTAACGTGAGTGTTTCTGTTCTATTTCAGTGCAAAGTCAGCTAAGTTGATTAAATCCATTTTATTCTTCATTGAATAAATTAAGTTTACTACATGCAATTGATTTTTGCGCTGACCTGGTTGCAAAGTGGTAATGTTTGGTTAATGTGTCTTGACTTTTTGCTCTAACAAGATATACAAAGATTTCTCAGTGTCTTAAATTGTAAAACCTAAGTTCATTCTCATGGTTACCAGTTTGACATTTCCTGCTTTTCAAAGGCTAACCATCTGCTATAAACCTTTATAAAAAGTGAACTACAGGAAAGTACTGTAAATTATTCTTAAGAGCAAAAAATACAGCCTGTGGGATAAGTGTTAGTTTGCAATTGTAAGATGCATATAGTTTTACCTTGCCCTTTCCTACTTGGTTAGTAAACATTTAGGAGAAAACATTCATAATTGGAAAGGAAAAGGGCAATGACAGTCATAGGCTGGCTTTGAAATGCAAAGGATTTAGATTTTTGTAGAAAAGATAAGCGTAAAAGACCAGAACAATGCTGTGGAAGTGAAAGTGAGATGAATCGATACAATAAAAGACTCAGGCCGAAAAGAAGAGCTACTCTTGTGAAGCTAAATATAGGCTTAAGCGCAGAATATGGACGTAACTCATAGAAGTTAAAGATGCAGAAGATGGAGCATCTGTTACGGCATTGCTTGAGGATCAGTGCGAACTGATCCTGAGTCAGTATTACTACATACAATGAACAGCATTTTTTTGCATATCTTAAGCAATGGGACCTCTGCCTGGTCTCATGGAGACAGTAATTTGGACCAAGAGAACACCAAAAGTGAAGGGGAAATAATGTCAAAACCACCTCTGTAAAAATCCCAAACAAACAAACAAGCCTACCAAAAAACCCCAAAAAGTAGAAAAACAAACCCCACCCCTTCGAATACCGGTGCTGCATTCAGGCTGGAAGTCATGCTTTTAGAGCTAGGCCAACAAGTCGCGTTATTTGGGGTTCAGGGGGTGGTTGATACTGGACTGACATGTGTGAGTAGCAAGAGAGTGGTTGCATGACCTCATTTCCTTAAGAAATTAGGCTTAAAAAATACCATGTTGGAGAAACCCATCTTTATGCTGAGGGATTTGAGGATTGTTCTCCCACAGTCTCAAAATTTCAGGGAAGAAATACAAGAATTAAATGGAAAAACATTATTCTGTGTTGAAAGCTCCGCAACACACTGAGTCCCCTGCTTAGAAGACTGGAGTATGTTCTGCTGCTCAAGAGTAAAAGAAAATCTATGAAAGCCCAAAGTTCCTTGCTCCTTTGCTTCTTACCAAGTTCCACTGAAATCAAACTAAAAACATGGTATCATTATTGGCACAGGCTTTTTGTAGGATTTCCTTTCAAATCTCTCCAGGTTGTTCCCTGTGTTATTTCTCTCTGAACTCAAATAATTGAATACAAGTATTTCAGAAATTCAGGTTGCCTCTTTAAATTTATTTGTTTGTAAGTATGAAATGGTTCTTCAAGTTTAAATGAAGTCCTCAAAGTCTTTGTCTGACTTCCATCTGCCTGGCTTTTTCCTAGACCAAGCCAGGTTACAAGTTTTAAGACCTCCATTGTCCCTCAGTGACGTGTTTGTGTCTCGCAGCAGCTTGTTCTCCGAACCTTTGCAGTCTTCTTTTGGCATTTATCAGAGTGGATTAAGAATTGTATGCAGAAATATTTTTTTTAATTTGGAAGTCAAAATTGTCTTTGTTTCCCAGTTCTTTTCTCAGCTCTTGAGAGTATTGAAATGTGTATTCTAAAACCTTGCGGGTTCTGCCACCGCAGTTACTCAGCTGTAGAGGCTTGCAGAGGATTGTTTAGATCTCCATAGGCACTCTCTGGTCAGGACTCTGAGAGGTGGACACAGCCAGCTCTTTCCCTTCTTTGGAGCCAGAGCAGCTCTGAGGGGCAGGAGGAGCTGAGGGCAGGCTGGATCGCTTTGGGTCTGCGAGGGCAGGCTGGATCGCTTTGGGTCTGCAGCCGTCCCTGCAGGCGCTGGCCAGCCGCGTAGTCCAGAGTCGTCAGTCCATACTGGGGCAGGCAGCCGCGAGTTTAGATGGCAGGGAACATGTTCCCAAATACAAGTGTAAAACCAGAGTGTTTGAGCAGATGATCAATATTTTGATCAAGATCAACCATTACTGATTTTTTTCTTTTTTTTTCTTTAAGGCAACCAGTATTAAAACTGAATCTGATCCTCCAGAAGCTAGAACTCATAATCTGAGACGTCGAATGGGATGTGCACCTCCAAAGTGTGAAAATGGTGAGTGGCAAGTGGGGAGTGAAACAAAATGTGAATGCAGTTTCTGGTACTTTGTACAAACTCGTTTTAAGACAAGAGTTAAATTTGGCAGTTGGAACAATTCAAAGTGTTTTTTAAAAATACTTCTGTTAACTTCATTTTTAAATTGGAATTTATTGTAAAAGTTCTCTTACGGCTTTAAAACTTTTTTTTGTTTGTTTTGTAAGTGGTTGAGTTTTCTTGCAGAATAAGATATTTTCAGTTGGAAAAAAAATCCTACTTTTTTAAACTTCAGTGTCTCTTATGGAGCAATCAGAAATGAGATTTGAGCCATATTTCTGTTTAATCCACTAGCTTTAAATAGAGGAAACTCTTTTAAGAATGTATCAGATTTCAGACACTTTTGGGAAAGAATTGGAATTTGAAATCAGGAAACGAAACTCATGAACACAAAAAGATAGTATGCTGTGAACTTCACGATAAATTTCCCATAATATGATTTTTAAATTGCTTCTATCAATAGTCCTGAGTCTGTTGTTATTTGTCTTTAAGAAATAATAATTTCAGGCTGGGAAGAAATGTTTAATGCCCTCAAACAGAAGAATAAGCTTGTTGACAAATAATTTGGCAAAGCAAATATAGGAACCATTTAAAACTACTTAATAATTGAAATGAACTCAGCAGTTTGTCAGTCTCCTATGTTCATTCAAAATCTTTTTTTTTTTTTTTTTTTCCAAGAATTTGCGTAGATTGTGGTCTTTTTTAATTTGTTAATTTTTTTCTTTAAGGAGTGTCTCTAGGCATTAACCTTTTTTCTTTTTTCCCCCTGAAGAGCAGAAGGAAAAAGCTCTAGACAGTTTTTGAATGCTTAAATTTGATAGATGTAGACATTCTTCCCTTTAATACCTTTGTTGGCTCTTGGACTCCAAGAAACGCTTTGGATTGTCTCATGTCCAAGCGTAAAGGTCTCTAGCTCACTCATAACTTTAGCGAAGAACTTCATTGCGCCCTTGTCTTCAGCACCAGAGCCCTGGGATTCTCCACACTCCATTGTATGGATTTGGGTGTGTGGTGGTTTTTTTTTTTTTATTTTTTTATAATGTCAGGAATGAAGACTTGAGTAAGGACATGCCCAAATTAGGCAGGAGTGTAAGAATGTAGAGGAACTGCTTCTTTGTCAGGCCCCTTCTGCTGCATGCTCATCTTTGATGACACGTTTTCATGAAAGCTACCACTACAAGAAACTGAAGTGTGAAGATCATCGTAGGAAGCTGTAGTGTTGTTTCATGTCTCCATGTGACATGCTGCTGTAAAATTGATGGAGTAATTCAACCACATTTGTTAACACCACATGGGAACAAAATCTTAGCTTATGAAGATACTCATAATTGAATTTAAATTAATTTAAATGGAATTTAAAATACCCACTCAAAAATGTGGGCTGTGATAGTCATTGCTAGCTTGTGACGGCATGCTTGGTTTTTGTGATAATACCAGCTTCTGTAAGCATTGCAGGAGTTCAAATCTTGCCTTAAGCTAACTGAAACAAGTGTGTGTACGGGATAACAAGTAATTCAACAAATAACTTGTAGTGATGCAGTGTAACAAGTAATAACAAATAAAAAATAATAACAAGTAATGCTAAGCATTAAAACATTTTGTAATACCCTCATTTTTTTCTGTTGCACCAGAAAAGGAAATGCATAACCCAGTGAAACTTCCCGAGAAGAGAGAACATGCCGGGGAGCCAGAGAAAGACAAATCCAAAGTCCGATCTAAAAAACCCACTAATGCTGTGAGTACACCCTGCCTTCCTGCTGCTTCATATGGATTGTGGGTGTTTCTGGGTTTGTCGTGGGTATGTAGTGAAATCTCATGTCACTTATATCACACTAAGGACCCTCTTGTATTCTTCATGTAACCCTGTGGCTGAAACAAAGCAGTATCTGTGCCTGCTAGAATAGACATACTCATAAAGCTTCATGCTGTTACAGAGCTGAAAATAACAGGATAGTTAAGTTTTGATATCTATAACTGAAGTAACTTGTTTTCTGTCTCCAAGGTACAGTCTCAAAATAAACATTTCAAAAGAAGAGTCCAAATAGAAGTGGTTCTTCTGTGATCTCTCTCCCCATTGCTTTTTAACCTCAGGGGAGTTCAGTGCGAGCCTTGGCACGCAGCTCTCCAGCAGACCTGCCACTTACGCTGCAATTTCAGCACTAACCTGAAAGCTTTGTTGTTCAAATGCTTCTTAATAAACCAACCCTGTTCCTGCTCCAACTTACCACACACCACCACCTTCCCTCCAAAAAAATCCCGGACTGAAAGCGATGGTTGTTTGTCTCACTTTTGAGAAGATGATACTGAGATTCTCTCTGTCCATTCTACTACTTGGGTCCTTCCTAAAACCAAAAATGTTCTTCATTTAATCCACACCTATAGCTAGATACCTGAGAATGAAATGTGCAAATGCTAGAAGCCTGACACCCCCACCCCCCAAACAAAAAAAGCTTGTGGGCAGGAGGAGGAGGTGCTGTTGCTTTTTTTTATACAACTAAGACAAGAGGTCCGCTTGTCCTCACAGCTCTGTTCTGTATTTGAGAAGAGCCTTCCAGTCGGCTGCTAACGCCGGTGTGGCGTAGGACAGGCAGCAGACAACCCTTCCCACGTTTGGAGTGCCTGCACCTTTTCCTTGGGGTTTGGCAGCTACTGTGTGCAACTTCCATCAGACTTCTTCAGGGCTGCCCCCTGCCCAGAAGCACATAGCTCTGCTGGGAAGCTGGGGCCTTCCCAAGTTAAAATGAAGGTCTTGGCCAGTGTCTCTGGGGAAAAAGAGGAACGCTCCCATCAGGAGGAACCCCTTTCTCTGTTCTGAGGCTCCAAACAGTTGGTCTCGGAGGAGGATGAAACATCTGTGCGCGCATGCTGCATGTGAGAGCAACAAGAGAAAGGATTTGTGAGCCACTAACAGGTGGTGTGTTACACCTGCCGAGTGCCCCGGCTGCTGATTTGAACTGCCTGGCCACTGAATCAAGTCTTCTGTCATTTGGAAGAAAAATACCTGGAAGGGCTTGCAACTCTTGTGGTCCCTCCTTAAATTATAGAGGGGAGTTATTGAAACTTTTACATAAATATTTTGTGTTTGCTTGTCTCATTTCCATTTCAGAGATAAAGTAAAAATAAGCTTTGGCAAATGTCACAGATGACTGAGTTACCAAACTGCTCTTTCACCATGAGTTACCTTAAGTGCTCAAATTCCCACTCTGGCAATTTTGTGTTACAGGTGGATTTGTATGTGTGTCTCTTATGTGGCAGTGGTAACGATGAGGACCGTCTCCTGTTGTGTGATGGCTGTGATGACAGTTACCATACTTTTTGTTTAATCCCACCCCTTCACGATGTTCCCAAAGGGGACTGGAGGTGTCCCCAGTGTTTGGCTCAGGTAATTTGACAAACCATGAAAGTTAGGCTGAAGGTTATTTTTTATTTCATGTTTTGTTTGTTTAAACTTGGTCCTAGGGATTGGAAATACAATTTGTTATTACTTAAGGTTGTGCAAACAAGCTGATGGAGGGTAAAGCTAAAATGAACGCTGGACATGCTTCAAATTGCAAAGCTATCACTTATATTTTGGAGCCAAAAATTGATCTGCCTTAGCATTGATAAAATTTTCAAGAATACATTGGATTTTAATTGGCACCTTTCCTCTGTATTTAAAATTGGAGTCTCACTGGGTGCTTCAGTGTGGAGGTCTACGCATCTCTCTTTTTGCTTAGCTCTACTAGAGGAAGGAGAAATGAGGCATGTTACTTCATTAATGTATATGCAGATTTATCAATAAATAAATATTGTAGTTTGGTGAATTAAGCAGAGTAGTTTCTTCTTCTGCCTGTGCGACTTGGGGCAGTCATTTCATTATGGTCAGGTGCCCTGCCTTCTTCCCCATCAGAGGCTGTAATAGTAGCCCATTTGTGTAAAATCTGAGCACAGATTCTCCCATTAATATGTTATAGAAATAATTATCATTTCAATTGCAGGAGTGTAATAAGCCTCAAGAAGCATTTGGTTTTGAACAAGCAGCAAGAGACTATACGCTTCGTACGTTTGGAGAAATGGCAGATGCATTCAAGTCAGACTATTTTAACATGCCAGTACATGTATGTTCATGTATTTATCCTGATGCCATAATGTAGATTTCATTTTTTGTGCTTAGTTAAAATATATAATTTTTGAGGGGGAGGGGGGATTCCCTTTTTGAATGGGGTGAAATCCCAAATCGGAGGTTCTCATTTATGTCAGTGAATCCTTGTTCTTGTTGGAGTTATGGTTTCTTGTTCCACTGGCTTCTTGTTTTTTCACTTTTGTCTGTAAGGAAGAGAGCACTCTGTAACTATCACCCATTCCTGAGAGCACAAAGAAGCAGCATGTCCTGCGTGGAACCACATTACTGCTGCTTCCCCCCCCCCCCCCCCCCCCTTGCTGAAGCCTTTTTGAAATGGGGAAATGCTTCAAACTAATGGAGATTCCTCCCTGAGAGAGCTTTTATGCACGTGCTTTTTATATACTGATTCCTGAGAATGTACTCCTTGTTTTTCTTCTTCTCATACCTAGATGGTCCCCACCGAGCTGGTTGAAAAAGAATTCTGGAGACTTGTCAGTACCATTGAAGAGGATGTGACAGTGGAATATGGAGCTGATATTGCTTCAAAGGAATTTGGCAGTGGCTTCCCAGTTAGGGGTGGGAAATTCAAAGTTAGACCAGAGGAAGAGGTAGGTCTTTATTAGTTCACTGTGTATGTTTGTATTGCAGTTCTTCATTAAATAAGTCTCTTCGGTTCAAAGCAAAATAATGGAGCTGGGTTGCAAAGTCTTTGTTTTGTGTATCTGGCACAGTATTTGAAGAGGAGAATTACATCAGAGTTTTGAATAAATAAAATTTGCTGTGTTCAGACATTAAAAGCCACAGATTTATCCTAGTAGTTATTTATTAACTTCCAGACTAAAAAAAAAGTCTCATTTTAACAAAGTGGGGCAGATAAGCTTTGTGGAAAGAGCAAAGACAATGGAGGTTTTGTTCTTTGATTCATTGACCTGTTTCTTATATTTTTTTAATTGGGAAGGATGCTTTTCTTCTGTTGCTGTTTTGGCAGCTTTACCTTCTTGGTTTTTTTCCTTCATGTTGTATAAACCTGTGGCTGTTCTGTTCAATTTTCAGGAATACCTTGATAGTGGCTGGAATTTAAACAACATGCCTGTGATGGAGCAGTCTGTTCTTGCTCACATCACTGCAGACATATGTGGAATGAAATTACCCTGGCTATATGTAGGAATGTGCTTTTCTTCGTTTTGTTGGCACATAGAAGACCACTGGAGCTATTCGATTAACTATCTGCATTGGTGAGTTTGAGGAATAAACTCAGCCTGAGAAGCAATCTCCCTTTCATTCCCCCTTCCCTTTTTTAATTAGTGGACTAAAACCAGATTCATAGAGTTTGGGCCAGAATAACCCTTGCAGTCCTGTAGCAGCAGGGTTAAATTTGACACAGTGTGATTCCTGCATTGATTTGCTTTTGGACAAGAGGTCATATTTTGGAAAGAGACATCCATTCCCAGTTTTAAAAAAATCCATGAGAGATGCAGCAGATACTCCATCAAATGTTTTATTATGCTCAATGTAAAACTAAAAACCATGCAAGTTTTCTTTAAAAATCATCTAGCTTCAACTAACAATCTTAGGATCCTGCATATTTTTTTGTCTGTTAGATAGATCATTCTATCATAAATCCTCTCATCAAGTGAACACTTGTCAACTGTAATCAGGACAGATCTTTGCCATCTCTTTGATATTCTAAATAGATTGAACTTTCTTAAACTTCTCACCTTACAACAGCTGTTCTAGAGTTTGAATTATTCTTGTCACTCTTCCTGAAACCTGACAAGCTCTTTCCCTTTCCTTGTTCACGTAAGTATTCCAGCAGAACGGTAAAACCATATCCCAGCTACCATTCGGGAGGTCGTCTTTTTGGTCAGTTATTCAGTTGCAGCTCCTTGAAATAGCTGCTGCTGTAGCACAGTCCAAGTTGTCAGTGACTTAATTCACTTGCTTTCTTAGTTCTTGACATTATTAAAACAAATGTTTGAGTGAGGCTAAGTAAATGAGTGCTCAAGATTACATTGTAAAAATGATCTTCCTTGTTATTTGTTGCTTTTTTTTTTTTTGGTCTGATTCTTCAATCAGACTGAAAACTGTGGGAAGGAGAGGAGGTTTTTTATTTGCAGTAGAAACTTCATTTCTTCTAGGAGAGCTTCCCTTGCTATTGTTGGAATGGCATTATGTGCTGCATAATTTGTCCTAAATTGCATTGGTGTTTGCAGTCAAGGCCAGAAAGATACGTAAGTGCTTACATGTATATGTGCACACACACGTACATACATTCGCAGGCACATGTGAAAGTAGCCCTACCTGCTTTTAATTGAGTTCTCCTCCAGCATGAATGTCCTTGATATCTTTTCATTTGCAGATATTCTTCTGTATTTCCATTCAACTTAAAGGTTTATATCTGGGGTTTTTAGCCTATTCGAGAGCAATGTGTATTTGAGGTTAATACTGTTCTGGGCCAGAGGAGTGGCCAACCTTAATGACCTGCCCCTGAAGAGAGAATGCTCCAAACTCTGAAAGGGCTTCAGAAGGCAGGACTTGTTCTTGTGAAGTACTAGGCGTAGCACATCCATCTTCAGTGTTCCCATGTGCTTGTATCCTGCTACAGTATTTTGAGCAGATAGTCCCAACTGAACCAGGCTACAGCAGCAGACCTTTCATAGGGTGGAAGGCAATAGTTTTCCTGCATGGCTCTAAATCCTGTGTTAATTCTTGAAATGGTAAAAGGAGAAAAAACCAAATCTTTGCTTCTAAAGATGCTTGCAAATAAATAAATAAATAAGATGTCGGTCCTGGTCAGAGGAAGAATTACCATCATTGATGCTAGTATTTCTGAAGGCAGGAATGTGGAGCTGTCAGGTAGCAGTGCAGAAAGAACTGTCACCTTCACCAATTCTGCAGCTTGCTGCCTTCATAAGGCTGATGCCTTAATACATCTGTTAGAATTGTATCTTTCTCCCTTCTCTGTTCTCCTGAAGTCCAGAGACCCCTGGTACCTGTATCCTTGTCCAAGTTTAGCATAGTTCATAACTGCTGTCATCCATTCCTTGGCACTGACACGTATCAAGGAGCAGAATTCTTGACTAACCCAGTATTGGGTCAGGACACAGCATAGTTTTTAGTTGCATCTGTGGTTGGTCTTCATGAATTCATAGAATAGCTTCAAGATGATGACCAGGTCCAAGGCTGCATAGTAACGACTCTACTTGTGCTACTCCTTGTGATATTGATGTAACTGCCCTTCCACAGTCCCTCCCACTAGCTGTCCTTTTCCCCATGGCAGAGGTGCTGTTTGAGTACAGGAATAAATTCCTAGGTATGAGGGATATGCTCCTTGAGTCATACTTCACTCTTTTCTACTGGAATCCTCCCAATTGCTTTATGATTTATGAAAAAAAGAACAATGTTGGGTCAGCTTTACTCTGCCAGCTTTTCAGGAGTCTTGGGACTCCTGAAGATTTGTCTGTTACTTTCTTTTCTAAATGCCTTTTCTAACATCGTTCTTTATAAGGGATTGAAAGGCATTTTCATCTTTGTGGTGCAGTGAGCCAGCTTCATTGTAAACCTGAAACAATGCCTATTGGAACACATAGGCATATCCTTGATTTTCTCAGCTGGCTTGCATTGGGTTAAACTGTTGCTAAAATTCTTCCTACTCTGGATATGGATTTTTTTTTTCTTGATGTCTTTTGTGTCTCTTATAGTTGAGTAATTTGGAAGTTTAATTTATACGTACTATATGTTGCTTTTATGGCAATTATGCATAAGACAGAAAGACCTGGCTTTGGTTGTTAGATTGAAGAGGGAGTTTGTGTTCATGGTAAAAGACAAACAGCTTAGATTTTGAAGTTGTGCTGGAATCAGCAGAACTTCACTGAGGACTTCTTCAGTCTTTTTTTTTTTTCCCCAGAATATTTTAAGTATGTGCTCAGCAATGTAGGCAGTTAAAAACTTAGGCCTGGAGGAGGGACCTGCATAAAATGTGAAGATTCAGGAAGGTACATAATCTTTGCATTCCTTCCTGGTGATATACCCTTCTTTTCACATGGTGTATTTTAAAGCAGAAGACTGAAAATGTAACTTACAAGATTGCTTATATTTAACTTTTTTTAATAATCTTGCAGGGGGGAGCCTAAAACGTGGTATGGAGCCCCAGGGTATGCAGCTGAACAGCTGGAGGATGTAATGAAGAAGCTTGCTCCAGAGCTATTTGAATCTCAGCCAGATCTCTTGCACCAACTTGTCACCATAATGAACCCGAATACTTTGATGGCCCACGGAGTGCCTGTATGTTGTTGGACTCCTGTGCTACCCCCCAAACCCAACCCTCTTTCATTTGCACTGAATTCTACTTCAAAGCTGATAATTGAAGCCACTTCTATTACAGAGATGGTGTGGTAGTTTCCACGTGTGGTGTATCTTCCTTGTGTAGTATAATGTGCCAGTATGAACAGATGGGCAATGGAATCATTGCTTTTGGGATTGCTTGGCAAACTCTTCTCTGGAGATCCACCTTAGTATATTTCTATTCCTGAATCTCAGCTAGAAAGTTTAGTCTCGACCTTTGAAATAATGGCAGGAGCTCTTTGTATGTCTGTCTAATCAGACAGAATTTTTTTTGGCGTAGAGTTTCTGGCAAGGGGCCAAAACCCATTCTTCCTTTATTTGTCATCCACACCCTCTTATTTTTCCTGGATAAGTTCTTAGGCATTTAGAAACATTTTTCATCAGTTTCCATCATATTCCATACTAGATTATTCATGGGAATTATGTCCCTTTACAACTTAGCTTTTGACTAGCTGACCTTGGGACTTAAAGGAAAATCTGGAAAAAGTGGCAAAATTTGTGGTGTCTACTCTGCTGTGAGAGACTCCAAAACTGAAAGATGCAGGAGGATCTGCCTGCTGTCATGCTGGTCGTCTAGCACCAAAAGTATTAGATTTACAGCAGTATGAACTTTTGAGTAGGTTCCAAATTTCTCTTCCCCTTCAGCTACACGTGGAAGAGAGCCTTGCCTGTGCTTTACCTGTATAACTGTCAACAGAAGAGCAGAGTGCGAAAGGCACAGGCAGCTGCCTGAAAATGGCTTAGAGTGTGGGTATGGCTGAATGAAACCCCTCCGCTTGCTAGGGTTTTCTATGACAAGTTACCAAATGCCAGTTGTAATTCTTGGGCTTATGTGTTAAAACTGTCCAAAGTCATCATAGAAGTTACTAGGAATTGGAAATCCATATTCTCTTCACAGCCTTCAGTTCTGTTTGGGTTTGACCTAATGCTTGTCTCTCTTTTCTCCTAGGTTTATCGAACCAATCAGTGTGCTGGAGAGTTTGTGATCACCTTTCCAAGAGCTTATCACAGTGGATTCAATCAGGGTTTCAATTTTGCTGAAGCTGTGAACTTCTGCACAGTTGATTGGGTATGTTCCAGAAACAGTTTTTCATCAAGTATGCAGTTCCAAAGTTGTTCCTAGCTGATGTACAGCTCTAATTTACTGCTGATGTACAAATCTAGTCCACAGATCTGAAGGAGCCTGTTACTGGAAGCATAATGTTTTGCTGAAGGTATTTCTTTTATGCAGTGGACTGTGGGCTTTCTCTGGTTCCTAGGCTTGGTTTGATTTGGTTTGAAGTTACACATCCGGGCTGGTGTATCTTTTACACCAGGAGGTAGGCAAGGTCCTGTGCATGCCTAGAATATGAGAAGCACCAGGGCTGCTAGAACCTACTCCTTTTGTGTCCCCAAATTCCATTCAACTTGTCAAGAGCTGGAATGAAATTTTTCTGTTTATTGCACTGGGAATTCTCTAAGAGGTGCTTTTTACAGCTGAAAAGCAAAGCTGACTTGGACTTGTTTTCTACTTTAACTTTTGTGATTAAATTGGATGATACATTTAACACGTTAAAAACAGTTAAAGACTTTGATAGTCCTCTTGGGGAAAAAATAATAAGAATTGCATCTGATGTGAGTACATCCTCTTGGATAGCAGAGGTGCTGTAGGTTTTTAAGGAAGAATACCTTAATGAGAAGGGAACAGGAAGTTTTAATGTTCAAAGAGAAGGTTTACAGACCAGTACTTTATTCCCACTAAGCTTCACTCAGCTCATTGAAACAACAGATAGGCACACATTACAATTATTTATTAAGTTTTTTGTCTGTCTTAAATGAAAACAAATGGAGGACAGTTGCTCCAAAATTACAAGTAATCATTTCTCCCTTCCAGCAGATTTCTCAGACACACGGTGTTGCGTGATCTCAGAAAGAGCCTTTGAAGCCACTGATACTTCTAATTACTTCTCTTCTGATCTCTCCCCCCCCCCCCCCCAAAAAAAAAATCTTAGCTATTTGTAAATGTAGCCCATCTAAAAATGTTGCTAGATTTAAAAAACATCACTTAGAAGTAGGAGATTACTACAATCGGAGGAAAGCTTTCTGCATTGTGACTGTGTGTGTTTGCATATTGGTTGGTTTGGTTTCATTTTTCCTCTTGTCCTTCCCTGAGTTTCGTACTGGACTCTAACACATAACCTCTTTGGAACCTGAGCGTCACCATCTGCCTGGCCAGCGACAGCCTTAAAATAAAGCTATGAGTAACCTGCACAGCTCGTAATGAATTGTTTACTCTGCCTGGGGTTAGTTTGGGACTTTAATGGTTGATGGAGTCAGCAGTTTCTCATGCTGCAGCACAGTTCATGTCCTACATCAACCAGCCATATCATTTGAGGAAAAGTTCCAGCGTGCCCTGCAACCTGCCTTTGTCGGGGCATCCCTGCTCTTCCCTTTGACACTTCCCCAGCCTCTCTGTATTTTTAGCTTGGGCCTTCCTGAGCCTGCTGTGGTTTAGTGATTTAGTTACCACTAATTATGGTCTCTTCCAGATAGTGGATGCAAGTCTTTTAGCTAGGTTCACGGGGGAAACGCCCTGTGTCTGCTGTAAAGGAGTTGTAAGCAGTCCTGGTTTACAGGAACTCAGGGTCTTGATTTCTCTAGTTTTACATTCTGAATTATGAATATTGTTGCCAGAAGGATTTGTCTTGGCCTTTCATTTGGATAGTTTTTGGTTAGTAGCATAAAAAGTCAGTATCTTGATGTAATTTTCAAAATGAACTCTTCATTTATTTAATGTTTTTCAATGCAGCTACCATTGGGTCGCCAATGCGTGGAACATTACCGTCTGCTAAACCGTTACTGTGTGTTTTCTCATGATGAGATGATCTGTAAAATGGCTTCCAAAGCAGATATTCTTGATGTTGTGGTAGCATCTACGGTTCAGAAAGACATGGCTATTATGATTGAAGATGAGAAGAGGTTGCGTGAGAAGGTTGATAAACTGGTGAGTTGCAGGAAATAATATTATAATGAATGAATGAACAGTCGCAACAGTGGAGTGAAGACATGCTGGGACTTGTACCGTGTTGTCAACGGCTTAGAGCTACATAGCACCTTCCCAGTAGCATTGTTGATTTCAGAGGACTGCTTGCCTAAAGAATCCTTTGTCGTGCATCTTGTTTTAGCATCTGCCCTTTATTATAATTCAGAATGTTTCTTTTAAAGTAATCTTTGTTCTTTTAGTAATTTAGTCAAATAGCTGATTTTTCATCAACCAAGATTGCTGTCTGCCTGGTTTTAATATCTTATTTCTAAACTTCATTATTCCTTTCATAAAATTAGCTTCTGATGATTTTGCTTGGAATAATCACCTCTTCGTTAGACTTTGAAGTGAGGTAACATACTCTTTTGCAGGGAGTGACTGACTCGGAGAGAGTGGCTTTTGAGCTGTTTCCTGATGATGAGCGACAGTGCTTAAAGTGCAAAACCACCTGCTTCATGTCTGCTGTTTATTGTCCATGTAAACCCGGATTGCTGGTATGCTTGTACCATGTTGAGGATCTCTGTTCCTGTCCCACCTACAAATATAAACTGGGGTAAGCTTTAGATAGCAAATAATATTGTGTTCTGGAGATATTTATTATATGTGTAGATACTGCGGCTTGATAATCTAGTGCCTGCTCTGTGTTGTCAATGGTGCTGGTCTCGGTACTCTGTTTCTCTCAGTCCTTTGCAAATACAGTGCCCCCAAAACAAAGTGCCTTTTCTGTGCTCGTATACAAAGACTCTTTCTTTTCAGCATTCAGCTATTCTTGCTCTATAATGGCAAAAATTGCTGGATAAGTTAGTTTGCTTTTTTTATTTATAGCAACAAGGTCATCATCCCTTACATCCAGTCCTCGCTGAGTAATATTTTTTTGCTTTTGTTAGCTTTCCTTCCTGTTGTCATCTTTCCTTTCCTGTTGTTTGTAACATCTTTGTCCTACATGAATGTAGCTTGTCCTAAGACAATTTCACAGTTGCTTCAATTGTAATGTTGAAATTGCTTTTTGAAGCAATTGCAACATTGAAATTGTCTTAGGAGGAACCTGGTGTGGTTATATGTCTCAATTATGTAACCCTGGGTGCATAGTAGATCATTTCTGTGTTGTATAGATGAACGCATCTTGATGCCCTTCCCTCCCACCCTCTTGCTCCCCCCTGTTTTTGCTGAAGAGTTTGAATTCTGTGCTGCTTGTAGGTACCGCTATACCCTGGAGGAACTCTATCCAATGATGAACGCACTAAAGATGCGTGCGGAATCATACAACGAATGGGCTTCCAACGTTAATGAAGCTCTGGAGGCAAAAATTAACAATAAAAGAAGTAAGTATCTTACCTTTTGTCTAGAACACATAATTGTAAATGGCTAATTTTTCAGTTTTTAGTTTCTGAAACTTAGGAACTTTTGTCTTATACTTATGTGGCAACCAAAGAACATACTTTAAAAATGAAATTATGTATTAAATAGTTTAGCCATTATAGTCCCAGAAATTATGCTAAACTGTCTCTGTGTGAGAAGACTGTAAGTCACTTCGACGCAAAATGTAACTGAAGTTGAAATAGAAATATATTAAATGTGTTGTGTTATTCAGCCTTACCATTTATAATCCATCACAAAGGGGGACTTTTGTTAACTTAGTATCTTTCCCAAAAGGTCTCATCAGTTTTAAGGCTTTGATAGAAGAATCAGAAATGAAAAAGTTTCCAGACAATGATCTACTGCGACACCTCAGACTAGTTACGCAGGATGCAGACAAATGTGCGTCGGTTGCACAGCAGCTTCTTAATGGCAAAAGACAAACCAGGTAAACGTTACGTGTGTTTGCAACAAAATTGAGTCTGAAGATAGATGCCAGTGGCCAGTGATAGATGCCAGTGCTCTGTAAGACTTAAAAATGAAAGCAATCTTTTTGTCTTCTCAAGAGAGTCATCTTTTACAGGGAGACTCACCTTTCCTGCATGTAATAAGTTAAATATTCTGAGCTTTCAATCTCTTCTTCCTCTCTGTTTGACAGTTGGACAGTAAATTCTTTCTAACGTTCCCCGAAAGGAAAAATTGGTGTGGTATTTCCAGACAAAGCAACACCCAAAAAGATACAGTCCACTTGTCTTGTGCCATGGGGACTGAAAAATCTGTCAGTGGCACATACGTCATTATATCCATTACACTTTATGCCTTGTGGAAAAATAAAGTGTCTTAACTTCCTGAGCTGATGATGATGGGAATATGGATGAGATCTCTGAAAAATAGTTGCTCTTTCTTTGGCAGCACTTATGTTAAATCTTTTAGACAGGTTATTTACTCAAGAAATTTGAAGGTAGGGCAGTGTTTGGGTAATACGTTCTTTGTGAACTGGATGTCTGGCTGCCTGGTCCTGCTAGCACTTTCCATGTCTGAAATGAGTTGAAAGGAGTCAGAAGATCCAGAAGGACAAGGCCAGGTCTCCTCATTGCATCAGTTTGTGACTGTGTTGACGTATTAGCCTTTCTCTTGGGGATCACAAATTACCATCTTCTGTTGCAGATTCTCCCCCCAGACTTACAATGGCTGCATCTAGTCTTGTGAGATGATAGGTTTATAAGAAAATCTTGGTTTTATATATTTGGAGGACAATGTTGCTCAAGTCCAACAATCTTAATAGCATGAAGTACTTCAGGAAAAACTGTTTCTCTCTTTTCCCATCTGGACAACTTTCACCTGTCTCTGCTGCTTTGAACAACGTGGTGTTTGTCAGAGCAGTTGCTCTTTGTGCTGGTATAATTGCACATGTGTGGTTTCTGCATGTTGCCTGCCTCAGCAGGTATCTTGTAGCTCATCACTCCCTGTGTTCTTGCAGTACTTTAAAGGCTGACTTTGAAGGACTTTGGCAGCAAAATATTCAACTACTATTTAGACGTTATTTTTGTAGCTGCGATTTCCCTTCCTAGTCATCCTTGTGTAAGCCTTTGTAGCAAGGACTTGACAAAAATTCAACTTCACTGCTTGCAAACACAAGAGGATGAAGCCTCTGTCACAGCAACGTAAAAATATTACAACAGGAGATTAAAAATTCAGCAGTCCAACAGACATGACTTCTTCCAGATAGATAGTTTCCAACCCAGAGATTCATGGCATTGTTATCGAAGGATTTATCCTAATCTCTTCCTTCATTTACTGTTGAGCCATCTCTTCTCATTCTGGCATTCCCAGTCCATGTGTTCTTCCATCCTCGGTATTTGCTCAGGCTTCCTGATGATGATGTTGGAGCAGCCGCTAGGCCCTTTCCAGCTGTTCTGTTCTAGACGAGCTCCTCCAAGAGTCTTTCCTGCTCTGAACACGTACCTGACTTTGCTTGGCCTGGAAAGAGGAGGGAGCAATTTTTATCTTCATCTCCTTGACTAGGTCTGTTCTTTTGTCACCGTGATAGTGTATCGGCCTTTCTCACAGCTGTACTCGCCAGCTCCTTCAGCATTACACACTGTGATGAATAATCCTCCCAGTGCTGCACTACAAGGATCAAGGCAGTGCTTGGATTGCATTTCTCGTTTGCTCCAAAGTGTTTTTAGCCCTTCTCTCACCATTTCTCCTTTGAGCTCTTTGTGGCGTATTTCTGGGAAAAGTCCAGTTGCATGTCTTCATAATTAGAGTTTTAAAACCCCATGTTATTTGATGGAATTTTTTTTTTCTTAAAAGATTGAAGGGGGGAGTGCTCATAACCTATGTAGGAAGATAAAAAGAAGGGAATAATCTGCTTAAAATCTTAATATATGTTATATCAAATACAGTTTCATCTATGTGAAGTTCACATACCTGCAGGATGTTGGGCAGCCTTCATCACACCGACTGCCGTGTATTGGTTATGAAGGATTGTGGATTCTGCCTAAAGCTTGTTTCATGCTTTTGACAAACTTTCCTTTATGGACTGAGCATTTTGTTCTGATCCTCAGTTTGGAAGAGTCATGCAGTAGACTTGACTCGACTGGAAAGGTTAGCCCTGTTAATCATGGTAGTCAGTGATACTCAAGGATTTCCTCCTGTGTAGTATACACAACAGTTCCTGGAGAGAGAAGACCAAGGTAGATGATAAATCTTCTCTGCGAGCAAATCCTGTGGCTCTCGCTCACTATCTTTTCTGTAGTTCCTGAAGAAATGCAGATGGGCTGTACTTCCCTGTTTCCTTTGGTTCTTACGGCGATGGGTGATGAAGCAGTCCTAACAGATGCTGTTTGGAAGATTGTTCTGTGAAGAGCTGTCTGTGTCGGGCCAAAGGACAGCGTAGCTCTCGTTCCTCTCTGGCACTAGCCTGTGGGTGATACTGGAAGGGAAGGGTGCGGCAGCAGGGCAGCTACAAAGGGATGTTCTCACTATCCACCCTCTTCCTTCTCCAGGCCTCGTGGTACCTCTTCTGCTTCTTAGAGTCTTCAAGAGTTTACAGACCTTGTGCTTAGAGATCTTTGTGCTTAATAACCCTGGATGGACATGGGCTTTTCTTCTGTAAATGCTGCTTCCCCACCCCCGCCCCCCGGCTCCTGCAATTTCTGGTTATCAAAAACATCTTGTGACAGTCAGTTTTGCAGTTTAGATATGTATATATGTGTGTGTGCATATGTATATATATGTAAATCCTTATTTATTTTAAAACTTGTGCCTTTTCCTGGAAGATACTGCAGAACTTCCACAAAAAAATAGTAAAACATTGTAGACCATAAGCCAGCCTGTGTTGTACCTGAGACCTTGAATTAATTTTATCATTCAGCTTACTATGGATTTTGGAACTCTCAATGTGATCTTGCATATCCTTTAAAAAATTGGCATTTTAAACATAGAATGGTAAATTAAAATTTATTTTATAGTGTTCACATTCCACTCATGCTGGCGTATCCTGCTGGGGTGTTGTTTTCCTCTTTTGTTTAAATGACATATTGTGGATTAAATTGGAGCCAGCATTGCAAGAGATTTCTTTCCTTTTCTGTTCAGGGTTCTCAGACCTAGTTAATATTGGCTTGAGTTTAGAGAGGTTTTTAATATTAGCCAATTTGTTAACACTTATAAGCCACTCATTTGATAAAAAGCTTTTAGATAAAAATGAAAATGATGATTTCAGCGTAAAGAGGATTTTTCAGAAGTGCCTACACGACCTGTGAATATAAAACCCATTCAAAATTGGGATTTGTTCTCTTTTGGTATGGGCATGGGGAGAGCTTACTACAATAGCTATTGCAACATAACTGAATAGTTTATCCACAATTGCTTTGTGTTCTGGAAAAAAGCCTAATTTTATTCCATAATAACCAGTGCTCTTCCAAGGCTGAGTAGTTGTTCCAGAATACTATTTAATATGAAAGGGTATTTTCAACAATAGCTTATTCTGCTATAGCTAACTGAAGTTTTCCCATGTATGTAAGCCCTAGGCTGCTTGGATGCTTTTGAATATTCTGTTGTTTGTGAGTGAAGTTTGACTTACAAGAAATGGTAAACAGATTTTTGAGAAGTTGTTAGATTTTTTTTTTAATTTTTTTTTTTTTTAGTGGCATCCAACAAAGTTGAGTTGTGTGTAATTGCAGGTACCGCTCTGGAGGAGGGAAGTGTCAAAATCAGCTGACTGTGAATGAGCTCCGGTTGTTCGTGAGGCAGCTGTATGCTCTGCCCTGTGTCCTCAGTCAGACACCATTACTGAAGGTACTTTGGAAAATTCTAGGGCAAGGAACATGAGCATTTGTCATAGCGATGTATTTGCACTGCATTAATCTCCTATCGTACTGTTTGCTCCAAGACTAAATACCTTTAAACTGGCAGGCCTGGGCAACTTGTGCACATGAGTTGCTTAAGAATGGAGCTCTCTGACCTGCTGGTGTTGATTGTCAGTAGATTTTTATATTGCATAGGAGAATCAAAATGCTGATGTTGTACCAAGTAAGGCAAAAGAAGCAGCAGCATGACCTGGGTAGCTGCAGATTAAAAGTTCGAGGTCAGTTAACTAGTCTCCTCTTAAGAGTGAAGCCAGGTTTATCTGAGAATATTCAAAACTCCGTAATGCTCTGAGTGACAGTCCTCCCATTCACATCGCTTCCCTTCTTTGTTAATCCAGCATCGGCTTTCTCATAGTCTTGTAATTAGATACCTCCTCGTGCTATCCACCCATGTTCCAGGAAACAACACAGATAACCCAAAGCTACCAGCCTGGGCTCCTACCGAAATACTTGTTCTAGCAGCGTCCCTGCTGCTGACGGTGAGTCAGATCACTCTGTCTCCCACGACCAGCAGCTAGTGCTGATTGTTTGCTCACCAGGTGATCAACCCTCAGACAAGTTGAAAGTAATTCAAGGTTTGGTTTCAGAATTTGCCAAAATGTTGCATATCACACTGAGGGATAATAAAAAAAAAAAAACATAAATTCTGGGCAGCTGCCAGTTCCTGTCTTAAAGGAGAATGGCTTTGCACATTTGTGACTCTCAGAATGAGGAGATGCAGTGGCCAGCTCCTGAGCCATCTCTTAAGTGTCCACACAAGGCTGAGGGACCAGACAGTGTCATGTAACTCTGAATTGGAATAGGCCAGTTCAACCCAGCTTTGAGTATTGCTTTTGAAGCTTTATCAGGTCTGGAATGTGATGAATCAGATTTTATGTAATCCTATTTACAGTTATTTGTTTATAGCATTGTAACTCTGAAGTTATTTAACTATTTAAAAAGCAGAAGTTTAGAAATGCCAGACATGCAAACAGTTCTTCTCCATCTGGCATTCTTGAACAGGGAAATATCAAACACATATGGTCAGGGTATTCTTTTATATCAGTCTCAACAATCCTCAATTATATGTAGTCATGCAAATTAGGCTGTTAATACAAATGACCAACAGTTACTGGAAATCGGTTCACGATTTAATATACCTCTAAAAAGGCTTTATTTCCATTATGGGTGGGATTGCCTACCCTGGCAAACAACCTCATTGGCAAAATACCAAGATGTCAGCTGTGAAGGAAGAACTTACTGCTGGAATAGCATTTCAGCCAGTACTAGAAGCATTGGGCAGGATGGCTAGATACAGAATAATTCCACCCTTCGCAGTGGGATTACCCTGGCTAACTGTCCATTATCCTGGGTGAAGTGCAAACAGCCACAGACGTACCTTTTGGGGGTAATTAGCTGTTGAACATATGGAGAGGGAGAAGGTGTTGCACTGCATGATAGAGCAAAATGCCCATGGCTTACTGGGACTGTGTGTTCAGCTCAAAAAGCTTAACAACACAGCAGAAATGAACCCCAGAAGCTCCGTGCCCTTCCCACCTTTCTTCAAAGCCTTCTTGATCTTAACCTTGCTGTTCTTTAGCCTTCTTAATCATTCCAGAACAAAACCAGAAAACAGCACTGATGGAACACTTAAAATTTCCCTGTAGATCCTTTCTATTCTTCTGAGACCTCTTTTTGACACCTGTCTCTTAGTTCAAAGGAGTTTGGAGTGGAATTCCCTTGTTCTATGATCCTCAAGCTGGTGGACACGTTATGTATGAGGAGATGCTGATATATGCACTATGCGTTGAAGATACACTATCTAAGCGTTCCAAACGTTATGATAATTTGCCGCGCATGTTGCGTGCATTGCAATGTGGTGTTTGCCAGGAGGCTTGCACTTAAAATGTTTAAGCTTGCACTTAAATGTTTGAGATTTGGCAGTGGGTTTTCTTCTGATTTATTGTTGCATTTGTATATTTCAGGATCTTCTTGATCGTGTGGAAGCTTTTCAACAGCAAAGCCAAAAACTTCTTTCTGTAGAAATGCCCAGTGCCGCAGAACTTCAGGAGCTGTTGGATGTCAGCTTTGACTTCGATGTTGATCTGCCCCAACTGGCTGAACTGCGGATACGTCTGGAACAGGCACGCTGGCTCGAGGACGTGCAACTGGCTTCCTCAGACCAAAACTCTCTTACTCTAGATGATATGAGACGTCTTATAGACTCAGGTGTTGGACTTGCTCCCTACCCAGCGGTTGAGAAAGCAATGGCGAAGCTGCAGGAGCTCCTTACTGTATCTGAACACTGGGATGACAAAGCCAGAAATCTGATAAAGGCCAGGTAGAAGCTAAATCCTAGAGTTGCATTTTGTAGTTCCGTGAGCTGTTTACGATGGAAATAGTCGGCCTTACTTCTGAAGGGGCTCCCTTTTGTCCATCCAGTTCACAACACGAAGGCAAAACTTGTGCCATCCAGAAGGCAAGGGGATGGAGAAGTGGAATGAGCGACTGAGTGATTTTAAACATTGGTGTTGGCTTGCAGTGTTTGTGGTACTCCACTATCGTTGTGCAAGTTCTCCTTTTGCCACAAGGCAGGGTTTTCAGACACCTCTTCCTTCCACCTGTTCCTTCCTTCCTACCTTCTTCCCTCCCCCAGCATCAGACTGGAGGATGCATGTCCAGATGGAGCTTAGATATATACCACCAACTGGTAAAATTTTATTATATGGACTATTTCTAACATTGAGGAGATTTTTTCCAGATCAGTTGGTGCAGGGGAGAAGGAAATAAGCCAAATACATCCGTACTGAGAAAAATTTTCTTGCTTATTTCTTGCTTAAACCTTCTGATTTACAAAGTAAAATGGGGGAGAGCACAGTCCACTTAAAGTTTAGAAAGGTGGCACAAACTTGTATGCAAGGTTTCTTCCCTTAGGATTCCTGGTTTTTAAAATTTTTTTATTTTTTAAATTTTTCCTCCAGCCTCATAATTATGAAAGCATTTGAGCGTTTCTTACTCGTTAGTAACCACAGTATTTTAAAATGATAACTGCATAGAGCACAAAAGTGGAATAAGCTTGGTTTTACCCTCCAAAATAGAGATGTAGTTGAGTTTATACTTTTCTAAAATGTCAGAAGCGCATTGTGAAATACAGAAAAGCCATCTCCACTTTTTTTAACCTTCTAGTGTGGAATCTCTTAGTTGGTACTGTTTTGAGGTTCAAGGAGGATCCGAGGGTCTGTCATATGAAAGTTAATGAATGTTAAATATCACTTAAGCCCAAATGTGTGAATATTGAAAAAACAGACAACAGATTCCTTAATATTTTTAGCATTTCTAGTAGGAGTCTATAGCAAGCAAATTTCTAAAAGCATACCTGCATTACTAATGCCCTGGTTGAACAGTACGCATCTCTAGGACTGGACATAATGTCACTATTTGGTGTAACCCTTTGGTTTTACTAAGCCAAATGAGTAGAAGAGCCCCAATTGTATTGCAGTGTTCTACATTCTGAGATGTTTTGTTTGCATAGACCACGGCAGTCACTGAGCAGTCTTGTAGCAGCAGTGAAAGAAATAGAGGAGATCCCAGCCTATCTCCCAAATGGTGTCGCACTGAAAGACGCGGTACAGAAGGCCAAAGACTGGCTGCAGGAAGTGGAAGCTCTGCAGGTGCGTAAACTGCGCTCTTGGCTTCTTGGTGGGTGATGGTACCTGCTGGCAGGTTAAGAGCCTCGCTCTGCACTCTGTTGTGTGCACTTGCTGCTTCAGCATCCCACCCAATTAATGCTTAATCTATAACGTCTGTTGCCTTATACATGGTGCGGTTATGGTCTGATGAGTGCTATTGTTTTTACCTCTGTTTCTGGACCTGATTTGTATTCCTTCACCGCTGCAATAAAATCTATGCAGGAGCTGTTGACAAAAATCTAAAGTTAAAAAGATATTATACTATGGAGCTGTACCTTAAGCTAAATTTTACTCAGTCACTAATAACAATGATCATATTACTGGGTAATCATATTTTTGTGTACTGTTCTGCAGAGGAAAGAAAAATACTGTCTTAAATATACTGTCTTACAGTACCATACAGTACTGCTGTACAGTAGTATTCTTATGAAGATCACTTTCTTGTTAAATAAGCTTAAACATTTTGCATGCTAGTGGAAGTCATTCTGTGAAGACGCTCCAACCATTGTCCTAACTTAAAGGAATGTGTCTTATTTTCAGAGAGTGCTTTTGTAACATCCGCAAGCTAAAGAACAGCTATGCTGTAAAAGATGATCATCATCTTACTGCACTCCTGTAACGCAGGAGCGCAGGAAGAGTATGGAGCAGGTGACACAGTCAAAGTTCTGCTTGCTGACTCTTGAATAAACAAATCCCTAAAGTGTTTAAGGCACCAGCAATATCTTTTCACAGCCTTCATTTGCTTGGCTAAACAAATCATTTTCCTCTAGCATCTTCTAAAAAAAACCCCAAGATTTCCTGATCCAGGAGTATTCCTGATCAGACAAGTGTCCCGTCCTCGTATTTTCTCCAGTGCACCTTTCTGGAGTGTGCCCATGGACTGTACTGCAGGTAACATCTCACCAAGATCTGATGATACAAGGATATCAATACTTTACTGGTCATGGAATCGCCTCTTCTGAGGCCCCATAGAATTCACTTGCTGTTTCCACAGCTGTATCGTTAGTGGTATTTCAGACACCCTGTGACTGAGAGGTGTTCCCTCGTTTGTTAACCACTAAGTATGGCCAGTCTCAAGGGTGTTTCTTGTTCTGTTCCACTATGGTTGGCCTTTGATTTCATGGATTAAAATACTTGTAATTTTGGTAGTAGTTGTGTTGGAATACTGAGGTGGAAGTTACTTGGTTTCCTCTTCTTCCTTCCCTTTTCTCTTCATCCTCTTCTATTTTTTGAGGCTCCTTCCAGCTTTGTGTGATTTCTATTTCCATGCTCACACTCTGAAACAAGTCTTCAACTGAGCAAAAAGGTGATGGCAGAGATTGAAAACCTTCTAAACAAAAAGATCTATACAGGTTTTCACCTTGGCTTCTAGCACTTCCCACTTGAATCTTTTTTTTTTTTTTTTTTTTAACCTTTCAGACCATTTTATTTGTGGACCCAGTTTCCTTTCCTGTGTTTTTAGGTTCTTTGCTTCTTTTCCAGTTCAATGGCAGCTTAACTCTCCCCACTTCTCACTTCCCGCTTCCCCTCTCCTGTTAGCACGATTGCTCGGGCAGCCAGACACGGTGCCAGTTCAAGCCCAAGTGAGTAACTGTAGCCTGGACCGACTCTGTGAAGCGGTTCATGGCTCAGCCTCGCAAGTACTCGTGCGAGGGCTCCGTGGGGTGGCACAGATCAGGAAAGGGTAGCACTGGGATAGCCCTGATTTCATATCTTGATATAAGTTGCCAAACATTTTCTTAAATCTTCGTTTGTCCTCATGTTTTTTCCGTAAAGTGAACTCTGATCTGACATACTAGTATTTTCAGGCCTATCTGAACTAAATTCTTTTGAGTCGATAAGCTTTTATAAAAAAATTAGTTGTCCTGGGCTTTAAAATTTTGAAGGAACAAAGTTCATGTAATACTATTTTTTGAGGGCTATGTTGAGAGAACTTAAGTGAATTGTTCTTTGGCGTTTGCTAATTTCTTGTTTTGGATTCTGACGTTCTGCCTACTGAATATGGAAGAATGTGTCTGTATGTGCCAAGAATTTTTGCTTTAGTTCTGCAAAGATTTTAGTAAATGCCTGCAGTTGTCGTGACTTGCAGGAAGTTCTTGGTGTCAGTGCTTTGAGGTTTGCTGCTAAGAGATGTTGGGATTGTTCTGGATGAATAGTTCTTGAGTCCCACATCACTGCCTGTTCTAGAAATTACCTTTCGGTGCTGCTTTACTGCTGGACCTCTTGTAACTGGGTTGCCTTAGGCATAGGCTGCTAAGTGAAGGAACAGAGCTGGCTTTCAAATGGCACATTGGATACTTGAGATGGTTCCCTGCTCTTGGCGTGCCGGGGACTGGGTTAGACTTGCCCTCTGGGTCTATTTTAAAATTATTTTGATTTTCTGCTGTGAATGCAGATTGTTAGATTGGGAGTCTGCTTATATTGTTGGCAGTGTCTCTCTCTCTCTTTTTTTTTTTTTTTTTAAACTGTCATTTGCTAAGTGTATTCCCCACCCCTCCCCCCCAAGTGCTTTATTAGTTTTGCCTGTGTACTTAATGACTACAGCATGAGAAGCACAAATGTTGGAATAAAGCTGTGGAAGTGACTGAAGTGTCTAAGCAGTAAATTCTTTTTTACAAGCTCTACCTTCAGTTAACCTGAATGACTTGCTGTGATTCACGGAAGTGGTATGTCTTATCTACATCAAGCATTTTGTAATTTATAATCTGACAGGTTGGAGGACGTGTGCCTGTACTGGACACACTAGTGGAACTTGTCACAAGAGGTCGATCTATCCCGGTGCATCTGGACTACCTGCTGAGGCTGGAGTCCCTGGTGTCAGAAGTTCAAGCGTGGAAGGAGTGTGCAGCTAACACGTTTCTGTGCGAGAACTCCCCTTATTCTCTTCTGGAGGTAAGAGATCACAGCTCTGGAGAAGACCACCATTCATACCACAGCAAAAGCACATCTGAGTTACAGTATTAACTCATGAAATAGCAGTAAATATTAAGTATATTTGCAGAATTGTTTTAGGATTATATTACTCATTTTAACATAATTTTTATTAGACTGACCTGTGCTTTTAATGATAATTTTAAACTTTTAAAACGCTGAAGATTTAGCTATACTTTCTCTGTTCTTTTTAATAAGTGGCTAATGAGAGCATGCTGTGCCATAGGCTGACATTTGCAATATGAATACGGGAATGTTGACATATTTGTGGCACTGAATTTACTTCAGTGCGTCAGGCTGCAGCCGCTGGAGTGCAGGTTCATTCCCGCTTCACCCACCTCAGTGTGGTGACAGCCAGACCTTACGGTTGGGCTGCGGCAAGGGTGAGGCCGTAGCCGCTTTAGCTGGCTACGGCCCCTCTTAATTTGTTGTGGCATGTCTGTCAACGCCTGCAGCTCTTGAGCAATCCGCACTCTCGGCCTACGCTGAGCCCCTCCTACCCCCAGCCCTCCTCTCTCTGTTAGGGCAGACGGGAATGCAGTGCAGCCCCTGGAATCCTCTGGTGTTTTCCAGGGCTCTCAGCTTAAATCATATGGAGGCTGTTTAGTGCATCAGCTGTCTCTATACCAGCAGTGTAGATGAAACACAGAGGTGTTTGCAGTCTGTCCGTTTCATAAAACTGAATTTTTAACCTTCCAGCTCTCCCCATTTTCCAGATAACCTCATCCTAGTCCCCCAAATCTTTGATGGAAGAAACTGCAGGAATCCCTGTTCTAACCAGTCATAGGTGTCTGTGTCAGGGCAGGATGAATGCATTTAAAATGTTGCAGACAATACTGCTTTTCTGTCCACCAGGTGTTATGTCCCCGGTGTGATATTGGAATGCTGAATCTGAAGAGAAAGCAGAAGAAGTTGAAGGAGCCAGTGCCAAGTGGAAAGAAGAAAAGCACTAAGCTAGAGACTCTGAGTGACTTAGAAAGAGCTCTCTCTGAGAGCAAAGATACTGCATCTGCGGTATGTGGTTTAAGATTTTTTCGAACTGGAGTTTCTTCTAAGTTCTTTGAATCTTTGTTTATGTTTGCCTCGTGCAGGAGTGTTAATCTTCCACTCTTTTCTGCTTGCTGTGCTGTTCTGCAGAAGGACTTCTAGGACTGTGCTTTTCTGTGCTTGCTTCAGACTTCCCAAAATTGCTTTTAGTGGAAAAAATGTGTCTTGTCGTTGTGCATAAAGTAGCCTTACAGTTTGCCAGGCAATGCCCGTAGCCTAACAAAGTATAGGAAAATAAAAAATTGAGAGCTATTTTCCCCTACCATACCACAACCTTATTAAAGATAGGATAGGGGTTTCCCACGTCTGATCCTTTCAAAGAACATAATAACCCAACACCATTTATAATTAAAACAAACACCATAAATACTTAAAGAAAACCTCATCCATTGTGAAGTCAGTAAAACACTAGTTGTGGATGGAGCAGCTTAGTCACTGGTGGTAAAGGGCTTCATCCCAGAAGACCTATTTCAGAGCCTCCACCATGGTCCGGTTAAACAATGTCCCACCAGTAATGAGGAGCGGTTGACTGACTTGGTAGGGTTTGAATGTAATTGTCCCTTTAGGTATGGGACATGTAAGTTTTAACCTGTGGCAGCTACTTGAAACCTGTACACTCAGTGCTTTGGTTCTGGCCTCCCTTGTCTGGAAATCTGGACTTACAGACTGTGTCCCTATGAGTGCTGTAAGGAGAAGAGACTGGGTCCTTTGAATTGCACACCCTTCTCCTCTTTGACTAGATAATCTCTCGTTAACGGTTGGGATATTGAAAGAGAGGGATACTCACATGCACTGCACCCAGGAAAATGCATTCATTTAGTGTGGCAGGTTTTGCTTCTGACACGAAGGGAACAAGAATCTTTTGATAGTGGAGGTTTGGATACTTTCACAGGCCAACGCTGTAGCTGCAGTGCTCAGCCCCCGTGTGTACGTAATGTAGCGTACTGTGCCCAAGTCCCGTATCTGCCCGTGCTGGACACAGTTGTCTAATTTTTGCATAGCTGATTTTTCTCTAGTCATCACATTTCAAAGCCATGATGTGCAAAATAACTCTTTTGTATATCTTTAGAAACCCTCCTCTATACATTTATTTTTATATACATAATAAAATGCATAGAATTTATTAGTTGCAGCTGCTACTAATAGCCTTTATGAAGCTGAAATATATTGCTATCTTTAATAGCAGCTAATGCTAAAGATTCCTGAAAATAAAGGATCATGAGCAGCTATAGAAGGGGCAAACACCACACTCAGGAGTACACCTGAATTTCACTTAATGTTTACAAAGCCCAGAGCGAGTACATAGGTCAGGGTACGGCCCCATGCACTTGGCAGTGTGTGCAAGGTGCAGTTCTATTTCTGAAAACTGCCCAGGTACGTTTTACAATTATACAGAGTCAGACTACATATTTGAGAGACGTGCATAGAGAAGTACCTGCAAGCCAAATCTGCGCTTGTTTCAAAATTTAAGCTGCTTTAATTAAGGTAATGTTTTTATAGTACAAAACATGAAGGATTTGGAACAGAGAGGAAAGGAGTTAGGAGTTATTTTTTGCAAAGGAATAGGCTTTGTATCTCTGGGCCTGATGAGGAAAAGGAAGGAAACCAAAGTCGTATCGCTGCGCATCCTCGTAACTGCTTCACCTCAAACATTCAAAGCCTTGAAGGCGTTCAGGGGTGAGGAGCTGCTTAACGATCTGAAATACTTGCTGGCATATGGAAGAGTGTGATTGTGCAGAGGTCACTCTGTTTCTAATGAGTAATGTTCCTTTCAAGATTACATCCCTTTCTTGAACTCCCTTTTAGATGGCTACGCTTGGGGAAGCCCGACTGAAGGAGATGGAAGCGTTGCGTTCTCTGCGAGCAGCAAACGAAGTGAAGGTGCTGTCTAGTGAAGAGGACGCAGAACTGAAAGTCTGTCTGTGCCAGAAGGAGCCGGCTGCTCCCATGATACAGTGTGAACTCTGCAGAGGGTTCTTCCATACCGGCTGTGTTTCGGTGCCCAATATTTTGCAGGGACCTCGTGTGTGGCTCTGTCCACACTGTCATCGATCAGAAAAGCCACCTTTAGAAAAGATCTTACCGTTGCTGGCCTCCTTGCAGCGTATCCGTGTGAGGCTTCCTGAAGGGGATGCCTTACGGTATATGATCGAGAGAACTGTGAACTGGCAGCACAGAGCACAACAAATGTTATATTCAGGGAATCTAAAACTTATACAAGACAAAGTTGGCTCAGGATTATTGTACAACAGATGGCAAGCCACAGCAGGCCAATTGCCAGAGACAAACAAGGTGAGGCTGAGCTGCTTCTGGGTTTCCTGGCGATGGGTGGTGTGTGGTCAGCAAGAACAGTCTGTAACACCTCTCTGGGCTTTGGGTTCGTGGTATCTGCGTAGAAATACTGGCAAGGCAGATTGTTTATGTCTTGCTTTACAGATATAAGGAGTTTGCGTTCTGCCTTGACAGTTAGCCAGGATGTGTGTGTCCTCCAGCAGCAACTTCATGTTCTCCTTCTGCTGGAGTCCTGGGAAGAATTACCCCTAAAGGGCCCATTTTCCTTCTCCTCCCAGCTTCTGCGCTCTAATGTGACACTGTTAACGACGGAGTTGCTGAAGCTATTGTTTCTAGAGTGCTTAGTATTTAGTTAGTCTTTATATTCTGTTCTTACAAGTATTCAATATAGTTTTGAGTCTTGAGAATTACTAACAGAGGCACCAACTGTGTTACCAGCTTAGCTCTCAGATGAGGTTGTTTTCAACAGGGTATCTTCATCCGTTACTGCTCCTTCTTGTCCTTAGCACTTACTAGTGATAGTAACTCCCAAGCTGAATATTCTGCTAATACTACTGAGTTAAGCTACAGCAACTGTTTCAGGTGTGGTCAGAGGGAGTTTCAGACTTCTCCAGTGAAGGCCTTTCGGCAAAAAGCCCAGGGAAAGTGGGGAAATGGGTTAAGTAGTTTTAGTTTTCCTGAGATACAAATGCAGAAAAAGTCTGAAATACAAGGTCTGTGCAGCATAAAGAACATAAAACATCCCAAAATCAAATGCACTCTGTTGCTTTTACTTTTTGATTGAAACACCTTAGCTCTGCTAGTCCAACCCTGTTACAGTTAGTCTGTGTGTTTGTGTTTTTTCGCTCAGTTACGTTAAAACATAAAATGTGCCATGTATGCTTGAAGAGGTATTGTAGCTGCTTCTCTGGTAACTCAGCTATACCAAGTTGCTTGTGTTGACCAAATTTTTCAAATAGGCAAGGCTAGTTTTAGAAATTAAAACTATGTTTAGGCATCTCAGAGAATTTTTCTAATAATTTAGATTTAAAAGTATCTTTTTACTAGACCAACCAGTGTAGTTGAAAAAAACTGGGCAAGACTTTGGGCACACAAGTTGATGTTTGGGCCAGAAATGGAAACAGTAAGCTTAGTTTTATTAGCACAGTTTTATTAGCTCTGTGTGGTACCGTGAGGTTCCTCCGACCTGAAAGCAGTCTAACCATTTTTGTGTGGTCTGGAGCTCAAGTCAGTGAACCTCCTAAATCAAGGTGACTGTAGCAGGACTAGTTCAGGTCCTTGTGACTGCAGTTCCCAAATCAGAAGTCCCTGGGAAGCTCCATGGAAGAGCATCTGACCGTGTGCGTCAGCTTAGGACCCTCGCTGTGCCTGAGCTAAGGAGCCTTCCTGGAGCCAGTGGTGCTGGGCAGGTCAGAGGTGGCCTCCAGAGCCATCTTGGCACAGGCGCTGAGCAAAAACTTTGGTCTTGATGGGTTTGAGGTGGTTTTTCAGTGATCTGTGTCTCAGCATTGTTCTCCTGTCCTGTAAGAATTTTATTTTCCCTGTTATCTGGGGTAATCCAACATTCTCATTCCCCCAGAGAAGCTCATACCACGGGAGCTGGGCTTCTTTGGCACTGGCCAAAGTGAAGAATGTGGAGCATTTGGATGAGTTTGAAAAATTCACTTGAAAAACAGCTGTGAGAATTGATGAGAGCCAGATTTTGAGAGAGGCCCAGGCGCCTGAATTGGTGAGGTAGACGGTGTTTTGGAAGGCATCTGGTGAGGTGACTTTCTGACACTCGTGAGTCCAAAACTGACACTTGCTGGCTTGCATAAGTGGCCTTTGCATAAGTAAGCACACGTTTTGCCATTGGCCTGTCTTTTGTGCGTGCTGACGTAAGAAGTGCTTCAAAGCAGTTTGGTGTCTCCTTGGATCAAGGCAGTGAGAAATCACTTCTTTATTGTGCACAAAAGGAGAAAACTGTAATATTTACCCAGAGTCAATTCTAGAGGTGAAGCCCTTGCTTCCATAAATCAGGGATTATCCCTACAGTGGCTCTGCCTGTGCTTTCTGTTCCACAGGCTCATTCTCCTCTGGTAGAGCATGCTGCTGCATGCGCTAGGGCTAGTTTCTGATCTCTGTGGAAATGATAATTCTGGCAATAAAGTTGCTTTTGCCTATTTCCAGGTGTAGGATGAAGGATTTGGGTGTATTAGATTGAACAGTTTGTAGGACTACAAGATGTAAGCAATTGTAAGAGAAACAAGTTTTGATTCTATTGCGGTTATTTGACACTTCAAAAATATGTGTTTAGTGAAAATACCTATGCATTATGTTTTGTTTTGTTTTCTAGGTTTCCCAGACAATTGGAGCTATGTCATTCTCCATGCCTCATGACTGGGATAACAGAACCATATATTTACATTCTCCATTTTCTACAGGACAGCACTGCATCCCACTTCATGGTTTGTAATCTTCACTTTGATTTTATCTTCCCCCTTCTTCCCCCCCCCCCCCCGTGTTTGGTGGAGATGAGAGGGTGTCCTAGCCAACAGGAGATGGCTAAGGCAGGGAGGCACATGACTGTGCAGCGCGTCTGGTTGGTTGCTTCTCCATTCCCTCAGCAGCTTTGGAACTTAATGTCCAGCTTTGGCAGAGGGGTAGATTTCTCAATTATACAAATTTCCCACACGTAATGAAAAGGTGTGGCACGGTAGGAGAGGAGGTATCAGCCAAGAGCTGGCCCCTTCCCACGTGCACAGCAGGCAGTGGGCTGTGGCCTGCCAAATGGGCTGCAGGAGGGGAAATGGATGGGAGAGGAGAGGGGAGGGGGGAGACCTTTGAGATGGGGGCGGGGGGGAGACCAGGCAGGAGCTGGATGGGAACAACGTAGGGAAGTAGTTCCGGAGACCACAGGGTGCTTAATCCATAGGACGCGAGTCCATGTAAGTTTTGCTGCAGCACAACTGTGTCAGAGTCGCAGAGACTTGAGAGTTTTCTTAGCTGCTGTGGCTGCTGCTGTGCTCCAGGTCACTTGGCGCAGGTTCTGCATGCTTCCGAGCTCAGACTTTGTGTTTATCGGACTGACACAGACATGCTATAAACTGCATCATTTTATGACTGTAGAAGAAGCTATTAATCATTTCTTTCCTCCTGATGCATAATGCTCCAGGGACACAGGTCTAACCTTATCTTCATGTTTTCAAGTCAGTGCAGCTTAGTCCATCCTAATTCTACACACGACACTTACTTCAGTTTAAGGTTACAGTTAAAATCAAACAAGGCAGTCCTTTCTACAACCAGGTTTAGCTGTCAGGCCGTGTTTGAGTTGTACTGAATGCTATGTTAAAAATCTGTTATTTACACGATGATTTTGACTTCCCCTAGCTGACACCATTTCAGAAGCCCAATGCAAGTTTGGTAAGGTCGATAGCAGCAGTAGGTGGTGACTGTACAGCAGGACTGTGCTGTGCGAGGCTCATCCTCTCAGCTTTTTTTCCTCTCCTCTCTTGGCTTCGCTTCTGGATTTCACTCAGTTTGTTCATCTTACCCACTTGTTACGTAGTGAGGGGATCATCACGCTTCTTGCAGCTTCAGAAGCAGGAGAAATTGGCAAGAATGATGGCAATTGCTTATCTTTGATCCAGCAAGAAGCACAAGCCTGGAGGGGTACTGAGCCACAGTGCAGTAACTTCTGTGCAAGCCTTTATCTTTCTTTTTAACCCCGCTGTTAAAAATGAGCAGTGCAGAGGGAACAGATAGGAGTTAATTCATATAGTTGCAGATTTTAAAAAGTCTTTCACAGTTTTTTTTACATGCTACCAGAGAAGAATTTTCATTATCTGTGCAGTTCTCCTCAGTGCTGACACTGAAGAATTCCTTTTCTCCTCTCTCCGTCTTTCATAATAGTCATTAGCACAGAGCTGGACGAGCTGATGATGGAAGCCCAGCTGCTACAGGTTTCTCTGCCTGAAATACAGGAGCTGTACCAGATCCTATTCACAAAGCAAAGCCCTGTTTTGCAAACAGAGCAGAGGTCATCCGTTGGACCGACAAATGAAAAGGCAAGTGTCTGACAACAGCAACGAGATTAGGGTCACTTTGGAGTAGAGGCTCTGCCTGAATCCATAAGCTTAACAAAGAGGTTTGTGTGTGTGTCTGTACTTCCATGAAAATATATTTTCCTTGTTCAAAAGGGGTCAAGAAGTTGATAACGAATTTATTACAAACTATTGAATATAATTTGTGGCCTAAAGCATTTTTGCAATTTGAATCTGGTTTTTATGGTCACTCTCTGTATTTTAAATACGTTTATCCTAATTTGCCTCTTGTCCTGTGTTTAAGAGGCTTTGCGAGAGAGCTGCCTCTGAAGCAGTGGATTCAGAGGCAGGAAATGAGAATTTTTTTTTCTGTAAATTCTGTCACTGGAGTGTGACCCAGTGACAGAATTTTGCCCAGGATACTTTGCTCCCCTTACAGCATCCCGCTTCTGTTGAGAAGGCAGCACTGTCAAACACTGCACTTTTACTTAAGCCTATTCCTAAAAGCAGGGTAGGTAATAACAGGGTAATGAGTGTTAGTTGCATATTTACCATTTTGCCAAAATGTCTTTCCAATAGAATGAGTGCTGCCGAGGAAAAAAGGATGGAATTAGTTACATGGAGAGAAAACTAAAGCGGCGTTTTGAGAGAGAGAGCTTCTATGATGAGAAGAGAGCAAGAGTAAAAAAAATGAGAACACCCAAAAAGAAGAAACTGAAACTGAATCACTCAAAGGATCTCTGCACTAACAAACTGGAGAGAGAGCGGGAGCGTCTCTTTGAGATGCAGCGTTCCAGTGAAAGCCACTTGCTTCCCTCGGACATGTCATTCTCTGAGCAGGAGGACTCTGAGGATGAAGATGCCATCTGCCCTGCTGTGAATTGTCTCCAGCCTGAGGGAGATGAGGTCAGTAGAGGCAGACCCGCTGTGGTGTACTGAATGCTGGGATCTAGGACATTCAGCTGCCCTGAAACTGTCTGACTACAGCAGTACTGCGTACAAAGAGAGCATGAGGCACGTGGTAACCCAGAGAGTGTCTGCCACTGCTGGGACACCTTTAGTAATGATCCTTCCTCCAAGAGCAGCCGTGCAGCTGGGACTGGGGAAGGCAGGTGGACATCAAAACATCTGCATGGACTCGGAAGGAGGAGGTGGGGCTGTGCAGACACTGTATTCGTCTGTGCGCTTGAAGTAAGGGTGTAAATAGACTTTGTGGATTGCAGCCTTTCTGTGGATGGGGGCAGTGCCTTGGAGCTCTGCATGGGCCCATCCATACTGGAAAATGGAGCAGAGGGACATCCCCAGGTGCCTGGGAGGGCCGTGGTGAAGTTGCCATCCATAATTTTGCTCTAGGTGGGAAAGCAACAGGAGGGATAAGGGCCGTGTGCCCTCCTGTCAGCTTCAGAGGAGCTGGGCTGCAGAAGTCCAGAGAACAGTGAGCATAGGTTGAATATCCAGCACTAGCCAGTTGTAGAATGGGACATTTCACCCTCATTTAAATAGATTAAGTGCCCCAAAATGACTAATGAATGCTGTGTGTGCTTGGTCCTTCTCTGAATACCAGTATGTCTGTTCTTCGTTAGGTGGATTGGGTCCAGTGCGACGGCAGCTGCAACCAGTGGTTCCACCAGGTGTGTGTGGGCATCTCTCCAGAAATGGCAGAGAAGGAGGACTACATCTGCGTCAGCTGCACTGGGAAGGACTCTCAATATCGGAAGTAAAACTCCCCGTAAACCATTCAGGACTTGAGTAAAGAAGGTTATCAGAGTTTTCCAATAAAGCCACAGGGGCTGGTTTAAGAACCAGATTGCAAATGGTGCTACTTCTATCCTTATGGGATCATTTTCCAGAACTCAAAACAATTTTTGACACTTTTGTATTTTCCCTTGATCTGTTTGTGGTTGTTGAGGTTTGAGATGCTGACTGTTTAGCAGGGGTTTCCACCAATTTGGAAGGCATTTGAAACATGCACCTTTTATTGTACAGCATTAAATTACCTCTCTGGGATTTACCGGCATATTTAATTCAGCTTGGTTTAGGTGCAAAAAAACCTGCACCATGAATTTTCCAATAAATCCTCTTTTGAGGAAATCCCTGTTTACTCTGTTAACTCTTTGGAGACTTTAGTTTTTTTCCACTTTGTTTTTCGTAGACTAGGTTTATTTATCTGAGCAATAACTTCTATGTCTGGTTTCAGTGACTGGAATGACAATTCTGAGCAGCGTGTTGCTTCTAGCATTGGTTGATGTACAGAAAGCAAATGTTAGATCCTAGTGTCACTGATGGCCCAGTGATGTAGAAGACAGGAGAAAAAAAAAAGGTCTGTAAAGTAATTGCCACAGCTGTATTTTGGCTTTCTACTTTTTTGGGTAGCTTGTATCAAATGTTGCAGTTTATATTGTGGAATAAACCCCTGGTTATGTTCTAAAATTAAATGTTGGTGTTTTTAGAGAGCTTGAAATGCAGTTTCATTTCCCTCTGGATCGATGCTGATTGTATCAATGGGTTCTCTTATTCAAGAGAAATCCATCTTTAGAAAAAGATGACCATGATATTTTCTTACCTTACTCATATATTCAGCTTTGGAAGGAGAAGGCAGATCACAATCTTACTCAAAAAAACCCAAAACAAACCTTTTTCAAGTCTTTTGCAGAGCTTTTCCAAAACTGAAATTACTTACAGGTTGAGTGACTAAAGGGTCGAAACCACGATTTGGGACTTGGCAGGGGCAGGAATGGGGAGTTCGCGCAGGAGGCAAAGGTGTGGGGCAGCCCCTTCTGCCAGCCTGTCCAGCTGGCTTCGGAAGGAGGGGCTTTCCCTGCAGCGTGCGGTGTAGCTGGCTGAGCGGAGCACAGAGCTCTGCCTGGCAGATGCCTTTCAGCTGCTTCTGCTTGCATTTAGCCTGAAAACCTGAGGAATGAGGACATTTCTGGACTGGTTATGTTCTGTTGAAGGCTGTTTAGCCTGGGAGGTACGAGGGGGCAGTGCAGGTGATGGCATAGTGGTGCTGCCTCAGAGGGGACTAGACCTCTGAGGAGGAGATGTTGTTTATTTAAGCCCGCCAGGCACTCCACGTGGGGCTACACCCGAAATCCTTTGGAGAGCAATTGCTAATGCAAAATAGAGTTGTTGCTCCTTTGGAAACAGCCTGGTGACAGCGATATGGCTCTGTGGCCTGCCAGAGGTGGAACTTCTGGAGCCCTGGAAGATGAGAGGTCCTGATCATTGTATCAGAGAGAGCGCTCTTCCTGCAGCATCCTGTATCACCAAAAAAGTGGCGGTATTGGTATTCCCCCCGTTCATCGTCAAGAGGAATTTGCTGGTGAATTCTTCCCTGCTGGTTTTAGAGCTTTTCCCATGGGCAGAAGCACGCAGAGTCACTGGGCGCAGGGCAAAGCCTTCGAGCCGTGCGTGGCTGATAGTGACGTGGTGGATCTCTGTGTGGAATCAGAACTCTGCAGGAATTAGATTTCCCAGGGGTTTGGGTTTGTTTTTTTTCTGAACACTGAGTATGCAGTTTAGTGTCATGTTGTTTTTTAACTGTTAGAGAATCTTCATCCTAGTGATTTGTCTAAAATGGTTGGGGCCGGGGGGGGGGGGGGGGGAGCGCTTACAACCTGACCACACATGTTCGTTAAATGTGTATATGCTTCCATAGTATGACTTTTTTATTTACTGTAATTACCAAAAGGATGTTTTGTGATTTTTTTTGTTTGTTTGTTTATTATTTTTTGGTTGGAAGAAGTCTTTGTGCAATGTTAAGATAACAGTCCAAGCTGTGGAAAAAAACTGATCTGTAATAACTTCCTTTTAAAGGGGGCAGACGAACAAACTTGAAATAGAAAGAGCTTGCACAGTGTTTTGATGTAGCTGAAAACATTACAGAAGTTTCTCGCACAGTATCCCTTTTATTTTTTTGTCCATTGAAGAAATGGCTGTTTACCAAAAAGTGCTAGAGGAAATATGGTGCAATGCAGTTTAGCATGATGATTCAGTATAGGACCAAGGGAAAGTTGTAATTTTGTGGACTGCAGGGGCCAGAGGAGACCTTTGTGGTCCTGACGACAAAATTTATCATCAGGATTAACGAATGCAGTAGAATTAGAGCATGATGTTTTGGAAATTACCACATCTTTGCTTGAAAATTTTCCAGAAATGGAAAACCCAGTCCCTGGGTGACCTATGCCTACAGTACGGGATGTCAGCTTAAGGATTAGCATTTTATTTCCTGCTGGAATTGTGACCTCAGGAACGGGTGGCTGGAGGTTGCTGCGGAGGTGGTGGTTCCTGCTGCGCCACGGGGCCATGCCTGTTAGATGTCATCCCCATGTGGATAGTTCACACTGGATTAGGCCGGGTTTTGACTTTGTCAAGCTAAATAAGCAAGAGGTTTGTTGTTTGCTTCAGGGCGGGCTCTTCTGTGAGCATCCCCTGCACATTCCTCATCAGGGAAGATGAGGAGGGCAGAACAGGCTCAGCAGCAGGGTCTGTTAGGATCAGCTGTCCCTTTCACCCCTCTTCTTGTCCGTCCTAGATTTCCAGAGGATAAACCAAAACAAGCAAAAAAAAGTCCTTCCCATGCCATTCTGCTGCTTTTTTTTTAAATTTTTTTTTAGAGTGAAGCAAACAAGTACCTCAATGTCCCTAAATTGCTCAGATCCTCATTCTTTATTTAATAAGAATAGTTTATGGCCTCTACATTAGTTTAATAATAAAATAGAACAAAAATCAAATTAGTTCCCTACCTGTGGATTTGAGGCTGAAAAATCTGATTTTATTTCAAGCCTGCCTGTACCGTCTGGCAGAGGTTGGGATCGTATCTGTTGTGCCACCTTTAATCTGCTTGACGTGCGCTTTCTCGTGCCACATGAGGAGCATCAGAACAGACTAGTACATGCCCAGCTGCATTGGTTGTGGTCACATACAGCACCAATAAGATAATTGATTTGAAGGAGAGGCAAGTGTTTGGTTCCATGTATTTCTGGTCTTAAACTGAAGCCCACAGTGCTGAGGCTGTTGGTTTGCATTTCCAGGACCTAGTTGCAAAGTTCCTAAATTGTTTGAATTGGGCTTTCCAGCACTCTGACCCCCATCAGCCTCTGAGAGAAGAACTGTCTGCAGGGCAGCCCCTGGGCCCTGGCTTTCCATTTCGGAAGCAAATGTAGCATTAAAAGGCTTCGTGACTCCAGCACACATCGGGGATGCCTTGAGTCCAGAGTTGCTGAGAGCTGTGGAACCCAAGGCAGAAGGTAGGCAGCTTTGGAGGAAGACTGGAAACAATGGTAACCAGATTGGTCGCTGTGTGCTCTGATCCACAGTGGTGGCTGCATATCCGTGTGGATCTGCAGCCTTGGATCTCTGCAGAACGCTTCTTCTGAAGGTGGCAGAAGAGATTTTAGGCAGTTGTGTCAGCACTTGCTAAATGAAGGTATTGGAAGTGGTGCTGGTTTTCTTCACACTCTTATACAACCTAATGTGCCATCCATTTTCTCTACTCGCACCCTGATAATGCATACGTAGGATTTGTTTTCCACAGGCAGAAGCTGCTGCTGGAATTGCACGATTGGTGTGATCGGTGGTCAGCCCAACCGGCCACCAGCAAAGACAAAAATGTCTGGAACAAAGTACATTGGGAGAAAAGAGCCTGCCAAGGATTTGGTATAGACTTCTTGTCTCAAACAGTAAAGTAATCCAGTCCTTCCCTTCCCCAGCACCTTCTGGGTGGTGGTCTATGCTGAGACCTCTTCTTTGGGGTGAGAAGACAAGAAAGGCATGCTGTTCAGGGGTTACAATGAGTTCCAGATACAGAAAAGGATGTAATTTCTTAGGGACAACACATCAGTCCCTAATATTTTGTATACAGCTGAAATACAGAATTGATCCAGGGAGGGGGAATGTTCCCTTCCCAGCTGTGGAGGCGTGTGTTTACATATTAAATGGCACCAACAGGGGAAAATCAGAATTGAAAATGTTTTTGTGCATCATGGGACTTCAGCAGTCATTTGTTAGCCTGACACAAGGATGGGGATGGGGGGTGTCTAATACTGACTAAATACATATATATTCAAGTAAACAATGCAATAACAAACACAGTTAATTTTATGGCTTGACACAGAAGCTTTTGTGTTACAGCTGACGGTGATGCGTGGCGGATTGTTTAAGCATTACCGCACTTCAGGGAAAAGGGAGTTACAGCGAGGGACTTAAGCTGTAGGCCAGATCCCTGCCAGGGCAGACAACAGATCAACAAAGACAAGAGCAACGATGAGTGTTTTGGCTGCTGTATCTGCAGTAGGAGATGTGTTTGTAGGACATCACTACATGTGTCACACAGGATTTGGGAAGGGAAGGTCTCCAGAATACACACAGAGGCAGCAGCTACCTGGAAGCAACATTAAGGAGCTGAGATGACTCTTCTATGAGTCTAGAAATGAACGTGTTTTTCCAAGAGAAGGGTTGAGGTACAGCCTTGAAAAAGCTTTATCCTTTCTTCAGAAGTGAACAAGATGCATATTGAGAGTTCTCCTCTAGGACATAAACGTGTCAGTCTCTGAGGGCAACAGCCCTGCACCAAGAAGAGCATCAATAAAAATAAAAGCTATGTCTGGAAGAGGAGATAAAGCAGTCACACTAGATTAATAGTACTGCAGGTTCAACACTCAGCTTCCATTCGAGACAGACAAAATGGTATCAGTAGGTTCCAATAAAAAGATCTTGGGTAGAAGGAACAAATATTTTATGAAAAAAATAAAAGCACGTGTGATGATGTGATATGCTGCTGGGTCCAAAATTCCAAGTGCTGAGAGGAAGGTTTGCTGAAAGGTGGTTAAAAGAAATAGTGACATGCCCTAAATTAAAAGAGGTGCAGCTTCCTGAAGGTACCTTTATGTACCTCAGTTTTTCAAGTTCTGAAATGTTTGTTAATCCTACTACTTACAGTAATGTTTTTAAAGGTACTTGTCTGTTTAATCACAATACTGGGCCAGATTTTATGTGTGTGTGTGCTCACCCTGAAATCTGTGTGAGCTGGGCATCTAAAAATGTATAAATATTTCATAAAAAGTAGTAAAACCAGTAGCTCCCTGTCTACAGAGCACACAATTCACTCAAAGAGTCTCTATCACCCAGGGTTTGTTGAGGACAAAACCAATGTTGGAGAGTATTTGTCGGGTGTTTGGGCTGCTTTGGTGTCTGTTGGGCTTTTGGGGTTTCATGTTCTTGTTAGTGCCTGGAGTTAAATTTGAACCAAGTCGGGGACAGGTCAGGTGTGTACCAGGTAATGGCCCTGGCTAATGCCTTGTAATTCAGGCTGATGCTGCGCCTGTTCCTTGTGCTGGCTCTGATTTCTCTTGGAGGATTTTTGCTGGTTACGGCAGTCCCATGTCAGCTGCACACCTTTTCTGCGGGGTCGTCTTTGGCACAGGTCTGCAGGGGGGCTCAAGGGCTCGTGTGCCTTGCCAGTGAGCTGAAACATCACAGGAGGAAACAAGGGGTTCATCATAAAATATCTTTTCATGCAAAGAATGTAATCTTTTTGTGGTGACTGAACTTCCTTCTCTAAAGCATGTCAAAAGAAAAGATGAATGTCAGAACCCACTCAGCTTTGAGGCAAAATGTATGGTATTTGAAAGGCGAGCTGCAAGTTTGCTGGCTTTGCAGAAAGCATCTATGTAGAAAACGTGTGAAAAGATGGTGCAGTGTACAAAAGAGGTGGGAATTCCAAACTGAAAAAGCCAGGAAGATTCAAATAAATGTAACTTCTACAAATATGGAAGGACGAGTTGGAGCATTCAGAGCAGTTATACAGTCACTTGAGTAAAAAGGAGGATTATGGGCTAGACAAGCATTGCTCTGGGATACCCCTCCTCTACCTAAACGGCATCCTCATTTTCTGCAAAGTGTTAGTAAGCGCAGAGGAAACAGTTCCAATTGTTCAGAAGGGACAAAAATGATCACAAATACTTGCATAGATGTGCCGGTTCTGATGTTAGCCAGCCAGCACAGGCTGCCAGCGGAAAGTCTGGTGTGATAGTCGTGGGCCTGTCCCACTGATTTTGGTGCAGTAGGAATTCACTTAATGTTTTCCACTAAGCCAAAATACTAGGGCAGTGCAAAGATGAGCAGATGACCCTGGGCTAGCAGAAGTTACACCCTGTATAAATACGTATTTGTTCCTCCAGCAGACAGAGCATTTTGGATTTGGAAGAACAAGAGAGAAAAATAATATTTATTCACCTTGTAGAGAACTCCCTCTGGCAATGACCAGGGCAGCCCCGAAGGACGGGGGACCGTGCACACCCTGGCTGTGCTGTAAGTGCCAAGGCCCAGTCTCTGCCTCCGGGTGTGAGCGGCATGGCTGAAGTCTGCTATTCTCCCCTCTCCCCACAAAAATACCAACCTAAACTGGTTGTGCCCGTGCCGCTGATTGGGAACGACTGCTGTCCCCAGCCTGCCTGCCACTACCAGGGAGAGCATGGCTTAGCTGGGGATATGGGGCGTGCTGGGCACTGCCTGAGCCCGTGCCCTGGTCCTGTTCAGTTTAGGGGGAAAGATGGGGTCCATCACCCCAACTTCCCTAACTTTTGCAGAAGAAAATCTAACTTCATGGTGTGGGGGATGTTTTTATAACTAAGTGTTGTGGTGGATTGATTTCACCTAACTGCAGCTGTCCAGACAGCATCTAGCGTAAGCACAGAAGAGCTTCTGGAGAGCAGTTCAGGTCACCTCCACTGCCTGCCTGTTTCGGGTGTGAAGTCACCCTCTGAAGAGCTGTTGCTGCCTGGGCAGGGCTGGGGCGGTCACAGGAAGGGCTGTGCTGAAGGAAGGAGCTCCTGCTCTTGCAGGGGACGTGGCTTAGTGCTAACTAAAACGGGGTTCCTGTCCAGTCAGCAGTTTGGCTATCCGGCCCTTGTGCTGGCGGAGGGGAAGGGCTGGAGCAAGGCAGGGACAGGCGGCTGTCAGGCTGCAGGACACTCGCCTCCGAACTGTGGCTGTAGGGAGCAGAACCCAGTTTTGTGTTTCTGTAGTATCTTGAGTTGCTCTTTCTACTTGTAGAGAAAATCTTGAACTCAGGTTGCAAAAGTTACATTATGATTTATAGGAACATTTGCTTGCATCACTCTTGACAAGAACGTTTAAAAGTATATTGGTGGGAGAGAATGTGACTGGACGCGTTATCCCAGAGGAACGGACTCCAGCTCGGAAGAGGTTGGCAAAGCTGACTTGGAATGTAACAAAATACACAAAAAGCGCGATGGGTGGATGGGGAAAGGATGTCTCTAGGAGGGGACCAAGACTTGTGCACAAGTGATGAAGCATACTTAATTATTAAATAGCACCAGGACAAGACTAAAAACCAGATACTCCTAGTGGTAGCACATCTATTACCAGGTAACCACTTGATAACCCTCAAGTAGCTTTCAAGCAGAAAGTGTTGTGGGCAAGGAAAACAGTCCCTCACAGTGACCAGAGTAATGACAGGCTTCCTCTGGAAAGAGAAGCTCCTCCAGGCTGGAGGGAGTCTAAGTCATAAGGGACTGGTGGGGAAGGAGTTAAAAGTGCATAATGCAGCCAGAGGCAGCACGGGGTTAGGACTGCTGTCTCTGTCCTGCTTCCCAGGCTCACCCCCAGTACTGGACTGTGTTTATATACAAATCGCTGTTGTACTCCTGGGGGTCTTGCTGCAGAGGAGTTAACGACCGAATAGACACTCGGTTCAGAAAAATCCCCAAGAGCACCACGCTCCAAATCGTGTGGGACCTACTTACTTGGATCTGCTAGCACCGTGCCAAAACGTGACTCCATCACTGTCCCTCATGTAAGAAGCCCATTTTGTATGTGTTAATACTGCTTTTTGGTACTTGTAATGATTTGTAAAATTGGTTATACTTCCTAAATAAACAGTTGTAGAAAACAGAGATGGAACCAGAGCAGTACTTTGCTCCCTTGCGTACGTGTGGCTTTTGTTTTGCTCACGGCTCAAGACCATCTACAGCTGCCTTGTTCCTGACTCACACAGTGATGGTAGCCCACTTTCTTTCGCTTCCCCTGAGCATCATGTACAGCACTATTCCAACCTGAATCAAGAAATTGAGGCTTAATTTACCTTCCAGCTCTGCCCTGGAGCAGCACGCCTGTAGCCTGAGCTGCCTCCTCTGCTGTCACAGACAGGCTGCCTGCCTCGGGGATGACAGTAAAGCTGCTCGCAGGGTCGGCCCCGTCCCTCATGCCCAAGCTGCTTTGAGCCAGAGGACTATCATGGTGCCCTGTAAAAGTGCTGCCTTGAAGCAGTACCACCACCCATCCCCTCACGGCTTCTGCACAGAAATCACGCACAGAAGCGGGGCGGGAAGGACTCAAACCCCTTTGCGTGCCACCATCTCAACGCCTTTGCAAGGAAACCTCATGCCCAAGGGTGACCTTCACACCATTTAAAAGCAAAACTAAGCCGCTTCAGCCCAGGTGGCTGCATCCGGCCCTTCAGCACAGACCCCCTCCAGGCCCTGACCGGCCTCACCCAGCTCCTGAGGGCTCCTCAAGACTCACGGTGGGAGCTCGCCACTGACACGGGTGGGAAAATGTGGTCTGAGGGACTAAACGCTTTTCCCGGGTTCTGACTGACCCCTGGCTCCCGCCATGACAGGAACTCCCTGGCTCTGAGGAGACGCTCGGCCCTGAAGCACAAAGGGGCTTCTCAGGCTCCTGCTCCCGGGTCCGCCGGGCCCCCCCTGGCGCCGAGGCAGCGCCCCTGCTCCCGCAGAGCGCCCCTGCCTCGGCCCCGGCCCCGGTTGCCGCTCCCGGGGGACTCCGCCGCCATTTCCCCCCCCCCCCCCCGCCCCCCACCGCCACCGGTCCCGCCGCGCCGCCGGGGGGCGCTGTGAGCGGCGCGCGGAGCCCCACCGCCCTCTCTGCGAGGCGGGGTGCTCGGCGTCGCTCGCTCCCTCGCGCGTGCGTGCCGTGCGTTTGGCGCGCGCGGCGGCCCGTAGCCCGCGCGCGGCGGCGGCGGCGGCGGCGGCGGCGGAGCGGGGGGGGGGGGGGGACGATGGCGGGCGCGGCGGCGGCGGGCGGAGGCGGCGGCGGCGGTGGTGGGCCGGGACCGGGGCCGGTGGCGCAGGGGCTGAAGGAGGCGCTGGTGGAGACGCTGACGGGGATCCTGTGCCCGGTGCAGGCGGTGCGCGCCGCTGCTGAGGAGCAGGTGAAGGTGCTGGAGGTGACGGAGGGTGAGTGAGGGCCGGGCCGCGCTGAGGGGACCGGAGGGGGAGGGGGGTGGCGGTGTCCGGGTGGGGAGAGGCCGCCGCCGCCGCCGCCTTCCCCGAGCGTTTCCCGGTACCGGTGCCTCGTGGCCGCGCGTTGGCCTCGGCCAAAACTTCCAGCTTCAGCGCTGGGGCCGGCGCCGGCGGCTTTCCTACCGGCTGTAGGCGTGTGCCCGGTTTCTCCCGAGCAGCCCCTGCCCCGCCGCAGGAGTTCAGCTGCGGGTTCGCCGGTGGGACTTCGCTCGGGCTGCCTCCGGCCTGCAGCGGAGGTCAGCGGGCAGAGCCGCAGCAGGGTTTCTTCAAGGCACCGCTCTCGTCAGTGGGACGCGAGGGAAACGGCCGTGGGGCAGCGCGGGGAATGGCCGTGGGACGGCGTGGTGTTGTGTGAGAACTGGGTGACCGAGGAGCACCCTAAGCTCACCAGTGGTAGGACGTGGAGGGGGTGGGATGGCGCAGCAGCAGGCCTGTTGCTTTGGGCACCTCTTTCCACCTGAGGCAAAGACTCCAGGGTCACTCACACGATGGTCACGGAGAGCCTTCCTGCTATGCGTTTGTCTGCAGGCCCTGTCCCGCTCCCACAGTGATCCTCTTCACCTCTGGACATGTGTGCCCTTGTGCTTGCCCACGTCCTGCAGGTCGGCATCTGTACGTGGCATGCTTTGGGTTGAGTGTGATCAGGATGTACCTCTGCCCTCGTGTGAAACTCCTATGACGGGGCCCTGACACTCCTGCATCTGCTGTGGGCATGCGGGACACTGGAGCTGGATGGCAACCGGCCTATGGTTTTGAAAAGACAGAGCTTAAAAGAGCCAGTGCCCCAAATTCGAACAGTGTTTCTCATTATTCCATTACTCATCTGGCCTTTTTATGGTGGCACTAAGCTAGCTCATGCACTTGCTGCTTTTCTGGGGTGGAAGCTACCCTTAAAAACCTATTGATGGTAACATTTTATTTTGCTTCAGCTTAAACGTTATAACCCATCCCAAAAAACTGGAATCTGTAGAAACCACTGGAAGATTTGCAGGTAGTCTGCCGTTACGGGAGCTGGGCGCTGGAGAGCGTGGCACTGCAGCCCTTGGCCCTAAGTTGTGCCTGTGGCCTGGAAGCTTGATGGGCTGGTTGTTCATGGACCCTCCTGGAAATTTTGCCTTACCTTTGTCTGATTGTGCCATTCTGAAAGTGTTTTGTGAAGTGTTTTAAAGTCTTTCTGCTCCTGAACTTTAGCTCAGAAATGTTATTAAAGGAAGTTTATGGTAAAGAGAAGAAAGGCGTAAGGACGTGACTGGATCAAGAACAGTGTTGTGATTATGTTACTCTGGGAATGAGATCAGGGTGATGAAAGGAAGGCAAATTGTTTGATAAAATGTTTCTTGTTATGCAGTCCCTTAACACGTGCTTGTAACGCTCTCAGGTTAAGTCTTCCTTGATGCGTTACCAGGAAATCTGTGTGTTGCCACCGCAGCTATTGGAGGTTTTAATGAGTGACTTGACGGCATTTGCAGTAGTACGAGTCTGGAAGTGCTGTGAGGTTCATTAGCCTATAGAGCCTTTTCCTTGCAAAGCTAATACAGTCAGCGTGGTCTTCAGTGGCAACTTTTTTTTCCCCAAACAGTCTGAATCTTACCACAAGAAATGAAATCAAGTTTGTGTAATGGTTTGGGTAGCAGATTTCCAGAAAAGAATGTTTTTTGAAGACTCTAGGTGATGGATGTCCCTAAGGCCCCTTTGAGAGCCCAGGAATGCAACAGAATTACATTTGGTGGATAACGTTATGGGCAAGAGGAATGGAGTCATCTACACTTCTATTTTTTCACTGTTTTACAAATATCCTGAAGTCACGCAGTACTTCTCTGCAGTTGCAGTCCCAGAACTGCACAGGTGTGTTGCAGGACCTGTACCCGTGACCTGGAGGAGGCTACAGAATACCCTCTCATGCAGTTTGCAGGTGACATCACACTGGAGGGGAGGTGGGTGATGTCCTTGAGGGCAGGGTTTCCACCCAGAGAGCCCTGCAGGAATGGACTGAGAGGAACCTCTTGAAATTCAGCAAGGACAGATAGCAAGTTCTGCACCTGCGATGGGAGAACCCACCACAGGGATGCAGGTCAGGCACTGCCTGGCTGGGGAGCACCTTTGTGGCAAAGGGCCTGGAAATCCTGGTGGCTGGTGAGCTGGACAGGGCCAGCGGTGTGCCCTGGAGGCCACTTGCATCCCGGGCTGTATGAACAGGATCAGAGGCAGAGATCAGCCCTCTCTAGTCAGCGCTTGTTAAACGACATCTCAAATACTTGTCTGGTTTTGCTCCTACCCCCTGAGTACAAGAAAGACAGCGACAAATGGGAGTGAGTTCAGCAAAAGGGCCATCAAGTTGGTTGGGGAATTGCAGCACTCGCCACATGAGGAGATGCTGGAGGAGAGGGGTTTTCCAGTATGGAGACAAGAGGGTTTTGGGGGTGGATCTGACAGCAGCTTCTGGTAACTATGAGGAGGTTGTCAAGACACTGCGGGGTGGGAGAGGATGAAGGAAAGCAGGCAGAAACTGAAACAAGAGGTTCAGACTGGATATAAGGAGAAATTTTTTCACTGTGAGGAGAGCGAAGCTTTGGAGCAGGTTGTCCAGAGAAGCTGTGCCGTTTCCATCCTTGAGTATTTCCAAGACCTGCCTAGAAGATGCTCTGAGCAACCTGATTTGGTGCTGCTGATGGTGCTTTGATCACGGGGGTTGGACTGAAGACCTCCTGAGGTCTCTTTCAGCTGAATTATTCTGCACTTCTGTGATTCCTCTCTCTTGTCCTAGTCAAGCAGCATGGAAGGAATAAGCTATATTCTCCTTTCTGTGCTGTCTTTGGTGTGGAGAAACTTGCAGAAACCTAGAGGAAGGGGAATCCTAAAGGAATACAGTGTTTGCCAACACTTTATTATTGAGGTAAAGAAATGTAGATTGTGTGTGTCAGAAGTACTTTAAAGAAACAAAAAATGCAGTATCATTAAGCAGTGTAAAGAAGATGCTGAAAGTAAAAGTGAGGCAGTAGAAAAGAGCACAAATATTGGCACTTTTAATGAAAAATAAATTAAAGTAGGCAAAAAAAATTGAAAAAAAAATTGTTAAAGACATAAAAACTTACTATGCTTTCCAATGTTGCAGAAGCAGAAAGCATTTCAGGGAGTGTGCGTGGCCACCAGCTGACTGAAGCGTGCAGGGTATGTTCAGGGAGTACAGGGCTGCAGAAGAGCTGAATTCCTTGTGTAGGTGTTGACTTGCCACGTGGAAGGGCCTCTACAGGAGACATGTTGGAGAACCCACGTCAAGTTGAAGCATGAGTAGAAGCATTTTCACTTATCAGTTTACTTTAAACAGCAAGTGCTACAGGATGGATCTCCAAGAGTTTTAAAGGGACTCAAACGTTAAATTACCATGCTACAAATTGTGCTGTAAAACTCGCCACTTAAGGTCGCTTAGGGACCAGATAAATGTAAGTTGGTAAACACAGGACAGCTTTTAGTAAGGGCTCTAAGATGAGGAGCAGAGGGGTGAATGCTGAGGTTGTTACAGGTGAGTCGGTGTGGCTGTTGCACTGCCTGCAATGGTTAAAATCATGTTAAGAGTTGGAATGAGGAGAGCTGGGTACATGCGATTGTTGTGGCAGAGTTGATCTGTGTTTAATAGAAGAGCTGTTTGAAGGAGTCCTGGGGCTGCCAAAAAGCTTTTAGAAAATTCCCTTACTGAAACTTTTTGAAGAAACTAAACTGCTGGGGATAGGTCTTGAATTAATAACTGATGAAGAGCTTGAAGACAAGAGGTAGAAGTGTCTGGTCATGTTTCACGCTGCAGGGAGATAATCAAGAGTCCCACGTGAAGCTCAGCACGTCTATAAATGCTGTGGAGAAGAGTGAATAGTGGTGTGGCAAAGTTGCTGATAGTGCTGTGCTGTTCAGTCTGGCCAGGGTGAGAATCGATGGCAAAAATTATAGAATGATTTCACAAGGGTGAGTTGAGCGTGCAAACAGTTGCACTGTTGGTTGGCAAAGTAATGTTCGGAGGGGAGGAGACAGCCCAGATGATACCTTAAAAAGTAACGGGCTGTCCTAATTATTGCCACTGGGAGAAGAGATCCCATTGTCAGTGTGGAGAGTTTCCTGAAAATACCCATTCACTGCTCAGCCGTGCTCCGAAAGCCAAATGGACCGTTAAGGAGGGAACAGAGAACAAAGCGCGACATAAATTCCTCATGCTTCTGCAGTCCGAGTGCCGCATGCATTACTGGCTTGCTGCTCTCTGGAGGGATAAAGCAGGGCAGTAAAAATGCAGCACAGGGACATTGACAGAGGTGTGGAAAAGCTGCTGTTCTCAGAAGGAGCGAATACATTGACTTTTCTTCCTGGGAAAGAGTTAGTACAGATGGAGACTCTAAAATCATGAGCGACAGAGAAAGTGAGTGAGGAGTGATCATTTGTGACTTCTCATAAAGCTAACATGAGATGAAAATGAATATGAAACAAGCAGAAGCAATTAGGTTGTTTCCCCTGGTGTGCAAACTATGGAACTCATCACTGCTGGATGTTAGAGGTAGAAATGGTTTAAAAATGGTTTGACAGTCCTGGAGGAAAAAACTCATCAAGAACTGTTAAAGACACTGGTCAGATACAACACCTGCTTCAGGAGGTTCCCAACGCCAAGATTTCCGAGGGGTTGTGTTGGGGGAAGCGTTGCTCTGCCCTCACCTCTTTCCTTAAGCTGCTTGCAGGTTGGGTTGTGTAACACAGTTAAGCCAATACAGCAGTTAGCTCTCCCCACGTGCTGTGTGCTGCCCTGCGCTAACGCTCGCTCTGCTCCATGCATGGTTTAGCCAGGTTGGGATGGTTCAGCTTTTGAGGATGCAGCCGAGCTCCCTGAAGCAGCTCGATAGCGAACCTGGCCAGTGCTTGTACAAGGGGATGGGTTGAAATGCAGTCAGAGGTGAGCCTCTGCAACAGGCTGAACTGTCCAAGAGGAGTCTCCTGTCTGACTCGATACAGATGTTCTGGAGGAATATGGGACGTCACGTCTGGAGTAAGGACATGGTGGCAGTTTCTTCCTGCCATGTCACACTTTAGCAGCTTCCAAACATGTCCCCAGCGACTCAGTCTCTTCCCTGCATCTTCTGTCTGCTGAGAAAGTGTGGGAGTAGGCACCACCTGACAGCTTGTGGATGGGAAATGCGTTATTGTTGGTCTCCAGAAAGATGAAAGTTCACCTGGTGACCTTTGTTGTCTCTAGGTTTTAATGGAACATAAGTAAAAGTGATGTCTGAGACTGTTCGGGGGAAGGCAGGAGAAATGAGAGCTTCAGGTTGAGTGGTACTGCTGTGCGTGCATCTAACTTGGCTTGACTCCGCCATCGACTTGTTCCCAGTGCAGTGGGGACAGTGTTTCCATTCCCCCTTTATCTGGTCTGTCCAGGTAACATCATATACCACCTCTGATGGTATATGTGTGTGTGCTACGGCTGATGTCATATGACTTGAGGATAATTCCGTAATGTGTAAAAATAATATCTTTCTCTAGGTCTTACTATATCAGAGAACACGTATGGAGGCCAAGCCACCTCCAGGAATGTCAGAGCAGGGACAGTGTTGCTCTGAAGGAGGTGTGGGGTGTACATCCGCCAGGAGGGATCATTCTTCGACCCTATTAAGAGGAGCAATGTCTGTAACACATTCCTTAAATTATGCTGATAAGGAGTTTTAATGCCAACTTCATATACAGTTGAAAAATACCGCTACCCGCTTGCCTGGTTAGATAACAATTTTGGTGTTTTATGGTGATGGTATTAAGTCTCTGAGCTATTTGCTCTTGTGCTCTGGAAGTATGGTGGTGATAGATGAATGGCTCCAGGCTGGAGAATTGCCTTTTTTTGCCTGCCTACATTATGTGTTTCTGTTTGCCCTTTTTGCAGGTAGAAGAGGCATTTATCTGGCTGCCTTCAGCGTGGCTTATGTTGTGACATCTTGTGTATGAAAAGGCATCTTCAGCTCAGTCCTTTGCAAGGTCCTTTGTTGCCAGAAGCTGAGATATGCAGGTGGCTGTGAGGGTGGTGCTGACCTTGGCAAATTGACTCATGTCAGTCTGGGCATGCTGACCCTCTTTAAAGTTTCTTGTCCATCTTGTTTGAGACTAGTCCTGTGCAGGAGACAACCAATGCTTTGATCTGAACGTGATCTCAGATTTGAATATTGGCTTTACAGGTCTTGTAAATGTTCTTTTAGTGTCTTCTCTTCCAGAGTAGGCGGCTCAGCACATTTAGTTTGATGCTTTAAAACTCCATTGATTCTCTGATGATATTTGCATGATATGGTTTGCGGTCCATTTGTAGCAGGAGAACAGCCATAGGGACAATGATAGCACAAAACTTGTAGTGTCACTTGTGCTTCACCAGTTCAGCATGTTTTGCTTATGGTCAGTTCCTTCCCGACATAACTGTTTTGATGCATATGGTGTTGAGAGTAGTTTCTGTGTTGCGCTGGGTACCTCCTTGAATACATGATTTTATGGTATTGTGTGGAAGGAGGGATTCTGGAGAATTTACGAACATGACCACAATATGTGGTTGTATGGGGGGTCTCTTGGCTCTAACTTGAGCTTTAGTAGAGTGGATAATGGGCAGAAATGCGTGGAAATCCTGTGAATGGATAAATTGCACAGAATCTTTAACAGGAGTTAACATTTTAATATTGAACTGAATTTCTAACAAGGAAATCAAAACAAGAAATGGCCACGTTGGGACACGTGATATCTGACTTTCAGGAAGAAAGGGTATTCACAGCAGCAAATGGTGTTATTTGCACTGTGAAATGCTGCAGACATGTTCAGTGTAGTGAGAAGCTGCAAAGAAGGGATTTCAAATGAGATACCTAAAGCCATCACAGATGCTGGAGAAGAACGGCCTTAATCTTTCTGTCCTTTGCTGAGAAACGAGGAAAATACAGCTGTAGTTTTCAGAGGCGTGCTGAAAAAAAGAGTGCTTTTGGAGTAGTCATTGAGCGTCATGATGGATGCTGAAGAAGTTCCTCAAAGAAACACATTTGTAGTGTGTAAAAATTATGGCTAAGCATTAGGTACTTACTTGATATTTCTTCCTAGTCCATCTGCAGATGCCCTCCATGCTCTGCACTGGTCTGACCTTGTGGCTGATCCTGCTTTGAGCAGGAGATTGGACAGGATGACCTCCTGAAGTCCCTTTCAACCCAAATTACTTTATGATGATATTGGAAACCAGTCCCGTGGAAAACGTCTGCGCCTGTGTAGCTGAAGACTGTGATGCACAAGGGGCGGGCAGATGTTGTGTAAAGGGAACTCGATTTCTGAGATCTGGTCTCTGCAAACTGAATGTTGTTTTAATTTGGAGTGTCAGCGGCCATGGGGCAGTGGGTTCACCTGGGTTGGCTGATGCAGCTACCCCGGCCTCTCCCTCTGCCAGTTGCCTGTTCTCTGCCCCCAGCAGAGACAACTAAAAGGGACCTGTAGCAGCTCCTGAACCAGCTCTGTATGGACGTACTGAGCTGGACTCAGTTGGTGCTGGCCCACTTCAACAAGGTAGGATGTGAAGTGCAGTGATTCAGTAGAAAGTTCTGCTCATTTATTCTTCCCTGCTTGCTTAATACTATTTTTTTGGTTTGGTCCGGCTTAATTGCTCCAAAAAGTTGGGGACGAAGAGGTAGTAGGTTACATAAACTGGCTATGTGGTAGATGGAGCTTGGTTGTGAAGGAGGAAAGTTGGATTTCACTAGTGTTGAGGTTAATGGAGAGGAGAAACAGAGCTGGGAGGAAATGTGTTCGCTAAGTGTTCCCTATGCCAGGCCCTTCCTTAAAAGTTGCTAATCTTTTGGTTTTACTAACTTTATCTTGGGAAGAAGACTTGATGCTTCTGTTATCTCAAATCTGCAAAATATAAGTGGAGGAAGCACTTATGAAGAGATGCATTTGAACTGCAGTTGCCCATGATAAAAATGGAAAGTTTCCCCAACTGGGAAAAAAAAAATGATAAACCAATTCTTTGAGAAGAGAGGAGCCAGTGAGCTATACAATGATCAGTGTAATTTCAGTCCCTGGAAAGATGCTTGGACCAGCTCGTTAAACAGCTTGCCAGCATCTATAACACAATAGGATAAATAGATGCTACACAGCTAATACAGTTTTATATGATCTGTTCTCAATAAATCAATCTAATTTTTGTTTGATGGGAGAGCTGGCTTATTCCTTAAACAAGCAAGTGCTGGGTACGAATGATCTGAGTTCGGTAGAGTTCCTGATATGAATTTGCCACAATGGTAATTTATCAGTTAAGAACATACAGTTTTGTAATATTTTAAGATGCACAGTTGGCTGAAAACCTGTGCATAGAGTTGTTATTGGTGGCTTATTGTGAAACCCAAAGGACTTTTAAGACAGAGCTCTTGGTTGCTGCAGTAGTGAGTACACCTCTAGTTTACTGATGATGGCACTGCAATCTGCTTGGAGAGCAGAATTCAAAAGATATTGGAAAATTGGAGAGGTGGCCTGAAATAATTGAAATGAAATTCTGTAAATTAAGTGCAGAGTACCATATGTAAAGGAAAAAATCAAATGCATATATGCAACCAGATTTAAAGATTGCAAAGTAGAGCCATAGTAGTGAGTTGCAACTATGTGAAGCCGTTGCATTTATTCTGGCTTCTTAGTTCATTTATACCCCTTAAAAATGTGGCTGAAATGCAATGCCATACTCAAGTCTAGAATATTGCAGACAGCTAGAAGAATAATTACTGCTACAGTTAAGAGGAGTATTATGTTAAGTACATCTCAGAATGAGGATCCCTGCTTTTGCAGCTAGCATAAGAGGGGTTTTTTTTTCTTTTTTTTTTTTTTTTTTTTTTAAATGCATGATCTATGAAAAAAGGTTGAAGGAGCTGGGCATGTTGAGTGTAAGCATGGGAAAGTGAGAGGCAATTATCTCCCAGCCCAGAAAAACCTCTTACAAGTGAGGTGGATATTGGGAGAAACTCAGATAACCACATTTGTGAAGCACTCAAATATGCTGCTAAGGAGTTGCAGAAGAATTTTCAATACATTTTTGTCAGGGATGCTGTCCGTGGGAGTCAGGTTGTGCTAGCGGGGCCTCAGGGCATACCTTCTGCTCCACAGTTTCTAGAACTAACACCTCACAAATGTATTTCTTAAGCAGACTAGCGAAATTAAATGAAGTATTTAGTACAGTTATCAGCTACCCAGAACTTAAAGTTGCAATTTTAAGCAAATTTATCGAGGCATATGGACTTACCATACCAGAACAGCTTCCTGGTTTTTATTTCCTGTGCTCAGTCATTCAACAGAGTTGGTACAAGCGTTTTAATTTTGCCTTTGTTACAGAACTTGCTTGGCAACTAAAAGCAGCTCTTGCTTTTTCTGGACAAATTTCTTACTGGAGAAGGTCCCGCAGCCTGAATGACTGTACAGGCAGTTTCTGGTGTCAGTGTGCTCGGTCAGGGTTTGCTCAGGAAGGCGCTTGGTGCGTTCTGAGCTGTCTTCGGGTGTGTTTTGGGACAGCTGAAGTGATGTTTCCAAATCACTCTCTGGATGAACCCAGCTTGTCCCAAAAGGAACTGCTGGCTGACAGTCTTCTGTCTTACCCCATCCTGCATCTTATCCATGCATCCCTCATGTAGGGACTTGACTAATGATGTTACGTTGTAGATAAGATTTTTGTAAAAGTTGAAACTCATTTGCATGTTATTAACCTGCATTGCAAAATTTCTTGCCCATGAGAAAAAGAAATAAGATTCTGAGAAAATAAATTAAGTTTGTGCAGAAAGCACAAGGGAGAATTAATGCTTGTGTTTCATTTGAGTAGCTATGCTTTGGAATTGTCTTCTCCTTCCCACATATGAGTCATTCAACTGGTATGATGTCTTTCTCCAAAAATCTTGATGAGTTTTGCTCTGTGGGAATAAAAGTTATGATACCAACATTTTTTTTTCCCCCCCCTTGCAGAATTTGGTGTTCATTTAGCAGAACTGACTGTAGATCCCCAGGGAGCTCTGGCCATCCGTCAGGTGAGTTTACCTGGAACTGTAGAAAGAATTTTGATGGTAGTGTCCTTGGTTTTTAAAATATTCTCTCACATTTCCAGGTGAAAAATTGGAGGTAGCTTTCCATTACTGCTTCTCCATTTTCTTTTACATTTCTCTAGAGCCATCACTTTCTCTTTCAACATTATTCAGGTGTTACAAACTTACCTTTTTTGAAAATAGTGCTTTTTGGAGTTAATAAACCTGGTGCTGAGACAATACTGTACTGGGAATGGACACAACTTATTAGGTGGATGGTAGGTGTCAGCAAGCAGAAGTGTGACTTGTCTTTGCAGCAGCTTTTTCTGTAGGTGTTTTCCTCCTTGAAAAGGAAGTTTAGGTTCTGTATTTCTTTAGTTACCATGTGGCCCATATCTTTTGCCGTTTTAGAGGTGGGGAAGTAAAGCTGCTGCCTTGTGTCAGTGCTGTACAGGCCATCATTGCTCAGTGAATGACCATCAGTTCATCTTTTTACTGTGGTAACTTTTTTTCATCCGTTTCACAAAGATTTTGCATTTTTGGCAAGCCCTGTCACCCCTTTAAAAGCAGCATGGTGGGATGGGAGACTGAGCAAATGGGTCAGGGGTGACGCCATGGTTGCAAGTTTTGTTACTGATTCTTGACCTCTCTTCTAATACAGCTAGCATCTGTCATTTTGAAACAGTATGTGGAAACTCACTGGTGTTCTCAGTCAGAAAAGTTTAGACCTCCAGAGACCACGGAAAGGGTAAGATTTGGTTTCATGTTGTCTACTTTGAGACACTTTATCCATCAAGAATATTAATTTTGTAGGTGGTTTAAAAAGTGTCGGTGCCCTTGTGTATTATGAGGATTAATGGCTTTAGTTAAGGTTTTCTGACATTTTCCACTTTGAAAATCTGTTTTCAGTTGCTTAAAACAACACTAGACTTGAGAAGCTTGGGCTAATTTCTGTAGGAAAAGTTCAGCCATAATGTTTCTGCTGCTCTAAGAGCAAGACTAGAAGAAAGCTGCTTTGTAAGTTTTACAAATACTGATTCTGGCAGTCCTTTTTCAGAGATTTGCTAAATCTTGTGTTTTTCAGCTTGGGACTTAAAAGCTGTTTTCCCATGACAAACTTCAGTTTAAAGGTCTGCTGGGTTTCATTAAAAACCTGTTCAGTAGGAGTATTTAACAACTAAAATGGCCAGAGATTCCAGCCTTTTGCCACTTTGACTGTTGACGGGACTATCTTTCACATCTAGGGTATGATTCATGCCATCCAGAGACAGTTGCTTGAAATAGATCTTGTGAATTATGCCCCAGAAGTGCTGGCTTTTTTTTCACATCCCCTCAGGGTTTGGTGACTAGTTCTCGTATACTAAAATCTTCCAAAGTAAGCAAACATAGTCCCTGACACTGGAGCTGGGATTTATCTCGGCTAACTCTGGATGTCTTCCATGTAGATATCTACATCCTATCTAATTGCAGCTGTGAGCTATTTATTGTATGCTTGGCCGAGTGCTCTGGGTGAGAAGAGTGCTACGTTACAACACACCGTGCAGTTTTCTGTAAAAAAATTACGGGGGGTAGTGTGCAAGGTTTTGTTGTCTCATGAATGTTCATTCTGTAAACCCAACATTTAATCAATATCAGGATACAGTCATAGGTATAATTTTTTTTTTTTTTTTTTTTTTTAGATTAAATTGCTTTATGACTGGGGATCTGTTTTGCTAAATAATGTTATTCTCTACAGGCAAAAGTTGCTATTAGGGAGCTCCTACCCAATGGGCTGAGAGAATCGATCAGCAAAGTGCGCTCAAGTGTTGCTTATGCAGTTTCAGCAATAGCCCACTGGGACTGGCCTGAAGCCTGGCCTGAGCTTTTCAATCTCTTGATGGAGATGCTGGTTAGTGGAGATGTGAATGCAGTGCATGGAGCCATGAGAGTGCTTACAGGTATGTGTATGCGAGAGCTTTGGCAAGGCTGATGTAGGAAGAGGTTTAGGCTTTTCCTTACCTTCATATTCTATCACTTTTCACTCCAAATTGAAGAAATTGGAATTTGCTGTTTCTTTTTTACTGGGCGTGGTGCCTGTCGGTCACTGTTGAATTGCATGCTCAGTAGATGTCCTGAAAGCTGAGGAAGAAGGTTCTGTGCTACAGAAGCAACTTTGATTGCCACACCCTCTTTTCCATACACCTGCCATTTTTAGTGTGATATTTTTCTGTTTGCCTTTAAGGATTGCCATGGGTAGGCCAGACGACCCTGGTCTAGTTGAGTACAAATCAATGTGTTTCCAATATGTTGTTAGTGTTTCCCAAAGATTCTGTTGTTGCTGCGGCCTGCAAATTTGTTTTCTTAAAAGAGCTTCCCTTCTTTTTCCATTTTCTAGAGTTTACGCGGGAAGTGACAGACACACAGATGCCACTTGTCGCTCCTGTTATTCTTCCAGAGATGTACAAAATTTTCACAATGGCAGAGGTATGATCTTCACTATTAAGTTGGTACTGAATGGCATTAGTGGGAATGTTTCTTGGAGCAGAGAAACTCCAGATTTAACAGTTAAGCTGTACTGTAGTATGAGTTAGACTTAATTTTCTTGATGAAATGATAGTTGATGGTAGCTAATATTTCAACAGAAATGTTGAAGCCAATGATAAAATAAGAGAATCAAGTTGAAGTAAAAAATAAATACAATTAAAAGAAAATTAAAGGAAATAGAAGTATCTTGTGTTCCTGATCTATTATTTCAACTTTTTTCTAGGTGTATGGTATTCGCACAAGGTCGCGTGCAGTGGAGATATTTACCACGTGTGCCCATATGATCTGTAACATGGAGGAACTGGAAAAGGCAAGAGTTTAGATTTTTACCCTACAGCATACATTGAATTCAAACTGAGTGAGGTTCTAAATAATTATTAGTATCAAAATGAAATGTTGGAGAATTATGTACTCTGTCAGCTGTAATTCTGGGGAAGAGGGTGTAATTTAATACATGTAAAGTGGCTAACTCCCTCCTTTACATGTATGCCTTGATACTGTGACTTGGTTTCCATAATTAAGTTTAACTTGTGAGATATCAACAAACGTGCTTGTAACAGCTCAGAGGAAGGGGAGTCAGCATGGGGAGGAGGTAGTGTATCATCCCTTTGTTTGGAAATCACTGTCATAGCTTCCAGTCTCCAGGTGAACTGTGTGTTCTGGCCCTTGGGCGCGGTATTGGTTACAAGTCCTGGAACTTCATCAACTGCTTTAGCATGCATGTTAACCTTTTGTTCCTAAAGGGGTGGTGGAAACCAAACCAAACAAAATTTTAGAAGAATAGCTCTTAAGAAAAAAACCCACTATGCAATTAAGCAGCTTTATACGCATGAGTCTCCTGTCTGGCTCTGAGCACATCTGCATTTTACATGGTCTTTGACAAGTGGGTTTCCCAGCATTCCCCAGATAATAAATTGTTCTTTTTAACTTTTTGAAGGTGAGGGTAGGAAAGGGTGACTCTCAGTCTAGTGGCTGGTTGTTGCTGAGTGGCTATATCTGTTGTTTCCTCCCTGTTTGCACAGGGAGCACTTCAGTGCAGACTTTTGGGAAGTTCTGATAATTACACCATATCTCTACTGTGCTGACAAGGTTACTTATGCAATAATATCATGCAGCTGGTACCAGTATCCAAAAGATATAAAAGCTCCCCACTGTCTTATTCTGGAGGAGGGCTGAAAGTGTCCTTTACATTGTAAACAAAAACTTCTATTGAAATTTGACTTTAAAAGATTGCCTCTTTTTCTTTTTTTTCTGTAAATTGCTAAGGTGGTATTTCATAGTTTATTTAAGCATACAACTTTGTTGGCTTAGCTATGGAGTTATGAGGAGTATTCTCAATAAAATTATTTTTGTCCAATATTACTTGCTCTGCCAAGCACTGCTTACAGAGTGCTTTGACATCTGGAAAAATATTTACTGCATTTTCCTAGGAAGAATCGTCTCGGTAATCTTCAGGCCAGCTGTTGATACTCAGCTCACGAAGAGCTTGTTTGATTTGGGGGAGGGTGGCTCAAGAGGGAGATAAATGCTGTCCACAGGGTTCGGTGTAATTGCTGGTATGTGATGTAGTCACCCCAAGTTTCTTTTATAGCCCCGGGGGGGGTTCAGGCAGTTGGGTGCAGGGCATGATTCATCTAATCAAATGAAAGTGCCTGTTTAGGAGGACATGCGCTACTCCTGAGACTCTCCAGACTGGATTGTCTGGATCTCTATTTAGAGTCTGAAGCAATTAGCTTAGATGTCGGTGTGTGGTTTGTAGCAGTCTGTGGTGTGCGATTTTGAAGGGTGGGATTCAGCTGAGCTTAGTTCCCAGCATGAGGAGAGAGCCAAAGTGATGTCTGAAACAAGTATTTCATGTGACTTGGCAATGTTCTGCAGTTGCCTTGAGTCCCTCTTTGGTTTTGTAGCAGGAAAGTGCAATTTCCATTGCTTCTAGTGCTTTACTTGTCGGATGTCGGGGTTCTGTATCTAGTATTCACCTGTGCTTGCATTGATTGTAACCAGGGTGCAGCCAAAGTCCTGATTTTTCCTGTGGTGCAGCAGTTCACAGAGGCCTTTGTTCAGGCCCTGCAAATGCCTGATGGACCTACATCAGACAGCGGGTTTAAGATGGAAGTCTTAAAGGTAAGTCACTTAAGACTGATTAAAGAAAGAAAGAATTGAATACCAATACACTGTGAGATGTGCTGAAAACAGAGAAAAATGAGTGCATCACCTTTCCTAGTACTGCTCGTGAAGTTTTTTGGCTCCCAGCACCATACATCGAAATAAGTTGTTCTTGTCTGTACTGAAGATACCTACGATGAGATCCATAGGGATCTGTCCATAAAATGATCCATAGGGATCAACCCATAGGACAATCTGTCCTTGTCATTTGCTGATCTAAGACATCTTGGATGCATCTTGTTTGGACTCAGTAGTTAAAACCTGTCTTTTTCTAAAGATGCTGCAAGATTCTGCTGCAATTAAGTTTTAAAAGCTTATTATGTGCAGGTGCTTTTCTAGAACTTGCCTGCTCTTTAATGCTAAATTATCTCTGCAAAAGAGAGGTGGAAAGTGTTTGTATTCTTCTGGTTTCCTGGAGAAAGAAGATTGGATTGCAGAGCTCTATGTGCATATGACTCAGTGTGTAGGGACAAGAGTGCCAATGTGGAGATCCCTTCAACAGCTGGGAAAGCGCTGGAGTTCTAGGGTGTGCTGCCTGCAACAAGGGGGAGAAAAGAAGAGCTCAAAAACATAAGTTGCAGAATCAAATCCAGATTTTCTATTTACTTGCACGTGTGCTGGGGTAAGCAAGACTTGTGTCACACTGTACAGGTTTCTGAAAATGGACAGCTGAGACCCATTCAGCCACATTCCCTGAAGAAAACAATACGACAGAGTTATTGGAGACAAGCATCAAAAGTTTTTCATAATGACCAGCTTTGCGCTGGAGCCATGAAAATAAATGCTGGGAGGATGCTATCGTATTATACAAACTAGCAACTGCTAAGTTCTGTGTCATGGAACTTGGTTTTTTAGTCCTCTTAAAGGCAGCACAGGATGCCTGGTTATGGCATCCTGTCACTTCTCAGTAAGGGGTTGCAGGTATCGTACAATGGAAACAGCCAGAGCTTATTTCTTGCTGTGCAGCACCAAATGGAAAGGAGTTTGGGGTAGGATGGTGGCAAGTTTTGTTGAGAGCGTGTCTCTTGTGGGTTTTTTTTTTTTTTCCTTTCCATTGGCTGTGCACTGGGATTCATGGGACAGTAATATATAGGAACGCTAACACGAAGGGGATACTCTGCAGGGTGTAATCTTGATTTGAACAGGCTGCAGCTCAAGAATGTCTGAATCTCTGATTCCAGATACATACATTCGGATGTTTAATGAGTAGAAGTAGTTTTCAGCCTACGCAGAAAGCAGCTGTAATTGATAGTTTCACTCTAACCATAGCCCGGTTCTTCTGTTCTTGTTACATTCATACATTCTGCAGCCTTTTTTGTTATTTATGTAACAGCGCTTACTGGAATTGGAGCTGTTTGTACTTGTATGTCTGCACTGATATACAGCAGTAGTCTCTTGAAAGATGTGACAGGCTGGGAAAGTATTTGAGGAAATGTCATCGTGTTCTTGCTCTGTTCTTTAATTGTGCGTGGGCATCTACTTTTGGCCACTGCTGGGTAGGTGCAATACAAGAGAGGATTTTGGTCTGAATACACTATTGTATGTTGGGTGGCATTGATGGCAGCAGAAAATCAGTATGGATTTAAACAGTAAATTCAGGAGATCTTCTGCTGACAAGTGGTTTGTAGGAGGCTTTTTGTGAAGAGAGAGTATTGTGGCTGTTGACTCAGGGCAATTCATGATTTTGTCACTTAGGGTTTCTAAGCTGATGATACCAATTTTCTAAGGGAAAAGAGATTCAGGTGAAAGACCCATAAATTGCCTTCCCTTCCAGAAAAGTGGATTTTATAGTCATTGTAATGCAGAAGTAAGAGACCTCAAGGGATTAGTTAAGCCAGCTCTACAGATGAGATCATTACAGGAACCCCTTGAAATGCTGATGCAATGGAGGAGGGAATCAAGACTTTTTTTTAATAGTACATTTTCAACCAGATGCAAACTCAGTCCTATCTCTTTTTCCTTAATGAAGTGCTATGCAGCAAATGACAGGAAGATTTTCTTTTTTCTTCCCTGTCTCTTGAGAGCTTTGTACTCCAAGGTTCATGGAGTTCTCAGTGGAAATCAGAGGCAGCCCTGACCTAAAATGTCTTGCTTTCCATATAAGAACGTTATGCAGGACAGTGTCAAAAGCTTTAACGAATAATACTGAAGTGTCTATGTCTGCCTGATCCGCTGGGACAGTTACCCTGTTTAAGAAAATAAGTAGGTTGGATCACGTCATGGCGAACCACTGATGGTTAATTTGTCCCAAATCTTTCCAAGTGTAGTTACAAGTTTTGAAGCAGTTATCAACAGGAAAGTCGGTGCCTTTAACCCTTGGAGGAGATGGGAGGTTTGGCCACAACAAAAATATTTTCAACCGTGAGGACTAGAACGAAATACCAGTGTTGTAATTTATTGTTTTGTTGTTTGATAGTTTAGCATGAATTAAATTGGTATCTCTGAGGAGGAGTGAGCTGCAACTAAATGATTCTTGAATCCCAATTCCAACGTTGTTGAACATGCCACTATTGATTGTTTTGAGAGAAACAGTGATTAAACATGACAGGTAACAGAGTTAAGGCAAATTTCATAGCAAGGGAATATAAATACGGTGTACTTAGTATGCAGTAATTATATCAAGAGCACCAATTAACCAACAGTCTAAAGTACCTTACAACCTTGCTGTAGTGCTGCTTCGCTTATGCTTAAAATCTGTTCTTTCAACACCTGTATATTAATTATACCCTCTTTGTTCTTGGGTGGAAGACAAGGTGGTGGCCAGTGTCTTGGGGGCAGCTTTCCTAAGTTCATGAGCAAAGTACATAGCCTGTACCTGCTGCACTCGTATTGAACATTTAGCTTTAGCATGCTCTCCTGCTGCTGGCTAGCATATATTTTAAGCTTTTTATCCACAAATTTGGGGATTCCTTCTCTGTCTAAAGACACAAGTAGGAAGTGAAGCAAGAAAAGGCTTTAATACGGAGTGACTTTAAGGAGATGCTGAGCAATTAGTCAAGATGCGGTTGGATTTTGCTTGCAGAATAGCTGGAAAGGGTTCAGGAGCTGTCGTGTTGCTCCCTCAGTGGTGGTTTCGGTGTGTTTGTGCGGTGACTCAGGCTACAGGTGTGGATGCAGTCCGTTATTGTCTGGCTTGGCCTTAAACGTCCTGTTTGGGGAGTAGCTTGACTTTGCTCTGAAGAGAGATAGATAAGGATTTTCTTGGAGGATTTAGTAGCTGGTGGAGCAGTACGTGGGGGTAGGCAGAGGGAGGAGGAGGAGGAGGAGATCTGTGAAGCAGTTCTTTTAGCTCAAACAAGCAGTGGGAACTGGCAGAATGAGAGGCCAGGGGTTGAAATACAACATTTGACAGGAGAGAGTGCTCTTTTTTTTTAATGACTTGCACTGCAGGAAAGTGGTGAACTTGCAAATGCAGCCCTCTGTTGTTAGAATTGCAGAGCTATTGAATTGAAAAACTCTTACCACTCCAGCAGTGCTTCCTGCAAGATTGTCTTGGCATATAGCTTAGAAAAACTTGCATGTTTTATTATTATTAACCCCTTGCATGGGGTTCATAAGCAGTGGCATATAGAACTAGTCTCTTTAGATGCTACTGTGGCCATAGTCAGGGTGTTGAGTTTGCAGCAGTCCTGCAGACCAGGTTCAGATCCTCTGTCAGCACCTGCATAAACTTTTTTTTTGTTTTTTTAGAGGCTGGTTTTTGTCAACAGGTCTTTTCTCTAATGCTGCTGTCGCCTCCCAGACTCATTCTCAAACATACGCATCTGGATTATCTCTGGCTGCCCAGTCTTGACAGACACGGTCTTTATATAATATAATAAGTTCTGTATCTTACCGCCAAATTATTGCATTGTCTTCATTTCCAGAGTTGTACATCTCACGTTATCCCTTTGCTTCCCTGCAAAAGAGCAAATATGAAGAGGGGCCTGTTTGTCAGAGTTCATGCAATTGAGGGGACTTCCTGGTCAGGAGTGAGAGAAGATGACCTTCGTCGCAGGAAGACATTGGGTTATCTCAATTGTTAATGAAACAGCAGCCTGTGATTTGAGTGTTTGTTGATGGTTTTCCCCAGTTTTGCTTCTGATTGATATTCTTTTTTTGTTCCAGGCTGTGACAGCACTTGTGAAAAACTATCCGAAGCACATGGTTTCGTCAATGCAGCAGATCCTGCCCATCGTCTGGAATACCCTTACAGAAAGTGCCGCCTTATATCCTTTGTAGGGAATGGTTTTAACTAGAATAGAACAAGACAAATCCTGTCTCATACACAATAACGACCTGAATGCAGCTGAAGAGCATGGTACATGGTGTAGTCCGCTGTGACAGACAGAATATAGGCATCTATGGTGTAGATGTACCCAATATTTCTGTTATATCAGTTGGCTCCATTAAGTTTCTTTTAACTTAAAAGTTGTATATGATGAATGATGTGAGTGCCCGTGTTAGACTGGCTGTAGAATTGCAGCCGATCTCTGCATTGTTTCTGGTACTCTTTGGTGAAAATTGTCTTCTTAAAAAGATGTCTATTCACAATGTAAGGACTTCACGTAAAGGAGAATCTACAATGTCCCTTGCCACAGCAGTACTAATGGCTGGTTACACTTGCTGCTGAAGTTGATTTGCCTTTTGAATGTTGTAACAGTCATTACTTCACTGCACAATTGGCCATGTTAGAGGTGCTCTGTTGGTAGTTTTTCCAGTACTTGCAAACTGACAAGTCAGATTTTTCCATATCATTAATCCAGAAGTTGCTTTTTTAACCTTTTATAATGAGACAGTAATTGTAGAATACTGAGCCTTCTTGTAGCTTTTTGTGAATTTTTGGTATAAACACCAGAATTGGACACTGTGTTGCGATAATAATGTAAGGGTTGATGGAGCTTTTCCTCTGTAATTTAATAAGAATGACTGTTCTGCTAGAGATCATAGATCTAGACCTTTTTATATCAAAGCTGCCTGCATAGTCTTGCATTTCAGAATCCTGTTGCGTGTTGGGTGATAGGCTCTTGTAGAGTGAAAATGGGCAGGGAGACCATAAAAGTAGCCTTAGTTCTGGAGCAAGTAGAGGCTGTCTAGTTTCAAGGTCAGCTGGTTTTTTTGGGGGGGGCTTGTTGTTCTTTTAGACACCTGTAAAAATCCAAGGAGCTGTTTGTTAAATTTTTGATGGTGTATTTCTCCCTCAACTGTCCCGACTCTCACTGCAGTCCTGCTGGCAGCTGAGCTGACAAAATAGTTTTTTGTTTGCAAAAGGGGAGAGTCTTGTCCTTCCTTCCCTTGTGTTTGCTCTGGCATTTGTTGGACCTTCAATTCGCCATCCCCAAAGAAACCTCCTTCCTCTCCACCCCCAAGTTAGTTTTCGGCCACATCCCAGAGTTGGAGGCTCATGGAGAGGCCTGACAAGGAGCAGAGCCAACATAAGGTAGCACATGGGATCATGGGGTGGCTCCTCACCCTTTGGCAGCAGTGAAGGGTTGAATTGGCTCATCCCCTGGAAAGAGTTGAGTCTGAGTGGTTCCGTTCTTGCAAATTTTTAACATAAATGAAGTTTTGGGTTACCTTGGAGGATTTGGTTTAAGTGTATCAAATGATCTAAAGGATGTGGAAGTGGTCTGCAGGAGTGGTCTTTGAAGTTGGGCAATGCACAAAGCCAGGAGCTCCTGGGGCTTGTCGTCTCTCTGCAACACAGGACTGTGTGTAAAGTCAAAGATTTTTTTAAGAAAGTAAACTTCCCTAGTTATCAGGAATTTTAAGATAGGAACAGATTAATTCCTAAATAGACGCAGTTCTTTAGAAACACGCATATTTACTTAACTCCATCCACTTATGTGAGAACAGAAGTAAATTACACAGAAGAGGTGGAGGACCCTGTGGATTCTGATGGTAAGAATTTTTTAAACTGCACTTTTGCCTTCCCTTTTAAAGAGGAATGGACTTGCCTAATATTATTGTTGTCAAAACAGTGACTGAAACACTGTAGGATATCGTGCGTAAAGGTACATTTATGGTGTTAGAACAGTGTTCATCATTTATTTGCAAGTTCATGTGATTGTGATCAATGAAGCTGCATAATTTAAGGACTGAGTTCTGCAACAATTTTGAGGTAAACATAATGGGACAAAAGAAAACCAAATGGGTTTTAGGTTGAGCTTGATCAGTTTTAAAGAGGGGTGTGCAGTGAGGTGGGAAGAGAGCAGAATATGATGAGGTCAGACGTCCTCCTGAGGCTGCTGCCGCCCTTGCTAGTCCAGAAGTAAGAATAAACATTATCTCGTCAGACAAGCTAACCGTTCGTAATTATATTTGACACCCATGTATACCTTTCTGTATGTTAGCATATTCAGTTGTGGGTTTTGTTTTCAACTTCTGCCTTTCTGTACGTTGGCATACTCAGTCATGTTCTTTTTTTTTTTCCACTTACTTCTTTGTTCAGGTGAAGTATTGGGCTTTGAAAATCTAGTGTTCAGCATATTTGAATTTGTTCATGCCTTGTTGGAAAACAACAAATTTAAGAGCACAGTGAAGAAGGCTTTGCCAGAGCTGATCTATTACATCCTCCTTTATATGCAGATCACAGAGGAGCAGGTGAGTGTGTTTGTCTTGTGTAGGAAGCAACTGAGATGAGAGATTTAAAACTGCTAATGTCCTAGGAAGAGTTTCAGTGCATGGAAGCTGCTGTAATCTAATAGGCTGTTCTGTCACTTTGCTGTGCCAGGAGTTAGGGCAGTAGCATCCAGATGTTCCCAAATGGTGTAACGTGAATCAAATCACAGAATCACAGAATGGTTTGGGTTGGAATAGACCTTCAAAGATCATCTAGTCCAACCCCCCTGCCACGGGCAGGGGCATCTTTCACTAGATCAGGTTGCTCAAAGCCTCATCCAACCTGACCTTGAACACTTTCAATGATGGGGCATCCACAACTTCTCTGGGCAACTTATTCCAGTGTCTCAGCACGCTCGTAGTAAAGAATTTATTCCATATATCTAATCTAAATCTACCCTCTTTCAGTTTAAAACTGTTGCCTGTCACGACAGGCCCTGGTAAAAAGTTGTCATCTTTCTTATAAGCCCCCTTTACATATTGAAAGGCAGCAGTAAGGTCTCCCTCGAGCCTTCTCCTCTCCAGGCTGAACAACCCCAAGCGTCTCAAGCTTTCTTTCTTCATTCCTTCATGATGTATTATGCTGTAAAATGAGGATTATCATGCTGAAAGGGATAGCCAGGTTTCTGTGATAGTGTGATAGTGAAAAAATTGTGCTAGTGGTGTGAAATAATTTGTACTGGAATTCTACGTGGCTCCTGGCCTCCCCAGCCTGACAGCCATCGTCTTTTTGTTTAGGTAGGCATGCATAAAAACAGGCACTCTGTTAAAGATTCATCTGCTTCTCCCATTCCTCATCTATAAATAAAACTGTGTAACATTGATTCCAGGTCAGTCATTAGTTCTGTCAAATTCTGATCTCAAATGAGGAGCAGAAGAGCAAGATTAGCTCAGAACAGAGAGGGTGTGTCCAATAGAATATAAAGTTTCTCCAGTAGAACATAAGAAAAATCAGTTGAAGACTATAACTTCTTATGGCAGAGAAGAATTCTGAAAGTAGTTTTGCAAAACGGAGATTACTGGGAACAGAAAAGCTCCCTTTTACCCTTGATGTTCTGAATTAGTCATCCACCCTATCCTTTTTGTTTTCTTTTGTTTCAGATAAAAGTTTGGACTGCAAATCCACAACAATTTGTGGAGGATGAAGATGATGATACTTTTTCCTATACAGTGAGGATTGCTGCACAGGATCTGTTGCTGGTATGAAATGTGTTCCACATTTAGATGCAACCAAAATAATAATAACAAATAATAAACCTAGCTTCATGAAGGGCATTTGGAGAAAAGGCCAACTTTTAAAAGTCTACACAAATAAGTGTTATCATTTCCTTCTGTGCAGGCTGTGGCTGCTGACTTCCAGAATGAGAGTGCAACTGCTTTGGCTGCAGCAGCTACAAGACATTTACAAGAAGCTGAGCAGGCTAAAAACAACGGTGCTGAGCACTGGTAAGGAGATGGGGCAGCAGGGAACAACACTGGTATGAATGGCAAGCTCTTTTGCAGCATGGGGTGCAGCTCAATTTAATCACATTTTTTTTGTGGCACTGCTACTGGTGGACAAGGATGAAATTTGAGAACTCTGATTAGAAGAAGGAAAAGAAAGTACAGCAGTTCTTGAGCCAGATGACGAACTCTTCATGTGGAATACTTTCAGCAATTCCTAGGACAAGCTAGCTGTCCCCAGGCTTCCTCCAGACCCTGACAATTCCTTAAAATGTATCATTGGAAACTATAATTAGTTATATGCAATCTGAAGAAAAATTGGCAATAGTTTCACTTTCTGTTCAGTTAATTGAGCCCAAAATTTCAGGCATATCTTCTTTTACTTGGTGTAAAGAAGAGATATAGGTGCTGTATGCAGATGTGTGTGTTCAATTTTAGAACTTCAAAGCTGCAATTTTTAATGTTAATTGGGGATAGGAGGAGAAAGCTCAACTGCAGGAGTACCTGGTTGCTGTTCCATAACTATTCTCTCTTGGTTTTACAGTACATTAGTTCAGTGTTTGTGTTTATTTTGAGTATTAGTGTCAGAGTAGCCACTCGGTATAGTGAGCAGCAACTGAATGTCAGAGAAATCAGACATTGAGTCCCCGTCTGCCTTAATTGTGATAAGTTTTAAAGTAGGTTATTTGCTTCACAACTAAAACCAAGGAGAAGTGGTATTTGCCCATAACTCTATTTCATCATAATGAACAAAACGTAATGCAAAATTAGACATTTTTAAACCTTTAACGTGCTGGGTATCTCAGTGCTTCTGCACATAGAATAATCAAGTAAGGCACAGCTGGAGATGTAAGCCTTCATAGAAAAGTCTCATTTCTTTTTTTATTATGGGAACAAAATTGATACAAGAAGTAACAATTACTCATCCGGTATTTTAGAAAGTGACTGAGAATGCTGCCTATCCTGGGTGAGTTTCCAAGCCCCCAACTTGCTGAGTTTTGCAAATGTTCATTTCTGTCAGGGCCTTTTAAAATTCTCGGCTTTGGGATCAAGAAAACAGTTGTGGTAGCTTAGACTGAAAAATTTCTATGGTTTCCACTTCAGAATTTTTATTTATTTATTGAGGCGATGTTGGGGGGAAAACCTAAAGGCATCTGAATTCTTTTGCAGGTGGAAAATACATGAAGCTTGTATGCTGGCCCTGGGCTCTGTGAAGTCTATTATTACAGACAGTGTGAAGAATGGTAGAATACATTTTGATATGCACGGCTTCCTGACAAATGTTGTTCTTGCAGACCTCAACCTTTCAGGTATATTGGCCCTTGCCATTACTCAGAGTAAATGCTGAGTGCCAGACCTTGGACATCTCTTACAAACAAAAGTGTCTGATGAATCAGGTTGCTGTATGCGTGTAGTGTTGTGAAATGCAGTTGTGCACGTTGTACAGGTGAAAGGGCATAAATCTTATCTTGTGAGTTCACACATGCTACCAGGTCTAGTATAAGTCATTTACATGTAGGACACTATGCCTTTGGTTGCAACTCACTGTTGTCTGGATGCTTGAGCCTGTAGGGCTTGGAGATGAAATGGTGACTGCTTGGGGAACTTGGTGGAAAATAGTGGTTCTGTTGTCTTGTACCAGTTTCTGGGAAAGATACCAGCAGTGTTTAACAGGCTTCAGAATTCCTGCAGAAACATACTATCCCATTTTCTTTACGCTTGGGCTGACACTAGTCATAGCACATGAATTCAAATAGTATTCCTAGCTGAGTGTGATCCTATTATTGGGATCTCTGTAGGCTTCCGCTTTCTATGTTATCTTACATCAGCGTGCAAGAAAGTCAAAGGAGTTGTTGAAAGTCGAACCTCAAGAATCCTTGCAAATAATTAAAATTTGAGAAGTTTAAGCCAATATGAGCATTATTGCTGAGTCCCATTAAGTTGTGTCAGTGCAGAAAAACAAATTGCTGGATGCTTTCATCAAAGAAATATTTGTTTAGCCTATTACAAAGAAGTTTTTTTCTTTTTTTGAGTTAATTTGGAATGAAGAAATAGTGTGCAAAGTGCATAGTGTGCAATGCATGTAAAAAACAACCTCAGCTATTTACATATATTTACACACATTTGCATATGTGGTATTGGGTTGTAAATGAGCTAGTGTGCTCTAGAAGGGGCTCCTGGATTCAGTATATAGATAGTTCTCAGAGGATGTCCATTTAATGCTCAGTAGTGGTAATAAGACAAAGAAACCTTGCTTTTTATAATACTTGCTTAGAAAACAAAGCTTTTCTCTTGCTATATATCTTGCATGGAGTTTTTTATGTCCTCGTCTTAAAATTAATACTTGCAGGAATATAAATAATGGCACTAAAGATGCTGAGAAATAGAGAGCATCATCTGTTTGAGGATAGCCTAAATAGATAAGGATACTTTTAGTCTGAAAAGGCAGAAGGGTTAAGTGTGATAAAGATACTTCATACTTTGATAAGTGTAAACAGGTGAGTAGATAATGAGTATTCACTGTTTCGCTGGTGCTGTTGAACATCATGTTCTGTAATTACAAGGTGATGGCTGGAAACTAGAAAAGTAATCTGTAAAAGATCCCTGTATACATGCTCTGCTTCTCTAATTCTTTCCCCTAAGCTTCTGCTATTTGCTGCTCTTGGGGACAGAATATTGAGCTAGATGACCAGGAATTACTGAAAAAGCCTTGATTCTCTTCCTTTACGTTTGTTCTGATGATCACTAAAGCATGTATTGCTGTATTGATGAACAAATTCGATTGTAACTAATTGAGGGAAGAAGTTGTTTTTTAAACGAATTAGAAATTATTTTTTGAAATAACTAAGAAAATAAACTGGATTCTACCCATGAAGAAAAATTCTTTGTGTGCCTGCACACTGGTCTTCTGTGTCATATCTTACCATTTTCCTGCTAGGATGACAAAATTTTGGATAATGGATGGAAGCAGCTGTAATTTTAAACTCATAAAACTTACTCTAAAACCACTGGGGTTTTTTGTTTTGTTTCAGTGTCTCCTTTTCTCCTGGGTCGTGCTCTGTGGGCTGCCAGCCGTTTTACAGTGGCTATGTCTCCAGAACTAATCCAGCAGTTCCTGCAAGCCACTGTCAGTGGTCTACATGAAACCCAGCCTCCTTCTGTCCGAATCTCTGCAGTCAGAGCTATCTGGGGGTAAGTAAACCCTAAGATATTCCAAAGCTCCAGGGATAGGTGGTATAAATTACAGTTATAAAACTGGTATGTTAAAATATTGATATTTTTGTATAGACTGTGGAAGTATTTGCTTTGAATGAAATAGCATTAGCTAGAATAAATAGAATAATTAGAAATATTCTAATAAATAAATAGAAAAAATAAATAGAATTAATAGAATAAAAAGTGTAAGCAGGCAGGTTCAAAATAGAATAACTCTAATGAGGAATATGAAATTGAGATTCAAGGTTGGCTACAATAAAATGTTATAATGGATACAGTCCCAAAGAGAAGTAGAACTAGATAGCGATGGAAAGCATACAAATGAAACCGAGATTACTCCTGTTCAGTCACGAAGGTGGCTGAATGACATAATACGGGCTTGTGGAGCAAATCACAGTAAGAAATGTTGGGGGGGGGTGTCATCCTGTTTTTGTAAATAAGTTGCAAGAAGAAAAAGGGAAGATCTGCTGTATTGATTCTAATGTGAAAATTGAACATTAGTTTAAAAACAAACACACACAAAAAAACCACAAAAGAACTACTCTTCCCCACCCCCCAAAACCACCTTGTCTTCTATTTGCATTGAAATGATAATGAATAAAGGCAGAGACTTAAAACTTGGTTATTCCTGAAATTGTTTTTTTTCTTCCGTAGCTCACTCGTAGAACACAGTGATTAAAGACGTTGTAAGCAGTGAGTCTCACTCAGACACTTTTTTTCCTCAAGGTTTATTTTCTCCATCGGTAGGCAGTTCTTAAGAGAGAATTGTTACTAAGAGGCAGTGGAAGCTTTTAACATCACTTGGCTCAACTCTGCTTCTGTGAACCATGGAATGAGGAGGAAAGATAGCTGAGCTGTTGAGAGATCAAGGAATAGTAGACTGATGGGGAAAAGTCCTAGAGGAGTGAACTTAAGGCAAAAGAATGAGTGGAGTGAAATAACCTCTTATATATCATCTAGTGTTAAATGTATAACCAATGTGTATTTTTGTATCACAAATTTCTTGTCTAGCTACTGTGACCAGCTGAAGATCTCTGAGAGCACCCATGTGTTGCAGCCTTTCCTTCCTAGCATTCTTGATGGACTGATCCACTTGGCAACTCAGTTCAGTTCAGAGGTCCTAAACCTTGTGATGGAGACGCTGTGCATCGTCTGTACGGTAGATCCAGCATTTACAGCAAGTGTGGAGAACAAAATCTGCCCCTTCACGATTGCAATATTTCTGAAGTACAGTAATGGTATGCATTCAATTTATATTCTCAAAGTACAGTTGTTTTTGCTACTGAATCCTGGTGCTAAAAACTTAATAAATGATAATTGAATGAACATTGATTCATTGAACGGTAAAGCTAGAAGGGAAACTTGCTGCTTTGCCTATTCGAATTAGTGGTAGCAAAAATTGAGATGTGTTTGTTAGTATGTTTTAGTAAATGGTGCTTTCTCTCTCCAGATCCAGTTGTTGCTTCTCTTGCCCAAGATATCTTTAAGGAGCTAGCTCAGATAGAAGCCTGCCAGGGTCCAATGCAGATGAGGCTAATACCAACTCTTGTCAGCATCATGCAGGCCCCTGCTGACAAGATCCCAGCAGGGCTTTGTGCAGTAAGTGCTACAGTGGTACATGGTCTTGGCTGGAGATGATTCCCTGTTCTTTAACATATAGGATGGCTGGTCTGCAAAGAGTAGAAAGGTTGCTTTTAAACTGCTTTGAAACAATGACTTCGATCATTGGTAGAGGTTTCTTTGTGGAGAGAAGGCAAACTGCAGGTGGGGGAAGACGCTTCCAAAAGTTAACTTTAAACTGCTCCTCTGGCCATCTTCCAGTCTCTGCAGCGTATCCCTAGTCATTTTACTTTGACATAGCCATCTTTCACCAATAACAGTCTCCTCTTTGTGGTGGAATGTTCTCCAGCAGGGTGCACGACTATTCCTTGCACTTTTTTTCTAAGGCTTTTTCTGATTTGTATGTCACATACGTATTAATTGCTGGAGATAAATTATACAGGTTTGTCCTTCCTATAAAAAGTCAGCTTATAAAAGATTAAGCATTGACTATGTAGAATGATTGTACGGAATTAAACCCATAAACATCTTTATCAATATGCTTATAATCTGCCTATTGATTGGTACGACTGTAACAATCACTCATGGGTAATTAAAATAAATTTTAATCAATATAAACAACATGGAACAAGTCAGCTAGAACGGTTCTCTGGCTGTACTGAGTAGCATGCATTAGGGTACCGTGAAACTGTTTGCTGTATTTAAGTGGTTACGCTGCTTTTAATGTTTGAACTGCTTTGGGAACTTTTACAGCGCACACCATGTGTCCATGTCAAATACAGTGACGCTGTGGGTGCATGACTCCAAGGTCCTCTGATTTTAAAAATATTCTAGACTGTAAAATCAGGATGTGATTGCAGTACTGCCTCACATCCCTCCAGTTTACACCTTTTGATGCTTGCACCATCGGTGGGTAATTCTGACTTAGCATACTATGGCTGCTACTGTAACAGTGCTTTTGTTTGTGTTTTCCTTTCAGACTTCTATCGATATATTGACCACAGTTGTGAGGAATACAAAACCTCCTCTGTCCCAGCTCCTGATCTGTCAAGCATTCCCTGCGGTGGCTCAGTGCAGCTTGAACACAGATGACAATGCTACTATGCAGGTAACACTGTGGGGAGTGGTAAGGGCTGCAGGGCTATGCAAGTCGAAGAGAGGTGACCACGTAAGACGGGTCGCATAGCCTTTAAGGGAGCCCAGGCTTTGCTTGTCAGTAGCTATATCAGCAGCTCCTCGGGAGTCTCTGCCACCTCCAGTTTGTCATGAAAGTACTGCTGTTCAAGGGCCTGCAATGACTTTTACTGTTCATTCCTTAATTTGGAGGACCGGAGTGAGTAAAGCAGCAGCCTTGATCTTTTTTTCTATTTTAGGGCTCTGGAGTACAAAAAAAAAAAAAAAAACCCAAAAAAACCAAAAAAACAAAAAAACAAAAAAAACCCAAAAAAACCCCCACCAAAACCCAAATGAAAAAAAACCCAAAACCTTATTGCTTTCCATCCCTTGTAATAACTTTCATCACACCTAGGAATGGCAGAGGCCGTCTTCAGGAACATGCTCAGGCATAGGGAAGCAAAAGAGCTCCTGCATAGAAGACCCTCTAGGCCTCCTCCTTCTTGCCGTTTTCTCCTGTACTCATTTAGGTGGGAAGGGGAAGGCATACTTCTTTTTGACTGAGCCAGATATGGCGTGGAGGGAGAGCAAGGATTCATCTCAAACAGCAGTAGTGCCTGAGCTGTGCTTGTTGGCAGGCTCTGCTATTACCTGATGATGTCTTTAGAGCAAGAAAGAAAAAGCTTCAGAGGCTAAAAGTGCAGGGTGCCTTTTCATTCCAGCTACTAGCTGACATATAAATAGTAAAGCTGGTTTCATTCCTTATGTAAGGAGTTTTATAGTGCCAGCTGCCCTTTGCCATGTGAATACAGACCATAGAAATGGCTTTCCCTGAACAACATACTGGTAAGAATAGAATCATGGAATCAAAGAATCGTTTAGGTTGGAAAAGACCTTTAACATCGTCAAGTCCCACCGTTAACCCATCACTGCCAAGTCCACCACTAAACCAGGTCCCTAAGCACCACATCTACTCGTCTTTTAAATACCTCCAGGGATGGTGACTCAACCACTTCCCCCGGCAGCCTGTTCCAATGCTTGACAACGCTTTCCGTGAAGAAATTGTTCCTAATATCCAACCTAAACCTCCCCTGGTGCAGCTTCAGGCCGTTTCCTCTTGTCCTATGGCTTGTTACTTGGGAGAAGAGACCGACACGCACCTCACTACAACCTCCTTTCAGGTAGTTGTAGAGAGCAATAAGGTTTCCCCTGAGCCTCCTTTTCTCCAGGCTAAACAACCCCAGTTCCCTCAGCCGCTCCTCATCAGACTTGTGCTCTAGACCCTTCCCCAGCTTCATTGTCCTTCTTTGGACATGCTCCAGCCCCTCAATGTCTTGTGCTGAAGGGCCCAAAATTGAACACAGTATTGGAGACCAGCAAGAAGAGCTTGGAGACCAGCATGCTGGTTGCTTTGCTGGATCTTTGTTTTAAGAAGGAATTCAAAAAGACTGCAGTTCGGCTGCTGGGTTATGTTTTGTTCATGCTACACTTTCCTGTCTTCATCTCTCACTTGTTAGAACCTCTTGGAATTTCTCTGAGTAACAAGACTGGCATAATAATGCAGCTACTTCAGGTTGTCTTTGTATTTACTAGATGATCTTCTTGAGGGCTGCCTGGGCAGTGAAGAGTTTTGTACTTGATAATGAACTGAAGTCCGTAGAAATTATTTTTAAATTTAGGCACTCATTTTACTGCACATTAGAGAGCTTGGATCTTTTACAGATTCCACCAGTTTGCCCATTGTTTTTATCTTGGTTAAGGGTCTTTTTGGGGTGATGAAAGGAGATGTCTTCCCACGCCTCCCTGCTCCCTTGCCTAGAAAGGGAAATTCTAACATGACTATTTTCTCGTTTAGAACGGTGGCGAGTGTCTGCGTGCATACGTCTCGGTGGCGCTGGAGCAAATTGCACAATGGCATGATGAACAAGGCCACAATGGACTGTGGTATGTGATGCAGGTGGTCAGCCAGCTTCTAGATCCAAGGACCTCAGAATTCACTGCTGCCTTTGTGGGCAGGCTGGTCTCCACTTTAATTTCGAAAGCAGGAAGTGAGCTGGGAGAGAATCTGGACCAGATCCTGAGAGCTATCCTCAGCAAAATGCAACAAGCGGAGACGCTCAGTGTAATGCAGGTGAGCAGGCTGGGCACCCAGGAGAATAAGTAGAAGTGTCAGGAAAAGAAATTGTCTTTTTTTTTAATTGTGTGCCTGATTATTTATGGCTACTGCAGTTGGAGGTTCTACATATCTTCTTGAAGTAGTCAGGAAAATGCCTGCTCTGCTTCTACAGAGTTGTCTGGATTACAGGGTAAGCCAGGTTCTTGTGGGTAAGCTTCAGTGCACCTTAAATAGTCCCCCATGACCTTGTGCTTGCAAGCAGTGAACCTTTAGAGGGGACAAGAGTTGCCCAAGTTGCCATGTTGTGGCAAAGGCAGCACATGTTTTTGAGTGCATGTATTAAAAGGATAAATGCCTGGGAGTTGAGACAAGGTGAACTTACGGTGGACGGGAGGTGTAGTTGGCCTGCATCAGATGAGAGGCCAGACAAGAGCATCACCATCTCTTCTAGCCTTGACCTATTTCTAGTGGCACACTTTTATGGAATGATTTTATCCCAGTGGTCTTCATTCTCTCTGCTATCTTTCTTGTCTGTGCCCTTAATGTAAAACATCTAGTGATGGCTGCCCTGGTTCCTCAGCAGCAGCTGGGGGAAGGCGTTTTGCTGGCACTGTTGAGGAGTTCTGCCTTCTGGCAAGATCCCACCTTTGCCCTCGCTGTGGGACTTGGCTGAGGCTCACTCTGCTCTAACCCTTTTATCTTGTGTATTTCTCTGATTTTTGTATGTGTGTTTTTCAAGCCAGCACATGGTGAATCAAGAAGGCCATTCAGATGTCAGCACAGATTTCATCTTAAAGCCTTGATTTTTTTGTTTGTTTGTTTGTTTCCCCTTGGAAACACTCTTGATTCTTAACTGTTCAGAATGGCTCTCACTTTGCTTGGTATTGGTTTTAAAAGATTTGGAAGCTTAAATCTGAAGCAGTCACATGAAGCCCCTGTAGCCAGGAGAAGAGAAGTGAGCCTTTCACAATGCTGAATCACCTCCCTGTGTTAGCCTGAAAGCTGGACCTCTGGAGGTGGGCATCATTTCCCCGAGGAAGCCTACAGGGATGCCCTCAGGCTTGGAGACTGACGTTTAGTTGTACGCAGCATATGAATTCTACTCCTGGTCTTTAAGATTCAGACTGTAAAACTGCATCTTGTAAAAAAAAAAAAAAACCAAACCAAACCAGAACAAAAAAAAAAACCTTTCTAAAACTTGCAGTTCTTTCCCTAAAACTTGTGTTTAGAGTGCACTCAGAATTGGAAGAGTGCTGCTGAATTATGATGTGATGATGTGGGAGAAGGGTGGTCCTGTGGTGGAGGTGATGATGGGAAATCCCTGGGGTGAAAGGGGAAGAGAATATGGGTTCTGGCTCTGGACCAATAACTTCTGTTCCTTAGCTTGATAATGAGACACGTTTCTGCTAGATTTGTGTGGATTTAGAGCTCTGTGTATAGAACCATGTGTACAGCTTCTGGTCCATCGAGCAAATTAGGGCAGTTGCGGTGTCTGAGTGTTGCATATGTTATTTTTGCTAGTCAAAAGTCAGCTGCAACCTCTGATATTTTTTAAATAGCTTTTTAATCTTTGCTTTAGGAAGGTTTGTTAGTTTGGGGCATGGGTGTGAGTAAACTTATTCCTGCTGTGTTTTTTGGTGGGGGATAAATACTGCTGTTGACTGTAGTAGTTTATTGCCTGCTTTTGTAGCACAGAGTGTCTTGCAGAGGGTTATACTTCCTCTTCCTCTTGGGGTTGGTAAGCATAGTCTCTGCTCTTGCAGAGAACTCAGTTACTTGAATATTTGATAAAACATTTTCAACTATTAAATTATGTACAGCTAATGTTTCCTTTCTCCTCCTGTAGTCCTTGATTATGGTGTTTGCTCACTTGGTTCACTCACAACTGGAACCGCTCCTAGAGTTCCTGTGTAGTCTCCCCGGACCAACTGGCAAGCCTGCCTTGGAGTTTGTAATGGCTGAATGGATGAGCCGGCAGCACTTGTTCTATGGGCAATACGAAGGCAAAGTCAGGTAGGATGTTTTCATAAGCAGGATCCATGCGTTAACGTTAGCTGACTGATCATCCCATTGCAATTAAATGCACTGGGTGTGAGGGGAAGGGGAGCTGGTTCAGACTTGCATTAGTGTGTGCCAGCGTTGGACAGAATTAATTTTTCCTGCACTGTCAGTTTGGCTCAGGAGAGTTGTGGTAATTGGAGCAACCTCTGATCTTCCTCTAAGTGCTCCTCTTGCTGCCTGGTATTTCTGTGCTGGAACAGGGTGACCCAAGGGGGAAGGGGGTGTTTACAAGAAACACAGGAGTGCTTTTGAGATTGAACTTCTGTGCCTGGGATGAGAATAGCCTCCAGGCATGAAATTGCCTTTATAGACTACTGTAGAGTTTCAGGGCATTGTAGAGGGTTTCCTAAGAGAATCTGGTGATTTCTTGTTGATTTAATGATCTCTTAAAAGTCACTAAAGAAATCAACTGAAACAGTTTTCTCTCCCTTTTGCTGTAGGAGCACATCTGTGTTCTGGTGGAGAAGTACTATATTCCAAAGCATGAAATATTCTGTATTAATGTAAATTTTGCCGCAGCTGCTGTCTTTGATTTTTCTGGAAATGTGAAGCCTAACAGACCACTCTTAGGGGTCTCACCAGCTGTTAACTCACTTCTTAGTATGTGTTGGTGTGTTATTGTTATAAGGCAGTCAATAGCCTGTGAAATGAATAATAAGAAAAGGCGTGTTTAAAATGGACATTTGTGAATGATCATGCAGAACAAGAGGCAGTCTGATTTGGGGATCTGGTGCTGTTTTCAGTCACACTTGGTCTGTTTCATCCCTAAGAGCAGTGGTTTGTCCCCATTTTGACAGAGCAGGGTTGTCTGCAGGATCCTCTGAGACTGCTTATGACCGCAGGGAAAAGCCAAGGCTGACGCTGATAGGGAGAACAAGATTAAACTTTGTTGTTCAGTGCTGTCTCTAATTGTCCAAGATTAGAGCTATTTGTGTGCAGATGGCTTGGCAGGGCTCCACACTGTATTAAACACTTTGATTTGGGTTATTTACGGTGATGCTTATTGTGCATTAGAAAATGCTAGGTGTTTTCTGTGTACTGAGGAAAAGCAATGCCTGCTCAGAAGACCCTCTTGTTTAGAGTTAGTAAAAGGAACATGAAGATAGCTGACGCCTTCTGTGTGCATCAGTCCCTGTCCCTGTGAGTGGCAGGTTGAAGAAGTGGCTATTTGCTCTTGACTTGCATGATGAAAGGATGGGAAAACTTCGGGCAACTCAGGGGTGGCATGTAAGATCTGTGTCCAAACCAGCAGTATGGGAACTCAGAGCCATAGTGTGGGAGAGAAGGAGGGTGTGAAGTGAAAGCACGAAAAGAGTGAGTTCCACAGAGCTCCGAAACTTCAGTTTGAGACTTGTGGAGCCAGGAGAGAGGTTTAAGAGTGCCAAGTGTAAATTGGTGGCCTTAACCAGTAGTCAAAGTCATCCTCAGTATGGCTTGAAAACAGCCTGGAACTGGAGAATGCTTGAAAGTGTGGTGTACAAGTCCGAGCAGCAGAGATGGAAAGTACACATGAAGATATCGAGGGAGCAGGCTAGAAGGTCTGAGTGTAGCTGAGCTGTGAAGGACCAGAAGTGAAAAAGAGCTTTTGAGACTGGAGAAAAGTAGAAGAGATGTTCACAGCTGCAGATCAACCAAATTAATACTTTCTTGCCACTGCTTTCCTCTTAATTCCCATCTTCATCTGCATGTGATGCTTCAGGAGTGTGTTTAACCTCATGGCCCTTCTGAACTGGAAAAACCGTTAATGTATGTATGCACCATTTGGTAGTGTTTAATCCAAAGCTTTGTCAGTTTTTGACTTGCTGTGCAGGTGAGGAGATGAGTCCAGTTTTGGATGCTGACATAAAGCAGGCAAAATAGGAAAATTCTGTAATGTTTGTTCTTGGCAAAAGTGTAGAAAAAAGGGCATCTGAATGTCTGCTCTGGAGATGTGTTCCCTATTAACAGTCACTGTGAAAGCCAGGCAGTTTAGAGACAATCTCATCTGTAATTTTCCTATTCCCTGCTTCCCAGCTCTGTAGCATTGTGTAAACTCCTTCAGTATGGCATCAACACAGATGACAAGCGACTTCAGGACATTCGGGTAAAGGGAGAAGAAATATTTAATATGGATGAGGGAATACGGACACGATCAAAGTCAGCCAAAAGTAAGTAATAATTTTGCTGGTTTTAACAGGGTTTTTTTTCCTGTTAGTAGATGCTATGAAAGGCTGTAAAATAGATCTTGCAGATCACACAAAGCTGTGGGAGATATTTCCTACAGAAGGTGCATGTTGTTTTTTAGAGCTAATCCATACATCATTACTTAACATATCCATTATTTGCTTTAATTCTGCCAAAGTCTGATCTGGAAGACTCCAGATAAGACTCTGATTTAATATAAGTGGATGAGGTGATTATGGGATAGGGAGTTATTCATTGCTATTTTGCGTCATCCTGTTCCATCTAATGAGATAGAATTGATAATTTCATGATGCCTAGTAGCTTCTCTGAGAGGAAAGTGTTTAGTGAATGCAGAGATTTTAAAAAAAAAAAAGTAGTATTTTTTTCGATGAGACAGACTTTCACAAATACCAGCAATGATTTCAACAAGTTAGAGATCACTTTTAAGGAAAGCTTGGCCGGTCTCCTGCATAAGGCTTGTCTTATTTTTAATTGGCTGAACCCCAAATCCTTGATTGGAGACTACTGTATAGAGATTCACATATTAAATCGGAGAGGGCGCTCGGCAGGTTTGTTTCTGGGGACAGAGCCCCCGAGGGGAAGACACTGGGGAGCCGCTGTCTTCAGCAGTCAGTCAAAACCTTGGTTCTGAAACTTGCTGTGCACAAACAGTTGCGGGATAGGACGTAACAGCTGTACTGATCCAAACTGGAGGCCCATCGAGGCAGTTGGTGTTCCTCAAGCCTTCAGCTGTCGTAGGCTTGGGGGATTTGGGGTGATGCAGTAAGACTTAGTAAAGGAAATAAATAGGGGAAAGCACTAGGAGTATGAGAGGTAAGTAGTGGTCACAAAACACCCACTACCTTATTATTCTTTACTTAAAACCCCCCACCAAACAGCACAAACCAAACTCAGATGTTGTCTAGTCAGATAGAAGAACAGTAATTGCTAGCATTTGAGCACCTAAAGAGTTAAAACTAGTGCTTCCAGTTTCTTCATTTGATAGGATCTTTACTTTTGCAATTAAGGACAAAACCACTGTCTAGCTATCCCTGTGGAATAATTAGGCCTTGCGGGAGCCCTGGTGAGGAAAAGTTGGAGCTTGCAGTGTCTCAGAAAGGGTAGAGCCACGCGTGGGAGTGCTGCACTGCTCATTTACTTGAAAGCACTGCTAGATGTGCAACAATAATTTTAGAGAATGCTTAATGAAGTCATCTGTAGCTATGATTTTGTTGAGTAGACTCACAAATTAATTCAGCTGAGAAGATTTTAACTATGCCTTTTCATTCAAAATATGCAAGATTTGATATTGCAGTTAAGATCTTTGGAAATCCAGCTGTGAAGGTATATGGAAGGAACATTTGGGGTTCTTTTTGTCAGTCCCTTTTTCCTCCCAACCTGGAAGTTTTTGCTCGTCTGTGACCATTTTAAACGTATGGTAAAATTAAAAAAAAAAAACAACCACCACAAAAAAGGCCTGTTTTTAGCAACTTCTTATTAAAAGCAGAATGCATATATATTTTTCTTCTTTTACAGATCCTGAACGCTGGACAAACATTCCTTTGTTAGTAAAAATCTTAAAATTAATAATAAATGAACTCTCTAATGCGATGGAAGCAAATGCATCTAGACAGACAACTGCAGATTGGAGCCAAGGTAAGATACTGGGTTTGCTTTTCCTCTTTGCATGGCTTAAATCTACTTTGTAGTCTCTTCAGAAGCATTTATAGTAATAAGAAACTCACAATAGTAAATAGCATACTGTAATTACAAAGGCTTAAATAGTGATCCAAAGGATAAAATCAGTGTTGTGTGTTCTTAGACCTGAAAATTATTTTGGGCCAGTGTATCTGGTTTGCCTTTCTTCCTCCCTACTTTAAGCGTCCATTCTTGCAGCTGCTTTTTGCTTAGCTCCAGTCCTTGAGTTACTCGTTCCACAGGGATGGTAAAGGTTGCAGGTGTTTCCCTTCATCCACCTACACAAGCAGGGATGTCTGCCTAAAAACTATACAGTCCCCTGTATAGTGATCGACAGACTGGACCTCTTAGATTTTGTTTATTTCTAGAAATTTTTAAATTTTTGTTTTCTAAACAGATGATTCAAATGATATGTGGGAGGATCAGGAAGAGGATGAGGATGAAGATGAAGGCTTAGCAGGACAGTTCTTATCAGATATTCTTTCCACAAACAAGTATGGTAAGTAACAGCTTTAAAGTGCTTACTCAAAGTGAAAATAGAGTAGATGACATCCTAGTCAAAGTTTTCTTTCCTTGACAGCAGCTCAACAGAGACTGCAGGCAAGGGGAAGGAAATATTACGCTGGGATTTTGACTAAGGACTTTTTTCTGTAAGAGAGGGACATGTCTGAATAACACGATGATTAAATAACTGCATTTTTCACCTGAGAGTTCAAATGCTGCGTAGGCTTCATGTTGCCGTGAGGTTCATCCAGGTATTTCTTCTAAAGAGAAAATTGATGCTTAAAGATGTAGACATGACTTTGGAATGACAATGTCGTAGCAGCGGATGAACTTGTTTGTGGAGTGACCTTGAGAAATAATAGCTGCATAAAGATGGAGCAGGTATAATATCTTCTTTCCTCTGCTCTCCAGTTTGCCTATAGTCTTAGAAGAGAGAACCTTACAGGCAGATACAATACGGGAGACTGCTTACATTAGCACAGAATTGGCAATGTGTCACCCTGACATAAGGTTAAGGCGTAAGATAATAGTGCACATACTAGACAAGCACGTTTGTTAGTTATCCCGTGTATGCTCGTCTCGCCTGCGCGTTCCTTGAGACTCACGCTATGACCCTTCTTGTTCTGGGGTGTCGTGTTTTCTAATCATCTGAACTTAAGGAGTGAATATTCTGGATACAAATTTTTTTACCCAGCAGTGCTGAAACTATTTCTTTTTGGATCCTTGGATCTCAACAGTAGTTGAATAATAGAATAATAGAATACTTCCTGAGGTATTTTGCTCTGTTTGATGTTAAAACCTGCTAATTTGCCTCTGACAGATGAGGATTACTATGAAGATGATGAAGAGGACGATCCAGATGCATTAAAGGACCCTCTTTACCAAATAGATCTCCAGGTGATGCTCTAGAATGAGTTTTTTAAATCAGATTCCTATCATTCTTTATAAACTTAATTTTTCTGTGTTGTGCTTGAACAAAACTGTGAACACCAGCTACTGATTGTTGTCCCGAATGTACTCAGTTAATTGAAACTACTTTGGGAAGTGCTGAGTATCCCAAGAATGCCTGGAGATATTTTTCCTTATTGGATCAATATCTGTAACTTGGAAATGTGAATGAACAAAACTTTTTGAACAGAGGGAGATGAGTCTTTTCTACCCATGAGCTTCACAGCTATTGGCTGAAGTCAGAAGTAGATTGGAGACTGGACATGACAGAATTTCATACTCCCCTGGGAGATGCTCCCACCCAGTCACAGCCCCTGTGTGATACTTTGCTCCTGCTTTTTACCACCACCCGGCAGCCGTTCATCAGCCCTTCCCCTCTGCTGCCGCCCTTCCTTCCACATCACTTTTCTGTTCCCTGCAATCCCTTTGTCTTACTTGGTGCATGTTGACGTTTATCTTTTGATACATGAAAGAAACAGGATTTCCAAAGTGACGTGATGCTAACTGGGTCTTTCTGTCTTCCTTTCAGGCCTATCTCACTGACTTCCTCTGTCAGTTTGCACAGCAGCCCTGCTATGCAATGTTTTCAGACCATCTCAATGAGAATGAAAAGCGAGTGTTACAGGCCATTGGTATATAAACCCACTCAAGAGACCATCCCGATCATATCTGAACAATATTTTTTTGGCTTATTCCACGTTTTATGATTAAACATAAAACATTTTCCAGTGTCTACCTGCTTGTTACAGGTGGATGATGGCCTCATTGCAATGTATTGAGCCTCATCTTTACATGAATCTGCTAAGGGAAGGAATACTAAGAAAGCAGCAAGGACAGAAGTCTGTAGAGCTTTGCACATTGGTCTCACCATGGGAGCACTTTCATTTTCCACAGTAACTTTCCAGGAAGTTCTTAAAGATAAAAAAAATGTGTCCTTAATATTTTTAAAAGCAAACTGTCTCTACCTGTGAAGAGGCACGTAACTGAGTTTCCCATAGCACAGTTGGACAGAGAAAGGAATTGGGTCACTTACAGATTGCTTGGATGTATCTTGAGAAATGGGAAGGTGGTTCCTCTTCACGCTCACATAACACATACAGGGTAACTATCTTGATCTTACAGCGTGACTTCTTTTTATAGAACTATAGACTCTTTTATCAGAGATGCCTGAATGGTATGGAACCTGTTTACAGGAGTTTGGATGGGAAGCTGAGACAATAAAACTGAATGCATATCTTCTTTCCTATTGTGGATGGGGCTTTGTCGCTCACATCTGCTGTCTAGTCCCATGGGAGCAGTTCTTTACTAATGCTTTTGTGTGCACATGCTCAAAGGAAGCTACCACTTAAATTTCTGTTCCTGTGGCATGTGGCTACTAAAGACTTTGGGTTTATGGAACACAAGGAGCCACAATTTTTAGGGGAAAAAAAACCTGATTGTATTTTACGTATTTGCTCCATGACAGCCACTCTGAACTACTTTGCTTCCTTCACACTCCTGTGTGTATTTTTATAGAGTGGTAAAATAACATTTGCAAATTGATTTACCCATAAGAACAGCGTGATGTATCTCACAACACCTCTCTGCCTTTGGTTCCCCCTTGGGGATAATGAAAATAAAACTATTAAAATGTACATTGGTATCCTTCTTATAAAACAGATTTAAAAGGAACTTGCACTTGTTTCCTGAAGTCACTTTTTTAAGACATATTTCTCCTTAGGAAACTTTCTGTATGTGCCGCCCGGAGGATGTTAGGGTATTTTGCAGGAGTCATCTGGACAGAAAGGGAGTCCTGTAATGGATACATCTTCTTCTGCTTAAAAGAAAAAGGCTGACCCATTATAGAGTTTCCTTTCTTAAGAAAGGTACTTGCTGTTCCTTTGTGGAATAATATGCTTTGAAGTTGTATCTAAAAACCTCCAAAGAGCTGGAGTGATTCTGTATCTTACGGGTCTAACAGAGTATAGCTTTTCACTTTTTTACCAGGAGGGGATAATAAATTAACTTTTTAACAGACGAAGATGGCACAATTTGTTTAGCATGTGTGGGGAAAACGGTAAAATAACCGAATTCTCAAGCAGACCTTGCTCCCCTTTCCCACCCCAACCCCTCAGGTTGTGCCTGAGAATGGGCAGAATGAGGGGGAATCCCCACCATTCCCTGCAGGCTGATCTGACCCATCCTTGAGTCCTCAATGGTTTTGTATGAATAGCTCTATGAGAAGCAGAATTCGAAGCCTGATTTTTGTGTGTGTGCATATGTGTGTGTCTCTAATAAGGCATAAGCTCTGATCAAAAGTTCCCATGCAGCTGTGTCACGGTATCTTTCTTCCCTGTGGATTCTCTGGTTTTTAAGAATATATAATTAAACTTTGTGCCGTGGCCTTCTCTTCAGTGGGAATGCTGTGGTTCTGTCTTCTGCCTAGACATTCTTTTTTTTAAAGTCTATTAGGGATGTTGTCTTGAGGCATTTGTCTCTCTCAGCTTTCACTGAAAAGGGCCAACAAGTTAAACTAAAGAGTGCAGTCTCCTGAGGAAACCAAACTAGAACTAGATGGCTGCAGTGGTGTATCCCGATAGCTGTACAGGAAGGATCAAGTGAGTGTCCTCAGAGTGACTGCTCCCAGCCTGGGAAGAGGTAGGACCATCTTTTTTTGCCCCATGCATTGGCAGCAAGGCTCAAAACCAGTCATCCGTTCTTGGAGGTAAGTGAATGCCAAACATCTGGAAGCATCTAGGTGTGTTTTAGGGTATCAGTTGTAAATGCAGCACGTTCGGGTCTGGTTAGCCAGGGCTCGTGGAAAGATGCTGGTGGGGTTCGCGTGCTTTCTGGTGGGGGTTGACTGGTGTGTGCCTTCATGGTGCTTGCTTTAGTTAAGTTGGATGGTGGGTTTAAACAAGACCATGAAAAGTGAGAGCAGCCTAGTACTACTGATTCCATTCCTCATCCTCAACTGAGAAACCAAAGGATTTCTTTGCAATTGTGTCTTGTAGAGTTCCTGTTGGAGCTCAGTGTGTTGGTTAGAAACCACTCTGATTCGCAGCTATCGATGGCTTTTCCAGGAGTGTAGCTGGTGAGATGGGAAAGATTGGGGGATAAGTGGCTTTTGGGGACTAGTGCTCTGCCCTCTCCCTCCTGCAGCATGAGCTCATGTGCAGCCTGAGCTGGCCAGGCACGGTGCCACCGCATGGGACCTGCGCTAAGGGATGGAGTTTGGGACCAGCCCTGGAGATGGTGGGCACAGGATAGCTGTGCAGCACACCCGATTGCAAGCAAACTTATGGTTTGCAGGATGTTTTTTGGCAAGAAATACTGTGGCTCAAGCTTCCCCTAGCAGAGGCCAAAATAGGCTATGAGAGCAACGGTGTGCAAGGGAGATGGTTTGAAGGACCTGCCTGGTCCTACTGGTGCTCGCAGTGATGTAACTCCTTTGCCCTTATGCTTTCTCACTGTTCTTCCTCCCAACAAAATTCTGAATGCTCCGTGATGTATCTTTAAGCAAGATTTTTTTGCTGGAGGGGTGTCAGCTTTGCTGAAACAACTCTGACGTGTAACAAGGTGATTGCTCAGGATGAAAAGTGCTGGACTCTACGGAGATGCGTCTAAAGGCTGGTTTCGAGGTGCAGAGCACTCTTCTTGTTGTCTGCTGTTGAGAAGAAACTAAACTAATAGTCGTAAAGCTTACTAACACCATGTTAGGAAATACAAACTCCCTGTTAAACTGAATTAAAACTGAAGGGTGGGATGCAGGCTACCGCACAGCCCTGGGCACGTGCCACTGCCGACATTGATGCCTGGCACGTGTGTGTCCTGCTCACAGCTCCTCCGTGGGGAGGAACCGACCGTGTTTTGCACACTGGGTGTTACCTTGCTAGAAGGGCGTGAGGCTCCGATAGCCACGGACTATAATTTCACTAGTTAATAGCTCAGCTGTGACTCTGGAACGAGACGTTATGTGTATTCATGAGTATTGTTCTTGGTTTGTTTTTTTGTATTAACAAATAAACTCCTTTGATGTATACAATGCCCGCCTTCCGAGTCTTACCGAGGCAGCCCCGGTGCCTCCTGGGTCCCCGCGGGCCCTACCCGCCGGGCGCGGGCCTCGAACGCGGAACCTTCCGCCCCGCACCGCCCCCCCCCCCGGAGCGGTGCATGCTGGGGGCTGTAGTCCAAGGGCGGCAGCCGGCCGCTCCGGAAGCCCGGTCGCGGGGCACGCCGGGAGCTGTAGTCCGGCGGTGAGCCCGCAGCCACGCCGGGAGCCGTAGTCCGGCGGGCGGCCCCGCGGTTGCCGGGGGCTGGCGCGGGCCATGGCGGCGGCCGGAGCCCCGGCGGGCAGCGCGGGGCGCTCGAAGGTGGCGCCGAGCGTAGACTTCGACCACAGCTGCTCGGACAGCGTCGAGTACCTCACCCTCAACTTCGGGCCTTTCGAGACGGTGCACCGGTGGCGCCGCCTCCCGCCCTGCGACGAGTTCGTGGGGGCCCGGTGAGCGGGGGGCGGCGGGCCGGGGGCGGGGGGGGGGCGGTGAGCGTCCCGGCGGCTGCTGACCGCCGCTCTCTGCCGCCCGCAGGCGCAGCAAGCACACCGTGGTGGCCTACCGGGACGCCATCTACGTCTTCGGCGGGGACAACGGGTAAGGCCAGGGCGGGCCTGTGGGGAGGGGGAGCGAGCGCCGAGGGGAGCGGGCCGGGCCTGAGGGGAGCGGGGCTGCCCCTCGCCGGCTGCGCGGCCCGGCTCAGCCGCCCCTCTCGTTCCTCCCCGCAGGAAGACGATGCTGAACGACCTGCTGCGCTTCGACGTGAAGGACTGCTCGTGGTGCAGGTGGGCTGCGCCGGGCGCTGCTGGCTCGGCCCCTCCCTGCCTGCGGGCTGCGGGCAGGGCTGGGAGAGGCCTCATCCTTCCCCAGCACCTCGGTGTAAAAGTTGGGGGCTCTACCAGAGCGTCCAAGGGGAAGCATCACCCCCACCCAAGTGCTGTCATCGCTGACCTCTGCAAGCCTGCTGTGTGGCTGAGCTGTCAGGGAGGTCATCGAGTGTCCCCACACAGCTCCTGCCAGCCAGGGGGTGCTGGGCAGCACTGCGATGGGCAGAGCCGTGGGTTGTCACTGTTCATACACCCTGTGAGAGAGCTGAAAGGATGCGCGGGCAGAGGGACAGCCCCTCAGGGCAGGAAAAGTGCCAAGGGGGGCTCACAGGTGCTTTTGCTTGGCTCCTTTGCTCTGGACAGTGCAGTCTTACCTGTGCCTCGCTTGCCATCTCTGCCAAACAGATTTCAGCAGCGTCATGTTTGTAACCATTTATGCTTATAGCGCAAAGTCTGTCATAAAATCTTGGACAGTATAATTAAGAAACCAAAACTAGTGAAAACACTCAGGAACAGGAGAGTAACGTTTAAACAATTGTTTCTTTTTTGAATCTGCACAGTAGCTTTGAGTGCCTGAAGCATGACAAGGGTGTTTGATTGCTGCTGTTCTAAATGTTGTGCAGGGCTTTTACCACGGGGACCCCGCCAGCACCGCGGTATCACCACTCAGCTGTGGTCTATGGGAGCAGCATGTTTGTGTTTGGTAAGACAGTGGCAGATTACTGTTGTGCATGCTTGGAATGATAAATGTGCTGCTATTGTTTTGAAAAAAGAATTAGATATTTTTAGGAAGTGTCAGAAGATCTTATTCAGTAGCAAATGCAGTATTTTTCATGGCTGACTGTGATTTCAGCTTTAGCTTGGAAATACTTTTCCTGTTTTCTCTAAAGTAAAGAAGGCTTGAAACTCGTTACCATAGTGTTTCTTTAGGGGTAGGAGTGGAGAAGTCTCCCACCTGTAGTAGTCCATTAGCCAAATACCTTCTCTTTGTGTGATCTGAACTTCAGTTTTCTTCCAATATAATGACTAGAAGTGTGTATGCTCTATTGTATTTGTGTCTGATGGAATTGTTGTTGCCCAGGTGGCTATACTGGAGACATTTATTCCAACTCCAACCTGAAGAATAAAAATGATCTGTTTGAATATAAGTTTGCAACTGGACAGTGGACAGAGTGGAAGACTGAAGGAAGGTAAGGAGCTGGCATCGTTACCCTACTCTTCAAGGCGACTTGAGCGTACCTCAGCAAACATTTAAAATGACACAGTTAGAATTGGTTACAATGCTAATATTAAGGCTGCAGGACGATTTCTGCTCTACTTTCTTGATAAAAGTTTTCTGAAAACTGTCTGTTGTTCCGAAGGAGTTTTTTTGCAAGGCCTCCATTCCAGAGTGTACTGTATTGGAAATTTGACCAAAATCCATTCTTCATGTTTCATTTCTGTGAGAGAAGGGATGAGAGCAAAGGCAATGTTTTCTTTCAAATGGTTTCTTTTTCAAGGATAGCATGAAATTTGTTGATCCCTCATAGTTTCAATTTAGTTTTATCAGAAAACAATTTGAAGCTTATTTGTAGTTAAATCTACACATTCTTTTCTGAATAAAGTTTGACTTTCTTGGAGTGCTCTGAAATACACACGCTTGCCTGAAGCGCCTTAAGGTGATGTGTGTTCACACAAATAAAGTCAGAAGCAGATGAATGAGTTGATGATATATGTTGGGATCTGTTGAACACAGGTTCCTGAGATTCAGCTTTCCAAGGCAGAATCAAATCCAGTAATGCATTACTTCTTAAAGTTGACTTGTGCACATTTCAGGATGTTATCCGCAACACTGATTTTGACCCAACTACTTAATGTTTACCACACCCGCATATGTGTCTTTACGCACAATTTATTGCTCACCTCTGATGAGCATATGTTATGGTTTAGAACACAGACCACATTGGTAGGTTCTCTTTCTGGTTATTCTAGCAACTTCAGACATTTTGGAGAATAATTCTTATTCATATTTTATGAACTCAAATGTCCTTGTCTTACCCCACAATTACAAGTGTGCATACTGCACAAATGATCTCGAACGAGCTAACATTACATCTGCTGGCCTTGTGGCATCACAGTTTTGCTCAGGCCTTCTTGGCTGATTTAGTAAAAACAACAAAGATAGGAGAAGAGAAATCGTAGGTTTGATCTTTTATTGTGGGCACTGCATCTCAGGAACGCCTGCTAAACCATCCCAAATAAGCATTGTGAGCTCTGTCCCGGGGCTCATTTATGTGTTCCACCTTCTTAGTGCATGAAAATATTAATTTTTATAGCACGAGTGGATTGCCACTTTGCCATAATGATAGTGCTATTAATTGTCCCACTATTTGCTATTTCCCATAAAATACTTTAAGAGTATTTGAGGCCTGGCAATGAATTAACTGGGATTTTTTTTCTTTTTATTTTCTGTATGCATTAAGGTAATTTTTCTCTAATGAAGGGAGCAAAGTGTAAAATTCTAAAATGTTCCCTTCAGAGGCTTGCTTTCTGTTTTGAGGGTGTATGACAGAAGCAATTTCTTGGCTTGAAGACATTTTGTGTAGGGGGATTTATTCTTCTTACATGTGTGTTTTAGCTGTCATGCAGATCCTTCTTATAGCACCTCTGCAGGTGATTTAAGATTTTTTTTTCTTAATTTTCTCAACTGCAGATTGCCAGTTGCAAGGTCAGCTCATGGCGCGACAGTGTATAGCGATAAGCTGTGGATCTTTGCAGGATATGATGGCAATGCACGGTACGTGGTGAGATCGCTCTCTCCTTGGGCACTTTTGTAAAGTCCCAGTCCCTCACTTTTCACCTCTGTAGAGACATTTTTGTATACCGAGCGATTTAAATACCTAACTGGAGCTTTGCAAAACCCAGCCTGTTGTTGAGCATTACATTTTTGCAATTCACCAGTTCATGTGAGTTCAAATAAGTATGTGTTTAAAACCTAAAAATCTGGTGACTCAGAATGGCTATGGATGTATAATTTGACAATCTTTTTGGCTGTAAAGGTGCTAAAAGATCTTTGAAATTTGGCAAATGAGCATTTCTCAGAAGATACCCGCCACAGGCCTTCTGATGTCGCTGAAGACTTATAGAACAAAGCATGAATTTTCTCTGAAGTTATATGACAGAACTAAGAACAATATGTCAGCTTTTTCTCTGAAAATATGTGATACCTTTGGTGGAATGCTGCACTGAAATATCAAGATTATTTAGGTTGAAGGGAGATGAGATTTTGGATGGGAAAAGACTGGAAATGAGTGGTACTGAGAAGCTAGGGAGAGTCTGGTGCCTTGTCCCAGATGGCAGCTCTTCACATTTGCTGTTAGTCTACCGGGGAAGAATCAATTCTGAACACATAATTTTTCTCTGTCTTGATGAACTTGAGAAGTATTTTATGTTGATGCACAATATTTGCATCCTGAGAGCATATAGAGATTGTCATAAAGTGGGAGCTGCTTCAATGTGCTGGGCTGCCTCCTCTTCTGAGGAGAATCTGCAGAAAAGTTATCAGCTCCTCAAAGTCTCCGGGAGAACTGCTGCTAATTGGAAAAACAGACGGGATCTTTTCTTTATTTCTGGAGGAGGAATTGGAGAAAGATGCATGACTCTCTGGAATTGCTCAGTTCCAGCTTAGGGAGTTCCCCAGGGCCCTTGGGTAGCTGGGAGAGATTGGGTGAGAGGAGCTGTCTAATTTATGTTAAATATGTCTGATCATGTTAAAAAATGTCTTTTTGTGGAACATAAGCCTCCAGGCAGGTTCGAACACAGGAAGCATCTGTAGTTGTCTGTGAGTAACTAGTACTGGGAAAAGCATAGTCAGATACGTAGTAGTCAGCAATGTGTCAGGTCATCTGCTTCATCCTCCACTATGTATTTGAGGTAGAATTCAGCCACGTAAATAATTACTGTGGTCAGTCTCAGGGGTTAGCAGGGATGGGTAGAAGAAGGCAGGGTAATAAGGGGTATTTCTGTAAAAATCCTGAAGATTAAATAGCTCAAATCCTTAAGCTCCAGGCAGAATTGCTCTGTGTAACTGTTAACTGTAGTATACTTGTAACCAGAAAGATGCTAAAGCAAGCGTAGGTGGTGGTATAAAATTTAGGTGTAGGACAAAAAGATTATAATAGGTTTTTTCTGTTAGCGGAAGTAGGAGATTCTTCCTGTGCAGGATTCGGAATGCTGATAAAATAGGATCTCTGTCCTTTCAACTCTATGAGCTAAAAATTACCAAAAGTAAACTGTTTCAAATCAAGCATTTTTGGTGTTATCACATAGGTTAAATGATATGTGGACAATTGGCCTGCAAGATAGAGAGCTAACATGCTGGGAAGAGGTAAGAAGCTTTAATTTGAACTAACACATAGAATTTTCTTTTTTGTTTTCATACACAATTATTTAAAATCTCCTATGCTGGGTTATACTGCTCTCTCTTCAGAATGTATTTGTCACACAGCTGAAAAGAAACAGTTCAAATTTGATTTTTGTGTATTTGGAAAACCAAGCATATATGAAAGTGATTTTTTGCTTGTGAATCTGTGAACCGGACCTAGACTGCCCATGGTGGCTTTGCTATGCCCCCTGTAAAAAGAGACTGCATTTCCCGCTTTAACCACTGCCATAGATGGGGAGCTTTGCTGGCTGGCTATCAAGATCAGAGTCCTGATCCTTACAGGATCAGCGGCTTTAGAAATGTGGCCCCTCATCCTTTTTTTCCATGGTAAAATTAGTCTGTGCAGATGTGTAAGCACAGCATTAGTTGGTTACCTGTAGCCAGATTTATAGGGACTTGGTTGTCTGCACCCGTTGCTGCCATGTGGCCTATCTGCTGATGTATTGCATGGTCCTGCAGCACGCTCAACACACGTAGCTGTGCGCTACAGTAATACATTTTAAATTTTGAATTTTGTTATCTTTCAGATTGAACAAAGTGGTGAAATTCCTCCTTCGTGCTGTAATTTTCCTGTGGCTGTTTGCAAAGACAAAATGTTTGTTTTCTCTGGCCAGAGTGGAGCAAAGATTACCAATAACCTCTTTCAGTTTGAATTCAAGGAAAAGATGTAAGTGTAGACAGTTAAGTTGCGCAAAATCCACGTAGTACTTGACTACTTCGGCTGAGAAATGCACAGACTTAAGGGTATTGAGGAAGAATACTGCATCTCATGATGAGGAAGGGTAGATAAGATAAAATATGGACTGTTTTAATAAGACTTTGTTGTTTGCCATGTGCATCAGATTGGTCTTTTTCAGCAGATGAGCAGAAAGTTTAGTAGATTCATTTTAAACAATAAGCACGAATGTTAGTGTATTCAGAATGGGATGCCAAATATTACCTTCCTAAAAGTTGTTATATGAATTAAAACCAGATTAAAACCAGATTAAAACCAGACAGAGGTCCTGTGAAATACCAGTTCACAGTGAAATCACTGGGAAATGTAAAACGCATAGTATCTTTTAAAATCTGGAGTATTCAGTTTGAGACGTTTGGTGTGATTTGCTCATAGTGTTGACCATTGCTCTGAAAACGTGGCCCCTCTGATGGGGGAAAAATGCCAAAAAGTGGGAATACAGACGCACCGGTCTGTTCTGACAACCTGGTCTGTCTAGTTACTGGCTGAAGTGGAACCACACCTGAAACAACAGCTAACGGCGTCCAAACCTTGGCTGAATAGGGAATAAACGATGCCTTATCAACATGGGATACGGTATCAGAATGGTGCCCTTTACTTAGAAGGGTTAGCTGTTAAAATGTGTGATAATAGATCACCAATTCCTTCCCAAGTTGTGGTCTTTGAGCTGCTGGGATTTACATAAATACATCTGGGTTATGGAATCATGTTGCCTTTATCACATTTTCAGTTAGAAGTTTAGCAACACGGAGCTGACATAGGTGTCTGAGAAATCTGCAGGATCCGTCGTCGTCTGTGCTCATGAGGTTCAATAACTACTGTAATAGAGCTCCTCTTCTTTAGTCTTACAATCTGAGAGCTAGAAAACTTACTTTGCAGAAAAGAATTGTAAAAAAATATACTGTTTCATTTCTAATGTCTTAGCTGGACACGAATTCCTACTGAGCACTTACTTCGAGGCTCCCCTCCTCCTCCACAACGAAGATACGGCCACACAATGGTTGCATTCGACCGGCATCTCTACGTGTTTGGTGGTGCTGCAGATAACACGCTGCCCAATGAGCTGCACTGCTACGACGTGGACTCTCAGACCTGGGAAGTTATCCAGCCCAGCCCAGACAGTGAGGTAAAACGTTGAGCTCTTGTTTTCTTCTTTTATGCTCCATCTTTTTTTGACCCATTTTTGCTGTCAAGCTATGGACATGCTTTTGACAAGGACATTGACTTTTAGTTAAATAGTAATAGCTCCTTCCCACCAATGGTTAAGCAGCTGAAATATTGTGGGCAACAGGCTTTCAAAATTAGTCAGTGTTGACACATGTAAAATTTTATTTAATACTGTTTAAAGAAATACCATAAAATAATTGTAATTCAAGTTTTGAGTCAGTCATTATCTGACAGAGATCAGGAATGAATGCACTGTGGACCAGTGGTTGTGTGGTTGGCTGTGTGATGCTCTTGAAGCAGAATTCAAAGCTAGACAAGATTTTCATTGTTTCGCTGTAACAATGCCTGTGTGCATAAAATCATACAAATTCTGTAATTATACAGAATAGCATTTCCCTTTTAGGTCAAGTGTAAAATGTTTGCTTATAAAGGTATGACTGTAAAATAATAATAGAGATCATAGTGAGGCCTAGAAATGTCTCTTTTGAACATATTGGCATTAATAAGATATATAAATTAAAAAACGTAGGTTCTTTATGTGAACATAAAAAGACAGTAGACCACCAAGGGCCAAGTAAACACCCCAAAGGAGAAAATGTTAAAAAAAAAAAAAATGCTGAACATGTTAATATGTTTGTTTTGGGCTACTCATTACAATGCAGTGATTGTGTGATAAAATGTTAATTTATTTTCATAGTGCACTCATAGATGCTGTCTCTGGGATAACCTGGTATTTCAGGCTGAAGTGCTGAAGGTTCGCATGGTTTCAGTATGCGTGTCAGTTCACGTTTCAGTAAATGTGGTTTCAGTGGCCTCTGATCATTTCATTCCCAGAATGCACAAAAAAGTAGGTTTCTTGAAGCCTGTACTCATATGCGTATGTCCTGGATTTAGAATGGTTACGTTGACTGTGTTCGTTAATTTTAATAGATTTGACCTTAAGCCATGTTAAAATACTTCAGCTGATTTTAGAGTGTGTTAGCTGATCTGCGGGGAGGAAATACTTGATGTTTCTGTGCTGTATAGAGAACTGTAGAGATTAAGGTTACACCTTAAAGAGCTTAATATTAGAAGCATTAGGATCGAATGCAGATTTACTAATTTTGCCAGAATTGGTGTGACAGAGGTGCTCACACCCTTGACCATTGCACTGTATTTTAGTTTGTTGGCAAAGACATACAACTTGGTATTTGATGAACAGGAAAATACCACTTACCGACTGCTGTTAAATTAATGCCTGTGGGCCTCATTTTGAAAAATTATTTGACCAAAGTATTTCATGGTATTTCATGAAATTAATAAAACTGCATCTCCAACTTTTTAAAGATACAGTTGCCTTCAGGAACGTAGATCCCGTTCTGTTCTACCAATGTTACCAGTTGACACTTAAGGCTTCCTCAGTCATTGGTTCTTCGTGATACGATCGCTTATTGCTTTCAGGAGCAAAAGTGCTCCTGACGGTGTTATAAAACAGCATTAGTACCTGACTTATCCCCTGCAAAATTTCACTTCAAATTTCTCTTTTCTTGGGCTGTCTGTAATCCCAGGCAGATATCTGTCTGTTAGTTGCATGTGTTGTATTTTGAAGTTTCTTCCACAGTTACGGCATCTAGAGACTAATTTAATAGAAATAGGAAGTGAGATCGAAGCACTGTTGAAACACACGATAGTAAATTTTCTTAAAGACTGATTAACCGCAAGATCTGAGAGATTTTGGCGTTTTAAGTAAGTTTTAAATTATTTTGTGTGTTCTGGAGTGATAACTAGGTCATTTCTCAGAATTGTTTTCTTGAAGTTTCTATGAGCTTTTGGCAAAGACTTTTAACAGTGGCAGTGAATCTCTAATACCATACTATTCCCAGGCCACTCTGAACTTGAAATTTCCTTTCTTATCCATATCTGAGAACAAAATTATTCACATTAAGTTGAAACAAAGTAGAAGATGATGGGCGCAATGCTATCTCAGCACTTGAAGAATTCTGCTTGTGTGTGAAGTGGTGGTGACCTCCGTTACTGTGCAGCAGAATAATCTATCTTGGCTTTTGATAGAGTTGGGTTTTTTTTTCTTTTTCTAATGGATGGATTGTGTGGCATATGTTCTTGTATTTTTCTGTGTTACATGATCTTAGAAATGCTGCATTACAGCTTTGCTTATCAGCACTATAGCTAGGTTAACTTTCATACTTACCGTCATGTGATGCATTTCCTTAATTCTTTCTTCTTTTGGACGTTTAGCATTGAGTGGGTAAAGCCTCCAGAGTGCAAAATAAGAAGGTTTGGTGCTGATTTAGCTATTAATTCAGTAGTGATTTTTACAGTGCTTTGCAAAAGAGGTTTCTTATGCTGAAGGAGAGTGACTGCTGCCATTCCAGTCCTTCTCGTTCTCTGAACTAAGACTAAGCCAGCCCTGAGAAGCTTTTCAGAGTGATCCAGGTAGTGATTTGGACTTTTCAGGTCTACGCATGCCAGTAATAGAAACAGACTGTCAGTCGGAAATAGTATTTGTCCCCGCTACCCTGTTATGGGCAACGTGGAAGGTGACAAGTCACATGAGACTGAGGAATCTCGAAGTTTTTACCCGCAGAAGGTGGCACAATATGAGCATTAATAACAGTGGTGCAGGGTGAGTTCCAGGAAAGTTGTAGAAGCAGTTATTGAGGACAAGCAGCAATCAAGTATCAGGCGCTGTAGGTGCACTGAGACAGTCTTGCATTTTCTGCGTGTTAGGTAAACAGGTAGACCAAAAACTGGAAACAAGTCTGGCGATGGACCTGTTCTAGTTCTCTGTCCAGGTCTCTTGAAGTTGTTGACAGTGCCTTGCTGTGCCATGGAGGATGGGAAAACAGCTTAATAAGTAGAAGAGGGGAAGCTAAAGTGGAGCAGGTCAGTACTTCAAAAATAAACCAGGAACTCCTATTTTATACTTTTAAGATGTCTCCAAAATGAAAATCAAGACATGCTTTCTGAACCACACAATTGCGATCCATAGCTCCTTATACCTTCGTCTTGATGCTATAATATATGTACATATATATTTTACAGAGCACACAGAGCTGTTCTCCATCTTTACTGTTAGATGATCTTCACAGTTAGGGGTTCTACTTTTCTAAGGCAGCTGGAGGGATATCACATCTGAGTCCATCCCTGCCTGCATAACACTGCCAAAGCTTCCTGAGGTGCTGGGCTTCCTTTATACGGGGCTATCAGAGGATTCTGAAATAATTTAAATATATTTTCCTATTTCTTTATTATTCTCTCAAGTTTTCCTATTGAACTCAAAATATCCTTGGCTTTCTGAAGAAGGTTGGAACACCATAAAAAATCAGCAGGCAATGAGAGGGAAAATGCCCCATCTTGAACAGTTGCTTGCCAGCAGACAGACAGACAGACAGACGCGTGCACACAGCGGTTGTGGTTTGTGCTACAGCAGAGGAGAGTATTGCAGGGAATGGCAGAGGAGCTCAAGGTCTGGGAGGGGTGCACATCCATTTGTGGACGCAGTCACACAGAGTCAAAAGTGATGTCTGGAAACAGCCACTGCCTCAGAGGACAAGGTGTTGTAGGAAGAGGAAGAAAATTCTCCTTCCTTGCCACGCTTAGAGAAGGTCACTGCATGGGATAGTTAAAATGTCTGTGGATCGCTCCCCTGTTACCAGGCAAATTACCATCCAACTCCCCAGTGACTGCAGCTACTAGCGAGCAATCTGTCTTTCCTGAAGTTACAAGAGAAATCTTTAAAACATGGCCTGTGAAATATTTTAGTCTCACAATTAGGCCTTTCAAAGCCAAGAGCAATAAAAATTTCTGACTTTCAAAGCTCTTAATTTTTCTTTTAATAAGCAAAAAGGGAGGTTAATGTGTTGGTAACCTTCTCTGGCTTACTTTGAGGCACAGTTCTGGATTTCTTCAGATGGATTACAGTGACGTGGTTTGTGGGCAGCTAAGAAGGATTAAAGGACTTACTCATCCTACTGTGGATGAGTCTGCCACGGTCTCCCTGTGCAGAGATCAGTTACACCCGTTGAGGTATCTTCAGGCAAAAGAAACATGTTATTATGTGAACAAAACCCTGAATTCCTGCAGTGAGGCCCCTAACAAGATCTGCCTTCAGATGTGGTAAGTGTAGTTGTCAGGGTACCGTGTTCTGCTAGAAGAGATAAAATTTAGCATTTCACAGTCCAAAGAGAGAAGACTGATACTTTTCATGTTTATAAATAATATGTAGTGTTCAGACTTGCATCCTGTTTAGAAAATATTTTTTTAAAATTTAGGATTTTCATACCAGTGACCTTTTCAAGTTTGTGCTCAGTAAGCTGGAGAGAGACATCTTGAAAATGTTAGTATTTATAAAAACCTGGTTATCAGAGTAACTGTAGTTAAAATTGTTGCACAGCTCAATTTCTGTTTGTCAAGTCTATGTTAACATCCTTTATTACATGCTTTTACAGAATTCTCCCAGAGAGAGCAAAATGCAGGCATATGTGGATGATAGGCAGAAGGAATATATTTCTGTAGCTCACTTACCAGTAAGAAATCAGAACAATACAGTATTAACATGACTCACGTTAAATGGGTATAAAGTTGGATAACTGAAAGATGTGAAATATGGTTTTGAATGAGGAGTAATTACTCTGCTTAGGTCCTTTAGAGACTGGTTCTTGTTGTTGCATTGCTGTAAACTTTTGTCAACGACCTTGAAAGAAAACAGAAAATCACAGCTTTCCCCTAATATTTACTAATTGTCCAGAGTTTTGCCAATTAATGATTAAAATAACAGTCCACTCAGAGTGATTTGGATTTCTTCTTAAGGTCGGCCCAAACAATACTTATTTCAGTATGTATGTAAAGTATTACATCTGAGAACAGGCTGTGTGGTCTCTGTTAATAGTTTCCCTTACAGTATCCCTGGAAACAATGACTTAAAAACTTTAGTCATTGTGGGTAGCTGAGATAAGCTCCCTGTAATGGCAAATGGCTGGAAGTGCTGATGATATTCTTGGCTCCAGAAGCTGACTGAGGGTAGTATCATTTAGTAACATAAATACATTACCCCTGTGTTTATTAGATAGATCTTCCAGTATAATCTCACCGTCTTGTGTTCACAAATCAAGAAGGTTATTCAGAGAAGAAATCTGAAAATTATTAAAGACTGAGAAACACAGTGACCAGCTGTGAAGTGTAGTCTCTTTTCAGGAAGGTTTAGGAAATTAATTCTTCACTGGGCTACCTGGGGAACAGAGGCTTTTTAATCTATTGGTAAAAGATAAAGCAAGATCCTGTGGCTTAAAGTTGAAACTAGAAATACTCAGACTAAAAAAGAAAAGGAAGTGAAAGTTTACAAATTGTAAAGAATGAGGGTAATGATTCATTGGAACATTTTATCAGAGCTTTTTAGTAGATTATTCACTACTTCTAAACCAGAATTTGGTATTTTCTGAAAAGAAAGTTTTCCTAAAAGAAGGGTTCCATTTCAGTACTACTTCAAGGAAGTCTTGTAGGTTGTTTTATGCAGGAAGTCAGATTAAGATCCCAGAAGTGCTGTTATAGTAATTTGATTTTTGAATACACACCACGGTGCCAAAAAGAAGCAAATGGTTGGTCACCTGATTTTTGTCATCTGTTGTTAGATTGCAGATCCTTTGAGACACGTTCATTGGATTTGGCAATACTTGCTCTTTAAACTGTGCCTAATCCTCTGTGATGAATTACACATTAACACTACTTTTGAAATTTGCAACTGATATATTAAAATCATTTTAAAGGAAAGAGAGTTTACTATTAATACAGTAATCTGTAAATAAGTTACAGATTGTCTTATATTCTGACTTTTGCAGTGATAACAGCACGTGTTTGAATGTCACTGTTAAAGAATTAACCTCCCTGTTTCCATGCTGTATTCTCCAGTGAATGTCAGATGGAAAACATCTCATGTTCAGTGTAGAGCGGAATATCAAATGATGTCCACTGTCCCATCCCCTATTACTTATCACATCCAGAACTGCAAAATCTCTAGAAGAGCTGATATCACAGCAAGCTTACTCATATTCATGACTTTGCTTTTGTACCTAGTGATTTATCCTGTGTTGTAGGTTTTTTCATCACAGTCTTCAACTTTCTATCTTCCACCACAATCCATGACAATCCCTCTTCTGTATTAACTGCTTTGTATGAGGAAGTGGTACTTACTGAGGTGATCCTCTGCTTTACACCATTGTTAAGCTATAATAGATGAATTTATATTGGCAATGCAGTTACGATGATCTCAATAAATACATTGCAGACAAAATGTTTTCGACTTGCTAACAGTAGTGCGATGTTGAAGATTCCATGAGAAGTCTTGAGAAGTCTCTACCACTGGAAGTCTTTAAGAACAGGCTAGATGAACCTCTCTCAGGAATGAAATCGATATTGTTGACGCTACTTGGGGCAGAGGAATGGAAATAGCCTTCAATGAGGTCCCTTCCAGATATCCGTGATAGATTTTTAATTCCCTCTCTTCCTGTATGGTACAATCCGGAAAATAAGAGGGAAAAAGGAAGGGCTAAATTTCCATCTTAGACATAAATTAAATTTCCATCACAGCAGAAGCTAGGCTGGGCTTCCAGACCTGGAGTATGTCAAAGAATAGGAGGAAGTCTTACAGTCACAAAAGCAGGTAGGTTGGAAAGAACCTCCAGAGGTCTCGAGTCTAACCTCGTGCTCAAAGCAGGTCTCGTTAGGGCAGGTTGCTCAGGGTCTTGTCCAGTCCATTTCTGTGTATTTCTAAGGCTAGAGATCCAACAGCCTCTCCTGGCTCCTCTTCCAGTGTTTGTCCGCTGTCATGGTAAAGGATATCTTCCCTTCATACTGAATCAGAATTTCCTGTGCTCTAACTTGTGTCTGTTGCCTCCTGTCTTTCCACTGGGCACCTCTCAGACGAGTGGCTCTGTCTTCTCTGCACTCCTCCTGTAGGTAGTTTTAGACAGTAAGATATCTCCTTTGCCTTTTCTTCTGTCATGCATCATGTGCTCCAGGCCCTGATCATCTTGGTGGCCCTGCACTGGAATTGTTCCAGTAGGTCAACGCCTTTCTTGTACTGGGGAGCCCACAACTGGGCAGAGTACTTCAGATGTGGTCTTACAAGTGCTGAACAGAGGAGGAAAAATCCCTTCCCTCAGCCTGCTGGCTACACGCTTGCTGGTACAGCTGAGGATGCGGTTGGCCTTACTGCAGGATAACAATGCTGACTTCTGTTGATCTTTGATTGCTGATCTTTGTTGTCCACCAGGACTCCCAGGTTTTTATCTTAAGAGCTGCTTTCTAGACATCCAGTCCCCAGCCTGTATCATTGCAAGGAATTACTCTGTCCATTTGCCTTGGCTGAACTTGAGGTACCCATCAGCCCATTTTTCCAGCCTAGATAAGTCCTTTTGAATAGCAGCCTCCAGCATTTCAACCACTCCAGACAATTTGGTATCAACCACAGGCTTGCTGAGAACGCAGTGCCCTCCTCTAATCTTGTGAAGCCATTCAGCATTTCGTAGGAGAGGATCAGGTTAGTCAGGAAAAATTTACCCTTGGTAAATCCTTGCTGACTGTTCCCAGTCACCTCCTTCATGTGGTGGAAGTAGCTTCCGGGAGGTTTTGCTCCATAACCTTGTTGGGACAGAGGTGTGGTTGGCTGGCCTATGGTTAACTGGATGATGCTCCTTACAGGTGAAGGAAACCTTTGCCCAAGCTGTGTTCCTAGGTTCATATCATGCCAAATTTTTACAAGTAATAGGTGCTTCATGGATTATAAACAGCACTTCCTTTACTCTCAGGTACCTACAGCCATAAGCTAGGATAGATGAGTCCATCGCCATAATCTGCGAGGAATCACTGTCTAAGGAAAGGCATAACAAAGCCCTTCAGCATTCGCCTTCTCCTTCTTTGTTCATTTGCAGAGCTCTGTGTCTTGGAGTTCACTCTAAAATGAGTCTGTTCCAATTTTGTCTGAAAAGCATATAGATTTTCTGCACCCAGCATGTGAAAACATTTTAAATCCTTAAACCTCCTTGAACCTAACAAATATCCAAAGCTCTGTCTGCCCATCTGTTTGAGTTTTATGCTGTTGCCTGGTACGATAGTGTAGTAGCATCTCTTGAGTATAAACAGCTACCAGTAGTGACATCTCATTTGTGCCTGCTGGAGCTTATGGTTTTCTTCCAGTCAGAGGAAAAATAGATTTTTTTTTTTTTTTTTACCTTTTAGTTTATGTTGATTCACCAGGTTTGTTTGTTGATGGCTTTAGGTCTTTTTATTTCATTTTGTCTTAGAGTTTTTAGTGGTATTGGAGGATAGAGAGGCTCATCAACGTTCCTAGATTGTGAAAGAGATCTGAGCGCATCTTCACTGGCTTTGGAGTTCAGTGCAGGAATCAGCTTCCTTCATACCTGCTCATTCATATATGAGGGTGAGGAGGGTTAAAATTTACGCAAATATATTTATTCTGTAAATATGAGAAGGATTCTGAGAAGCTGAGAGAATGAGAAAGAAGAGCCTTGAAACAACTGCAGTGGATTTGATTTTAGCTATTTCCTAATATTCCACATAGTGGTGAAATTTCAGTCTGAAAAAACACTGAAAACGTTAGAAATGCTTTGAGAAATAAAGAAGAGATAAAAGATAAACACTGAAAACAGCACAAGTAGTCACAGCCTGCAATAATAGTATAGCTAATATATTCTTCTTAGCCAAGAGAATGAATCTCACTATAAGCAAGTTACATTTTTGTAACTGACCCAGATCTCTTGACAGAGGTACAGAAGAGTTGCATCTGGACCATGAATAGGGCCGGCCGATGCTTGGCCCTCGAGGAGCGCATGGCTCTCTGGTGGAGCAGCAGCGGCTGGGTTAGCTCTGTGCACATGGCCTGTTGTCACGCTGTGGTGTAACCTATCAGCCGTAGAAAACGTTTTACTTCATCATCTTCCAAATGTGTTAGTCAGCTTTGACATAAGGTACAGGTTGTCTCTTGGTGGTGATCCATCCGCCCTGTTTTTTCATCAAGCCAAAACGTGGGACGTCTGTCTCAGGCTGCGAATAGCTGACAGATATTGCCTCTTTGCCACCTTTGTTCATGATCTGCATTCTTCCTACTTGCAGTAAACAAACCCCTCAGCTTCTCACGAACAACCATGGGAGGAAGAGGGCAGACAAAAAGCAATTAATGCTTAAGATTTTAATTGCGGTGTACCTCTGTCATTGCAAAAAACATAAGAAAACTACACGACTAATTTGTTAAATTGTTCAATCACAGTGATGGGCCCCAAACAAGATGGTGGTGCTGTCTCTGGACTGATTCTAAATGTTTTGGATACACAGGCACGACCTTTTGGAGCTTCAGCCACAGGGGGACTCCTGCTCCATGTCCAGTCTCTCATGCCTCCCATCTATACTTTTACACGCTATTGTTTTTAAATCTTGTAACCAAGTGTCTCATCCAGAAGTGGCTGAGAGAGTATCTGCCCCAGAAGAAGTTCCCTCCTTGCCCTCGGAAGAATGTGGTTTAAAAAAATCTTGGGATGTATTTGGTTTAGATTTTGGCATAACAACAGTTAACCACCCACAGCAGACTCAGAGGTAAATAAAGAAACAACTTGGAAGTGAAAAAGCTTCAAAAATGCAAATTAAATTTATTCCAGGAGAGAGAAATAAATTCCAGCCTTGTATATACTTTTTCTCCTCCACTCCTTTTTTCTCTCCTTGAAATTTATCTTGAGCCATTTCAGCTTAAGCTGTAATCTAAGAACCATTTAAGCCTTGGCTCTGCACATGAGAGTTCTAAATTGCAGAGAAAACTAGTATTGACCCCTGAGTGGAAACTATTCATTTGAATTAATTTTACTTCTACATTGATTCAACTTAATTTATTAAAGACTTCAAGTGAAGCTTAATGTATTCCTGGTGAGGTTAAAATTTAAATCAATGAGTTTATGTAGGGGTTTGCACAGGTTTAACTAAGTTTATTTTAAAGTATGTGGAATCAGCCCCAGAGATGATGCTCAGGGCTGTAATCTCAACTGTTTGAATGATAGCTAGGCGCTCTAGCACAGGGAGAAGCAACACTGACGCACAGCTTTGTAAGTCAAATCAGAACCTGACGAGCATCACAGGACAAACTCAATTTGTGCTGTCTAGACAGGATAAGGAGTGAGTTTTGAGCACAATAAATGCAAAAAAAAAAAAAAAACCCACCAAACTTCTGAAATACTTGAATTTTGAAAATGCTGGCTTAAATGTGGAAAGGTATGCTGAAAGGGAAGCAAAGGTGACTGATGAGATCTGCTTTTGAAAGCAAAGATTCCAGCTTGAAGAGCCTCAGATTGCAAATCTCATTAACCTTAAATAGGGAAGACACTTCAACAGATGAAACAGGGCAGGGCATCTCGGAGAGGGGTGCCAGCCAGATCATCAGAGGTGTCAGGATTGAATCTAAAATTCTTTTTGTCAGGCATTGCTAATGAGGTAAGGAGATCACATTGATTGAGAGATAAGTGTAGGATCCAGAGCTGACAAATACAGTCAGACAGGCAGCGCATCTTAGGCTGTGATTTTTAGCATTCTTGTGTGCACTGAGAGTGAGAAGGACAATAGCCCTTTGGATTCACACATGATGATTTGGAGTTGCGCCAGAGAAACCCTTACTGAAATTACAGTTATTGCTAATCAAAAGTATAGTTTTGCACAGATTATCTCACCTGCCAGTCTCAAGTTACGTTTGCACAGTGCTGGTTTTAGGTAGCAGTTTTTATTGTACCAGGAGGACTTTACTGGTAGGTATACTGGTATGCCTTTGTTGTGAAGCATACCTAAACACAGGCCTGGCTCTATGGTGTAACGGCTCTGTTTATCACTATAATCCTGAGTGCAATTCTCACCTTGTTGTCTGGAGTATTTACACTAAGGTACATCAGGGAAGGGTTGCCATCATCTGAAGAGAAGTGAAGGTGTGGGAGGAAACGTCTGGTGGACAACAGGATTGGGAAAGCTCTTGCTCTCCCAATCCCTTGTGAAAACAGCCCTTCTCAGCTACCTCTACACAAACACAAGTGGCTTAGGAGACAGGAGGAATTAGAAGGTCATGCACAGTTGCAGAGCTATGACCCTGTTGGACATGGTGAGATAGGTCACACGACCAGAAAGACAGGCTGGGAAGGTGAGGAGAAGGGGTTGTGCTCCATGCAAAGCTTTGCCTTGGGATGGGTCGTGAGCCAGTTGGGAGCTCATGGGTAAGGGTCAAATGATAGACCAACATGGATGACACTGGAAAGATTTTAGCTTCAAGTGAAACAATAAGCAGCAGGAAGAGAGTGCTGACTTTTAGCAATTTAGAACATGGCCAAGTCTAAACGGAGTTGCATGGGACTGCAAAGGGACAGTGGTCTTACCAGCAGGACTTTGGAACTTGACAAGGTGAAACACTGGGAGAAAAGAGGGCGAGAGGACATCAGAAGAAAATTGTCCAAATAAACCACTGACAGATTCATAGCATAAAGTATATGTTCATTACCTGGCAGCTCTTAAGCAGAAATCTGCCCTTCTCCATATCGGATTCAGAGCCCTAGCAGCTGGACTTAGAATGCAGAAAGTACCAGAATAACTTTAAAATGTTAGGCAGCTGAAAGATATCCTGCAGACTGTGCATGTGCTGTTAGTCTACTGTAGTCTTTCTTTATGATCTCAGAAAATTAATACAATTTCTTTGAGCCTCTTCGCCAACTGTAAAATGAGGATGACCAACACATTCATATGTCACAAGCAGCATGTGGGACAGTTGGTTAGACTGTGCTTGTAAAAGACAGAAGTTAGGATAAATGTGTTACATTGCAAAACGAAGGCTTAGTTTCACATTCGCCCTACTCTGACTTTGTTCCTCTGAATGCAGGAGTTCCTGACTGTAACCTTGGCTTATAGTGCTGTGAGCAGGGAGTCACTCACAAGTGATAGACTCGTTGTCTAAGGCAGTTCTAATAAACTGCAACTAGTAATAACCTTTTACTTGTGCAGATGGATGGAGTACAAATATGTGGACCAGTGGGAGAATTCCTAGGAAAGCTGTAAGAGCAATTGGCAAGTATGACCCCATTGAAAAGTTGAAAGAGCTGGAGATGCCTAGTTTCTGGTGGGTAGGACAAGAGTTAATGTGATTAATGCTTAAATTGCAGCAAGGAAGATTCAGCCCAAGTACTAGGAATAGCTTGAAGAGGAAGAAACATGGTGCACCTTTTTCTACTTACACAATTATTTGTAGTAAAATGATTGTGTGTTGAAAATCAGGGTTTCTGTACTCTTACTGGGGCATGGGATCCAGTGGCTGCAACACTGTAGTGCTTGATATTGGCCTTTCAGGTTTTAGACAGATTTGCTCTATTATAGACTGTGATTATTGTCCCAACTTTGCATGAACTGACTTTCTTGGGGTTTTATCAAATCAGATTTGACTGTGTGCACTAGTACAAGTACTAGTACAAGTACTTACTTCATATCTGTTCCATATAAACTGTACCTGGGTTGAGCATATTCAGCAGCTGGATTTAGCATCTTGGGAGGTCTCCCAACAAAAAATTCAAGATAGGGCAAGGCTTTGGCATCTGGCATTGGTGGATGAGGAACATGGAGCCCAGCACGTCTCTCTCCACATGTTTATGCTCCTGAGCTCTGTTAACCTTTTATTTATTTTGCCCTGAATATTTTCTTCTTGAGGACCGAGCTCCTTTGGTTTGCACTGGGCCAATTTTTTTCTCTGGCCAAAGCCTTGGTCCTGGGAGGGCAGAGTGTTGTTCTCCTTGAAGGTGGCATCAGTATCTCACTGCTTGGCAGAGTTGCTATCACTGTGTGAGGGTTTGTGCTGGCTTGGATTCTGCTATTCTGATTCAGCAAAACAAATACACTGAAACCCTCAGCTGCACGATGTTTTGATAAACTGTATATGGCCTTCCTTTTTCTGGGCTGTCCTTTCATATTTTACATTTCTTTACATGTATTTAAAAAGTAGGGTTGTTTGCTTAAGTTACTAGTCAGTGGCAAAGCTCTGGTTCCTTGACCACTCTGGTACCAACCATTACAAATTAAAAATCGTTATAATGTTCCTTACAGATCATTTGAGTTAAATATGATGTGACTAGCAAGTACGGTGTTATTTGGTTAAATATTCAGTTGATTCATGTTTCCTTTCTGGCACCAATTGTGAAAATGCTGTAAGTTTTTTTGGTTGAAAAAACTGTGGTTGTTAAATACAATGGCTGCTTTTTTAAAAGCAACTACTAGGGAATATTGAGAATTATTTCAATTAAAAACAAAGCTAAAGTATTATTTATTAAAAAAAAAAAAAGGCAGGGAAAATGACCTGAATAAGTATAAACCAGGTGGCCTGCATTTGATCTCTGACAGAATAATTCTTTTTTTGTTGTTTTTGGTTGGAGAGTCAGTTGTAAGAAAGATATTACAATACAGCTAATATCAGCCCATCTAGTAGTGTGGAAATAGGTCTTGGCAAGCAAACTTCATATTTTGGGATGAGGTTGGAGGTCCAGTTGATAAAGGTCACTGATGCATTTTTAAACTACTATAATATGTTTGATTTTTTCAGTCAGTACATCTTAATTAATGAGATTACTACTAAGAATGAATAGAGGCCATATAAAATAGATTATATTTGACAGTAATCTCATCCTCTTTTGGAAGGGTATCGAACAGGGGCCCAGCAGGAATGTACTAATAGATCAATATTACTCCATAATCTTCCCATCACAGTATTTATTAGCACCAAGTTTAAAGTTTCTTTGATAAAGTATCCATGAAGTATGCTGGAGACAGAAGGTATCTTGTTTATCCAGAGGAATCTGGATTGCTTGATAAACTGGCGCAGACGAACATGCATTTTAAGGTGACCAAATCTGTGGTTTGTACATCTGAGGAAAGAAAAAAAACCAAACAGGTCCTAGTTACTGCATGGGGGATTGTATCCTTAAAAGCTGTAGTTTGAAGAAAAGGAAAAGTCATGGAAAGTCTGGTGAGTAACAAGCTAAATGAGACCGTTGTGTGATGCTGTGGTAAAAGGGATAATTCGGTGGTAATGAAAAATGCCAGTCAGCATGGTTTCCTGGAAAATATGTCTCTCCAGATAAACATAATCTTGTTTCGTGTCTGAGTTTACTTGAGTGGAGTCTATAAATATGTATGAGACGAGAAGATTTCTTACACCAGAGGGCTTTTTATTTTGTAGGCAAAGATTTAATGAGATTTGCTGCCTGGAAGACAAAACAAGCCTGATCAAACTAGGAAAAAAAATAAAGTTACTATCACCACTTGAAGACTTTTTGTGAGATATCCCAGTGAGATGTGCTAATTGGATCAGATACCTTTTGTGTAACCTCAGGAGAAACGGGTAAAAATGATGTGGTCTGTCCTGTGCAGGAGGGTCACTGTGGCTTTGACTTGCAGTGACTCCTTCCCGCTTCAAAAATCGTCTGATTTTGCAATTCCAAGGTGAAGTGTGTGTTGCATGGGAGTGTGCGATCCCTCGGTCCTATAAATAGCTGGGGCTTCGTGCAGCATGGGGTGGCTTTATTTTCTGTGGAGCTGGCATGATGGAGAAAGGAGACTTGACTCTGTGGTTCCAGCTCTGTAAACGTCTCCAACTTTGGGCTTCTGTGCAGAACCTGGCATTGCTGGAGTGGCTCGTTAGCCAGATGGTTCAGCCCCAGCAAGCTATGGGGAAGGCATGCTTTTACAGGCCTGGAGTTCAGTATCCTGCTGGGATAGATGATCATTTACCTTTCAAGTTCCCAACAATATTCAGAATAAGCTTTGAGCTTGTATAGTGATCACATTTGCAGAATCTGGTTATTTCTAGAAGTGCGTTTTATTAGCTTTGAGTCTGAGTTTGGTAAATGATATATTTTGTAACTTTCATGATGTGTAGAGCCCTGTGTACATACCATTCTGATTAGAAGGTGCAATGAATACGTGATTTTAAATGTGACTGGAAAGTATGTTCTAGGTACACTAGGAAACAATCCTAAAATATAATAAATGTCAGTCTTGGGACGCAAGAGTTTGTGTCACTTCAGACTACATTGATTTTCCCTTCTGACTGTTGATCCATTGCAGGCCCATTTTCTTGGGAGAAAAAAAAAAGATGCTTTTATTTATTCCCTCACCTATTTTGTCCTTTTCTTTCCCTAGTTACCCAGTGGGAGACTCTTCCACGCTGCAGCTGTTATCTCAGATGCTATGTACATCTTCGGTGGCACAGTGGACAATAACATTAGAAGTGGAGAAATGTACAGGTTCCAGGTAATTCACTGATAAACGTACTCAAACATCCACACCAGTTCTGCGGGAATCCTTCTGGCTGTCTCCAGACGTGGCGGAGTTTCTGTTTTGGCTTGCTGTGAGCTTGATGGCTTTTGTTTCGCATTCTTCCTGCAGGAAGCCTTTGCATTTCAGATTCAGCTGCCAAAGATTAATGTATACCTGTAAAATCTTTTGAGATATGTTATCTGGACAGACCTTTTGGTAAGGCCAAGCTCTCCAGTGCCTTCTAAAGTCCTAACAGAGATCATGACAACTTATTTTGACAAATTATTGAAAAGTGTATCAGGCAGGATTTGCCAGGATGTTTAACTGAAAATTGGCTGTTCCTCTTCATGTACTGTCAGGTTGAGAGTCCCTGGGTCAGAGCATTTTGTATTGAAGTTTTATCTTCATACAGCACTTCCACTCCCACCCCCCAGTAGCTATGGGAATTTTAAATTTCAAGATACTCACACCAGGTCAAATCCCCCCTATGCTCAAGTTTATTTTTATTGCGTGGGACCCTCAGACAAGTCCTGAGAGCAGATGAGGCTCCGAGCCACCAAACTCTAAAATCTGCAAGTAGTGATGAGAGACGTTTCTTGCACGTTAATCTGTTACCTTCATTACCCTCACCATAGAGGAAGCCCTTGCATATGTTTGGTTTGGTTGTTATTTTCTACTTTATATACTACATTGAGGTCAAGTTAATAAGAAAATCCAGTGATAGTGTGTATAACTACAGTGCTTTTGGATATAGCCATTTGAAAGAAATTCTGTCTTCTGTGGGGTTTTTTTTTTGGTTTTTTTTTTTTTAGTTTTCTTGCTACCCTAAATGCACTCTACATGAAGATTATGGAAGGCTGTGGGAAAACAGGCAGTTCAGTGACTTGGAGTTTGTTTTGGGAGAGGTGAGTAGAATTTATTGAAAAGGTGCCAAAAGGGGTGTTACTGCGTGTGTAGCATGTTTGCTGGGAAAAATCAAATTGTACGATGATTGTGCCAGAAACCCTGGGAATGAAGTTTTAAGAGCAGTGTCACTGGTGAAAATTATGTCTGTCTGGTTTCATAAGTTCCACTAATCCAGATAAATTTATAAAGCTGCAAAGGAGAAGAAACTTTTAAACTGAGATGATCTGTGGATGATTGAGACATAACCCGAATTTATCAGAGCACATTATATATAGTTGCAATATGAAAATGATACTAATGACCTCTGTACTGTGAGGTCCCAACTGTCTCCTGGAGAAAGCAGGTCAGTGGTTTGCAGATCCATGTATCATTTCAAGAGCCATTTTTAATTACTGAAATAAAATAGAATGAGAAAAAGCAGCACAGGGGAACGATTCTCTAGTAATGAAAACAATTACAGAATTTTAAAAAGAACATGTTTTCTGAAGAAAAACATGAGAAATTTGGACTTACCTGCATTTCTTTTGCAAAAGAAAAAAAGTTAGAAAAGACTTTGCAGAGATCACATGACAGATCCTCAACAACAGATGAAATAGATTGTGAAGAACAAACATACTGTTGTTTTGAAAAGAGAAAATTAAACGGAAAGTCAGATGCAACAATAAGGAGGAATATCTGTGACGCTGAACCTACACAACAGCTTCCACTCAGTGAACGTAACAAAGACTCTTTCCAAATGGTGTTTGCCTTTAGGGAAAATAGGTGTTGAATTTCATGTGAATGTGCAGAGCAGATGCAAGGTGGCCTTTGATTCTAACTTAAACTAAATGTATAGTAACCTGGAGTTCAGCCCAGGTTCTATGGCTTCTGCCATCTGCCACCACCATGTGATTTGGGAATAAAAGTTTAATATGTGTTATTCCTTTGTCTTTGACAGAAGGAAGAACGAGTCCGAGGGCACACTGCAATTGTTACAGCTCGCTGCAAGTGGCTGAAAAAGAAAATCATACAGGCAAGGGAGAGGTTGAAACAGGTGAGTATTTTAGAAAAGTAATCTTGCAGCAAGGTAATGCTTATTCTACCCAATTTTGGAAACAGGTTGTTAGGAAAAAGATAACATCTGCTGAGACAGATGTAGGACCAGAGCAGTATTTGATGCTGAGGTGCTCTTGGGTAACTAAAATAAAGAGGATAATTAGTATTAACACAGCCTGCTGGATGTATATCAGGCCAGGCGAGGAACGTAACATGGAGGAGCCAAAGTTAATCCAGTTATCTGGATTTGGCGGTATGGTTCTTGGGAGCTCTTGTAGCTGTCTAAGTTCTAATCTTGTGGAATACCCCTGGGGAGGTATGTGTACCCCTCCCTCTGGGGAGGGTAAAAGCTCTATGTCATCGGGGATGGCCTGCAAGATAGGACAGATTAGAGGGAAGGCAGTGTTAAGGTTTTGAGGCTGGCTCTGTTCCCTTTACCTTAGTATTTCCTGATTTTTTTCGAGAGTTGAAAGTCTGGTGCCTATGGTTCATTGTCTATTAATTTTAACTACTTACAGCTTTTCAGCAGCAAACATTTTATTGCTCTTGAGGAAGTGGTAGCACACAACCTGCAGTAAGACATATGGATGCCTCATTGCCCCTTAGTTAATTGCTTTGCCACCCCACAACCCTCTATCTTCACTGGAAAAGGCTGTAGGGAAAGGCTGTCAAAGTGAAACTTGAAAGTAACAGAGTGGCTTAAAATACTTCTGTGCAGCACTCTGACTTTGCAAGGCAGGGGTCTGTGGAACCTGCTCCTACATCTTCCTTCTCCAAGGAGAGATGCTGTTCCTGCTGAGAGCAGAAATGTGAACTCAGTGGAATTCATTCCTCCCTTTTTCTGAGGTCCTGCTTTTGAGCTTCATCCAGGAGCTCACATTTGTTCTGATCCATGTTTGTCACAGGATATGGAACAGTAAGTCTAAGACGTGAATTCCTTATTATCTTGGGGATAATCTTGAAGATAATGAGATCTTGGGTCTTGAAGATTGTGCAGTAAACGAGAAGGATCTTTTCTCTGGTTTGATAGTAACGTGTGTGAGCTGACACAGCCTTGTTGCCATGTTTGAGTGTTTTTTCTGTCTCAGAAATCAAAGCAAGATCTTGAAGATGAGGGACATGCGACATGTCAGAAGGATGGGATTGGTGGGAATGTCAAGTTGTGCCGCCTGCAGCCGCTGCTGGAAGTGCCCATCCGAGAGGCTGAGGCACAACCCTTCGAGGTGCTCATGCAGTTTCTGTATACGGATAAAATAAAATATCCTCGCAAAGGTAGGACAGCAGGATAAAAAAAATACTAGCAACTGGGGAGCAAACATTTATTTTGATACAGAGCAGGATCGAGCATTCGCAGATGATCAATCCTGCTCTGAGGGCTTAATTACTTACCTGAGATTAAAAAAAAAAGCAGATTTCTATCAAAGCATACTAACAGTGCTTTGTTTTTTCCTAATTCTTTTCAAACATCAGGACAAGCAGGTTCTTGATCTTTCCAAAAGGCATAAAAAAACCCCCACCAACCAACCAAAAATTTCATGGTATTTTGAACATTACAGCAACCTGCCTGGAAGGACCATGTATCCTGAGTTGGCTTATTTCCTTTTTCTGGTATTGTTTTGATCCGTTGCAAACTGAGCCCACACAGAAAGGCAGAGCAAGCCAGTATTTATCATCTCTTCAAAATGCCAATCCAAAGGAATGCCTCAGGAAAGGAATAATCCATTAGATGCGTTCATTGAAGATCCCCGAGTTAAGAACAGTTGGAGGCTGAGAGGTAATAGCCAGAGATCTCTCAGCTCCCACACAGCAAATCTAACTCATGGCCGCGTTTGAGTGATGAGGTCTGTTGGGCTGTGGGAGTCAGGCTGGATACCCAGGGGGAACTCCAGCTGCTGGGGCTGGGGAACCTGCAGCCACGTGGCACAGTCATTTAAAGTGAGGTATGTCTATCCTAATGCTGGAAGCTTTGCTTCAGTTTCAGTCCAGGATCTTTCCTTTCTGTAAAAGGTAATTCTTAGGAAAATAATCATTTGTATGCAGCTGTCCTAAGGCTTTCCCTGCGAGGTGGCATGTCTGAGAGCAAGCCTAATTAATGGGGATGAGGGAACCTTCTCATTGGTGTCTGTCAACATTGCCAGATTCTGCTCTCAGCAGGTTCACTGATCCTCAGCATGCTCATTGCCGGACAGGATCAGACCAAAGAAGGGGTTATCACACTGAACTCTCCCCTTTGTTACAGGCTTCCCAGGCAGCCTGCTACCCTTCTCCCCAGTCCATCAAACGTTCTCCCTGGTGCTTACCTGCCTGCTGGGATCCTCCAATGGCCCTGTCCCGACCATTTGTATTCCTAGTTGCTCCTCTCACTTCAGAGGGCAGCACCTTGGGGATCCATGCAGAGGCTGAGCTAGTAGAATCGGGCATGCTTATCAAGTGGGATTTTCCTGATTAGAAACAGGACATGCAAGAAGGCTTTTCTCTATCAAAAAGTAGTTACAGCAGATGGCCAGAGATCTCCTGTGAGGAAAGCAAAGGCTGTGGACAATTATTCCTTGAGTTGGTGTCCCAGTAGCCTCATCGCAGTGGCCTACAAGGGTCCTCCCCGCCCCTCTCTTACTTCAGCCCTCTCTTCTAGACCAGCCTTAGATCTGTACACACACAAGCACAGAGTGCCTTCATAAGGGTCTGTCAAAATCAGGGAGCTGATTGCTAACACTGCATAAAAACCAAGGACTTCAGCAGAGCTGTTAGCAGCTGAGGAAAATCAGGCTGCTAGCTTTGGAGCTTGTCAGTGTTTTTAGAGACTTCATTTTCTTTTGAGGGTTTTAAAAAATCATGATCCAGATTGTCACAAAATCTTTGTCCAAAAAATCTTTTGGGGTGGCCCTTTCATGCCTCAATTTTGAAACTCCTTTTTTTAGTATCAATCCAGATTTTGTCTAACCAGCAATGGAATTTTTTTCTCCATAAAAATACTCCAATCACTGCCCATTCTACCATTCCAAATGCTCAAGTTGATGTAGAAAGAAATACTTTGAGAAAAGTTTCTCTTTTTATTCTGTGAGCTCTCCAGCATTTTTATCTCTTGTAATTTCAGGTCATGTGCAGGATGTGTTACTTATTATGGATGTATACAAACTAGCCTTAAACTTCAAGCTCTCTCGACTGGAACAGCTCTGCCTTCAATATATTGAAGCATCGGTAGATCTGCAAAATGTGCTCATTGTGTGTGAAAATGCTAACAAGCTTCAGCTGGATCAGCTGAAGGTAATCACATTTTGCATACAAAGTAACTGATAAGAAATACAAAAAAATAAAATCTATGTAATTAATGCTTTCCAAAAGCTATCAGCTTTTGCAAATTCAGTTCTTTCCTATAATTATAGTTGCTTGAATTATGTTAGAGTGGATTGTCCTGCAGTTGCTCATGAATATTATGTAGGTTTTTTTCAATCGGTGTTTGATATTTTTGCCTGTCTGCCCTGTAGCTTGTAAAGGGCAGAGTGACTTTGGCTTTTCCTCAGTTCACTCTCACTGCAGCAAGATGGAACCAGTGCGTTTTCTGGTCCCACTGTTTTATACAGAGACTGCAAACAGGTTCTTTCACCTGGTCTGATGAAAAACTAAATTCTGTTCTCCTGCCTTTGATCTGAAAAACACTCTACTGAAAAATGTGTACAGAAAACAAAATGTGTCTGCGATTCTTTGTCTCTGTGCAGTGGGACAAGGGCTTTTAGGCATTTGCTAAAAGTCATGACAGAGTTGATACCTTCAGGCATCAGACCATGATTTGCTGTGATGGTCTGGTTCCCACCAACAGTGGCCAGAGCCGATTCTGCTTAAAGCTGCAGAGAAGAAGCTCCTCCACCCAAGTCCATGAGTCCAAGATCGTGCAATACCTATTTGAGGAGCCTGTGCACATCAGTTGGCCATATAGCTGACGGTTGCAAGCAGACAAACCAGTATGCACCAGCACTTCCTCAGGCACTCTTTATGCACTGGATTTAGGTGAAGAAAAGGCATCCAAGAGGACAGCAGCAGAGTCAGCAGCAAGTACGTAAATGCTGGCACAGTCTTTGGTGTATAGGACCATGATGCCATTAGCTGCCCAGAAGCTCAAGCAAGTACCTAGTGCCAGTAATTTCAGATCAGCCAGCTACCTCCACCTGACTTCACTACCAGCAGGGTGACAGGGGCTCTTCCACACAGCTCCATTTGGTCAGGATCACCTTGAGTTGGCATCCTGTCTTCTCAAGCACACGTTAGTCCTCGTGGGTAGGTGCCATCTGCAGAAGGCTGCTCTTTCTGGCATCCTAGTCATTGTTTAAAACATTTTACAGATGCGTCCTGGACAGATCCCTGTGGATCCCAGGTGAAATAACTTGGCAGAAAATGGACAATAGTAATTATTCTTTGGGTGAATTTTGTGCTCACCTTATGGTGAGCTGGTATAGATTATATTTTTGCTTTTGAAAGTGTTCTGAGGGAAAGCCTTGGTTCGCACCGGCAAATGAAGTGCCATTTTTTGTCCCTTTAACTGTTTAGCAGTAGGTCTGGTTCATTTGTCGCCTTTCCACCTTATTGATTTTTCTAGAAAGTTTGTCATACAGGAACCTACAGGAGCTCAAACACATCTACAGGAGCAGACTGTGCAGCCTTTACAGAAAAGGTTAAGGCAACATCCACACCAGGAAATCCTGCGAACTATTTGTACTCTTAATGTATAGTGTTAAGGGTTAAGATCTCTTCACCCTTCTAATTAACGTTTGGTATCTAATTGTATAAAGAATTATTATGAGATAGCAACCAGTCTTAGCTCTGTGAGGTTTTTGGCGTCTCCTGAGATTCCTATTTTAGAAATCTTCAGAGCAGCTAGATGGGAGACAATTAATCTTTTCCTTGTTATTATTTCTTAGTCAGGTTTTTCTAGATGCTTAGAGTTGTCCTGAATTTCCTGTTCAAGTAGGAGTCTAAAGTAGGAGTCACTTAGTAAGGAGATCATTGTTTGATAGTTCTAGCTGCAGGATCTATCTGGAGGATCGTAAGAAAATGATGGCTGTTTACACATGTAACATGGTAACATTTATGTGATGCTGTAAGATGACTTCGTACAGTAAACTGTAATTTTTTAATTAATATTGTGTTTTTTTAAGGAACATTGCCTGAACTTTGTGGTGAAGGAATCACATTTTAATCAGGTAATAATGATGAAGGAGTTTGAGCATCTTTCTTCATCCCTCATAGTGGAGATTGTACGGAGAAAACAGCAACCTCCTGTTCGAACACATTCTGATCAGCCGCTTGACATCGGTAATTTTATGCTTTATAAAGTTATTAGTTGTGCTGTTTTTGCATTGCTAATGGTTTGTTTAGTCTAGGAAACAGCCTAGGAAGTAGACCACTGCAGACCACCGATTCCCCGGTTGGTATAACTGTGCTTAGGCTGTTTCCCAGACTAAGACAGGGCATGCCGGTTCTTTTTCCAGTGAGCTTCAGTGAGAACATTATCCCCATCAAAATACATGAAAGGTTGTGTTGAATATAGTTGTATTCTTCTTGCAATGAAATATCCTGATTCTGTTCAGGGAGAGAAGAGGCAGAAGGAAGGCTATAAAGAATGATTCAAAGAAGAGGCAGTGGACTAGAAGGTAATAAAGCTGAGTGGGAGGGTTGGCCTGCTCATAGGTTTTCACCAAAGAAGGAGCAGGAGTAAGGAAGAAGATTGTGTGAGTAAGGCAATGCTGACAAGGTAGACCTTATTGTGAGAGAGAGAGGGAGAGGAAAAAAAAGGCATGGAAAAATTAATGAAGAAAAAGAAAAGTTAATGGAAGAAAGGAAAAGAAGATAGGGAGGAGAAGACTTTGAGAAGATAAATAACCTGTACTAATGGTCATGTCTTTAGTTTTCATTCTGTGATTGTGCTGGAAAGAGAAGATTTGATTTACAATTCTATTACAGAATTAATCAAGGACTGATTTGGGACTAGCTTATTCAAGACCTTATCATCCCAACACATGCAAAAAAAGCAATGTAATAATGAAATCTGCTGAGGCCACAAAATTCAGAAGCATTGCCAGTATTGATTTGGAATACTGCACAAAAAGAACTGGGGATTGGAGAAAACGGTGGGGAAGCCAGTCCTGGAAGGTCAAGTAGAAAGCCTTTGACTGGCATTTGTCCCAGGGAGAAGAGAGGTGCACCGTCCAGGAAGATGGCATAGCCAGCTTCTGTATCCAGAGCTGGAACAGTGCGAGAGACGCAAACATCAAAAAATTGAAAGATGAACTTTGAAAAGATGAGTGAATTTGGATCAGACTTGAATGTGCACTATTTCTCAGTTATTGAGTATTTTCAAAGGTTAATTAAGATGTTGGATAAAAGAAGCCTTCATTGAGGATTTGGGGGAGCTTTTCCATTAAGAGACAAAATTTTATATTCCTGGTGGTTGGAAATAATGAGAAGAAAAGAATGGGGAAAAATCACATTTCTTTATCTATAGAGAATACCTTTCAGTGTGGCCACTGCTGGTGTTTGCTGTCAGCAGTTTGAAAGCCGAGCTGCCAGGTTTGTTTCTGGGATGGGCAGTAGGTAATGGATTGCGATGGGGAAGGATGAAGCTCCTTTTGCTCCAAGAGGATGAGGAAAGGCCTGCCTCAAACTCACCCCAAGGGTCCCAAAGGAAAGAGGGGCTAGAGCCATGGCTTGGCCGTACATTAGTTTGATAGTACCTGGTCACCTGGAACTATTGTGTCTTTAACTATTTCATTACGTTAACTTTCAGGAACATCTTTAATTCAGGACATGAAGGCTTACCTAGAAGGAGCTGGGACTGAATTCTGTGATATCATCCTTCTCTTAGACGGCCACCCACGGCCAGCCCATAAAGCAATCCTAGCAGCCCGCTCCAGGTGAGTCGCTGTTTACTAAAACTATAACAAATGTAGAATTCAGTGCTGTGCAATCTGTGGGTCTCCTTGCTTTTTTGAGAAGACAGGGAGGAACTTTGTATCTGCATAAAATGTAAGATGCAGCTTTGCTCAATGAGTGTAATAAGCCTTTAAGCAACAGTGATTAAATATTTTTTTCAATTTGATACCCAGCAGGGAAAGATAGGAGGAAATTAAAACTGTAGCGATTCTCTAGAGGATGTGTAAGAAGCTGCACTGCAAGACAAAGAATCTGTAAAATCACAGGAAGGGAAAAAGGGTGTAAAGCATAAGGTGGTTCAGTGAAGTGGAAAGCAACACATGTCCACTGAGGTCAGAAAGAGTCTTCTGATGGTGAACATCCATTTTGAATCATGTGAAACTTGAATCTCTTTCTCAATTGCTGATAATTAAGACTGGGTATGAATAAGCATAACAAAAAGTGGTGCATAACAGAGACTAGATTGTTCCCATACTTTGTTGCAGAGGCAAGTTCACCCTTCTGAAGATGAGTACTATTCTCCCTCCTCAGTACATGGGTGAAGTGGGTTTGTCCCTCGCTTGTGTGTTCTGTGTACCTGCACCTTTATGTTCTGCAAGTCATTGTGTTCACATAAAATTTCTATTTCAAATACTGTCACAATTTTTTTCCAGTCCCAGTAATAATATTCAGTATTAGTTACCGTGGTATTTTACCAGAAGCATTTCACAGCTCTTAAAACAACCCTGCATGATTGGCAGCCTGTAGATACCAGGGAAATTCATAATGCTTTAAGCTCTCTACTGGGTCTTATGCAAATTAGACAAAAATCAAAGCACCATGTGTCCTAATTTTCAAGAAACAGAGACAAATTTCAGGTAGTGCTGGTGGAAATTAGGGGGATTATATTTGGAGTTCTCTCACAGGCAGACATATGAAACAACAATTTAGCAGTGTTTTTGCCCAGGTTGTCACCTGAATTTGCTCCTTTGGAAGCTGTAGTGCTTAACAGCAGCCTTTGAACAATACTGGGTTAAACCATCTGTCTGCAGAATGTGTTACATCAGTTTTATTTCCTTTTCCAGTTACTTTGAAGCCATGTTCCGTTCCTTCATGCCAGAAGATGGGCAAGTGAATATTTCTATAGGCGAAATGGTTCCCAGCAAGCAAGCATTTGAATCTATGCTTAGATACATTTATTATGGAGAAGTAAACATGCCTCCTGAAGACTCCCTGTATCCTTAAATCTAAAGTAATTGAAGTATCTGTCTAAAGTGCACGTACAGCAGCTCACCTTCCTTTTGCTCTAGATGGCCAGGCACAACCTGGGAGCATTGTCAGGGTTGCATTAACAGGCACTGCATTTTAACTTCTGTCATTGATTTGTATTTACAATCAGTGCTGTTGCCTTTGCTTTATGTTTTTTTCCTTAATGAGATTAACAGCTACCTCTTTGCTGCACCTTACTATTACGGCTTCTCCAACAACAGACTGCAAGCCTATTGTAAGCAGAATCTAGAAATGAATGTCACGGTGGAGAACGTACTCCAGGTAACTGTCCCCAAGCAGCTTTAGTGAGTCGCTTGACCTAGATACAGGAAAGCCAAAGGGTCTAGTCAAGTGGGTACGCCCAGTGCCAAGTTCACTGAGTCACTCCCAAACTGACATCCACTGAGACTGCACAAACCCTTCTAATGACAGTGGCCCTGCGTGGTTAACACATATGCAGGAGCGCAGCCTTCAGCAGCTTTGTTTCCTTATCTGCTTTTTGTGTCACTAGTGCTCCTGTGCTGAAGTGTTTAACAGATATTGCTCATCTGGCCAACAGGATGTTCCTCTTGAGCTCCTCATCCCCGATTGTAGACCAGTGTTTCTAAAAGGCTTTTAAAGATGTACCATGTGCTCAGCACTCAACTCCAAGCCCTTTTTCAGCAGACATTTGTTCCAGGGCAAGCGGTGATGTGCAGGTGACGTTTGTCTTGTTTCATCAGTGATGCTGACAGTATCTGGCAATGAAGTTTAACCTAACAAAAAATATTCTGTGATAAAAAAGCCTACAAAGCCATCTACTAGGTAGGCAGACCAAACCCACTGCAACACAAGCAAAATCAATTCCAGCGTTAACTGCTTTTGGCTCTTGCCTGTGCCAGTCTCACTGGGACACTTCAGGGAACCTGGCTCTGAAACAGATCTGCAGTTTCCTACTGATTATCTCCGGAGGACTCCACACATTTTAAATCCAAGGCTTATTTTTGAATAGTTCAGAAAAGATTCAGGTTTGTAATGAAAAATGGAGATGTTTCCCTACCTCAGAGGAATTACCTCCTCTGAGTCAGAACAGTGTTTGTGCCCTGTACATCTGAGCCATGCAGAAGGAAAATCACGTCGTTGCTTTTGCTCTAGATTTTAGAGGCAGCTGACAAGACCCAGGCCCTGGACATGAAGAGGCACTGCCTGCACATCATCGTTCACCAGTTCACCAAGGTTGGTTGCATCTTTTCTGGGGCTTTTGAGAGCTGCTGTCCTCTTTCGCTGTGTTGGTTAAAGATACATTAATATAGGAATCCATTTCATTCTTTCTCATGTGAGACAGCTGAGAGCTGGCTGTGAATCACTAACACTTGCTGAGAAGTCTGCTAGGCATACTTTTCACACTAAAAATAAACGAAAGACTAGAACAGCCTGGTCTGGAAATGTGAAGACCTTCCAAAACAGAAGTTACACAGAATTGCTTCCATTTCCACTTGTTCCAGCTGTTAATTTTGTGCCATGCCATCATTGGGTTCTCATGTGTATAGCAAGAGAAGTTTGTTATGTATTGAGGGCACAAATCTTTCACTAGCAGTTCCAAGTGTGCTGTTCATATTTCTCTTGAAGTATTCTCTGTCAAAGATGTTACATTGTCATGTGCTCAAAAGGCAAATGACCATGTCCTGGATGGGTTTTCTGTAGTTCCCATGTTTTGATATGTGGGATGATGCATTAGTGATAGGAAAGGTAGAGAGCCTGGTGTGCTGATATTCCTCAAGAGAAGAAGGGTATTATCATTAAGTTGTTCCTATGAGATATGATCCTTCCATGAGAGTTTTCCAGCATGTCACCAGTTTGTTGCACAACTATTACCATTGTTGAAATTGATAGATAAATCATAGGAATTGGGATTGCTGGATGCTACATACTTATTGATAATAATTACCTAGTTAGTATTCAAGTAGCTCTCTATCTTCTGTATATTTAATCTCACAATCCTCCCGTCAGTGCCCATGGGGAAGGAAAGCACCACTCAGTCCAGTTTGTATCTGGAGATGAGACAGAGGGAGGTATTCAGGCTCTTTATTAAATGCCTAAGTTGCCCAACTGTAATGCATTTTACATTCAGAAATAACTGAAAATGCATAAAAAGCTTTGAGAGTGGAGCCAGCATCCAGGAATCGCACTCTCAGTGGAGAGTCCCCAGCACGAGGTTGCAGCCTCTGCCTTCATCTTAATGTGTTTTCTTCTGCCCTTCATTAATCCTGCTGAGTGGCCCAACTTCAGTAGGGGATGGAGAATGGTCCCACCGTGGGTTACAGGATAGCCTGGGGGTTGGGACATCTCCTCAGATTTGGGGTCAATGCGTTACAGTCCCTGAGAGCCGAAATCTCACGGTCTCAACTTCCCAGTGGAGGCCACAGGAAGACAAACAGGTTGGCGCGATTCTCACCAGAATGTACTGGGGGGAAATGAACATTGCGACATTTCACAAAGGGATTTGAACTGAAGGGCGTTACTCAATTGTACTCCACTAACCAGAATATGTGGAAATGTTTTATATTTAAACTGTTGACGGTTAGAACAGTTTTCATCAAAGTGTGGCTGGAAGACTGTCAAGCAGATGTGCACGAAGAAATCTTAATTATGCAATGTTTTTCTTTAGCCTGAGAGGCTTCAGTGTGTGATTTTTGGCCCGGCGCTGGGTGACTCTGTGTGGCTGGGCACGAATGCTTGCCGTTCTGCTCCCTGGCAAGCCACAGGCTCTGAAGGGTGATTTGTTCTAGCTGCGCAAGCCCGGTGGGTGATGGAGGCTTAGACAGGCCGGGTGTATGGCCGTTGGGGTCTCCTGTTCTTCCAGCTTGATTAATGCTGTTCTCGATTCGGACTGTTAAGGAGTTTTCCCCACAGTAAGAACACTAACTGAAGAGCTGTTCCCAGAGGTTTGCTAGTTTGGGCAACATGTTTTTAGGCTCTTGTGTGTCAGTATTGTGCAAAAGCCCTAATAAAACTGCTGTTCTGAAGTGTTTGTACTGACACCCTGATCTGTTCCTCCGCAGTGCGTGTCTCGGTGCAGGGCCAGGATTCCCACCAGTCTCTTGCCCTCCCAGTCCTCGTGGACCCTTATTTTGGGGATATTACTTCAAGCACATGTCCTGAGCTCTTTCTGAAAGCGTTACTCAGCCGTTTCCTTCCTGGGTTTCAAAAGATGCTCGGGACATCTTTATTCTTTATGACAGTCGAGCTTCTTAGAGTGAGGTGATATCTTTTATTAGATCAGTTAATACAGGTTGGATAAGTGGACAGGCTTTTAGGCAGTCTGCCTTCAAGGCTGGGCATGTATGTTAATAACACTAGAAAGAGGCATTACTGGCTCATTGCTGTGAGGTTGTGGAGAAGGAAGGAATGTGTAGAGCTCCTTTTTGATAACAGTTGAGCTTCTGAACAGCCTAAGAGCATAAAATTTGTTGTAGATTCACATATATCTGATGTGGCGAAGGTTTTTGTTGGCTAGTGACCTGCTTTGACTGCGGGAGGCGTGCCAGCAAAACTAGCGTGGACACTAAGCACGACCTCTCCTTAGGAGCACACAGGAGCGAAGAGATCAGGTCCTAAGTCACGTTCTCAGTAGAAACACACAGACTTCAAAGTTCAGGGCTGTGCTGGTGCCCAGCTTTGCTTTTTAGGAGAGTGCTTAGTTGGCATCCACCAGCGGTAGAGTTGTCAATATAAACAGTAATTACACTCCTTTCTCAGAGAGGCAGTGCTGGGGTCAGCATTTCTGCTGCTCTCCATTCCCATCCCCTCCATGCAGCAGTCTGAAATTGGGTTGTAAGCGCAGGAAGTCGTGACTGGAGCCCCCATGGGCGGTCCTGCAGCCCAGCTCCGTGACTCTGATTTCACGCCGTACGTGCCCAGCCTTTGACTTGCCTGACCTGCCTGTTTCACGTGGGGTGGCAGGGGTAAAGCGGTGACACTTCAGCTATGATTTGGGGAGGGTTTTAATTTCTTTCTGTTTTTTTTCTGTTCTGTTTTTCTTTTCCTTGAAGGTCTCCAAGTTGCCAAATCTCCGCTCCCTAAGTCAGCTACTCCTCCTTGACATCATAGAGTCGTTAGCTAACCACATATCAGACAAGCAGTGCGCAGAGCTGGGCTCAGACATATGACATGCTTTGGTAATCGAACTTTTCATCTGTTCCTCAAAAAAACTAGCACTTTACGGCTGACTCTCTTTTTTACCATTCCATACTGAGCTGCTCAGAGTGTCTACACAATATAGCGGGCGGCCAAGAGGAGCATGGACAGCCAACTTGCTCTCCCATGGATTTGCTTGGTTTGTACCTTTGTGGAGAAGGGTTTGGTCTCTGTTACACAAATGTAAAATTGAAACCATTACAGGAATGAATTTATTCCATGTGGCTTTGGGAGTAACTAAGTTCAGAATCAAGCCCTTTATTACTTTTATACTGCAGTCATAAGTAAGAGAGTCATTAATACTTTGAAACACAATATTTAAAGAATACTATTTAAAGAACTTCAGCTGACACAGCCAGGGGCTGTAAGGGAGTCAGATATAACAAAACTGGAAACAGAGAGTGTGGTGTTTGCAGTGAGGCTGACTGTTGGACCAGAATGTAGTGACTTTTCAGAGACTCTCTATGGTGTGGATTAAAAGATAAGCCCTTTTGCAACTTCCTCGATTGGTGGGCTGCAGGAAGTCCAGACCTGTGCTCTGCAGCAGGTCAGACTAGACGATTACAGCGGTCCTTTCTGACCATCAAATCCATTAATCCTGTCTCGCTAAGCCTTTCTAAATCAATTTATTAATAAAGAGTTAACATCTTCTCCTGGCATTTCATGATTGACTTGGCTTTCATTTTGGAAAAAATTAAGCAAAAAGAGCTCTGAGCTTGATGAAGGTCACTTTGTTAAAAATAAGTGTGCTACATCTTGTTACTAATTTTATGCTGAAGTGTCTTCGTTAGTTGTTGCCTTTGCAGGAAGGTGAACGAAGGCAGAGTGCCCTTCCCAGCCAGTTCAGAAGCAGCTGCTGTTCCCTCCCGGTTGCAGCAACCCAGCTCCCCGCCGTGCTGGATGCTTCCCACGCTGCAGAGGGGAGAGGAGCTTTACCTCTCCCTGGCTGCTGAATGATGCAGCTTGGTTGGGGAGTGTCGGAGATCAGCTGGTGTTGGTGAAACATCTGCAGACAGAACTCTCCCCAGCCCGAGAGCCCCCAGGGCAGCCCAGAGGAGGGACTGACACAAGCTGAGAATCAAAATCTTGTCCTGCCTTAAGCCGCACCAGTTTGCAGAGGTGGAGCAGAAGGCGGTGCTGACGTGGTGCTGCTCTCTGCTTGGCTTTTTGGAATGGCATGAGTTGGCTCGAGCTGGAGCGGTCAAGATCCCTCCTGGGAAGCGCATCTGCCCAGCCCCTGTGTTTCCACCCTTGCAGCCATAGTTTTTAATTCAGGCCACTATAGTGTTCCCGGTGCAGTACGAGATGCGAGCTCCTGTTCAGCATCCTGTAGCGTGACATGCACGTGCGTGCTTCGGTATGCTGAGGGCGTTGCAGTCTCTGTGCAGTGGAGAATGCATCATTTCATTTAATCCAAGGGAACTGCTTTAGGGACCACTCGATCTGTCGCCCAGCTGATGGCTTGCTCAGGTGAGTCAGACCAGAGGTGGCAGATGCATCTGAGAGCCAAGGGCTCATTTTCAACCAGAGGGATTATTTCCAGATGCCTCATAGGTAATGAAGTCTCTTGTCAGAGGTCATGTTAATTGTACCGACAATCTGCATGTTCCCTGGGAAACCAGAATATCTGCAAATGGAGAAGGTTTATACGCTACAACTTGTAGGAATACTACAAGTTTTCAGCAATGCTGAATCCACTAGAGGACACCCATTTCCCAAACATGCGCAGCCTGGTTCCCTCAGTAAGAAACAACGGGCTGATTTCAACCATGCCATAACCAGCCCCTTTGACTCCATTTTCTCAAACTATCTGGAGTTTGGAGCTTATTCCTGAGCCCATCAGCAAGGAAATGCGCAGTCTCTGCACCCTCTGAGCCGGGGCACTGTGGGCATCTGTGCTTTCAAGGTGGCTTTGGCTTGGTCCTGGCTCTAGTGGCTGTAGTGCTCGGTCAGAGTTGCATCACATCAGTGGGATTTATTGTCTGAAAAATTGCAGTCAACGGAATTGTTACGTTGTCGTGATTTGCCTCTGGGCTGCTGTTGTGCAGGGGGCCAGGACCGTGGGCATGGGCAAGGCTGACCCCCTTCAGCCTGAGTCGTGTCCCCCCCTGCACCTGGGAGCGCAGGGGGGCTGTGGGGGTCCCCCTGCCGTTTGGCCCTGTGGGGCTGGGCTGGGTCGGGGAGAAGGAGGCAGGGGAAGTGCCAGGGCTGTCGAGGGGGAATGGGCCAACCTTCCCGTAGGATCAGGTGGATGCCCTGGGTTTCCTAAGGGCTCTCGGGACGGGAGGTCCGGCAGGAGCAGCCGGTGCTGGAGGAGCTGCCACCGCAGGCCTGGCAGCAGGGCCAGCACACGCATCGGGGTTTATTGTGCTTTCTAGGGGAACTGGGGGTTCTTGTTATTGCCACCCCAGAGCATCCTTTTGAGGCAGTGGCCTCAAGGGCCTTTATGGCCTGCAGGTTCCTGGGGTTACTGGTTTTAGTGCAGCCTTGGGGCAGATTTGTACTGGAATGTTGGGGAGTGTGCTCACATTCCTGCATTTGATGAGGAATAAGTAACAGCGTGGCTGTCTAGCTTTGTCTTGGTCCTACAGTCTCCAGCGTATGTAGGCCACACGGGCTGTTTAAAGCCCTCAAGTCCTGCTTTACTGGCATCATTGTCCACACTCTGGGATTTATCCCAGCAAACTGCAAAGAACAGGTCCCAGCTAAGCACGTGGCACCACCTCCGTGCCCGTTCACGCTTGTGGCGTTTGCTGTCAGCATGTGGCTGCTCACCGGAGCAGGGACTCATTTTCCTGATTGAACAAGCCTGGATAAAAACCTGTCAGGCTGCGCAGGGAGCAGAGACCCCCCCATCCATTATGTTGCTGTTCAGAAATCTGCTGTAGTTGCTCCCTGTGTGTCAGATCCAGGATTATGAGATGCTCTTGGCCCCCAACGGCTGCTCCCACCCAGCACGGGCTCCCCTGCCTTCACCTCCTCCTGCCTGCACGGAGCTGGGGGCGGGCATGGGAGCCCACGCGATGCTGCCGGTTTGCTGGCAACTCTCCCGGGGGGCTTGGCACGCTGCCTGCCCCTCTGCAGCCGGGAGAGGGACCACTGGTGGGAGAGCAGGAATACACTCCTATCCCTGACCCCAAAGTGAGCACCAGTGTGATAGGGGGCAGACACCTCGGTGTGTGAAGAGGGAGGAGGACAAGCAATTCCCAACTCATCCTCTGCAGCACCCGGGAGTGCTGAAGCCAAGAGGTCCCCGTTTTGCCACTCCACGCCCCTGACAGAGCCTGCAGGGCCCCCGCAGGGTCAGCTCCCCAGGGTGCCGACAGCACCAGCCCCCCAAGGCAGAGGACCAGCTCCCCCTGTCCCCACTGCCATGTGGGACCTGTCACAGCTTGGCAGGAGCTCAGCAAGGACCAGACCCTGGTATGGATCAGGACCTTCTTCAGCTGCTCCAGGCCCATCCCGCCTGTGCCAACACCAGGAGAAGCCACCAGCCTCCTGGAGGGACCTGCACATCCCGGACCAGGGCTGGCAGTGTCCCCTCCTGGGGCACCAGTCTGGTTCCCAGCCAGGAGGAGCAGGGAGTCATGCTAAGGCTGCCCCTGGGTTGCTGCCCATAGGTTGAGAAAAATTACAAATTTTAATAAGGAAATGTGCGGTGAGGGAGAGTGCGCTGGGGTCCTGCCAGAGGGAAAGCCCGCAGAGGGAGCAGCCCAGGCTGCACTAGTCCTCCGTCACCTCCAAGCCTAGGATCTTCTTGACGTAGTTCTGGACGTTGACGTGAAGCTGGGGGGCCGTAGCCGAGAAGGTCTCCATGGCCAGGGCCCGGGCTGACTCCGACCCGCCCCACATGGCGCGGTAGAGCGGCAGGGTGTACTTCTGCTTCCCCTGCAGAGGCAGAGCAGGGGTTACCCCCCAGCCTCCTCCCCAGCTCCAGCAGGGTGAAGCCCCAGGACCCCCACATCCCCCTCAGGGCACAACACCTCCAGCATCACCCCCCTCTTGGCCAGGAGAGCACAGAGGGATGGGAGAGGGTAGAAAATGCCGCTATAGGCAGCCCTTGGCACTGTGGCACCTAGAGAGGGGAGAAGACCTTGACCTTGGAGAAGGAGCAGGCCCATAAGTTCATGAAGTTCAACAAGGCCAAGTGCAAGGTCCTGGACGTGGGTTGGAGCAATCCCCGCTGTCAGAACAGACTGGGGGATGGAGAGCAGCCCTAGAGTAAAAGACTTGGGGGTACTGGTGGGTGACAAATTGGACATGAGCCGGCAATGGGTGCTCACAGCCCAGAAAGCCAACCATATCCTGGGCTGCTCAGAAGCATGGCCAGCAGGTCGAGAGAGGTGATTCTGCCCCTTTGCTCCACTCTAGCGAGACCCCACTTGGATCACTGCGTCCAGCTCTGGGGTCCCCAGTGCAAGAAAGACACGGACCTGTTGGAGCAGGTCCAGAGGGGACCATGGAAATGGTCCGAGGGCTGGAACACCTCTACTGTGGAGAAAGGCTGAGAGAGGTGGGGTTGTTCAGCTTGGAGAAGAGAAGGCTCCGGGGAGAACTTACTGTGGCCTTCTCATATAAAGGGAGCTTGTAAGAAAGACTGAGAGAGACTTTTTACCAAGGCCTGCAGTGACAGGACAGGGGGCAGTGGTTTTAAACTGAAAAGAGGGTAGGGTTAGATTGGACATAAGGAAGAAATGTTGTTCGATGAGGGTGGTGAGATGCTGAACAGGTTGTCTAGAGAGGTGGTAAATGCCCCATCCCTTCATTCAAGGGGGTAATGCCCCCCCAAACATTCAAGGCCAGGTTGGACAAGGCTTTGAGCAACCTGATCTAGTTGAACATGTCCCTGCTCACTGCAAGTGGGTTGGACTAGATGGTCTTTGAAGGTCCCTTCCAACCCAAACCAAGAGCAAGAGCCAACCCCTGGCCCTCTGGCGCAGAAGGTCCTGTGCCCTGTGCCCGTCTCTCCCCCGATGGCACGTTGCCAGGCACAGCCACCGCTGCCCAGGGACACACCTGGCTGTGGAGGAAGTCCTTGACCTTGCCGTACTCTGCCTCGAGGTTGTTCTTGAGAACAATCTGGCACCAGCGGAGTCGCAGCTCGGCATTCTGGGCCTTGGAGATCTTTGGGTACATCTTGCTCAGCCTCTCTACGTTGCCTGCAAGAGGGGGATCGTCACTGCCCCCGTGACGGCTCTGCCTCCCAGCCCCTGCTCCGAGGGGACCCTGCGAGTCCACCCCCGCTGCGCTGCAAATGCTCTGGGATCCTCCCAGCCACGGGCCAGCCCTGAACCCCCCCAAGCCTCCCGGCACCCCCAGCTCTGGGAGCATCCCAGGCACTCGCTGGCTCCGGGCAGGAGGGTGCCTGTGTTGGGCTTCCTGGGGCCAGGTAGCCCTGCAGAGCCATGTGCCCGGTGGCTTGGAATGCCAGCACAAAGGGTAGGGAGGTCCCTCAGCAAAGAGTGCAAGGAGAGGTGAACACGGGGATGTGACAGCCCAGCTGAGCCAGCCTGGGGACAGCAGGGCTCCCCCCCTGCCACTGCACGTGTCCCCATACGTCTAGGGATACGCTTCCCCTGGCTCTCCACACCCCACCGCACCGATCAAGGCTTCCCAGACACCAGGAACCACACTGCTGGACCGCAGTGGGGACGGGCTGATGGCCATGCACCCACACATCCCACTGACATGTCCTCACACCTCCAGCCAACTGGCTGGACTGGGGCACGTCACCCCATGTCTCCCCTGGGCACCGGAGCCCTGGGAGGTGGCCTGGCCCTCACCTTCTGGCAGGGGGGATTTCTGCAGGACCTGATCCAGGAAGTAGACCAGCTGGTACGTCCTCCACGCCGTGATGTCCACGGCTTCGATCGCCTCCATGTTCAAGCCATCAGCTGCCCAGAGCTCTGCCAGCTCATCTGCCGGCTTCATCAGCTGCTCCCCTGGCGAGAGGTCGGGCAGGTAGGGGGGCCAGCCTGGCGTGTTCAGCCAGCGGTCAAACTCAAAGCCTGCAGTGAGGAAGGAAGGGAGAGCTGGGACGGGTTAGCTGAACCCCATGCTGGGTGCTGCTGCCCAGACACCCGCTGCCTTCTCCAAGGGTGTCCCCAGCACCACCAAACCTGCCCAGGGATGGCAACAAGCAGAGACTAACGGGGTGAGGCCATTAAGCCACCCTGGGCTTGGTGTGTGCTTGTGCTGTAAGAGCCCCACCACCACCAGTGAGATGAGCCGGCTCCGGGACAGAAAGCTCCTGCCAAGCCTGGCTCTCCACAGCAAGGCTGAGCTGAGTCGAGCCTGGGGCACCAGCTGAGCCCGATCCCAGCACTCGCCAGCGGCTCCACCAGCAAACGCTCATATACTGGTGCTAGAGACTTGCCCAGCTCAGCTGTCCATGGGGAAACCCCACCAAACAGCACCTGAGCACAGAGCACCGACTGGATGGAAAAAAAATACCAGGCTGAGCAGGCATGCGCCTGAGCCCAGGTTAGTGTCTGATCCCAGGCCAGCCAGCGCTGGGCTGCCTCCATCAGAGCCGAGGCCAGTAGCGGCAGCAGCGTCTCCAGTAAAACCCACAAACCGACGCGCACAGGGTCTGCATGGGGCACGGGACGGCTCCGATGCCCACGGGGTGCCGGTTTGCAAAGCGGCGCCCCAGTCCTCTGGCCAGGAAGGCTCCATGCTGACCTGGGATGGAGTCCACGCCTTTCTCCTTCAGCTCTGGGAAGTACTCCAGGAAGAAACCAAGGGTGTCATCCGCTGTGATGCTCTGGAACTTGAACTGGTTCACGTAGGCCTGCGGGGACGGCCGGGGCGTGATGCCGCACACGCTCACCCCCAGCAGCGCTGCCCGGCCCTCCCCGTCCTCCATCTCATGAGCCCACGCTGACCCCCATCTCCCTGCCCCAGGGGCTGCCCAGCCCCCTGCACATCTCTGAGCCTTGCCACCACCTGCTGCCAGCACGGGGCCAGGCTCTGCCCTCATCTCATTCCCCCCATGAACATCTCTATTTCCCATCTCCTTTTTCCTCTCCCCAGCCACCCTGTTCAGCCCGTCCTCCCCAGGGTCTTGCTGCGCTCTGGCCTCCTGCTGCGAGGCTCTGTATGACTTGGCACCTCCACCTGGTACCTCCTCGTACTGACCCGGAGGAAGGCATCGAACTTGCTCTGGTCCCCCACAAGATGGGCCAAGTAGCTCACGAAGCAGTACCCCTTCTCGTAGGGCGTTTCGTTGTACGTGTCATCCGGATTGACACCTAGAAAAAGGGAAAACCCTCAGGAATCATCTGCCCATCTGCAAAACAAAACAGCCCTCGTGTGCGCCAAGATTTCGGCTTTCTGTGCTGGGTGGAAGCCTGTCACATCCCTCCCGGAGCGGTTGCCTCACTCGGGTCCCACCACCAGCACCAGTTCCATTGCAAGCCATGAAACACCCCAGCAGCAGGGCTTCCCCCCCCCAACACCACACCTTGCTTGCCCCGCTCCCCCTGGCCAGCTGCAGGACAGGGATGCCCCACAGACCTGGCTCGATGACCACCCGCAGCTTGTTGAGCGGATGGTCCTCCCCCGTGTTGTCCATGTGCTGGCGCAGAAGGGCCCTTCCCGTCGCAGCCTCCAGGCAGGTGTATGCCGAACCTGGGCAGAGACAAGCAGGAGGCGTTTGGAGACCCCGACCAGACCCGTGTGCTTCAAGTGCACGGGGTGCTGCGACAAGAGGGAAACAGCATTAGCTTACGAGCTGGGAGAGGAGGAAGCTGAGAAAAAAGGCATTGGGATGGTAGAGTTGCAGAGAGACAACCCAGCCCTCTGTTAGCAAGAGGTTTTTAGAGCCATTTAAATTTATCTGGATGCAGCAAACGGTGCTGGGCTGCTGGATGTGACTGTGTGTCTGGGGGGAGTTCAGGGCTGCTGTTATCTGCTCCCTGAGGGAGCTGCGGGAGCAAGAGGAAGGCGAGGCTGGGCAAGATCACAGCACCCATGTCCCCGGTACGTGGCTGTGGGGGCTCCGTCCATCTCTCAGAGCAAGGGCAGTTCTGCTGCTAACACGAAACCCCTGGGGCGTTGCAGGCTGCTACACTTCACCTCTTCTGAGATGCAGCGCGGGCTCCGGCCCCGCATGCGGCACTCAGAGGGACGCGTTGAGCTGCGGCGCACGGAACCCAGACCCGCGCGGGTCCTGCCTGCAATGGCATGGCCGCACGCAGGGACTCGGCACCCCGCGGCCGGGCAAGGCCACGCACCGTAGACCTCAGTGGAAATGCGCCTCTGGGCGTACATGGTGAAGCCCTCGTTCAGCCAAAACTCGCCCCACGTGGCGTTGGTGACCAGGTTGCCAAACCAGCTGTGGGAGATCTCGTGGATGATGACGTCCACCAGGGAGCGGTCCCCGGCCAGCAGGCAGGGCGTCACAAAGGTGAGGCAGGGATTCTCCATCCCGCCGAAGGGGAAGGAGGGCGGCATGAACAGGATGTCGTACCTGCCGGGGAAGAGCAGGCAGCTTGGGTCAGACCCACCTCCTCCTGCGGACACTGCTTGGGACAGAGGGATGCTCCTTCCCCGGCCCCAGGGAGCAAAGCCCTTCGGGAACAGGAGGCCGTACCTGCCCCAAACATAAGGTCCAAAGAGCTTCTCTCCAACCGCCAGAAACTCCTCGATCACCCCATCGTACTCCTTCTTTGCAGCCTCGATCAGGCAGGGCTCAGCCCAGACACGGCTCCTGGCCAAGTGTGCAGAGGAGGAATTTTTACCCTTTAGCGGACTTTTACCCTATTGCTTCATCAGACAAAAACTGCACGTTTATTCCACAGCAGAATACAAGCCTGCTGATAAAGGAAGCTAATAAGACCGATAGTGCAAACTGCTGTAATTTCTTTCCTGGTCTGAATGCCAAAGGGCTTTTATATGGCTACTGTGACAGCCGGGAACCTGAACAAAGCACCGGCCTTGGGAAGAGACCTGGGACCCTCCATGAACGGGAACTGCTGCTCTCATTCACCTGCACAGGGGAGAAATGAGCAGAGCCAGGGACACCCTCAAAAGCAAGGGGACCTGGCACCGAGGCTCCTCCTCACTCTCGAGAGCAAGAAGCATCCTCACCCGGCAGAGCCCACGGTCTGACAACGCAGCACCACGTGCACAGCAGGCGGGGGACTGACCGGGTCACGCTTACAGTCGGTGTCTCCATGGCTGCCTGCTCTCCAGAGCTCAGCGGTGCAGGGAGAGGCAGCAGGCAGCCGCCACGGGAGAGCATGGCATGGGAGCTTCGCCGTGTGGCTCCCACAGCCAGGGCTTAACACTCAGGTCTCCTCTAGAGCCACTTACCTTGGGCCAACGTCAGCAGACACAATGTCCCCAACAGCTAGAGCAATCAGGTACGATGGGATCGGCTGGGACATCTTGAAGACGAAGGTGTTATCCTTCTGCTTCTCCCAGCTTGTGGCACTCATCACAGCCGTGAAACCCTCGGGAACCTGGACACATAAATAAAAACATCTATTAGATCCGTAACATACAGAGTGGGACGTCAGCTAACGCAGCCAGGGATGCCACGATGTCTGACAGTGAACACGTCCCAGCACGCTGAAGGTGACTGGGTCCGTGGGCACTGCAGGTTTTGGGACGCAGATCAGAGCAGTAACACCCCAAGCTCCAACTCGGGATCACAGCTGCATCCCGGCGACAGCATCACTCGGCACTTGGGCTCAAACACTGGCTGGGTGCAACACCAGGACACCCAGAGCTGCCGTGTGAGGTGCCGACGAGATAAAGAAATGCTGGAGCTGCTGGTGCTGAAAGGGCAAAGGATGCAGATCCTTCAGATGCTGGCTCTCCTCCCATTTCTTACACAACAACTCGTTTTTCCTGTTCTCAAGCCAAAGTAGAACCCATGGCCAATCCACCGGCCTGGGCTGAGCCCTGGGAGATTGATCCGGTCTCTCTTCTTCCAAATGTGGGGTGAGCCCCCGCGGTGCCGTGCAGAATACGGTTTTCTTGATACAGAGCATCACGCCGGGGCTCTACGACAGCCAAGCCCCAGGCTCACCCATCCTGGGGGACGCTACTGAAGCTTTAAGGGCGGAAATTAGAGCAAGAGGCAAAATAAATAAATTCCAGCATCACCAGCTGCCACCACGTGCCATCAGCCTTGGCTTGGTGTCACACCGATAAGCAGCCTCCCTTGCCCGCAGCAGGCCGGCACACCGGGGCGGCCCAGTGCCGGTGCCACCGTGTGACCGCCCACACACCAAGGAGGGAATTTGGATTATTTAGTCCCGTTTTTGTACTAAACCTGGGGACCAGCGGCTGCTCTTTCCATCCTGCAAGCCTGACAGCCCCAGCACCCCCACCAGGACCCGGTGCGGCCCGGCGTCATCCCCCTCCTCCAGCTGTGTCCCCCCGCGCTCAGCTCGTCCCAGTCGCCCTCCCGCTGCTACACACGCCAAGAGCAGGCATCCCGCTGCCCTCGGACTGCGACGGGGCGAAACCAGGGTTTTCTGTGATAATTAGAGGAATTACTTAGACAAATGCAGCAGCATGAGGAGAGCAGGGAGGTTTAAACACCGAGCTGATCCCAACCGTTAGCTGATATTTTGGCATCAAGCACTAATTATTTCGGCCACCTCCTGCTGGGAGAGAGGAGCTTTCAGCAGGACGGCCGGCACGGACACCCGCTCGCAAGAGAGTGTGCAAAGCGGCGCCCAGCACGTGTGGCTGAGGAGGGCCGGGGTCTGCTTGTATTCATCTGAAGATGAATGTAAGAGAAAAATGGGAGCGTAAATGAGTTATTTCTCAGTGCCTTCTCTGCTGGAGGCCTGTGGTGGAGGATTTGAAGCGACAACCATCACCTCCAATGTGCTGGTGCCGCACGCAGGCCCGGGCGGTGCTGCTGACGCAACGCCCCAGTGTTTCGGCGTGTCCCGCAAGGGAGCGGGCAGCTTCCCCGCGAGCAAACGCTGCAAACTCGGGGAGGGTTTTGCTCCCGCCAGGCGTGAGGGGGGCGGCCGGCTCTGCGGCCCGGCATGCTGCCAGCGGCACCGCTTACCTTCACCGTGGCCGAATAGGTGCATTTGACCGACGGGGTGTCGAAGCCGGGGAAGAAGGACCTGTTGAGGACGGCCTGGCCTTGCGTGTACATGTAGGGCTTCTGCTTGCCCGCCGTCTGCTCGGGAGCCAGCCAGCACACCTGCGGGCAGGGCGGGAGGGAGGGGAGAGGCCCCCGGGTGAGGCCCGGCCCCGGGCGAGCGCCGGCCCCGGCTCCTCGCCCGCGGGTGCGCTCCGCTGGCGCAGCCGGGGCCTCTCCCCGCGCCGCGCGGCCCCCCCGGCGCCGCTCACCCCGGGCCCCTCGCCCGCCTCGTAGTCGATCTCCAGGGTGAGGAGCTGCCCGGCGCGCGGGGGCCCCGGCAGGGCGACCAGCAGGGCGCTGCCGTAGCCGGCGAAGGGGCGGCTCTCCACGGGCAGCGCCTGCCCGCCGGGGGGCCCGGGGGCGCCGGGGGGCGGCAGCAGCGCGGCGCGGCGCACGGCCAGGCTGGGGTGCGCGTCCAGCCGCAGCGGCCCCGCGCCCTCGCGCGCGCAGCAGAGCTCGAGCCGCGCCGTCCCGCGCAGCCGCCCCGCGCCCGCCGCCGCGAACTCCACGCGCAGCGAGAGGTGCAGGTGCCGCAGCGCCCACGCGCCCGCGCTGCTGGCGGAGGCCGCGTCCCGGCCCGCCGCCGCCATCGCCGCTCAGGGGGCGGGGCCGGGGCGGAAGGGGCGGGGCGGGGCCGCCCGGGGGCGGGGCGGGGCGGGGCCGCCGCCGCGGCGGGAAGGGCGGGAAGGGGCGGGGCGGGGCCGCGCCGGGAGACGGAGCGGGGCGAGGGGCAGGGCCGGGGCGGCGGCGGGGGCGTCCCCTGGCGCGGGGGGTTGGGGGGGATCCCTGGAGGGAGGATCCGGGGGGGCACCCATGGGTCAAGGGAATCCATGGGGGGCACCCATGGGGCGGGGGGGTCCGTGGGGGATCCGAGAGGGGGCCCGTGGGAGGGGGGGATCCGGGAGGGGGGGTCCATGGGGAGACCCATGGCGGGGGTCGCGGAGGGACATAGGGAGGGACCCATGGGGGGATCCAGTGGGGGGATCCGTGGGGCAGGAGGGTCCAGGGAGCACCCGGGGGGGGTCCGTGGGCGATCCCCGGCTCAGGCTTCGCCGGCGGCTCCAGGCGTCGCGGCCCGGCAGCCGAGCGGCACCGGGGGCAGCGGGGCCCGGGCGGGGCCGCCCCGGAGGGACCGAGCGGGGCAGGGGCGGCCCCGCACCCACCTCTCCGTGCCGGCGCCGGGGCCGGCAGCCGGGGGCCGGGGGCCGGGGGCGGGCACCCCGGGCGGCCGGAGCGGCGGGGCCGGGCGCGGGCCTGCGCGACTCCTCCCCCGGCCCGGCGCGGCGCGGTGTCCCTCGGCCGCTCCGCCAGTCTGCGGCCGGCGGCGGCACCGGGCGCTGCCCGCGGGGCTGCGGCGGGACGGGGCGCAGCGAGCGGTGAGTGCCGCGCCGGCCGCCTGGCTCTGCCCCGCGGGGCGCCGGGGACCGGTGCGATGGGGGACATGGCGGTGGGACCGGGGGTGACGGGGGGAACCGGGGAGACGCGGGGGACACCCCGGCGGGGACCGGAGGTGATGGGGGACACCCCGACAGGATCGGCGGTGACACGGGGGACACCCGGCGGGGGATGGCAGATGATGGGGGGCACCCCGGTGGGGACCGAGGTGACGGGGTCGTGCTGCAGGGACCAGCGGCGACACGGGGGACGTCCTGGCGGGGACTGGGGGTGACGGGCAGCGGCTGTGGGGGCTGGCGCCACCTGAGACTCGGGGCAGCCCCCCCGGTGTCCCCTCCCCTGTGCCCCCCGATGTCCCCACCTCTCCGCACGGACCCTGTTTCAGCAGTGGGACCCGCAGCGTGGGCCGTGCCGGGGGCACTGCAGCCGGGCTGGCGAGCTCCTGTGTCCCAGTGCCCCCCAGTGTCCCCCGGACACTCCCCGGCCCCGGCCCCGGCCCCGGCAGAGGGGGGCTGCGGGAAGCCACCGCAGTGCTGGAGGCAGGTGCCGGTGCTGCCTGCTCCTGCCTTGCCTCCCCAAACCAGCGAGGACAGCAGTGCCAACAAAGGGCGACAGGGGGAAACTGAGGCACGGGGCTGCCGGGATGGGTGACGGTTCTCCAGAGAGCTGGCCTGGGGTGGGAAAACGCCTGTCGTGCTGCCCCAGAGGGGAGTCTCCGCAGGCAGAGCAGGTCGGTGCCGGCAGCTCGTGGTGTCTGCCCCCATTTCAGGCACAGGAAGGTGCTGCGGGGCTGCGGGCACCCATGGGTGGTCCCTGGATGGGTGCCCAGGGCTGTGCGGCTCCGTGTCCCCATGCTGGCATGGGGACAGCAGGGAGGGCAGTGGGGACTTCGGCTTTTTTTAAAATGCTGTTTTCACCGATAGTGAAGGGGCCGGGGGCCTGATGGCTTTTCCCTGCCGGGTGCTTGGCCACCCTGGGGTTGCTCCACCACCCCAGGGATGCTCGGCCCCCCCCGGCCCACCCACTGGGTTGGCCGAGGGGGAGCCGAGCATCCCTGGGGTGGTGGAGCAACCCTGGGCCCCATGTGGGATGGCTCCCATGGAGCCGGCAGTGTCGCAGCCCAGCTTCACTTGGCGCTGCAGCCCAACCGGGATGGCACGGCACAGGGGGAGAACTTAGAGGTGACTTCGACACGGGCCGTGTCCCCCATGGGACATTAACGTGCCATCACCCTGCGGGAGGGAAGCGGTGAAGACCCACAGCGTGCGTACACTGGGGCTCCTGTTTTCTTGGATTTCACCTAAGAAAAAACCAACTGGGAGGAGAGCCGGGGAGCCTGGGTGTGCCGGGCTGCTGGTTACGCAGCCATCCCTGCCGGATGCCCCTGGCTGGCCCGAAGCGGGTAAGCGCGTGCCCCCGCACAGGCAGGGTTTGCCCACGGTTGCTGGGGTCCCCAGGGCTTTGCCGTAGCTGCCCGTGCACCCCAGGGCTTTGCCGTACCTGCTCATGCTGTCATCCCTGGTGCTGGAGAGTGTCTGGGTGTTCCCAGGGGGTCACAGGGACGGGGGGAGCCCCCTGCATGCCCCGGCAGGGTGTGTTGGTGCCCGTGTTGTTACAAGGTGGGGTTGGACACCCCCCCCCCCAGTTTTGCAGCCAGGGAAGCTGAGTCAGGAAATCCCGGCTGGCCTGGCCGGATCCTGGCTGAGTCATTTTGCAGGCGCTGAGTAACTGCCCGTGTGGTGCTGCGGGGGTGCCGGGCTGCCCGCAGCCTCTATGGGTGGGCAAGAGCTGCCTGCTTTGCCTGCTGTGCCTGCGTATGCGCCCATCAGCTCCCCATGGCCCTGGCCTCACCCAGCTCGCAGCCTGTGCCCACCTCAGTGCCCTCCTTGCCCTGCCAGTCCCGTGCCTCAGTTTCCCCCCGTGTTTTCCTGTGGGTTTCCCTCCTGCCAGGGACTGGATGGGGCAAAAAGCTCCTGGGGTGTGGGCATGGGCTGGATCCGGCCCTGCAGCACATCCCTGGCAGAGGGAACCGGTTCCCAAGGGGCCAGGGTGGGTCTGAACCAGGGGAGATGGGGTGGGATGGCGAGCATGGGGCTGGGTGAGCTCTGGTGTTGGTTGGGAGGGGACTGATGTCCCTGAGCCAAGATTTGGGCCTCCTCCTCCTGCTGAGGGGGTCTCCAGGCTGACTCTCGGTGTGTGGGGAGGGGAACAGGTTGGGAAGAGGGATGGGGATGGGATGGGGACGAGGACTGGGATGGGATGGGATGGGGAATGAGGATGGGAATGGGGACGGGGACAGGGACAGGGATGGGGCTGGCGGGGGCTGGAGCAGGGCTCAGGGTGCAAGTGGGGACGCCACGGGGTGATCCAGCCGGCCTCGCTGGCACCAGGTTATAAATAACCCACTGAAACACGAGGTTTTTTCCTGCCGGCCCCCCCCGCTGCAGCCCCATGGACAGGAAAAAGGTGTTTCCGGCTGTGGACGGGAGCGGGGCCCCTGTCCCGGGGGGGACGCAGGGCCTGGGCCATGGGCAGATGGGCAGGGGGGGGCCAGGTGACCCCCCCCGGGCTGGTGCTCGGGGTGCAGCCACTGAGCCTGGGGCTGGCCGGACCCCTGACCCCGGCGGGGCCACTGCAGCCCCCGGGGCCCCTGGCTGGGCTGGCTGCGAGAGCCCCAGGCTGAGCCACCAACCTGCTGCTGGGCCTGGCTGGAGCCGCTGTGGGGACGGGACACGGTGCCACCAGGCTCGCGGTGCCACCAGGCTCGGGCACCCTGTCCCATCCCCAGTGCCACCGGGCTCAGGCACCCGACAAGCACGTACCCTGGGGCCATGTTCCTCCTTCCCATGCCCGGACCAGGATTCGTGCGGAGCCGGGAGAGCCAGAGCCGGTGCTGTGGGGAGGAGGGTGCCTGGCCGTGCCCGTCACGCAGTGCCTGTCACCCTCGCAGAGCCACTTTCGCTCACCGATCCATCGGGATGTCCCCTTGCCTGTGCTTGCTCCCAGGGGGTCTGACAAGCTCCAGTGCCAGCAAAGTGACAGGGGGACATCAACCTGGGATGGGGACATCAGCCTGGGATGGGGACACCAGCACAGGCTGGGTCTCCTCAGCACCCATTCCCACCACTGTGGTGACACAACTCCCCCTGCTCTGCTGGCAGATGGGTGACAGCCACCCGTCACCTGTTGGGTGGCAGCCGGGGATGCCCCGCGCTGTCCTCCCGCAGCCCTTTGCAGCCTGGGCAGGGGGGGAACCAGGCAGTGACAAGGATGGGTCCCCAGGGACGGGGCAGCTTGGAGCATGGTGGCTCTGCCTGCTGCCCCGTGTGTCCCCAGGGAAACCCCAGCTCATGTCACCAGCCTGTCCCCAATGGGCAGGGTCAGTCCCCAAGCCCTAACCAAGCCCAGAGGAGTGCCAGCCCCCAAAAACACACCCTGGGGAGCTGGGACCCACTGGGGCAGTCAGTGGCCGCAGGCAGTGACGAGGCCAATGGCAGCACGTCATGGGGAAACTGAGGCACGGGCTGCAGGCAGGTGGCAAATTGCCAACACCTCTGGGTCCTCCTCGAATGCTCTCAGGTGACAGATCGGCCACCAACCCGTCCTAGTGGGCTCCGATGGCTTCCCTGGTGTATTTGCTGGTACAGCCCAAGCTCCGCTCGTTAGCAAACAACATCTAACGAGCTTTGCCTGGTCATGCTGCGGGGTCTGGGCAGCATTACGGACATCGGGCACTGCTGCCAGATTAACTGCCTGGATTAGAGGATGCTTGGGGGGAGAGGGGCTGGAGGAGCCCCCAGCACTCAGCACCCACCACCACTGTCACGGGAAGTGACAATAATTGGAGAAAGCAGGATTTTTGTTAAACAGGGGGAGAGGTCCTGGATGAGTGGCACAGTGGGGGTTTGGAGCTTTGCTCTGTCCCAGGGGGTCGGTGGGAATTCGGGGGGCAGGAGCTGGGGTGAAGCCACCTCTTGCTGCGGGACTTGGTCCCCCCATGCTGCTCTGAGCTTGCCTGGTCAATGCCCCATCCTAGCGCGTCCCCTGAACCACCTGCAGCATCATCGCTGTCCCCCGGGACCGTTCTGGGGGGCTCTGGGTCACCCCATCTCAGTGCTGGGTTCCCATGAGCACCCGCAATGGCTGCATGTTGCTTCATCGCAGGGTCGAGTCCTGCAAACCCCTGTCCCTGAAAGGCTTGGCAGCACGTCCTGGGGCCACCCTGGCTCCTGCCCTGCTGCCACCTGCAATCACCGCATGTCCCCATGTAAGCGCAGTGGCACCATCCTCCAGCGCCCACCGGTGCTTTAACCTGCCGTGATTTATGCCGTGGCTCCCGCGTTCAGGGCTGGACCCAGCCATGCCTCTGCTGCGGGAGCTGCCTTTCACGCCGGTGCGGGGGCAGGATTTGGCCACAGAGGGATGAAGCCAGGAGCCTGGGTGCTGCCCTGCAGGCACCAGGGGTTGGGGTGCCCCAAGGCATTGCATGGGGAGGGGACAGGTGGGGACAAGGCACCCATCCCCAGGGCTGGGTGGGGCAGTGGGACCGGTGGCCTGGCATCCTCTCACCGCCGGGATGTGGGAATTGGGCTCTGAAGGTCTGGGCCGTGCTGCAGGGAGCAGGTTTGGGGTGGGAGCCAGCACTCGAGTTAACACCTCCCAGTATTTGCCTGGATTCCCTGGGTTCCCCAACTCCCACAGAGGAGCAGAGGTGGGAGCTGGAGGAGCTGGGTTTGTGCTCGTCCCCCCATTCTCATCCTCAGCTCCCACTGGACGTGGCCGTGGGGCCCGTGCGGATGCGGCCGGGCGGCGTCACCTCCGGCAGCGGAAACTCCCCCTGCTCAGGACCGGGCGATAAGTCACGGCTTCTCCTCCACCCCTTCCCGCTCTCCTCCCCTGGCCCTCACCCCGCTGAGCTCTGTGCCCTCCCTCGCTGCTGGCCCCTGGGGACTTGGCTCCCCGTCGGGGTGTCCATCCCAGGGGATATGCACCGCGGGGTGGGCGAGGGGGAACGTAGGAGTGCTGCCATCCTCGTCCAGGCTGCTCGCTGTGGGCAGGCGGGATGCTCGAGGGATGCTCAAGGCATGCTCGAGGGATGCTCGAGGGATGCTCGAGGGATGTTCGAGGGATGCTCGGGCTCCCCTCTGGGAAAGCCAGGCATCCTCTGGGTGTGATGGCCCCACGGTGGCTCCATTAGCCGCATCCCTTTGAGGCGGGAGGTTTAATTTTATGTGTAAGAGGGTGGTGGGACCGGAGCTGCCACCTGCTCTGGGGCTGCCGGGGGGAGCGCTGGGGTCAGGAGGGCATTGCCAGCCCCTGCCCACCTCTTCCGGCCATGCATGTAAGTTGCAGTCCCTGGCTTTTTGGGGACATTGGCATCAGGGACACGCTTAAGGTTGTGCTGATAAACCCCAGAGACGTGGCTCCCTCCGGGCTGTGTGTCACTTGAGCCTGGCAGCGGTGGCAGGCGGGCAGCCTGCCTGCCCACGCTCGGAGCAGGGACCGCTGCAACCCCCCAAGACCCGAGCAGGGAGGTATTTGCCAGCAGCCACTGCGGATTTACAGCTCACTGGAAAATCCACTCATCCCATTAAGGGCTCCCTGCGGCTTTTGCTTTCCATTGCAAATACCCAGTTGTCCCAAGGGAAAGCCCCTTGGGGTGCCACCGGCGCTCTTGGGGTGAACACTGCAAGGAAGAGTCCTGGCTGCAAGAGCAGCAGATTTATTTATTATACGAGAGATTATCGGGCTGAGGGGAAATCTCATCCCACTTGCCCAGGTAAGACCAGATGGGGAAGTTGTGCTCATGGTGGGAATGGTCTGTACCGGGGGGCACTGGGAGGTTCAGCTGGGAGTCAGAGTCATGAGTTGACTTTTCCTCGCCTGGTTCATCACCCAAAGCACTTTCAGCATCTAAAAATGCCCCAGCTTGGAGCTCAGCTGCTTTGCAGGGAGGGACGCAGCGATGGCACATCACCCCAGGCTCCATGTCTCTGCTCTCGGGGTTAGAGCCATGTTATGCCCAACCCTCTGCTGTGTCCCCAGCGTTAACCACCCCATGCTCCCTGCAGCGTTTTTTAAATCCTTAACCTGCTTTGGGGGGAAAAAATGACTTTTTTGGGTACCCTGAAGGCCCCGCTCTGTCCACTGTGGGCTTGGAGAGCTGAGTGTCGGAAGGAGTGGACAGGCAGTGAGGGTCTCATCAGTGAGACCTGGGGATGCCGGGGATGCGCCGCCCGTGCCGGGACGGGGAAGACAAGCCCAGCTCCCCCCGACCATCACACCGCACACGTATGCGTGCGAACGCGACAGCTTCTGCTGAGTTAATGCATTTTGCAGCCCCGCCGCGCAGCTGCCTCTCCCCGCTGCCCCGCTCAGCAAAAACAAAACGCGTCAGGGGCTTCCAGGTTTCAAGGGTTGAGGACCGGGGGTGCCGTTTCCGCACAGCAGCAGCGGAGGTGAACGTAGATGCTGCGACATCTGCTCTTGCTCAAAAATCCTGGGAGCAAAGGGCCAGGTCCGTGATGTGGCAGGAACATGGGGCTAAGTAAGTGATGCAGTTGGCTTCCGAGAGTTTTGGCCCAGACAGAAGTTTATCCGCATGTCACCCATCCGAGCGCCTGCACCTGGGCTGCAGGATGGCTCCTGGCCAAGGGCTTGAGCCGGCCGGGATGTGGCACTGGGGGATCCTCGGCCCCAAGGCTGCACCGCGGTTTTAGGGAGGTTTTGGGGAGGTTTTGAAGCCCTCAGGAGTGCAATAGGAGATGTTGCTCTTTGGCCACGGCGCTGGATGCTGAAGCGACCCTGGGGTCTGCGGTGCCCAGCGGCACGTATGCCGGGAGGAGCCGATCGCGGGGCGGCCGGCGGCTTCACGGCTCTTCTCACCGGGCAGCACGGGGGGAGCGGGGAGGCCGAGGAGAGCGGGAGACCCCCAAGCACAGCCCAAACCTCCTCCCGGCGGATCTTTGCCGCAGAGCCATCTGGAGGAGGTTCAACGGGTGTCACCCCACGGCGGGGCAGCCCCACCTTGGTCCCCAAGGGTGCTGGGGACGCTGGGGATGACGGGCAGCGCTGCTGGGGGGACAGATGGCGCAGGCTCTGGACAGATGGTACCGGCCCCAGACAGGCAGCCGCAGGACGGGGGGGCCGAGTGACCCCGGACGAGCTGGGCTGGTCCCTGGGGACTTGCTCTGCCGGCCCCGGGCGGGTGGTGGTGGCCCAACGGGGACAGGCACCACAGGTCAGGGGCAGGGGGCTGGCACTGCCGGCCCGGGGCGGGGGGCACCGGCCGGGGTGGGGGGGATGACACCGTCCCGGGGGGGGGGTGTGTGGGGGGGGTGACACGGGCCGGGGGGCGGAGCCGGCCGGGGGGCGGAGCCGGCCGGGGGCGGAGCCGCGGGCGGCGGGGCGGAGCTGTCCAGCACCGGCGCCTCCTGAACGTCCCCGTCCCCGCGGGGCCGGGGCTGCCCCCGCCGCCCCCCGGCACCCCGGCCCTGCCGACTGCCCCAGCGGGCCGGGGCCGGGGGTCGGGGCTGGCTCCTCCGCCCCGAGCCGGCACCGGGCAGCCCCGATGCCCCCCCCCCGCGGGGGGCCCCCAGCCCGGCGGAGGGGACACCTCTGCCCCGAGTCCCCCCCGCAGGGTCTCCGGTTGCCCGGCTCCGGGGTGTCACTCCCGCCGCTCTCAGGCAGTGACAGCCTCAGCGAAAGAGCTGCGAGGCGGGGACGGGATGGGGGGACACGGAAGGGCCATGGGGAAACCAGACGCGTGGCCTGTGCCACAGGGAGCCGGGACGTCCCCAGGTGCCGCGGGCAGGGAGGGGCCTTCGGCATCGGGGCTCCTTGCACAGCCCCTTGCGCAGATCCCGGGGTCTGTCCCAGCCGCAGATCCCGGGGTCTGTCCCAGCCCCGGTCCATCCGTCCTCGTCCCCGCAGCAGGATTCGTGCCAGGCAAAGCCCAGCCTGGGCAGAGCTCGATTTCACTGCCACATACGGGGCTTTTCGTGGCAGAGGCTGCTGCGGTCGGTCTGAGAGCTCAACTTTGCTCAGAGCAAGGTTTTATTAAAGTGGGTTAAATGCCTAATGGGATTGCTGTGGAGTGGCTAAAGCAGAGATTAGTGCTGCGGCTACGGGGCTGGGATCTCTGCTCTGACAGCAGGCGGTTTCTGTCCCTTTCCTCCTGCCCCAGCCCACAGCCCATCTCTCAGCAGCTCCCAGAGCTCCCAGCATCATGCTGTGGGGAAACAGCCAGCCAGGGCAGGCAGAGCTGGGGCTGCCCGGGCCTCCCCTCCCACCCGCTTGCCCATCTGCTGCCTGTACCCAGGAGAACCACCTGCCTGCACCCAGCCTGGGCCATTGAACCAGCCGCCCCCGGCATTGCCCCTCCAGAGGGGCAGGGAGAGGGGAGCAGCGAGACCTCCCTGGGGAAGGACCCAGCCCGGGGGCCCGGCGATGTGGGCGGTGGCAATGTCCCAGGCGGTGACACCGGCTGGCAGGCAGGCCAGGTCCCGGCCAGGGCGCGGGGGCCAGAGGGACGGGGCTGGCGGCTGAATCGGCAGCTTGTTCTCCTCTGAAGGCTCCTTTCTGCTCCTGCTCCTTCTGTTTCTCTTAGGAAAGTTTTATGTCCCTTGTGTCACAAGGAGCCTTTTCTTTGTCATCCTTCCTGAGCGTGCCAGGGAGGAGGCCGTGCTGGAGCACAGCCATCCCTGAAAGCAGCTCGGGGCCAGATCCTGCGCAGGGCTGCGAGGTGCACGTGGCAGCTTCGAGGGGCAGCCGTGTCATGGCACTGGGATCTGTCCCTTGGCATGGGCTCAGCTCCTCAGACCGTTCACACCCCAGGCTTCACCCCTGGGCTGCCCCCCTCCATCCTCACCCTTAAAAAAGGAGGGTGCTTTGCAGCCCCCCAGCAGCTCCCCAGGGACATCCGGCACAGCCGGCACTGCCGCAGCCCCCGGCGCTCCTGTGCTGCCAGTCCTGTCCAATTTACAGAGCTGCTCTGCAGCCCGGCACACTCAGGGAAGGATCCGACCTCCTTTATTCCTATTTATCAGCCTGGTTTCAGCTCCCTCACCCCTAGCAGAGGCCATGTCAGGGCGGGGAAGCTGAGGCACAGAGCGGCAGCAAGATGCCAGGAGAGGCTGAAGGGTTTAATACCTTTTTGCATCACTAAGTGTGCTCAGACTCCTGCCACAATTATCCCAGGGGTGTGGGGCAGAGTTTCATCCCCAGCAGGGAGCTCTCAGCTGCGAGAGATGAGAGAAAAGCAAATTTAATCTGGTTTATAAAAGTCACCCTGAAATGCTTCGGGAACAGAGCAAAACGCTTGCAGAGCCATTAGCTGTTTTCTTGAGACCATAGGAGAGCTGGAGGTTGGATTCCTCCGAGACATCGTGGAGGAGCCGGGGGCTTTGGCTGCTCGGCGCAGCCCCAGCGCAGGGTCGGGAGCAGTGCAGCCCCCGTGGGGCCGGGAGGGCCAAGAGCCAGGGGGAGCGGCTGTTTCCAGCTCTGCTTGGGTGATGGATGGCTCCAAAGCGGGTCTGCTTCGATGCTGGGGATGCTCCAGTGACCCCTCACATGCGAAACGGGGACATGAAATAAGACTTGGGCTCCAGGCCCCTGTATTCATTTCTGGCTGCTAAAATCGCACGTGTGAGATGCATTTGGACACCGGGCTGAGGAAGTAGCTCAAGATCTGAGCACAACAGATGCCTCTTTGAAAGAGATGCCTTCAGGGATGTGCTGGGTTGTGTTTGTCCTGGGATGAAGGACGTGGCTCGGCCAAGGCTGTTTCATTTTCCTTCAATGTGAACACCCATGTCTCTGTGGACAGCATCATCCGAAGGGATCAGAAACCACCTCGTCTCTGGGCTTAAAGGTCTTTAATTCAGGGAAAACTCAGGTTCAGTGCTGGCGCCAGTAGATACTGGCCCAGCGCTCCAGACCTGAGCTCTGGAGGTGGCTGGGATGAGCATCCTCACCCTGGCCAGGAGATGAGCATCTCCAGCTGCCCAGGGAGGCTCAGCCCCAGCGCTCAGGCAGGGCTCTGCTGCCTGCAGCACTGCTGAAGCTTCTCCAAAATATCCCCTGGTGCTAAAATACCTTGTGTGTATTTGCTACTTTCCACCACCACAGTGAAAATCCCAAGCTGGTACCTGGGGACAAGGTGGGGCCAAAAACCCACCCGGTGACTGGAAGTCCCAAAATTAAAGCATCAGGTGCAAATTTCAGGTGCTCACATTATCCAGAGGGCAAGCAGCAGCCGATTCCCGAGAGCTGCTCTGGGGACACGGAGGCCCTGCGGCTGGGTTGCATTAAAGGAGAAAGTCGTTTCCCTTTCAAGCTAATTGCAAAAGAGCCACCCGTGTCTATCTAGGCCAAGCTGTAACCTGCTTTAGCCGGGCAAAGCAGCAGCAGGACGCCAGCGTGACGCAGCGTGACGTGGCACTCGCCTGCTCCCCTGCCGCGTGGCACACGGGGCACACGCCGGGGGGGACCCAGTCCCTGGGGGCAGGGTTTGGATGGAGTGGAAATGAATCTGGAGGCAAATGAAGAATTTGTTTGGAAGAAGAATGGGCCGAATCTCTTCCCAGAATGGTTTTAGTTTGTGCTCATTAATAAAATGATGGGATGAGTAGGAGGGCTGCTTGGTGCAGGAGCTGATGGGGGGAAATAGGGACTTGGTGGGAGTTGCTTTGGTTTATCCCTTTGGTGGCATCCCTGGGTGTGGGACCCCAGCCCAAGGGTCCAGCTGGTGTTACAGCCCAGGGGAACGGGGCCGCATCCACCTCTCCCCTTGGCCAGCCCCGGGGAAGCCCCCGGCATCTCTAAAGCAGGGTGAAGCCTGAGGAGGGGTCACCCATGCTTAGCCAGGCACAGCGAAGCAATGGGTGTCCTCGGAGTCCCCCGAGGTGTGTGCTGCAGGGAGGGGATGGCTCCGGAGCCTGGCTCCCAGCAGGCGTTGGCATCTCCTGGGAAACCTCAACCCTGCGAGCACAAGAGGAGGATTGATTTTTTTGTGGGCAACGTGGCAGCTTTGGCTTCTGCTGCAGCCGCGGCATCGCAGAGAAGTGGCTGCTGGTGGGCTCAGAGGGGAGAAATGGAAGTTGTGTCCACGAGAGAGAAATCCAAAGTGAATAGACTGGAAAGAAAATCTATAAACCCTGGTTACAGCCCCGATGCCACGTGCCCGGTGAGCAGGCGGGGCTGGAGGGGTGTTGCATGCTGATGATGCTCAGAGGGTGCTGGTGAAGCTAAGGTCGTAGCATAAAACTAGATGAATTTTTTTTGCCTCTGAGTTGGTTGAAGAGGAGGTCAGGACCGGCTTTATGGAGGCAGTGGCAGATGATCTCCCTCTGCTTTAGGAGGAAACCCAGCAGCAGCAGCCCCTGGGGCTGGAGATGTTTGTGCAAGGGACGTTGAGGGTGCAATAGGTGAGTTGGTGCCAGTGGTTTAACCACCTGTGTCCACAAGGCTGGAGCTTCGCTGGCTCTTGGCCCCATCCTGGGCATCCTCACGCTTACGGGGAGGAAGGTCGACCCTGTTGGCGTTTGCATGAGGTATCTTGCAGCTCAAGGCTGCGAACTGCTCTGCCCCCAGGCATGGCACTCCTGGGGCAAGAGGCTGGGTTAAAGAGAGTGAAAAAAAGTGCAAAATTGGGGTTTGTAAGTGTGGGTTGTGGGGCACAACCTGGGAAAGGGCTGAAGGGCTGAGGGGAGCCGGTTGCTGCTGATATTCGCTGCTGGGTGGGCAGCAAAGGGGGGATTGGGAGCGTTGTGCCCCCCGGGATGTGCTGGGCTCCAGCTCCTGGCTGGTGCTGGGTGCTGGGTGCTGAGCCCTGGCTGCCTTGCTCCCAGGATTGACCTTTGTGGGTGCAAGGAAATCCCATGGGTGCAGGGAAAGCCCCGCATGGCCCCCACCTGGCTCCTGCCGCCCACCCCACAGCACCCTTGGGTGAGGGCTGGTGCCAGCACAGGGCCCCTCAGTGGGGGCTGTGGTTGCCCACCGGGGCTGGATCCAGACCTATTTGCCAGTGTGGGGGTGGCAGAGCCCCAGTGCCTGTCTCCATCTCACCCCACGCAGCGGCTCGGGGACAGAGCTGTCCCAGAGAGCCTCTGAGCACCTTGTCCCAGGGCTTCCTCCATCCACTGATGCCGTGAGTCAGAGCCATGACCACAGCGAGCGGAGGCAGAGACGTCTCAGCAGGGACGTGGGGAGGAAGAAAACCTCCCCAGCTGTTTCAAAGGCTTCAGCAAGAGCAAGCCCAGAGCTGCGTGTGTCAGTTCCCTCTTCCCCTTAATTAAAATTGCCTTGAAAAGACCTTTGTAGCTCCTGGCTGACGCTGGAGTCGGTGCTGCGATGCCTAGATCTTGTCCGCTGCATCAGCCCTTCTCCCCGTGACCCATGGCTCTGCTGATCAAGTGATCCAGCTCACATGGGTCTGGCAAAAGGGAATTTGGGTGTGTTCACCCGAGCACTGCCCGTGGCAGGGACAGAGCCACCCCGGGGGGGCTCACTGTGGGGGATGTGGGGCAAGGCTTGGTCTTTGCAGACTCCCAAAAGCCTGGGGGGAGCAGGGCTCAGGGCAGCTGTAGGTTGGGGAAGAGGCAAAACAGGGCAGTTTGGGGCATTTTTGGACCTTGCTCATGCAACACCCTCTGCCAGGAGATGCAACGGGTGCAGGGCTGAGGCTGGGTGCTGTTCCCATCGGGGTGATGGGAGCCGTCCCTCTGCACCCCACAGCTTGCCAAGAAACCTTCTCCAGCTCCAGAGAAGCTCCGTCTCGGCCGGGTGGTTTGAAAGGCGGCCAGGCTGCCAGCCCTGGGCTGCAAACAGAGCGGCTTGTGTGCGGCCCTGAACCTGGGCAGCAGCGTCCCCCCAGCCCGCCGGGAACGGCTTCGTTCAGCTCCAGCGCAGCCCCGAACATGCTTGCTGGAGCGGCTGCACAAAGACCCGCTTGTGCTTGCTGCACCCACCCGGCCCTAAGCCAGTGCCGGGGGACAGGAACCCCCCCCATGGGTGACAGGATCGGTGGGTGGCCAACCTGGAGCTGGTGGTCGGGGACCCCAAAAAGCTTCCACTCCCCTCCCCAGAGGTTTTCCGTCAAGGAGGCTGAGCGAAACTGTGCTGGAGCAGCCTGTGAAATGTGTGTCCTGGGAGATTTGTGGCACCCAGCGCCCGTTTGCCTTTCGGTTCACTGCGGCTGTACCGAGGCAAGGGGACAGAGGCGCCTGTGGAGCCACATCTCCCCGTCTTTCTAGAGATCACTCCATTCACTGGAGAAAACTTTTTTTTTTTTAGTTTTGAGGGGTTTTTTCCCGGAGAGCTGCAGGCGGGAGGTGGTTGGAGATGGAGCTTGCTCCACAGCTGATTTTCTTGCTGAGCTCTGCTCTGCCTGCCCAGGCAAAGCCTGCGGGAGGGCTGAGCTTTGCTGCGACCGTGCCAATGTCCCTGTCACCGGTAGTGGCAAAGATGGCCCTGCCTGCCTGTGGGTGCTTTGGGTGGGATGGGGTGGTGCACTGAGCCCCTGTCCTCATTCATGCGGAGAGAAACGCCAAGGCAAGGGGACACAGGGCACCGTCTGGGTGGTGGTGCCAGGGAGAGTCACTGTGGGGCAAGATGAGAGCAGGAGCATGGAGAGATGGGGTGGTTGGCACCACGTGGGGGAACGTTGGGGATGGGGAGGGCAGAGATGGGGCTCAGACACTGGTAATGGCTGAGGAATGGGGTGACAGAGCTGGTCCTCGTGCCACTGGAAGGTGGTCTTGGGTGATCAGGAGATGGTCTCAGGTGGCTGGGAGGTGGTCTCGTAACCGGGAGGTGGTCTCGTAACCAGTAGTTGGTCTTGGATGGCCAAGAGATGGTCTTAGGTGGCCTCGGGTGTCTTGGAGATAGTCTTGGGTGGCCAGGAGATGGTTTTGGATGATGAGGAGATGGTCTCGGTTGACCAGGAGGTGGTTTTGGGGACCAGGAGAAGGTTTTTGGTGGCCAAGAGGGGCCCATCCTGCCTGTGGTGCAGCCCTGCCTGGTGAGGGTCTGTGCCCATGTGGCCTTGCTGCAGGGAACTGCCATAGGGACCTGGGGACACGGGGATGGGGCTGCACAGGGTCCCTGGGGGACGTTGTCACATGTGCCCTGGCCCTGTGGATCCCTGTGGGGGGACATCACGTACGTCTTCACCCTGGGGTGTGGGACGCAGCAGTTTCCTCCTGGGGTGGGAACATTGAGCACCCACGGTCAGTGGGGGCCAAGACCAGGGTCTGGTGTGGCCGAGGGGATGTGGGTGCCGCCCCATGCCTACTCCCTCGCTGTGCCCGGCCCTGCTCAACCCTCCTCTCCCCCCACAGCCTCGCTGGCAGCCACCTCGCCAGGATGAACGGGACGGCCAATGTCAACCCTGCTGGCCGCAGCCACTACGTCTCTGCCATCCCGGTGCCCCGTGCCGTGGCCCACAGCAAGCCACATGCGGCCCCCCTGAGCACCCTGGGGCCCCCCGTCCCCCACAGGGCTCCGTCCCCCCGGCCAGAGAAGGCGCCGGCCCCGGGCCCCAAGACCCTCAAGCCCAAAGGCTCTGGCAGAGCCACCAGCCGCAAGCCATCAGAGGGCAGGGAGGGCAGCCCCGGTGTCCCCCGCCGCGGGCGGCAGAAAGCCCTGGCGAGACCCCTGGTGTCCCCCGGGAAGTGGCCAGAGGCAGCGGGCAGCGAGAGGAGAGGGGCAGGCAGGATGGGCGAGCCCACCGAGCTGCCCAAAGCTCCCCCAGCACAGGGCAGGGGTGCGGGGCAGCCATGGGGGTCCCCTGGGAAGGGCGGTGGGGTGGCCATGGCAGGGACGGGGGATGAGCCCGATGGCGGCTCGCAGGGCAGGGGCCCCGTATTTGGGTCAGGGGCCATCACCTTCTCCTCAGGCCCCCCGCACAGCCACCCCATCACTGCCACCGTGGCACCCTTCCAGTACCGGTGAGTCCTTGGGGACGGAGGGGGCATGGAGCTGTTGGGGGGGCATGGGGACAGGGGGACACGGGGACGGGGGGAGGCAGGCGGGCACAGCGGGGGTGGCCATGGGGAATAGTGGGGTTGGGTCTGGGGTCTCTGCCCCAAAAGGAGGGTTCCCAGCGGGTTTGGGGTGCTGGGGGTTCCTGGGGCACCCATGGGAGCTGGTGTGGGGCAGGGGATGGGCTCAGTGGGGAATGGGGTGCTCTGGGACCCCCCCTGCCATGAGACCGGTGTTCCCAAACCCTGGCAGAGCCCAAGGCACCGCGTTCCCATCTCCTGGGGGTCCCCAGCCAGCTGCACCCCGTGGTGCCTCTGCTCCCCCACCCTCACTCCCCCTCTGCCCCCAGGCTGCAGGAGGACCAGGAGGAGGAGAAGGCCACCTGCCCGGGTGGCGAGTGCCCCGGTCCTGCGGAGGGACCTGACCCCGACCCCAAACCCAGAGGCCTGAGTGAGTCCAGGGAGGTTTGCTGGGGGTGGGGGGGTTCCTGCCGGGGGGCTGCCGTGACGGTGCCAGGGGCAGAGGCTCATGCCAGAGCTCAGACCCCCGTGGCCCCGTGCCAGAACAGGAGCCGGGGCTGGAGGTCGGTGGGGCGGCGGGGAGAACCCCCACACAGGAGGTGCCCCAACTCCCCTGGGAGCGGCACGGCTGCAGCTGCCGTGTCCAGTGACCCCCGTGGCCAAAACCTACACCCAGCGGCGTGGCCTCACCCGGGCGTGGGAGCCACGTCAGCACCCCCTGCAGCGGCTCCGGCACGGGGGGACTGTCCCCTCTGTTGATGCCACCGGGGCATCGCCCTGCTCGCCTCCTTTCCCTCCTCTTCCCATTTTCCCGGCGAGCTCCAGGAATGACCCATTTCCAAGAAGCCCTCAGAGAGCCAGAGTGGAGGCGGGTGCCGTGGCACCGCTGACTCCCCGCACCCACCGTGGGGACACCCCCTTTCTCGAGGGCTGAATGAGCCCAAGTGCAAGCTCCCCGCTGCAATGTTGGGGACACCCCAGTCCCCTCCAGTGCTTGCTTTTGGGGGGAGACCTTGGGGGAGCGGCTGCTGGAGGGGATGCTGGGGCGGCGGTTGCCAGGGCAGCGGCAGCGGAGGATGGCGGGATGCTCCAGGGATGTGCAGGGAAGGGGTGAAAAAAGAGCTGGGAGCTTCGCCGGGTGATTCAAAGGGACAGAAGTCGGTCAGAGCCGCCGTGGCTCCCGGCACAGCCCGGCTTTGCAGCGGGGTCCTGGCGCCGCTGCCGCGCAGCCAGAGGGCAACAGGGTTCAACGCTGAGCCCCGATTTGGGAAGCGCTGAAACCGGCAGCAAGCGGGAGGATTTTCTGGGAGAAAGGAGGGAGCGAGCCGGGCTGGCGTGCTCCCAGCGCAGCTGCCCTGCTCGCCTTGGGGAGGTTTTGGAATGAGGCCGGGCGGGTTCGGTGCTGGGGAAAGGGCCGGATCCTTTCCCTTGCTCCGCACCTCCCCGGCTGCCCCAGCCCATGGCACCTTCTGGGGCTCTGTTGGGCCCGGCTGGAGGGGACAGGGGACATTGGGAGGCCCTGGGTCACCCTGCCAGCCCCAAAATGACATGACACCCCCAAATTTTCCCCACCCGCAGCAGGCCCCACACCCAGACAATAGCCTTGTAGCTCAGCGAGGGGTGTAACAGCCCCCCCCAAACTCAGAGCATCTTTGGGGTGCCATAGGGTGGCTTGTGCACCCATCCCACCCCAGCAGCACCCTTTGGTGCAAAACACTCTTTTTTGGCACCCTTTGCTGTCCCATCCTGGCCAGGTTATTTCAGGGCTCCTCAGCGTCACCATGGGCTGAACCCCGAATCACGGGGGGGGGCCGTGCTGCCGTAGGGGGCCGCGCTGGGGGGCTCGCGCCCTCCCGGCTCCTTATCTCGGCAGCGTGGTGATGGGCTCTAATGCAATATTTTCCGGCGGTTGCCATGGCAGCCTGCGTGAGGTCACCAAATAGACTTAATTCACCCCTCCCGAGGGACGGGTAATTAATGAAAAATGATGATAACCAGATCCCGCTCCCCCTCTTTTTTCCCCCCCTTAATTGCCCCGGATCACTGGAGAGGCCCCCCTGGGTTCGGGGGCCACAGTGTCCCTCGGGGAGCTCCCAGGGCCACCCGGGGCCCCTCCTGCACCGTTTGGGGTGAAACGGGGAAGTTTGGGCCCCCCCGGGGCTGGGTGCGCGGTGTCGGGGCTGGGTGTGGGGACCGCGGCAGGCGGGACGGGGGGTGCTTCACGCACAGGGTGCTGGGGCGGGGCCCCCCGCTGCCTTCGCCCGCCTCCCAGCCGGCACCGGCACGTCCCCGCCTGCAAGGGGCTGCGGGACGGAGCGGGCAGGCTCTGGCCGCGGCGGCCATCGCCGGCTCGATGTGGGGCACAGCCCCCGCGGCACCCGGGGGGCGCACGCGGCACCGCGCCTGCCAGCTTCGCCCCTCGCCCCGGGGGTCCCGCAGCACCGCGGGGTCCCGCTCGGCCCCGCCGCCCCCGGGTCCCGTGCGGCCCTGCGGGCCCTGCACGGCCCGGGGTCCCGCTCGGCCCCGCCGCCCCCGCCCCGCCGCGCTCGGCGCTGCACGTCCCCGGGGGCGGCGCGCGCCCCCGCCTCGCCCCGCCCCGCGGCGCGCGCCCCCTCCCCTCCCTCCCCTCTCCCTCCCCGCCGCGGGCGCGCGCGCCGCGCCCCGCCCCCTGCCCGCGCCAGCCGGGCGCGGAGGAGGGCGGGCCCTTTGTGTTTGCCCCTGACATTCCGCTGGTTCGCGGAGTCCCGCCGGCGGCGGAGCAGCGAGGTGGGGCCGCGCCGCTCACCCCCCCCCCATCTCCTCCCCGTCCCGCTCCGCTCCGCCCCGCGCCGGCGGGGCGGGCGCTGACGGCTCTTCTCTCTCTGTCTCGCCCGGTGTGTTCTCGGTGCCGCAGCAGCAGCAGCAGCAACAGCAGCAGCAGCGCCCGGCGGGTTAAATGGTTGCAGCGCGGGGATGCTGGGGAGCAACCTCAAGAGCCTTCCCGACGTGGAGCTGGGCGAGGAGGAGCGCGGCTACCGGCGGGGCCCCGACGGCGGCGCGGTGATGCCGAAGCGGGCGAAGTCGGCGGCGGCGGCGGCGGGGCCGCGGGGCGCGGAGCTGCGCGTCTTCAAGGCGAGCAGCGCGGAGGGGCGGCTGCCGGCCGGCTCCAACCTGCGCAAGCAGAAGTCGCTCACCAACCTGGCCTTCCTCACCGACGCCGAGAAGAAGCGGCAGCTCTACGAGCCCCGCTGGAGCGACGACATGGCCAAGGCGGCGGCGACGGGGGCGGCGGCGGGGGGGGGCGGCCGGGGCGGCGGCGGCCCCCGCGGCCGGGAGGCGCCCGCCATGTCGCGGAGCCTGTCCCGCTCCGAGCACTCGCTGCTGCCGCCGCGCCCCGCCGGCCCCGCCAAGCCGCCGCCCGCCGGCAAGCCCAGCCGCATCCCCCGCGGGCCCTACGCGGAGGTGAAGCCCCTCAGCAAGGCCCCCGAGGCGGGCGGGGGCGGCGGAGGCGGCAAGTGCGACGACGAGCTGCTGGGCGGGAAGGGGCCGGCGGTGGCGGCGGGCGCTGAGGAGAAGCCCTACCTGAAGGTGGACCCCGAGCTGGTGGTGACGGTGCTGGGCGACCTGGAGCAGCTCCTCTTCAGCCAGATGCTGGGTGAGTGCGGCCATTGCGCCCCGCCGGCCTCGCCGTCAGGGGATGATGGGGAAGTGGCAGGAGTCCGGCTGCCTCATGCGTCGGGGGCTCCTGCCGCCCCCGGGAGGGACCCGCCGGAGGCCGCGTTGGCGTCCCCGGCGCTGGGGAGAAGGAGAAGGGACGCTGAGGGAGAAGGTGCCGTCGGCCAGCCCAAGGGCCGGCACACAGCCTCTCCTCGCCTTGGCTCCAGCCTCCTCACGAGGAGGAATGGCAGGTGGCAGTCGAGCTCGTCCTCCCCCACGTGTCTTTTTGGTCACCCCTTGCCTCTACACCTGGCCAAAGACGATGGAGGTTGCCCGGCCAGGTGCTGCAGCTGCTCCCTGCCATCGGGCTGGCTCGCCCCAGGGGTTGACCTTGGCCGTTCTCGCCGGGAGGCTGCCGGCGGAGGTGCCGTGCGTAGGGTCTGCGCCGCTGCCTGTGCTTTGGGCGGGAGGCTTCAAATGCAGAGCTCCTCCAAGGTCTTGGGCTCTGGCCCAGGAGGGTCCTCCAAGGATGCTGCCACAGGGTTCGCGTGAGCCGGTTTCAGCCTGTGGCTGCCTGCGTCTTGCTGTCCTGGTGGGTTTGAGCCTGCGTGGTTAAGAGCTCGTTGTGTGCATGGTGGGTTTTCATCAGAGCAACGAGTGCTGGCCCCCGGCACCGGCCGTGCCTTTGATCTTGGGACCTGCTGCCCCCCTTGTGGGCCACGGCGCTGCGTCTTGGTACAGGCATGCCCAGCCCTCGCATTTCCCTCGTGGCTGCATGCTGATCTCTAGGAAACCGCGGCAGCCTCCAGAGCCCTCTGCTTCCCACTGAAGCCTGCTCTCCCCTGCGTTGCAACTGGCAGCACCCGTGGGCTCGGCTGGGCAAGGACCACGGGGGGCTTGTGGCTCCAAAGAGCTCTGTTTGGTCTGGCAAACTGGCGTGAGAAGGTGGCAAACGAACTCTGCACAGCCGTCACAGTGCTCCTGGTGCCCGAGCTAGCCAGGTTTAAAGCCCTGGTGGTTGGTGGCAGGGGGGACCAGCAGTACAGGCAGGGCTGGGAGCCCTGGTGTGTCCAGTCCCTTCAAGTTCCCTGCCTGGGACCCCCTTTTAGGGGGCTAGGAGCTTCTCCGGCCCTTGGAGAGCTGGCTTGAGATGCCTTCTCCTAGCTGCATTGTGAGCAGAGCTCTGCTGTGGGGAGAAAGGGAAGAGATTCAGCCCAGCTGGGGACTGTGGGGGAGGTTTGGAGAGGTGGAGCAAGCTGGAGTGTGCCAAAGTCAGGCTCCCATAAAGCCGTGCTTGCTGAGTCTGGTTCTGTGCTGCACACCCTGCTGCTCCAGGAGCCTTTGGGGTGTCACAACCCCTGCTCCAGTACAGGGCTCTGGCACAATGTGCACCGGCGCGTGCTGGCATGCAGACGATCGCCCTCGGACCCCTTGCCGTTCACAGCCGTGGGAGCAGCAGTGGTGGTGTGCACCCTGCCTGATCCTCTCCCTGGCAGGGGTCTGCCCCAGCTGCTGGAGCATCCTGGGACTGCACAAGCAGCTCATAGAAAGCCACAGAGTGAGCTCAAGGTTCAATGTGAGGTTGGCCTTGCAGCAGGGGCTGTGGGGCTCAGGCTGCCCTGGTGCTCCCGCAGCTGGGCTCATGGACATCCATCTTCAGCCTTAATGCTGGCTAACACCAGATGCCATGGGAGCAGGGCAGGATTGCGGGAGGATTTGTCACTTATGGGACTAACAGATCTCCACCCACTGGTGTTGGCGTGCCTGGGGGGATTTCAGTGTTCCCCTGTGACGCTCTGCTCTTAGATGGGGGTTTCCTCGGCATCCCCAAGAGAAATTCTTGCAGCTTCCCTGAGGGTGCAGGACTGGCCTACGTGGGAGTGACTCCTGGTTTGTGGCAGTTGCTGGAGTACCAGAGATCCTGCCTGCAGGACAGGGACTTTTGCATGTGCTGAGGAAGACCACATGTTGTGGAAGTGCCCCCAACACCTGCTTTGGTTTCTGGGGTGGTTGCCTAGCCCCTGCCTGTGTCAGGGCCTGCTTCAGGGCCACAGGGCTGACCTTGACCTTGGGAGGTGTTGAACATCCCTTTGGACTGCACTTACTATCTGAAGGCTCGGTCAGCTGGCCCGTGAGGGCCAAACTCTGCTGAATCTGTCCTCTGAACCGCCTTGCTGTGTGTATTTGCTGAAATAGATAATTTTCCAAGATGTATGGACTGCCGGGCTTCCTGTGGTGGGGACTGAGGGCTGGTTGTCCAGTGTTGGGTGGGGACAACGCCTCGGGTGGACAGGGCAGGAGCTTAACCCTGCTGAAACATCCTGCTTTCCTTCCATGGGGCTGTACTTCTCACGTTGATGGGAGTTGGGCTGTTGAGTCATACCTACTTAACGAAGCCAGCCATGACCTGGCACATCCTTGACAGCCTGTGTGGTGGGGATGCCGACAGGAGCTTGGGGACGTGCAGAGGAGGGAGCAGTGTGACAGTGGTGGTGGCTGCTCCGTCACTTCATATGCAGCAGAACCACAGCTCGGGGTGCGTGAGCCTGGACACATGCTGAGCTTCTGGTCCTGACCCCTTTGCTTGTCATCTGGTGCAATCCAGGCAGATGAAACCTTCTCCAGGGGTGACAGTACCTTCCACAACCTGGCCTCTCAAGGGAGAGGTTGTTCCTGCAGTGGGGACGGACCCAGAAGGGACAGGATCCCACTTGCTCAGGAGAGTGGTCTTCACACCCTGCTAGGGCTGGCGAGTAGGGCCAGGAGAGGGGCTTTCTCCTGGTTGCTACAGGAGGTGCTTGGGAGGGAGGGAGGGTTTCTCTGCTGTTTTCATGAATCCTTTTGGCAAGAAACGTCAGCCTGAGCTGTTTGGCCATGTCTGCTGGAGGACACCCTATCAAGAGTGGCACAAGAAGACCCACAATCTTGGTTTGTGCTGGGACGAAAGAAGCGGGAGTTGCAGGGACTTTCAGCCTCTGCAGATCTTGTTGCCCTTGAACTGTTGACCTGTGTTGAAGAGCCTGTGCTGCCCCTGCCTAACCCGAGTTCCCTGCTCTGCCAGACACGCTGGCTTGCTGAGACCTTGCGTGTCTTTGGTCTCCACACCTGAGTTCTCATCCCCACCTCGTGCTCCTCCTGCCGGAAGCACTCCCAAGCCTCTGCTGGCCAAAAATACAGTTTATTTAGTAGTGGCCAAATGTTACTTCTCATTTGGTTGCTGCCGCTGTGTCATCTGTTTGATGACACCGAAGCCTTTGTAGAGCTGCTGCAGATGTAACCATGTTTAAAGCAGAGCAGCCCGCGCAAGACGGGCGAGGTCACTGGGACACAGCAACCACATGTGCTTTGTAGAGGCTATTTCCATCATCCAAATTATACATTTCACATCAACCAAAGACCAAGGCTTCTCATCAAAGCTGGCTGGCAGCTGGGGTTGGTAATTACACCAGTGCCCGGCCACGGCATGAAGGATACGGAGGGCGCGTGGCCAGCATGGTGGAAGAGCTTGCTGTACAAAGCTCACCGTGCCCATCTCCGTGTGCGGTGGACAAGGGTGTGCAGGTGCAGAGGCACATACGGGCTGCATGCGAGTTCGTTAGCACTGTGGTGCGGTGCCCAGTGTGATTGGGGACCTCTAGGTAAGTGCAGCAGAGCACCCCTGAGATCCTGCAGTTTTTGCAGCCATTTCCTTGGCCATCTTTTGCTGTATATGGTGCCTCTTAAGTGGCTGCTAATTCGCATAAGCAAGTAAGCTGCTGGTGTTGCATGGGCCAGAGCCCAGGCGGACACACTTGTGATCCCAGGGGAGACGGTGTTCCCTGAAATACTCGGTGCAGGAGTCTTTGCAGCCCAGCCAAACTCTGCAGGTGCAGCTTTAACCCGTCTCAGTCGTGCAGCCATCAGCTGGCAGCGGGTGGGCAATGCCATCCTTCCCTGGATGGCCAAGCGGGGATGTCCTCGCTGGGCAGCATGTGCCTGTGGAGACCCGGTACCTCCATGGTGCCGATGCACAGGCAGGGCAGACCCCAGCTATGCTGGGGCTGGCGGCTGGCTGGGCCCTGGGTGCCAGCAGCCTGTCGGTGGTGGGGAGGAGAGCCAAGGGGCTGGTATGGGCAGATGGCCTCTTTGAAGGGCAGGAGCTTCACGTCGCATCTGAGTGTGATTGGTTTAAAAAAGAAAACACAGCACAGGAAAGACGCTTGCTGGTGCCTGACATGTCCTGTGCGAGCACATTCCTGGCTCCAGTGGAGATGGGCTCACCAAAGTATCCCTTCCCAAGGAGATCCCCTCCTGATGACCATCCTTGCTGGCCAGGCACGTGGTATGGGATTAAAAGGAACACCTCTGCCCCATGGCATTCCTACCTCTGTCCCACAGTGTTCCTGGCTGTTTAATTAGGTGCTAACAGGCCTGTTGCAGTGCTGTGCAGCAATAGCCAGGCTCTCTGGCAGGAGACCATAAGGAGGTCAGAGACCAAGTAGCTCTTCACAGTGATGGGATTGGGTTATTGCCTCGTAAAGCGGTGCGGCTGTCCTGATATCGCTGTCATGCTAACGCTATTTCTCTCTTAAGGCCCCAGTGTGACAGTGCCCGTGTGCGAGGTCATTGGGGTGGGGATTTATTTCCTTCTGGCCAAAGAGCTGGACTCCTGTGTTTGGGGTAGGGGTGAGGAGAAAGGGGAGAGGTACGTGGTCGTGTTGCTGCTTCCAGCCTGCTCCTGGGAGCTGACAGCGAGTAGTAGATGTCTTCTCTCTCCGGCTGAGATGGCTGCAATGACTGGGGAGAAGGTCTAGAAACGTGACCTGAGGGCCCCAGAGCTTTCTGCTGAAGCTGTTTGGGATGTGCCATGTTCCCAGTGATAATGGCAGTGCAGAAAAAGTGCTAAAAAAAAAAAACAACCCAGATTTGTCTTTCAAAATTTCCCATGGAAAAGTAGCAGAGCAAACACTTGAAGGCAAAAATATCTGGGGATGCACTGCTGAAACAAATTCCTCTCCCAAAGAGCCTGAAAACTGCTGTTCAAATGGGGCTTTCCCAGTGACTGCCTGTGTCTTGCCCCCAAATCTAATGTTTGTCCACTGAGAACATATGTAAATGAATGCAAAATTGTATGCGATTCTGGAAATGCTATTTGGGATCTGCTGGTGGGATGTGACCACAGTGGGGCCTGGGCGATGTCCCCTCAAGGCCTTGCCATCCCCTGAGAGCAACTGCTGAGGGCTCCTGGGATGGTTTGCTCTTGCAGAAGCAGGCCCATGGGTCCTGCCTGGTCCAGGTGCCTTGTGAGCAATGTGCTTCCAGCTTGGGTGGCACCTGGGGAACTGGTGGCAGTTCTGGGTCCTGGAGAGTTCCTTCCTGATGCCTGCTGTCCCCAGCTTTGCATTTTTGGCTTCTCATGCTGCGGCATGTGTCTCTGTGCCCACAGCCCTTCCCTGGCACAAGTCCCCTCTGCCATCTCCCTGTTATGTCCGTTTTGGTTACCAGCTCATTGCCTTCCTATGCAGCTTCTTGTGGTGCCAGACAACAATTTCCCTGGTCCTCCCTGCCCGCTCTCACTCGAGCATCCGAGGACAGCACTTGGCTGATGCTTATGTCCACTGCACAGGGGAGGATTCGTTCCAGCTCAGTGCGGAGCCAGAGCATACACGCTCCGAGGTGTGTAACCTGTGAGTGACGCCAACCTCTAGTGCCAGCCCGACTGCTGTGGCCAGCGTGTGCCTCCCGGCTTGCCTGGCTGAGCCACGGTCCTGCCTAGGGGTGACCAGGCAGCTTTCTGTAGGGCTGCAGTCTCAATGCTGCTTGCCTGGTTTTGTGGTGTCGGGTGGACCTGCTGACACGTCCTCAGAATTGGCCACTTGTCTGGTCCAGAGTATCCTTTGTGCCACTGTGCATGTGGCATTTGGTGCCCTGCGTGCATGGTGGCAGCAATGTCCCAGGGCCATGCGTGTGTGCAGTGTTTCTGGTACTGGTGGCAGCTGTGGTTAGAGCCTAGCAGTGAAGCTGCTGAGTCTGGATCCACTTGCTGGGTGGAGCAGGGATGGCTCCATCCTTCAGAGGTAGCTTAGTCCTTGTCCTCTCCAGGCTTCGCACCTTGAGGGTGTCTTGTACGGAGCTGTGGGGACACAGGGTGTGGGAGATCAGATACAGTGCGATTCTGCCATATCCCCTACCCTGCAAAGTCATGTCCTCCTCTGGGCACATGAAGCAGCTCTCCTGGGGGAGCCAGGGGAGGGGTTGCTGGTTCTCCGGCTGGGAGGTGGTGAGCTCAGGAAGGCAGGGTACGTGCTAGGCAAGGAGCCGGCCGGGGAGGCTCGGTGCTGCCTCGTGGTGGGGTGGAGGGGCGTGGGGTGAAGGGGGAGCGGGGCTTTCCCACGCTGCTGCATTGCAGCTCAGAGCCGGGGAGCCGAGCACGGAGGGGAGCTGGGAAGGCAGGGGATGCTGCATTGCAGGGCTGAGATTAGAAACTGTGCAAATGGAGATGTGCCTGTGTCAGGGCGGGTGTGACACTGAAGAGCAGTGCCCAGCACACCCGCTGATCTGCTTGTCTTTCCTCTAATCCATTTCTTCCACGTTTTGTTTCGCTCGAGCGTTTCTTTCATTCCTTACGCTGTTATTTGTCTTGTCCAATTGAGGCAGTAATGTACTTTTTATTAATTCAGGAGAAGGGCTGAGATTCATCTCCCGCTGGAAGGAGCTGCTGGAATCTGTGTAGGGGAGCTTAGCACAAGCGCAGCGTGGCTGGGCACGACGTTTTCCTCCCTCCTTGGAGCAGCCTTGCAGCAGGGAGGTGGCTCGAGAGCCTCGTGGCCCCAGCACAGGGGCCAGCGCGGCATGTGAGCTCCCTGGAGGTGCTGCATGGGCAGACCATGGGCAGGCACGTGCCCCCGCGCTGCCCAGCAAAATGCAGGCGCGTCCTGCAGCAGGGACACGTGCCTCCACCTTTGTGAACACGTGAGCGCGCCAGTGCTGTAGGGAGCACAGGGTTTTCCACAACTACCTGGTGTAGGCACCGGTGACGCTTACTCACTCCACATCCTTCTTCGGTTTCGTGTCAGCCTTGTTATCTCTGTCCTAGAGCCCTCTTGCTCATCAAGGGGTGAGCGCTTTGCAGCCCTCCCCTGGCCAACGTACCTGCAAGGGTCTGGCCTGAAGTATCCCCCTGAAATTACAGAAGGAATTTATGACAAATCCAGGAGTTAGTTTCTGAAGATGTAAAGGCAGGGCTGCTCTGTCCTCGTGTTTTGCCCAAGCTGGATCTTGCCCAATGCAGTGCTGGTAAGGAGGGGATAGTGAGCTGGCTGGGAGGGACCTTCTAAAGGGCACCCAGGAGGTGACTTTCAGTCAGGAACTGTAATTGAGGGGTTTGTGCCACACTCACGAAGCCGTGGTTCCCTCGGCAGGTTGCGAGCCTGATTTGCAGCTGCAGGTGACGTGGCGGGAGGGCTGGGCTCCATGCCAGCTCCGTTGGCTCACCAGCCAGTTGGCTGGGTTTGGCTGTGGGATGGGAACCTCTCCTGCTCGGTGAGCTGGATGGATGGCTCGTGGCTGAGGTCCTCTGCAGCTTGTTGAAGCTGCTGGAGGTTGTGATCGTTCTCGTGCGATCCAGGAAAGTGGGAAGAGCCGTGCTGTGGGTGCTGAAGCCTGCGGTTCGTGAGCTGGAGAGGTAAATGTAATAACTGCAGCGTGGCAGAGGGGCAGCACCATGCCTTTAGCACCAGGGAAAGGCTGAACCGCTTTTATTTCTAGTGCCAGCCTCGCTGGGTGCCAGCCTGTGTGGTTTGTGATCTGGGGTTGCTGCATGTCCCAACTCTGCACATCTTGTGCAAGGTTGTGTCACCAAGTGTGACAAAGCTGGCAAAGAGACCCTGCAACCAGACAAGCTTCTTCAATAGCACCCTTATGAAGTGCACAGTCTTGGCCAAACACAGTCCTTACTGGCTCTACTAGGAGCCCAGACTGGCTAAAGCTGAGCTTTTGTGAAGCTTACACCTCTGTGCCTTTTCGGTGGGACTGAAACGTCCCCAATGCCGGTGCTGCCCCAGCCCTTGCACTGAGCAGCCTGGCTCTCCCAATTCAGCGAGCAGCCGTGAAGCACGTTCAAAGCTGCGACTCAGGTACGGCTCCGTCGCCGGCTATTTATAGCCGTGTGAGCTTTCAGCATAGCCGCGGGCTGAGAATAACTCACTGATGAGACACTTCTCAAAATCACGCGTCCGTTGCCCATGCGCAGCACTATCGTCTCAGGCTTCCCACATGTCGGCGTAGGGTATGCCTTGGTCCTGTGCCAGCCCGGATCGACACGAAAAGGAGTTTACCCTGGCATTTTTTCTAGCCTGTGGGGTCAGCTGGTTTGTCGTGTCACGGCTGCGCAGCCCTGTCCTCGGCAGGACGCTATCAGCCTTTTGCAGGGAGCATGGTGAGGTCCCCTTCAAGTGTAGGCACAGTTTGGGCTCCGTAAAAACCCACCCCATGGAGAGCAGCCCTTCCCTTTCATAGCTCGGTATGTGGGGAGATGCGGGTGCTGGCAGGGAGGGATGTGCTTGGGGAGCAAGGCAAAGGAACCTGCTATTCGGGCTGGGACCTGTGATGTTGAAACTCATCTCTTTAACGAACCCCTCAGGCTGGAAGCATTAGATGCTGTCGGGCTGTTTCCAGTTCGCTTTATCTCTGACTTGGCATTATATTTCCAAGCTGATGCAAACAAGTGGAAGAATAGATAGCAGCTAATTCACATTGATTGCTGTGGCGTGGGAGCTCCCCAAGGTGAGCTGAGACTGGCAGAAGACACGCTGCGGGCCATTTGATGGGGCGAGCACGTCCCTCCCCAGCTGGTTCCCGGTGTGGTGCTGCAGGGGACATGCTGTCAGCCTCGCAGGTGCCTGCTCCCACATCCCTAGGCTTCTCCCGGCCTTGGTGGCTCAGAAGCTGGAGAAGGCTTTGCCGGGGCGAGTACAGCGTCATGAACAAACCCGGCGGCAGTGGAGCCGGGCAAGGCAGGGGTGTTTCAGCAGG